>NC_054748.1:9306299-9947132 GCF_018143015.1 Lytechinus variegatus | reverse complement strand
ATGGGCATTGTGTTTTACTTTCCCCAGAAATGGGGGATTAGATTCAAATTCCTGGGGGACCACTTCCATTGAAAATGCATCCCTATCCCTTACCAAGTATTTGGCTTGTGAAACCCTACAAGTATTGGATATATATCCCTTTTTCCAGCATTTTAAACATCGTTTTGACACCCTTATAACGTTACATAGGCCTATACGTAACGTACTTGCCTACTCTATCCCCTTTTACCCGTGGTCGCTCCTGGTATCCATTAATCAATGGAAGTGGACCCCCGGGTGGCCTCTTGAGCTCTAGGAGGAGTCAAATGTGGCTTTGGAAAGTCGTCCTCAATCGGATATATCGCTGTTACCATAGTAGCAACCAGAATTCTGCACACAAAACGCATATGGAATGTTTCCGTTGTTGATGCGAAACGAAAAAAAAATCTCATGTCACACAATAGACCAGTTCGTAGTTACTTCATGGACAATTTTGGCCAAATGACCTTTCATTTCTTTCATTTTGATAGGCAAATTTCAAAGCAAGATATTACGTAAGCTTGCCTTACATAGCAGGATGAAGAAATTGAATAGACCAGGTGACTAGAATAGCACGCCAAAGAACACTTTATGAAGGTATTTGTTGCATTCCTACTTTGTATGCATATCATAAGATGTTGCACAATGTACTTGGCAAACTGTGAAATACCAGTCGTTTCGTGGACACATGCTGTTTTTGTGGATGTAAATGAAAACCGCAATTCGAAAGGATATATGAATAATCAAGACATCAAAGTTGGTGCTTATCTCATTGGTTTTAAACCAACATGTCACTTTAGTACAAATGACCTTCCTCTGATCATGCGTAGAATCTTTTGATCATGCGCAGAAACGAACTACGAACTGGCTTATTTGCATTGCAGGACAGAGTTTTACTACCATGATGACGGGCCCAAATAGTCTCTTCCAAAATCAACTACCGTCGTAAATAAGCTTGCGCGTCCTCAAACGAAAGGTCGGGAATAATGTTTATGTACGGCCAGTACAGGATTATATCCTGAATTTGCAAGACCATACCGTTTTACAAGATAATTATGAGAGAGAGAGAGTTGGGGGTGAAAAAAAATCTTTTTTTTGTTCGGGCACCCTTTAGCCGACAAGCCTCTTTATCACAAAAATGATTATATTACCTATGTATACTTTGTGACTGTCTGTGTCAGCTAGAGGGTGTGTATGTGTGACGATGAGTGAGGGTGCGTGCGCGTGTGTGTATGTTTTTAGGGGGTATATCTCTGATACTAATAACAATACTCGTGTTCTCAGTTTACAAGCATGTACAACATGATAAAGAATGAGCATAATAAAAAGGAAAAACACACGTCCGAATAGGCAAAGACAAAAGAAATATAACAAAAAATCTCACCTGTCCAATAATCCAATTGTTTCCCCGATTCCCAGACTTCTGAAAAATGGGACTACCAAAGGGGTCCCCGTCCTTCGACACGTAGATATTGAAAGTGCCCATGGTCTCCCCGTACATGTGGTAATAGAATCGAAGACACTTCGTTCCGCCGGCCACTACCTGGTTATAGGGGCTTGTCAGACGAGCGATGTTCCCATTAACTCTGCGTGATGTATCGATGTATACATACTGTCTACCTGTATAGACCAATTTCACAACGTGAGAGGGCAGCAGACTGGTCGCCATGCTGCGGTGGGCGAATCAACTTTTATAATACACAAGTCAATAGGGTATTTGGTACATTTGTTCGATTTTTTTTTATTTTGGACCAATTGAGCAGATTTCTTGTAAGATTCACAATGAGCATTAATCGGAGAAGTTCAGGTTGCAGCTGTGCTGTGTTCAATTGCCACAACAATTAGAGAAAGCTTCAGGATTGGAAGCAAAGTAAATGTGAAATTCACTCGCCTTGGACTCATGAAGGCTGTTTGTGTGTGAAGCCGAACCTCCCTGCATAGGTTTCCAGGCCGTGATGAAGGTCCTGTTTCATAAAGAGTTGCTATGATGGGAACTCCTGCTGGAATGGTAACTACCATGGCATATAGAATTTAAAATACTTCTTCTCACTTGGAAAGTGTATAATGGTTTGGCACAAAAATATCTACAAGAGCTTGTCACGCCTTATGCACCAGCTAGAAGCCTGAGATCATCACACCAGCAACTTCTTAAGACTCCCAAGACACGTGTAGCATATGGTGCACGAGCTTTCTCTGCCTCAGCACCTTCTCTCTGGAATAATTTGCCATTAAATTAAGAATTATACAATCACTGGAGACCTTTAAATCCAAACTGAAATCTTATCTTTTCTAACAGTATTAGTTATTGGCACTTTGACACTCATCCAAACTTTCTCTTTCTTTCTTTTCTTGTGCGCCTCGGAATAGAATATTTCTAGATAGATGGCGCTATATAAATGCCTATTATTATTATTATTAAGGTGAGAATTCCGCTTCCTTAATGGCTTTTATAATAAAAGTTGCCATTCCAGCAAGAGTTGCTATCATAACTTTTTTATGAAATGGGCATTCTCACTGTTACCATGGTAGTTAACATTCCAGCAGGAGTTGCTATCATAACAACTTTTTTATGAAACAGGGCCCTGGCCCTCTCTTCCCCTTCCTCCTTTCTCCTTCCTCTCTGTTTTATTCTCTTGCCTTGCCCCCTCCTTTTGCATGTTTTGGATACTTATAGGCCTGCATAAAATGTGGTGGTGGTGTTTTTTTGTAGCGGGGGGGGGGGAGGGAAGGGGGATTTATTTGATCATGCTTAGATGGAAATATCAGTCCCTCTCTCTCTCTCTCTCTCTCTATCTCACACTATCCCTCTGTCTCTCTCCCTCTCACTATCCCCTTCTCTGTATTACACTATCCCTCTCTCACACACTCTCTCGCTAGCCCCCCCCCCCCTCTCTCTCTCTCACTACCCCCCCCCCTTTCTTACCATTCCCCTCTCACTATCCCCCTCCTCTCACACATACTCTCCCCCCCCCCCCTCTCCCCTCTCTCATCCTCTCTCTCTCTCTCACTCTATGTCTCGTTCACTCTCCCGCTACTCAAACACATTTACTAGCAACAAGAAGTGAGCTCCCCGATGAAAACCAACAGCGATTCTTGGTCATCATCAACTCACTTTTACTGACAACACTAAGGGGAAAAAGTAGCCAAAGTGTCCAAATTTATCATACCTTCATCGGTCAGATATGGCCATTGTCTTACATCGTCTACCCAGGCGTCCATGTTTTATTTCATTGATTTATGATGAAGTTAATGACACAATATCAGAGCTTATCTGTAATCTTTCATTGAATTTGTACAGAGCCAATTGCGGTCAGCGCACTTACCAACCGCAGGAATGGCGTCGCCGATAGAGGGCCAAATACATAAACCGGCCGTGAAATTGGTCTATAAAATTGCTCATAGTCATTAATTGACGCTTTTTTCTCATAGTCAGTTCCCCCAAACAATGTACTTTTTTAAACATATACTTTTCTTCAAACATGTATCATTGCCTTTGGTAATTATAGAATTAACTTATCTAATGACACACCTATCATAAGCCTATAGTAAACGTTTGTTTTTAAAAAAACAATGTTCTCCAAAAAAGAAAAAATATTCACGCACGCCCACACTATTACACACCCATGCACCTATACATTTGTAATGATATTGACGAAATCATGTTGTACGCAGGCCTATTTGTAATATGTATATCAAATCATACTTTAATAGGTTTGAATACGGTGGATAATATCAGGTATTAGTAAAATTATGATTTACCACGTGACCGCAATTTCATGCAAACTATTCATGAATATTCATGGATGGGATACGTCACTTACTCCCAGTCGTGTGATCTGAGCTTGGTCCTGTACCCTCTGAATAGGTAGAACCAGAATTCAAGGTCCAATCAAAAGAATCTGTGCTATCTTGAGTCCATCCACAGAATCCTGAATCGAAGTTACAGTCAAACTGGCTGGAAGCTGTGCGGAATAATAATAACAATAGTATTACTAGTAATACTCACTATCATCATTACCATCATAATGATGAAAACAAAAGTAATAATAACAAATAATAATACAAATAATCATATAAGTAATAATAATGATAAACGTTTTATTGTGAAAATTATCAATACGAACATTTGGCCATTTTATGATGATGCATCATAATACAATGAAGTAGCCAATAGTAAGAGCGTATGCAAGTCACGCGTTTGTCTTTTGATTTTACGCAACCTTCCAGTCATATATTTTAGCGTGCTGCACTTTCCCCCATGTTTGGATCAATAATGCTACCATGTTGACCTTGATAATTAGAACTTTATCTATCTTTAAATGTTCAAATACATATTCGCACAGCAAAGGATACTCTGGCAGCATTCAATGCAATCGTCCTTGTCCTTTTGTGTGAGGGTGTGTTGTAAATATTGATAAGTGTTTACTTGAAATAATTAGAGTAATACTAAATTCCTTACGTGTTTAACGAGGAAGGCCACCACGTGGTAGCGTACCTAGGATTTTCCACAGGGGGCAAAACCGTCCGCCGAAAAATTTAACAAACAAATAAAAAAAAAAATCTTGAATCATAAAAATTGACAAGCAAAAAAAAAGTCTTCAACCTCGTTAGGGGGGGATGGGGCCAAATATGTATTCAAGCTCGTCAGGGGGGGGGGCAAAAAAGGTTATCAAGCTCGTCAGGTAACTTGCCAGGGGGCAGACTGCCCCTGCCCGACCCCCCCCCCCCCCGTAGTTACACTAATACTGCCACATTTTAAAATAACAGAATAAATACTTCCCATAAAATAAGCATTTTATGTTTAGCCAGTCGTGGAACTATGCGGGATGAGCAATGAAAAAAATCAAACCATCGTTAGACTAAAAACAGACTCAGGTGGCATTGGACCTATGTTGTATAATGTGCTCCATCGCTTCCCAGGGCCATTTAGTACCCACATACAGCATACGTCTAATGCCATCCTACTCTATTTTTATCTAGCGTTGACTTTGGTCCATTTCCCACTTCGTCTAATAGATTATTTGTACTTTGCCTGACGAGTTAGAATAGGATACATAAACATTCCATTACGACCAGGGCCCCTTCTCAAAAAAGGTTAACGATTAAACCCTTAAAACTAGACTAAGGTGGCATTAGACCCACGCTTTATTATGTCTACTAAACGAAAATTAACCCATATTGATAGTAGACCATCTAGGTTAATTCCCTGTGGCAATAGCGTTCCATGACATTTACTCCAGCGACAATTCCTCCAATGGAAAATATGCCTGTTATGCCAAGCCCAAATCTAACATCCAAAATTTAATAAACACTAATCATTATTATTCTTGGGTATAAGCATTTAAACATTAAAGAAGGAAATTAAGTACCAAAATTACTAAATTGTAAACATTATGACATAATCAAGTACAGTGTTTTTTCTATACAAATTGGCAATCATGGTAGTATACAATTCGTTTAAGGTGCATTTTAAGGACGGTTTGTAAGAATTTATAAAGAAGTAGGCCTATGCAAATCAAATAATGCGACCGAGCAACGTGAACTGAAAATATTAATAGTTAGACCATAAAACGGACATTTTGCAGAGGACTTGAAAAATCAATTTGTAAATTTAAAAATAATAAAAGCTCGATATCCGAGATGAAATATGTTTTGTATATTGACTTCAAAACTTGATATTTTAAGTTCGTAATCAGCTTATATTGAGCAAGATATTGTAACGCTCCCCACTCTCAAATCTCGCCAAATCAATCTTCTCCGTGTGCTCCAATGTAGCTCTCACTGAACTCATGTATACGTCAATCACACACCACTGATTCACGCTAAAATAAGAATCCTTCTGTGATCAGATTTCATTCACATTAACACAATTTATTCAGTAAGTAATCCATAATCCAATCATGAACAATAATAACTGATTATATAGGTCAGTTTACCGATTAATCTGGATTACAATTCTTGTATCTCCCCCGATCTTCTATCTGTTTTCCGTTCGTTCTTCTCTTCTGCCCTGCGCCCTCTACGTTAGAACCTTCAGGCGCTACAATACCCTCTTCTTAGAATGAAACGTCCTCGTTTCGAATTAAAACATAACCAAGGTTCAATATTTGCAAAACACATCTAGAGCGATGTTAAATTTACATTAAAACAACAAGAACAACAACAAAGTTCGCTTTAAAAGATTTCAATAGAAACGCGATGGCGTCTTTCGCAGGCGTTTACTACGGCGTGGTAGCATCTGGTTGCCGGTTCTCTGCTCCTTCGCACGAGGTGGTTCCTGGTCAGATGTGGATGTTTCTTTGCTCTTGGATGTAGCGGCCACTTCTGAGTAGAGTCGCTTCTTCCTTCTTGTTCCTATCTCTGCAGTACGATCTGTATCTGTTGGACAGTCATGCTCTTTGCTAGCTCCAGTTTCTACAGAACTTTCTTCCTGTGATTGAGCATCTTGCTGTGTCTGTGGGTGTTCCTCTGGGGATGCGTCGACTGTGGCTGAAGATAAAGACTTGTCATCGATCTTCTTCAAAGCCCAGTTCGGCACGGGGGCTCCAACATACGTCTTTAAGCGGTTGAAATGAACAACCTTTGGCTTTGATTTAGACGTTTCCTGAATCCGATAGGTCACATCACTGAGAGCATCAATGACAAAGAATGGACCGGTCCAACTCCTCTGTAGCTTAGGAGAAATTCCTTTCTTCCGCCTTTTAGTGTGAAGCCACACCGCATCTCCCTGTTGATAACCTTCCCCTGCCTTGTGAGTGTCATAAGTACGCTTGTTCCGGTCTGTGTTAACCCTCAAGCGCTCTCTTGTCAACTGGTGGGTGCAATTCATGCGGTCCTGCAGTTGCTCTGTGAACTCAGGGTAACTAGATTCTGGAGTCCCAGAGCTTCCAATCAGCAGATCCACTGGAAGTATCATCTGCCTACCCATCATCAGCTCACTAGGAGTGTAACCAGTAGCTTCGTGTTGAGACGAGCGGTATGCCATCATGACCAGAGGTAAACATTCGTCCCAGTCCTTTTGATGATCAGCAACAGCCTTGGCCAATAAATCCTCCAAGGTCCGGTTGAAACGTTCAACCATTCCGTTACTCTGAGGATGAAATGCTGTAGTTCTGGTCTTTGAACATCCCAAGATCTCACAAACACTTTGGAAAAGAGCTGCCTCGAAATTCCGACCTTGATCAGTATGAAGTTCCAATGGCACACCGTATCTGCAGACAAATTCTTCCACAAAGATTCGTGCAACTGTTGCTGCTTCTTGGTTCGGCATTGCAAAAGACTCAGTCCACTTGGTGAAGTAGTCACAGATTACGAGCACGTATTTGTTGCCTCGATCTGACTGTGGAAGGGGTCCCATGATGTCCATTGATACACGCTCCATTGGAGCACCGACGTTGTATACCTGGAGTGGGGCTCGAGGGCGCCGAGATGGGTTCTTCCTGGACTCACATGTGTGGCAAAGTTTGCACCATAGTTCAACATCCATACTAAGTTGAGGCCAATAGCAACGCCGTCGAATTCTTTCAATTGTCCGCTTGCTACCCATATGACCTGCAACCTTGGATTCATGGCACTCTGCAAAGACTTTCTTGCGCAATGCAACAGGTAGAACCAATTGAAGAGAGATTTCCTTTCCGTTGAGGGATTCCCATCGACGATACAGGACGTCCTCTTCCAACTGTAGCCTTTCCCACTGACTCCAAAGAGACTTTACTTTGGGGCTAAGGGGTGCTACCTCTCGCCATGAGGGACGTGTCCCCTTTTTCTTCCATTGGATGATTTGATCTAACTCGGGGTCCTGGCCCTGTACATCTCTCAAATAGGACTTTGTCCACAAGGGATCTTCCTGTTCATTTGATGGGGCGTCAATGTTACCTTTTGTCAGCTGTACTGCCTCCTGGGTTCCTAAGGTAGCGACGTGGATCACTCCAGCTTCAGGACAATCATCTTCGGTATTAGTGCCGACAGATAAGACTTCCTTCAAGTTAGATGTTTTTATGGTGTCGTTTTCTTCCAGTCTTTGACAATGTGGACAGTCCTGACAGGGTCTCCTCGAAAGCGCATCTGCATTTCCATGAATGCGACCTGCCCTGTGTTGTATGTCCATGTCATAGGTACCAAGAAGCTCCAACCACCGTGCTACCTGACCAACAGGATTGCGGAAGTTGAACAGCCACTTCAATGCTCCATGATCTGAACGCACTGTGAATTTCCTTCCATAGAGGTAGTGATGAAATTGTTTCACTCCTTCCACAACAGCAAGTAATTCCTTCCTTGTGACACAATAACGCCTCTCTGTCTTGGACATAGACTTGCTGTAGTATGCTATGACCTTCTCTGTACCATGTTGCACCTGGGTGAGGACTGCTCCGAGTCCGTTTCCACTTGCATCAGTGTCAAGGATAAATGGATCGTCAGCAGTAGGGTATGCAAGGACTGGGGAGTTGGTCAGCTCATGTTTTAGTCTCCTGAAAGCCCCCTCACACTCGTCTGTCCAGTGGAATACTCGTCCCTTCTCTGTAAGCTGGTGGAGCGGTCTTGCAATGTCTCCAAAACCCTTCACAAATTTCCTGTAGTAGGAGCATAGTCCAAGGAAACATCTGACATGGTGAACAGTCTGCGGGGTGGGCCATTCCTTGACACTACTGATCTTTTTGGGATCAGCTGAAACTCCTGCTGCTGATACCACGTGACCCAAGAATGCCACTTCTTTCTGTAACAGGACACATTTATTTGGATTAAGTTTTAATCCAAAGCTCTTCAGCCTGTCAAATATGGTGTCCAGTCGGTCGAGCTGCTCCAGTACAGACGAACTGTATACAATGACGTCATCGAGATATACCAGGCAGATGCTGTTAATCAACTCATCCAGGACTTTTGTCATCAGCCGCTCGAATGTTGCAGGGGCATTGCAGAGCCCAAACGGCATCACACGAAACTGATAAAGGCCATATGCTGTGATGAATGCAGTCTTCTCCCGATCTTGTTCTGACATCTCTACTTGCCAGTAACCACTTTGCAGATCGAGAGTTGAGAACCATTGTGATCCAGACAATCTGTCCAATGAATCATCAATACGTGGGAGTGGAAATGCATCTTTGGTGGTCACATCATTCAGCTTCCTGAAGTCAACGCAGAACCGGGTAGAACCATCCTTCTTCTTGACTAACACGATTGGTGAAGCCCACGGGCTTTCAGACGGTTCAATCACACCACGTCTTGTCATATCCTCAATTTGTGCCGATTCTTCATGTCTTTGATGGACAGGTAATCTCCTTGCTCTCTGTCGAATAGGAGGAAATGTCCCCGTTTCAATCTGGTGCTTCACTACATCTGTTCTCCCCAGGTCCTCTTTACCTCTGGAGAAAACCTCCGAGTGCTTGCAAAGGAGTTTACTCAACTTCACCCTCTCGTCCTTGTTAATAAGTTGTGCGCTGTGTTTCCATGTGTCTTGCAAATGTTCTAGTATCTTCATTCCATCAACAGTTATGTACGGAGTCTTGTCGGTCTTAGAAGGCTTGTCTCCGGAGACAGTTTCCTGTGTAACTACCTCAGCTTTCTGACATTGACCAACGGTGGTCCCTTTGTAAAACTTGACAGGTTGGTTGGATACATTGATGACTCTCACTGGTATTGTCTTGGCGCCCGGCCTCATCACTGCCGCATCAACTAGAATATTTCCTGAGCCAGTCCACTTAGACGAAGGTTCCAGGATTACGTCAGTGAATGCCAAATTGTCTTCCATTTGACCCTTGATAACTTGTCCAGTGAGGGGTGGTAGGGTGACGGTATCACTCACGGTGACTCTGCAACAAGCAGGCGACCCTTCAAAGCTATGGCAAGGGACCTTTACACCATCTACCCACATTTCCCGACGACCAAAATCAACTTTGCATTTCCAGTCCTCAAGGCAATCAAGACCAAGGATTCCATCTTCTTTTACGTCTGCAAACCAAACTAGTTTCCTGCGTAACTTCCCTCCCAGACACATGTTCAGTTCTCCTTTACCCTTGAAGGGAATACTGTGCACATCGCTCGCAGTAGTCATTTTAACACCTATGTCTCTCTCAAGGAGCTCATCACATCCGATGAGTGAGGCAACACTTGTCTTAATGACAGAAACTGAAGCACCGCAATCTACAAGCATCCGGACTGTGTGGTCACCAATCATGACATCAACAAAAAGACCAATATCTCCTGACCTAGCTGATCTAACAGGCATATATCCAGCTTCCTCGATTCTTGTTCCATTGGGCCTTTTGGGAACTTCTACCGGCTCTCGACCCTTAAAGTCGGTAGGTTCTAGTTTTCCTGTTGCTTGCTGTTTCCTTCTGTTATTGCAGGACAATCAGCCTTGAAGTGTCCTTCGCTCCCGCAATTCCAGCATGTAGCTCCTTTGTTTTTTTCTGCAAAGGATTTGGTTCTTGATTGAGATCTGTAACCTTTCGACCTATCCTTGGACATATCTGCCATGTCTTTTCTCAACTGGGTGACAGTCAGCTGAAGTTCTTTCACCAATGGTTCCAGTTTATGTTCAGTTGGCTTTTTTCCTTCCTCGGTCTGTGCATTCAGACTCCGAACTTTTCTGTACTGTACTCGCATTGCTTCTGTAGTCTTGAGCTCAGAGATCCTCGCCGCAACAACGAGTGCATCGTCGATCGTTTCACACTGGGCTTTCATAACCTCGAAGCGAACTTCAGCATCCTTCAGAGCGTCAACGAAACTGTCCTTAGCTAGTGTCCTTCTTGTGTCCTCAGATGCACCAGGATATACCTTCCTGATCAGACACTTTACACTATGAGCCAATTCTGTCAAGGTTTCTTCCGCTCCCTGCCTCCTGTTCTTGAGCTTCAAACGGTTTAACTCTGCTTGACCTCTTGATGCATAACGGGTAGTCAATGCGGCTACTAGAAACTCATAATTCACTCTCTGCGATGGTGACAGTTCCATTAGAATCTCCTGAGCACCACCACGCAGACTTGCTGCGAGAAATACAGCCTTCTCTCGATTGTTCCATGCGTTAATATCTGCTGCTATTTCAAAATGACTTAAATAGCTCTCAAAAACCTCCTTTCCTGTGAATGTGCCTGGCTCATACACTGGCTTTCTGATTGTCCTTTCAGGTGGGCGCACAGACACAATAGGCCTGCCTACCCTCTGAGGCAAGTATTCATGATCCATGGCCGAGTATTCAGGTTGCCTCCTTTCATTTCTTGTACACTGTGCGTCGAAGTTTAGGTGATCAAATGAACTCAGAATGCGTGCGCGATGCGAATCTTGGACCTCTCCTTCCCGATAGTTCCAATCGCCTTGTGCGTCTGGGCGTTCGCTGCCTTGAGATCGCAATGAGTGTGCACTGTCTGCTATCAACCCATTGTGACTACTCCCAACGCTTCTTGCGTTGCGGTAGTCATTGTCGAATGTATGTGCCCTGTGCATGGGGCCTGGGGTTGAAGCATCATTGCGTCCTGTCAAAACGCTTCGCGCGTTGCGGCCTTCGTTGCCCAACGAACGCACTGTGTGTGTGTTATCAGGGGTCATAGCCCTACTGCGTGCTCTCAGTACGCCTTGTGCGTTGCAGCCTTCGTCGCTCAACGAACGCACTGTGTGTGCGTTATCAGGGGTCGTCGCCCTATTGCGTTCTCTCGAAACGCATTGTGCGTTGTGTCCTTCGTCGCACAACGAACGCACCGCGTGCGTTTTGTCCGGGATCAGCTCCTCACTGCGTCCTCTCAAAACGCTTCCTCCGTTGCGGCTTTCGTCGCTCAACGAACGCACCACGTGTGCGTCATCAGGGGTCGTCGTCCTATTGCGTGCTCTCAAAACGCATTGTGCGTTGTGGCCTTCGTCGCTCAACGAACGCACTGTGTGCGTTTTGTCCGGGATCAGCTCCTCACTGCGTCCTCTCAAAACGCTTCCTCCGTTGCGGCTTTCGTCGCTCAACGAACGCACCACGTGTGCGTCATCAGGTGTCGTTGCCCGATTGCGTTCTCTCAAAACGCCTTGCGCGTTGCTGCCTTCGTCGGTGACCGAACGCACCGCGTGCGTACTGTCAAAGATCAGCTCCTCATCATGCCCACTCACATTGCTTCTTGCGTCGCGGCCATCGTTGCTTAACACGCACGCTTCGTGCGTAATGTCAGGATACATCTCGTTTGGTCCGTCCATAACGCCCTGTACGTCGTAGCTCCTGTTGCCCAACGCCGAACGCAGTATGTGCGCGTTGTTTGTAATCCGTTCCTCACTATGTCCGCTCATAACACCTCGTGCATTATATTCGTTGCCCAACGAACGCACATGGCGAGCGTCCTCTACCATTAACGCATCATACAATCTGCTACCGACGCGTCGTGCGTTCCCATAGGCTGCGTGCTGTGGAAAGCTTCGCACGTGGTCTGACACGTGGTATTCATCTACCGTGACAAATGACGCTCCTTCCTCCGGTTGAATTGTTCCAAAACCATAAGGGGTAATTTCATTAGCATGAATAGGGTTTATTCTCGATTCTGAGATTGATGTGGGTTCTATGGGTTCCATAATTCGTCTAGAATTATCCCGCGACTGCCACCAATGTAACGCTCCCCACTCTCAAATCTCGCCAAATCAATCTTCTCCGTGTGCTCCAATGTAGCTCTCACTGAACTCATGTATACGTCAATCACACACCACTGATTCACGCTAAAATAAGAATCCTTCTGTGATCAGATTTCATTCACATTAACACAATTTATTCAGTAAGTAATCCATAATCCAATCATGAACAATAATAACTGATTATATAGGTCAGTTTACCGATTAATCTGGATTACAATTCTTGTATCTCCCCCGATCTTCTATCTGTTTTCCGTTCGTTCTTCTCTTCTGCCCTGCGCCCTCTACGTTAGAACCTTCAGGCGCTACAATATGAATCTCATCGAAAGGCAATGCGAGCGGGAAGTGTGAGCGAAAATTTTATGAAGTGACATGAAAAGAAAGTCTTCCCTTCACCCTATATTATTCAATCCTCTTCCTCCTTTTATTTTCCTATCCTTTTTCTCCAATCTTTCCCCTTCTTTTTTTTTTCTTTCTCGCCCTTTTTTTTGCTCCGTCAATTTTTTTTCAGGGGGGCAAACCAAATCTCAGGGAGGGGCGCGTGCCCCCTGGTCCCCCGTATACTACGCCACTGCGAAGATTGCCAAAACGAATGATCTTATGCTATGGTGACATACAAATTATGATCGAATTCTGGGATTCGTAAAGATTTGTAGATTGCAGGGGCGAATCCAGCTCTGCCAATAGGGGGGTGGCGAATTTTGTTTTCACCCATATTTACCCAGATCGGTCGTTCAAAGTTGATTTTATTATCTTTTTTAAGGGGTTGTCCCAGTGGAGGAATGGGCCAAAAATTTTGAGGGGGCTCAATAGAGCGTATGGGAGGGGGGGGGGCAAAACACCGATGTCCTAACAGTCATTTCTACGCTTTATTCTTATAAAACAACGTAAAAAGTGTAATTATCCTACAAACGAGCGCGAAGTACTCATCTCTTTCGTACTTTGTAGTTGTTAAAATATTACATTTAATTCATTCATTGTATAAAAGCGGTTTGGACCTAATGGGAAAAGCGCAGTACAAATGATAAGTAATAATAAATACTAATATATATTTTAACCTGAAAATTGACTATTCTGGGATGTGTTTCTGAAGCTAAACAAGATGCGTATGTAACTATATAGATAATTACTGCGAGCGCTAAGCACGAGCAGAAATTTCTAATATGGTTTCTGGCTAGATCGACAAGGGACCTGTTAAGGAAGTTTTCCAGTTAGCCATTAAAACGATACACATTTCAACTATTAAATAATGTGAGCGAAAAGCGCGAGCTGAATTTCTTGTGAAATTCTGACCTAAAAAAAAGGCATTCTCAACACTTTTTGTAATCATTAACAGTATAGGTAGAAAACCAAACAATTGATGCGAACGCGAAGTGTGAGCAGAAAACAATTTGAGATTTCAGACCTAAAAATGAGACACTCTAATCATGTTTTGTAAATCATGAAAAAGGATGGGTAATTTTTTTTTCTTCCTACATTATTTATGCGAGCGCAAATCACGGTCTGATCTGAAACTAGACAATTTTAGCACGTTTTGAATAAAGATGAAGCTGCGTATCTCAATATTGTGCGCGTGTTTTAGAGTTAGACAGAATCTGGGCATTCTGATATTTGTATCACGAAAATCAATAATGTGAAGCGCGAGCGGGAAATACTTGATATTCCGGTATGAAAATGGTGAAGTGGATGTGGAAAGCACTTAATAGATGATGCAAGTGTGAAGCGCGAGCTGATTTCTTCATTAATATTTTGACCTATGACCTGGACATTCTAGTTGTAAGGACATTTTGTAATCATATGATACTGGTAACACCTTTCTTATTCCTCTTCCAAAGCGCGATATGAAACATATGAAACTGTGATATTTTCGATATTCTTTTCTAAAAGGGACGGTTTAGTCATTAAGATTTCATGAAATTTTTAGTATCATATTTATTAATGTAATAAGCGTAATGAGTGAGTGAAATGTGTTGACACCGAGGCCTGAAAACTGGATATTTTAAGCATTTTTGTAATAAAAAAATAGGATTTGTGAGTTGATATATTTTTAACAAAAATCGAGCGCAAATCGTGAGACGAAATTTTCAGTAAACTGTCACAAAAGGGGGGTTTTAAGTAGTTTGTTATATAATTTGGCAAACCAAATTATGCGAGCACATAGCGCAAGCTGCAAGTTATATTCACACCATAAAACGGACATAACAGAGCATTTAAAAAATCAGTTTGTAAATTAAACAAAATAATGAATAATGTCCGAGCTGAAAGATGATTTGTATATCGACTTAAAAACTTAATTTCTTAAGCTACATATCAGCCTATTTAGCAAAATATGTACCTCATCAAACGGGCTATGTAAGCCCGAAGCGCGTGCGACAAATTTAATGTAGTGACATGAAATATATTTTATAATCATTTTCCAAGTCTTCCCCTGACCTTTTTTTTTCATTCGTCTCCCTCATCTTATTTTACCTCTTCTTTTCCCTCCTTTCTTTCCGGTGGGTAATTGTCGGGGGGGGGGTAATTATCCGGGGTGTAACTGTCCGGGAATAGTTGTCTTCGAGGGGTAATTGTCCTCAGGGGGAGTTGTTCGGGGGGTAATTGTCCGGGGTAATTGTCCTCGGGGTGGAATTGTCCTCAGGGGGTAGCTGTCCGGGGGGTAATTGTCCTTTGGGGATAATTGTCCGGGGGTAGTTGTCTGGGGGTAGTTGTCCGGGGGTTAATTGTCCTCGGGGGTAATTGTCCGGGGGTAGTTGTCTGGGGGGTAATTGTCTGGGGGGGGGGTAATTGTGCTAGAACCGTAAAATACGAACCAGGCCATTTTAAGCATTGCAAAAATTCGCGCGCACGCGCAAAGTAACGCTCACGTTCTCGCACGTACAGCAGTCTCGGTGCGCGCGTGCAATTGACAAAATCGTGTGGATCCAAAATTGCACGATGAATGGATCCTAAATTGCACAGTTAATGACGTCATCGCAAATGGGCTGAATGAACGATATCAACAACCAATCAAATCAGAAGGATCTATTTATGTGTCATATCTCCATTGTGGCATGCTACAGACTTCTAACAAATTGCTTTAGATAGGCAAAGAGTTGCCCTATCACTTGCAATCATATGCTGTCCTTCAAAATGACATCTTTGTGCCCTTAACTCAAATCCGAAATAGTCTTCGTTCGAAAACGTCTTATTCATCTTAGTCTCATATTTTCAGGGTTTGTTTATGGTATCATCCCTCATAATCCAATTATTTTTTTGCGCATTACCTTTAGGAATACCGCTCTCTATTGTAAAGTTGGAAGATAGGGAAATGGCCATAACTTTCTTGTTCATATTCATTTTTGGTATCAAATTTTCAGGGTTTGCTAAAGGTATCATACCTCGTAAGGCCTAATGTTTTTTACGCAATAGTGACCATTACCTAAAGAAATAGCGCCCTTTATTGCAAAGTCAGAATATAGTAAAATGGCCCAAACTCCCTTGTTTTCATTCATCTTAGTGTCATATTTTCCAGATATTTTTCAGGGTTCGCTTATGGTATCATTTCTTACATGCTAAATGATTTTGTACGCATCAGTGACCATTACCTTTGAAAATAGCGTCCTCTTTTGCAAAGTCAGAAAATAAATGACCTTAACTTCCTTCTTTTCATTCATCTTGATGTCACATTTTCAGGGTTTGCTAATTGTATCATTTCACTTTTTTCACTTCATGATCGACTACTCAGTGACAGTGTGGATAATTTCCACGTTCACTAGCATTTGCAATAGGTTTGTACGCGAGTGGAGCTTGATTTTTGCAAGCAGAGGTCTCCAAATAAGCTTAAGCAAAATGTGGATACCAACCAAATACATTGGATTTTCATTTTCAATGAATTAGCAACAAGGTGTTCCCGTACAAATTATTTAATTAAATATGCATTTACTAGGGGATGGGACGGATCAGAGATGAAAATGAAAGCGTTACCATGGTAGGTATCATTGGATGACGAAGTTACCATATATTAACTTTTATGAAACAAGGCCAATGCTGCTCCACAGAGAGTGAATACGGTGAACTTTAGCACAATGTGGGACAGAGTGGGACAAACCTGTGATGGATCCAATAGTTTAGACGTGTCAATACATGGTTTGACCAGGAACAAATTGCAACAAATGATTTTCAACTGTTTCTGGCAGTACTTGACCTCAGGAATAACATACCAAAAATCTACCAAAATCCGCATACGGGAAGGTAGTTATTTTCAAGATGGCCATTTTTAGTTATCATTGGGCATTTTAAACTCCATTATTGGAAGCCATCTTGGATTTTTGGACACCAACTTGGAATTTTTTTGCACACCATCCGACTGGCTGTCCTAGTCACTTGTTCCAAGTACTACTTCACCATTAGAACCATTGGCTAAAAACCCAATTGAACCCACTTAAATGAATTGTGGATTTTCAGCCTACGGTAGTCATTTTGAACGCCAACTTGGATTTACCAGGCACACTGGAGGGCTTATAAGCCACCCTAGCCTTTATCAACAATGTTTACCCCCTAGACCATGCAATACAATACTTGCAACATTGTTTTAAAGGTAGACGGAACCCGTCTCCAATTCTATGACTCTGTGCAATTTCTAGGTGTTATATTGAGTAGCACACTCTGTTGGGATGTTCATATTAATTTTATTTGTAATAACGTTTCTCGTTTTATTGGAATTATAAATCGACTCAAATATGACTTGCCAAAACACATTTTAATTACTCTTTATAACGCTTTCATTTTAACACATCTGACCCATTGTAACTCAATATGGGGAAATACATATTCTTGCCATCTACACAAACTGTTTGTATGACAGAAAAAAGCTATACGTATTTGTATGGGATCAGATTATAGAGCACCTACTTCGAAACTATTTAAGTCGCTAAGAACCCTTAAATTACAAGATATTAATAAACTACAGATTGCTTCTTTAATGCAGCGGTATCATACTGGAACCCTTTCTCCTCAATTAATGAATATGTTCTCTTTCAATTGTAATATACATAATCACTAGACAAAGTCTCCACAAAAACTTCACAGATGGAATTATAAGAATGACTTATCTAAATTTTCATTGCGTCACACTGGTCCCACAATATGGAACAGTCTGAATCTTGAACAATTGAATATTACCTTTTATAATATTTTTAAAAAGCAATATAAAAATAAACTGATCCAAAGTTACTAAGATCCTCACGGTACAATAACTTTTGTTTTATGTCTTGTTGATGTTTTTTTATGCTTCTGTTTTTGTTTTATTTGTTTTTATTCTATTGCTACTTGCCGCATCCATATATTACAATTATTTTAATAATTTATTTATTTTGAGTGTGTGCGTTTTAACAAGCCTTTTCCTGGCTTTTTAGTACACTCCTGTTTCCCATTCATTTATCTTTCGTCTTATTTTTATACTGTTTTAATGATTTGGCAATAATACTTTGATTATCACTTTTGTCTGTATTTATTCATGTTTCAATGATATGTTTTGATTTTTATTGTCTCTTTGTTTGTACATGATCATGCCTTGTATTTTTAATGAATTGGAAATAAATGCTGAATTGAATTAAATTGAATATGAATCTAAATAGGATTTAGGGTAGATGATGAGTGAGTTGTATCCATTTTGAATGGCGGCCATTTTGGACGCCATTTTAAAAATAACCACTTTTCCGTATGCGGATTTTTGTAGATTCTTTTTGTGTTATTCTTAAGGTCAAATAGTACAAAACCCGTTGAAAATAATTTGTTGCAATTCTTCCGGGTAAAGGTATAG
This sequence comes from Lytechinus variegatus, assembly GCF_018143015.1. Classification (NCBI taxonomy): domain Eukaryota; kingdom Metazoa; phylum Echinodermata; class Echinoidea; order Temnopleuroida; family Toxopneustidae; genus Lytechinus; species Lytechinus variegatus. The sequence continues at coordinate 9,928,723 of NC_054748.1, read as the reverse complement.
TTATAATGATCACTTGTTTGGCACTCAATACACGTTGTATTGTTATAACGATTTTATAAATTCATAGTGCTACTACCACTTCTACGGTTTGAATAAAAATACTATACTACTACTACTACTGCTACTGGCACTGCTGCTGCAACTACTACAGCAACCACTACGACAACCCCTACAACTACTACTATTATCCTACTATTATCCTTATTCTTATTATATCATATATACTTATGCGAAAAGTGCAGTGGGTTCTTAACGTGCAAAGCTGGTGACTTTTTTCTACACAGGGCCTCCATATAACGTCCTTTCGGAGGGACGGAGTGTTTTCCACTGTAACATAGCCTGCATTTATAGAACACGGGAAAGACGTTTACACACACCGCACTGGCTTCAGTTAACAGCCTGGGGTGAACTCAATCCAACGATCTTTGGTTCAACAGGCAGACACTTTACCGACTAAACTTTTCTTATCAGCAGCAACATTTTTAATGATTATGATATATGATTAGGGAGGACACGATAAATGATAAATTACAATAACAGCCTACCTTGTGCACAATATCCTGAGGAAATCGTGACGTCATCAATTGCTAAGTCGCCTGTATAGCTGGACCCAACAATTCCCTCAAACGTAACCTTAAAAGGATCTATGTCTCCACGTGTGATATCAACCTGGAATAGTGAAAAAAAAATATATATATATATATTTTGTGTGTGTGTTTGAAGCTATACATGTTAAACAGCTTTGGATACTCTTTTATTTCAATGTTTTGTGAAAGAAATGGATGAAGAGAACAATGGTAGGCGTAGCTTAAATCAAGGTTCCCATGAGCTATCTACCCTTTTAGAAAAATTGGTGATGCCGAAAAAATGTCTCAGCCGGGAATCGAGCCCGGGCCAAAGCTTTGAACGCCGGTGCCTTAACCACTAGACCACAGAGACGGGTTAGTGGCTAGGGCAACCCCGATCCGATTGACCGTCAGATAAACAGATTTTGGCACTATACCAATTTTAATTTCCTTTGTCGGGCGAAGGTGGGTTTTGACCAATGACAAGCCGCCATGCCTCAGCTGGACCAAAGCTATTACTTTGATACAGTACACGTATGGGAGAAAGCTATAAATATATATATATATATATATATTTATAGCTTTAAACATATCGTTACTGACACCACAATAAGAATTGCTAAGAATGTTACCCTGCACCCGCAGAGACATGACTGCGATGCCAGTAACGTGCTTTACTGTTTGCTCTGCGCACGTTGCCCCCAAGCAATCTATATTGGTGAAACCAGCACGAAATTCCGAATGCGCTTCAATAACCACAAATCATCTATTCAGAAGAAACGTACCGACCTTCCTGTTGCCAGACATTTCTGCCTTCCTGGACATTCGTTAGCGGATGTGAAAGTGTGCATATTTGGGGGAGGATACAAATCAGCGGACGAGAGAAGAACCGCTGAACTACGAATAATTGTTAAATGTAGGAGCTTTGAGGGTGATGGTATGAACCGAGATCTGGGATTCCTAAGCGGATATTCATTCTTTCGTTAGTTTCGTTCTTAAAAAGAAAAAATACTTTGACAAGCGCCACGATGTTTGGTATCGTATCACACAGGAATTTCTCTTATTGCTCAATAATACCTATCCGTACTTAATACTTTCGAGAGAACCATTTTCTCTTAACCAATTTGATCTTGGTTCTATCATCTCATCTCTTAAATTTCTTATTGTTGCGTAACAAGAAATGTTATTGCGCAATATTAATTGTTACGTAACAATTAGATAATTACAAACAAGCGTTACTATGTATGTTTCTGTGAAGGGCGCGCATCCTCAGCCAGTCATCATAACAACATCTGTCTGAGGATGCGCTCTCTGATTGATACCACACATTGTATTTACTCCTGAAGAAGACGGAGGTCCGTCGAAAATTCGAGGAAATAAAAACTATATTGGCTTTGAAAGCATTACCATTTATCTTCAGCATATTTTGTTACTATAGTATTAGAGAAGCCAATACGTGAAACTTTAAGATATATATATATATATATATATATATATATATATATATATATATATATATATTGAATTCAATAACTTCATTCAGTTCATTTATTTATCTTCAGTATTTTCCATCGAAAAGTTATGTTATCCGATGATTTCCTATGACTAGGAATTCACTCATGACATTATTTTTACTTTTTACCAATGTAATTTTCGTAATTAGCACAATGCGCTAATTAACATATATGTGCAGTATATATATATATATATATATATATATATATATATAGTAACAAAATATGCAGAAGATAAATGGTAATGCTTTCAAAGCCAATATAGTTTTTATTTCCTCGAATTTTCGACGGACCTCCGTCTTCTTCAGGAGTAAATACAATGTGTGGTATCAATCAGAGAGCGCATCCTCAGACAGATGTTGTTATGATGACTGGCTGAGGATGCGCGCCCTTCACAGAAACATACATAGTAACGCTTGTTTGTAATTATCTAATTGTTACGTAACAATTAATATTGCGCAATAACATTTCTTGTTACGCAACAATAAGAAATTTAAGAGATGAGATGATAGAACCAAGATCAAATTGGTTAAGAGAAAATGGTTCTCTCGAAAGTATTAAGTAGGATAGGTATTATTGAGCAATAAGAGAAATTCCTGTGTGATACGATACCAAACATCGTGGCGCTTGTCAAAGTATTTTTTCTTTTTAAGAACGAAACTAACGAAAGAATGAATATCCGCTTAGGAATCCCAGATCTCGGTTCATACCATCACCCTCAAAGCTCCTACATTTAACAATTATTCGTAGTTCAGCGGTTCTTCTCTCGTCCGCTGATTTGTATCCTCCCCCAAATATGCACACTTTCACATCCGCTAACGAATGTCCAGGAAGGCAGAAATGTCTGGCAACAGGAAGGTCGGTACGTTTCTTCTGAATAGATGATTTGTGGTTATTGAAGCGCATTCGGAATTTCGTGCTGGTTTCACCAATATAGATTGCTTGGGGGCAACGTGCGCAGAGCAAACAGTAAAGCACGTTACTGGCATCGCAGTCATGTCTCTGCGGGTGCAGGGTAACATTCTTAGCAATTCTTATTGTGGTGTCAGTAACGATATGTTTACAGATTTGACATCTGGGTTTGTCACAAGGTATGTTACCTCTTGGATGCTCAGGTGTCGGGAGTCTGGTGCTCACAAGCAATTTCCTCAGATTGGGAGGTTGACGTTGAGCATGAAGAGGGTTTTCTCCGACTATTTTTCCTAGCTTGGGATCGAGAGCCAATGTAGGCCATTCCTGCCTGACCTGTTTTACGAATTTCTTGGTATCGGGATGGAAAGTGGTCACTAGAGGGAGTCGTTTCTTCTCATTGACCAAACGGTCCTTATTAAGAAGATCTTTACGAGATTTCTTCTTTACTCTCCGAATAGTCTCTGAAATCAATTTGGGGGGATACCCTCTCCTTATGAATTGTCTGCCTAGTATAAGGGCCTGTCTGTCAAACTCATCCTCCTTAGATATAATACGGCGAAAGCGTAGCATCTGACTATAGACAATTGATTGCTTTATGTGTTTTGGATGGAAAGAATCAAACCTCAAATATGAGAAGGAATCAGTTGGCTTACGGTACACAGATGTATTCAAAGTGTTCGTTTCGTGGTCGATAGAAACGGATACATCTAGAAAATTGATTTCCTTCTTTGAGTTTTCCATTGTGAATTTAATGCTTTCACTGCATGAATTGAAATCGTTGTGGAACTTTGCTAGTGTGTCGTCAGGATGTTCCCAAATCATGAAAATGTCATCTATATACCGAGCATATAGAGTCGGTTTATGAGGATGATTTGTCAGAAATTGCTCTTCTATTACGGCCATGAAAATGCTAGCATATGCGGGTGCCATTTTTGTGCCCATGGCTGTACCCTGCTTTTGGAGATAGTGGTTGTTATCATATTCGAAATGATTGTGCGTTAATATGAATTCAACCATATGAGCTAAAGCGTCTACATCCAAGGTCTCGTCCACAATAGCATGCCTGTTAAGAAATTTGCGGATAGCCTGGACACCCTCTCTATGGGGTATATTAGTGTAGAGACTCTGTACATCCATGGTGACGAGGGTAGAACCAGGGGCAATTTGAACTGACTGGATTTTTTTCAAGAAATCAGTAGTATCCTTGATATAGCTCTTTATTTTAGGTAGGTACGGTTGAAGTTTCCTATCAACAAACTGAGACATTGGCTCGGTAAGAGAACCAATACTCGAAACTATAGGTCTACCTGGTGGAATGATAGAGTGCTCTTTCGCTGCTGCAATAATTGATTCAGCATTAGTGTATTCTTGATTGGTTTCCTTCGTCACCATTTTAGACAGCTTATGCACTTTAGGTAGTAAGTAAAACTGACTGACTATAGGTTCTTTGGTTAAAGATATACCACTACCTGGAATTTCATCAACACATTTCTGAGCTAGTTCACGAAATTCATCAGTAGGGTCTTTAGATAGAGTTTCGTAAAATGTATTGTCCGAAAGTTGCCTAGTTACTTCTTCTTTGTAGGAAGTTATATCTTGCACTACTACAGCACCGCCTTTATCAGCGGGCTTGATAATAATATCTCTATTGTTCTTGAGGGAGGTGATAGACTTACGTTGCATCTTCTCAGTCACACTGGTTTCAGGCTGCCGGGCATTGTGAAGGAAGTGGTCGAGTTGGTTTTCGATGTTGGCTGTGAATCTGTCAATGTAGACGTTCCTCCCTTCTGGTGGAGTCCACTTAGGCTTGGTCAATGAAGGCTGACACGGTGGTGGTGGTTCCTTCCTCGAAGTTTCGCCAGATCCGTTGTCATTTGCACTGAAGTACTCCCGGAGTTTGATACGTCTGTTGAAGTCTGAAGTATCCTTGCATAACTGAATAGCATCCAGCTGTTGGGGAGGGCAGTATGATAAACCCAGTTGCAGAGTCTCCTTCTCTTCCTTCCTCAGCTCATAAGACGACAGATTGATAACTGTTCTACTTTCAGTAGAGTTGTCATCCAGAGTTGGTTCATCTTGGAGAAGCGGGGATTGTTTGGCGAGACGATCAAGTTTCAGGGATTTCTGGTGCATGCAGAGCTTAATCATCTTCTCATAATGGCGTTCCAAGTGTTGAATAATTGTTGCAAAGTATCCATCATCATTCGATTGCTGGAGGCGAAGAGAGAGATTGTCTTTTGCTCGATGAAGCTCCTCATCCAAGAACTTTTGCCTGCGGTAAGATTCGTTGAGTGTATGGTTCCTTAACCGTTCTGACGTCCTCTTGCAGATGCTCTCAGCTTTCCGATGCTCTCAGCTTTCAATATATATATATATATATATATATATATATATATTGAATTCAATAACTTCATTCAGTTCATTTATTTATCTTCAGTATTTTCCATCGAAAAGTTATGTTATCGATTGAAATTAAAGTCTTCTCATCTCAATCAATTATATTTTCTCTCTATGTATTATAAAGCTTTGGCGGATCCAAAGCAATAATAAAAATGTTTAGAGTAAAGATGCCAGCCATTTTTACCCAAGTGTGCCCCCCGCCCCCTGGAAGCAATTAAAGATCTTTTTTCTCGTCCATTTTAATTGGGACAATGATACCTTAGATGTAAACTTTGATTTTTGCTTCTCAAAATTTTTCTTGGGAAAATGTGCCCCCCTTTGGAAGAAACTGGATCCATTGTCGCTATCAGCGCTAATTTTGAACTATTCACTAACAGTGCGCACTTTGGCACTGTTAGTGAATAGTTCACGCTGTGACCTTGTAATTTTAGTCTAACAGCGCCAGCTAGTGATTGGGCTTTTATCTCGCTCACGGTGCTAGTAGTGCTGTTAGCGCCAACTGGGACCTTTGGCAATCCTCACGGACGCTAATATTTGGGTCCCCTAACACAAACGTGAACGCTTAATCACATATAATTGTTAAGATTGATTGTACATTATAGTCAATAAAATCAAACGTAGAAAACTGCTCTACAATCAATGCTAAGCTTTGTGTTACAGGGGGTTACAGGACCTACTCATCTGCTTTTCGTGAGCAAAATCCTTTCCCGCGACACCCGCACCATACATACATGATTGTATATTACACTGATGGCTGGAGATATTCGAAATGCAGGACCTAAAATAGATTATGACACGGAGAAGAAAGTGTTTTTTTTTTTCAAACAAATCGAGCACATATTGAGTGAGGAAAAACTTAGTGAATGAAGGCTTAGATATAGATCATTACAGTCCATCCAATCGATATTGCATTTAATGTTGATTATTGGTGGATCATTGGCAATTGATTTCATGGGTCAGATCAACCTCTCTAGCCGAAACTATTCCTGTACACAGCATATGCAATACGTTTGAACGGGTTTCTTTTGTTCTATTTCTCCTTCTACACAAACGATATGCCTCTAGCACACGATGTAATGGGCATTGTGTTTTACTTTCCCCAGAAATGTGGGATTAGATTCGAATTCCTGGGGGACCACTTCCATTGAAAATGCATCCCTATCCCTTACCAAGTATTTGGCTTGTGAAACCCTAACAAGTATTGGATATATATCCCTTTTTCCAGCATTTTAAACATCGTTTTGACACCCTTATAACGTTACATAGGCCTATGCGTAACGTACTTGCCTACTCTATCCCCTTTCACCCGTGGTCGCTCCTGGTATCCATTAATCAATGGAAGTGGACTCCCCGGGTGGCCTCTTGAGCTCTAGGAGGAGTCAAATGTGGCTTTGGAAAGTCGTCCTCAATCGGATATATCGCTGTTACCATAGTAGCAACCAGAATTCTGCACACAAAACGCATATGGAATGTTTCCGTTGTAGATGCGAAACGAAAAAAAAAATCTCATGTCACACAATAGACCAGTTCGTAGTTACTTCATGGACATTTTTAGTCAAATGACCTTTCATTTCTTTCATTTTGATAGGCAAATTTCAAAGCAAGATATTACGTAAGCTTGCCTTACATAGCAGGATGAAGAAATTGAATAGACCAGGTGACTAGAATAGCACGCCAAAGAACACTTTATGAAGGTATTTGTTGCATTCCTACTTTGTATGCATATCATAAGATGTTGCACAATGTACTTGGCAAACTGTGAAATACCAGTCGTTTCGTGGACACATTGCTGTTTTTGTGGATGTAAATGAAAACCGCAATTCGAAAGGATATATGAATAATCAAGACATCAAAGTTGGTGCTTATCTCATTGGTTTTAAACCAACATGTCACTTTAGTACAAATGACCTTCCTCTGATCATGCGTAGAATCTTTTGATCATGCGCAGAAACGAACTACGAACTGGCTTATTTGCATTGCAGGACAGAGTTTTACTACCATGATGACGGGCCCAAATAGTCTCTTCCAAAATCAACTACCGTCGTAAATAAGCGTGTGCGTCCTCAAACGAAAGGTCGGGAACAATCTTTCTGTACGGCCGGTACAGAATTATATCCTGAACTTGCAAGACCATACCGTTTTACAAGATAATTATGAGAGATAGAGAGAAGGGGGGGGGGGTGAAAAAATCTTTTATTTTGTTCGGGCACCCTTTAGCCGACAAGCCTCTTTATCACAACAATGATTATATTACCTATATATACTTTGTGACTGTCTGTGTCAGCGAGAGGGTGTGTATGTGTGACGATGAGAGAGGGTGCGTGCGCATGTGTGTATGTTTTTAGGGGGTATATCTCTGATACTAATAACAAAACTCGTGTTCTCAGTTTACAAGCATGTACAACATGATAAAGAATGAGCATAATAAAAAGGAAAAACACACGTCCGAATAGGAAAAGACAAAAGAAATCAAACAAAAAATCTCACCTGTCCAATAATCCAACCGTTTCCCTGATTCCCAGACTTCTGAAAAATGGGACTACCAAAGGGGTCCCCGGCCTTCGACACGTAGATATTGAAAGTGCCCATGGTCCCCCCGTACATGTGGTAATAGAATCGAAGACAGTTCGTTCCGCCGGCCACTACCTGGTTATAGGGGCTTGTCAGACGAGCGATGTCCCCATTAAATCTGCCTGTTGCCTCGATGTATACATACACTCCGCCTATATAAAATTGTTCATAGTCATTAATTGACGCTTTTTTCTCATAGTCATTTCCCCCAAACACTGTTCTTTTTTTAAACATATACTTTTCTTCAAACATATATCATTGCCTTTGGTAATTATAGAATTAACTTATCTAATGATACACCTATAATAAGCCTATAGTAAACGTTTGTTTCTAAAAAAAAAAACAATGTTCTCCAAGAGGAAAAAATATTCTCGCACGCCCACACCATTACACACCCATGCACCTATAAATTTGTAATGATATTGACGAAATCATGTTGTACGCAGGCCTATTTGTAAAATTATTACAAATCTTAATTTAATAGGTTTAAATACGGTGGATAATATCAGGTATTAGTAAAATTATGATTTACCACGTGACCGCAATTTCATGCAAACTACTCATGAATATTCATAGATGGGATACGTCACTTACTCCCAGTCGTGTGATCTGAGCTTGGTCCTGTAAACCATGAACTGGTAGAACCAGATTTCAAAGTCCAATCAAAAGAATCTGTGCTATCTTGAGTCCATCCACAGAATCCTGAATCGAAGTTACAGTCAAACTGGCTGGAAGCTGTGCAGAATAATAATATGATGATGCATCATAATACAATGAATTAGCCAATAGTAAGAGCGTATGCAAGTCACGCGTTCGTCTTTCCATTTTACGCAACCTTCCAGTCATATATTTTAGCGTGCTGCACTTTCCCCCATGTTTGGATCAATAATGCTACCATGTTGACCTTGATGGTAAGAACTTTATCTATCTTTAAATGTTCAAATACATATTCGCACAGCAAAGGATACTCTGGCAGCATTCAATGCAATCGTCCTTGTCCTTGTGTGTGAGGGTGTGTTGTAAATATTAAAAAGTGTTTACTTGAAATAATTAGAGTAATGCTAAATTCCTTACGTGTTTCACGAGCAAGGCCATCATGTGGTAGCGTACCGAGGATTTTCCACAGGGGGGCAAAACCGTCCGCCGAAAAATTTAACAAGCAAATAAAAAAAAGTCTTGAATCATAAAAAATGACAAGCAAAAAAAAGGTCTTTAACCTCGTAAGGGGGGGATAGGTATTCAAGCTCGTCAGGGGCTACCAATCGAGCTCGTCAGGGGGCAGGGATTCGTCCTATGCATGGGTTGTAACTTGTCAGGGGGGCAGACTGCCCCTGCCCCCCCCCCCCCCCGTAGTTACACTAATACTGCCACGTTTTAAAATAACAGAATAAATACTTCCCATAAAATAAGCATTTTATGTTTAGCCAGTCCTGGAACTATGCGGGATGAGCAATGAAAAAATCAAAGGACGTCCACTATCGTTAGACTAAAAACAGGCTCAGGTGGCATTGGACCTATGTTGTATAATGTGCTCCATCGCTTCCCAGGGCCATTTAGTACCCCCATACAACATACGTCTAATGCCATCCTACTCTATTTTTATCTAGCGTTGACTTTGGTCCTATTTCCACTTCGTCTAATAGAATATTTGTACTTTGCCTGACGAGTTAGAATAGGATACATAAACATTCCATTACGACCAGGGCCCCTTCTCAAAAAAGGTTAAAGATTAAACCCTTAAAGTATACACACAAAGAAAATTCACGAAAGTGATGATTATAGACAAAATATATATGAATGGAAAGGTCTTGTCTTTTTATACACAAATATGTCATTAAAAAGTCTTACAGATGTTGTGGAAATGCAAGAAATTAAATTAATAGAGACCCTTCTCAGCCCCCCCCCCCTCAGCCGCCCCCAGGCAGACAATCACGCGATCGAAAACTGTCGAGAATAATGACGTCACATGATCGACTCGCATATCACCTCTCTCTGTGCATAATACACTGATACACCTTCCTGGTCTCTATTTTTCTTCGAATTTACCGTTTTCTTCATGTGTTGTGATATCCGATTTCTGTTTTCGACAACTTCAGACTATAAGGGAACCAGAACTGTGTTACTTTGTCCGTTTTTTATTGAAATGTGAACTGGAAAGACCGATTTTGTCCACTCGACAGTCTTCGTTGTGTTGGCTGCTCTGAATATTGAAAAACTCCAAGCTGTACGGTCCCATTCACTTGCTGCCGATGCATGTTGCAGGTTACGCTGTTTGATCCAGTCAAACTCAAGGTAAGCATGTTTGGAAACTGTAGTCTGTACTTGTTCTGACGATGCATTCAGGTCAGATGACAGATACAGATCTGATATAATTTTAGAATCATGCATTTTGGCATGACTACTATTAAAATTAAAAAGTATTTAGTTTAGAAATAATGTTTTTGCACAATTCCAGCAGATTTTTCTTCAGATTTCTAAATAGGAACTGGTCAGGACTCAAGCGTTTAAATTATTTAGGAGCACTGGCATGAACCATGGCTGAAAATCTGCTGTCTCAGAGGAATGTTTGGCATTATCGTAGCTTTTGTCACCAGTCCATTTTTTCACTGCCGTTTATTTCGTCAACGGCGGTGATCCACTCCCATTGACTTTGTACACAACGAGCGCACAAACACCAAATTTCACGATAAGCCCGAATGTTTTCACGATAAGGCCAAAGTTTAAGTTTTTATTATACAGAGGTCTAGTACCCAATGTGTTTATGCCCAGGACGGCCCTGCATCGTATACATCCAGATACACAGAATTATATCACCATAATGCCGATGTCATGAAGCAAGACAAATTTTCAGCAGTGGTTACCCTGATCATGCTGATTCCTGGCCAAAACTAGAGTCTGGTGTTTCTTTCTGATGAGAGTGCTGCTACATATGTATGCGTAATGCCTTCAACAATGAAGATAAATGCACTCTTTGTAATGACACAGAGCACCGTACCTCAAGTGATGTTCGCGTAGTCTCCACTTCACTACCGCTACAGCCTACGCTACACACCTACCCGGGTAGGAGTGGTGTACATGTATGGTAGTGTAGCGGTAGTGAAGCAGAGTGGGGCCTACACAAACATCACTTGAGGTAGAGCACCAGTATTCTGAGTGGAACTTATCAGGTGTCTAAACCTACTATTATTTGTTGCTGACCGGGAATTACATGCCACCGCACGTCATCAATCATCAAGATAATGAAATTTATACTTTGATTTGATTATTTAAATTATTTCTTTTTTTCTCTCTCACTCTTCTACACACAAATTTACACACTTGCTGACTCTGGTGACTTCTGGTCTCTGCTCGCTCCTTCAATCTGGGAGATTCCATCATGTCCTCTTACTCTGATTTGGATATAGCAATTTTTTCTTCACTCTTTCCAGGAGCTACGGTTTGCAAGTTTTGGACTGATAATGATACAAAAGTTTATCTTTATCGATCTTGGAAACAATTTTAAGCACAGTTTTGGAGAGAACTAAAAAAATGACTTGGACAGGTAGTCAGGAATACAGCTTGTCGAAAATAAGAACACACAACTTAAAACGAAAGAACAATTTTAATGTTACTAGGGCATTTTGCGAGAAATTTTCTGATCAATCACACGTCCCAAATCAAGGGTAAGTCTTTGATTAAAGACAAACATGTAGTTGAATTGCCATTACAACTCGAGCTTATTAGGCTTGAATTTGAATTTAAGACTTACGCTTGATTTGCAAGGAACATAAGTTTCTTGCAGTGCTCCATAATTATGTTTTGTTATCAGATATCTAACGTGCTGATTTTTCTTGAAAGGTATAATATATTTGTCCTTTTAAACGGTATTTGAATATGGGTACGCCGTTTATTTGTTTTCCACAATGTTTATTGCATGTACATGTATGAACAGAAGTGAAATATTTATTGTGAAGTACTGTGAATGTTGTGTGCTGTTGTGTGATGGTTCATCATTTTTGTTATAAGACTGTAAGCCTGATGGGTGTGAGGAAGTGGCCTGGATGAAAGAACAGTGAACATGTGCCCAATTACAGATTTGCATATTCTAAGACAATTTTGTTTCTGGATAAATATTGCTATGCATTCCCTACATTAGGAGTAAAGGAGAAGTCCACACAATCAAAAATTCATTTGAATTTAAAGAATAATAAGATATTGCAGGAAATTTCATAAAAACTTGGATTCAAATTTATATAATTACTATTCTAACATTGAGAAATTTTGCCTAATTTATAAAACGATGATATGCTCATCTGTGTCGATGTGCAAATTACACTAACCGATTATGTCACACGCACTAAGTTCTTTTGTACTTTGTTGTTTGATTATTTACATGACATGTAGATTAAATATTTAATTTTCTATTTATTTTCTTAAAGTTTTTCGGAGGGATTTTAATTCCTCCAAATAACATTTAGAGTTACAGTTCCGTAAATGTAACCTATTGTGATCGGATGAAGAGTTTCCTATCCTCAAATCTGCAAAGTATTAAAAAACAAAATGCCACAAAAAATTAGAAACGAATGTGATGTGAGTGACAACACTAATTTGCATATCATTGTTTTGTGTATATGACTGTTTTGAGTAAAAGCAACAAGGGAAATTACTCTATTCAAACAATTTTTAGTTGATGTGGTCTTGACTTTTAACTCATCATCATACCCCTCCCATCCAAAATAAGAGTAGAATCTAATCAAGAACTTGAAAATCAAAAGCAGCAATTAAGAAGTAAGATCTGATAAATACAGGTCTGAATATGATTTTTTACAAGAAAAAAAAAAAACAAGTGGAATGCCTCTGGCCGTCTCACCTGCATCAAGCGGTTCAATATAGCAGCAGTGCTGACTTTGAATACTACTCTAACTCGCACAAGATGTTCAGTGATACTTGGTTACTCTTATTTCCACGTTTTATGAACTAGACCAATACACTTTACAGAGATAGGATGGTAAATCAACAAATACCCCCAATGTGGCCAAAGTTCATTGACCTTACATGACTTTTGACCTTGATCATGTGACCTGAAATTTGCACAGGATATTCAGTGATACTTGATTACTCATATGTCCAAGTTTCAAAAGTCAGATAAATAAACTTGCGAAGTTATGATGGTAATTCAACAGATACCCCCATTATGGCGAAAGTTCATTGACCTTTGACCTTGGTCATGTGAAATAAAATGCGCACAGGATGTTCAGTGATACTTGATTACTCTTATGTCCAAATTTTATGAACTAGACCAACATACTTTTAAAGTTATGATGGTAATTCAAGAAATACCCCCAATTCGGCCAAAGTTCATTGACCCTAAATGACCTTTGACCTTGATCATGTGACCTGAAACTTGCAAAGGATGTTTAGTGATACTATATTACTATTATGTCCAAGTTTCATGAATCAGATCCAAAAACTTTTTAAGTTTTGATTGTAATTCAACTGATACCCCAAATCGGCCAAAGTTCATTGACCCTAAATGACCTTTGACCTTGGTCATGTGACGTGAAACTCATGCAGGATGTTTGATGATACTTGAATAAGCTTATGTCTAAGTTTAATGAACTAGGTCCATATATTTTCTAAGTTATGATGACATTTCAAAAACTTAACCTCAGGTTAAGATTTTGATGTTGATTCCCCCAACATGGTCTAATTTCATTGACCCTAAATGACCTTTGACCTTGGTCATGTGACATGAAACTCTAAGGCAGCTTGTCAAAAGTCCATGCACCGTTCTGTAGCGTTCTTACTGCATCCGGGTTTTCGCTTCGGCTTTCCCGCCCAACGTTCCCTTCTCTTCAAAGGAACGGCCGGCATCAAAGGCCTATTGATGCCACCTTTCTTTTGTTCGTCTTTCCTGCAAGTCTTAATTTCTGTCGAAAGACCGAAGAATCTATTCTAAATAGCTCCCTCTACGACCAAAAAAAATGCGTGCCTTCTTTTTGACTGTCGGATCGGAGAGTTCGGCTCTCTGTTCTGAACTGTGGTTCGCATCTATCATGTCTATAATGGAAGTTCTGGTGCATTCATAAAAGCCACAGTAGCTTAATAAAAAATACCGCACGTTTCATAAATCTTCATTGATCTTTCGAATTTGCTGCAATAACCATGAAAACCTCTTTTTTGCAATTGGAAGAGAGTCAATTCATGATATTTTAGGTGGGAAAATAAGATTCCACACATTTTTGTTTCTTATGCCCAAGCCATTCGTAGGATTCACGTCAATTTGTAGTATTCATTATTACTCGCATCTGAAACAGGTGTCGGGAGCCCCCCTCCCCCTTCCCAAAATAAAAAACCAGAAGGAAATAGGATGATAAAATAAATATGACCGGAACAGCTTGACACTATTACGCGTAGATTGATCAAAGATTTATTAGAAAATGTTTTTGATAGTTTGTTCAATTTTTGGACGGGCAACCATTTCTCTGGGACAACATATTGTCTCTTAATTTGTTATCTACTTGTTTAAAAGAAGCGGGACCAAAATGGAAAGTGAAAAGAAGAAGAAAACTAAGAAGTCATAGGGGAGAAAAATCAAGGGGAAACAGAGAGAAATAAGAAAATAATATTGGGATGGAAGAAGAGGACAAAAATATGGAGAAAAACAGTTGAAATAGAGAAAAAAAAATAGAAAATTTGAGAGGGGAAGAAAATTAGGATAGAGAATAAACGGGAGAGGGAGGACAAAGTAGTATGGAAATGGATAAAGACTGAAAATAAGGGGAAAGGAGTAGAGAGAGCTGGTGGACCGTGGGGGGGGGGGGAGTAAAGGGGAAGGGAAAGAGTGAAAGGGGAACAGATGGGAAGACATGCAGTTGCCATGCTGAAACGGTTATTTATTCTTTGTTAATTCAGGTAACAAGAAGAGAATGAAAAAAAAAATGAAGCCTAAAAGCTCGGAGTTGAATTGGCCGCAACTTTAATCTGATTGCGAACCCCTTCTAGCAATATTTCATGAAAAGAGCAAAATAAGTGAATAAAAAGGAAAGATAGAAGGAAAATGGGTAAAAAGAAATTGAGAGAAAACAATAAGAAAAACATTAGAAAGAGAAAAGGAAAATCGTGTACCAAAAAAATATAGTTATCGAATTGCTAACGTATACGAACCTAAAACACTTATACCACATCAGTAATTATCAGGATAGGAAAGATAACAAAAGAAACATGATTATAGAGGTAGAAGCGGCCTCCTATTTGCGGCGGCGGAAAAATGGATTAAAGATTCAAAGATAAAGGAAGAAGAATTAATGCAAGGAAACATGACAAGGGGAAGGGATAAAGAAATGAGGAGGTGAAAAGATTAATAAGAAAGACAGGTGACAAAAATGGAGAGGGATAATTGCAAATAGGAAACCCTCTTTTCTGCAGATCACTTCCCTAGCTCTGCCATTGCCCATGAGTTCTTGTACCTATGATACCGTTCCGCCCGATTGGCATGACTGTGGGGAACCAACCCGTCGATTTCATTTCACACGAAACAGAAGACCATGCCGTAGCCACCAGTAGGCGGTGCTTTTTAAAGATAGCGTTTCGCCAATTGAAAAGGTGTTCTCCTGATGAGCGATTCCATGTCCCTCGATGTCATTATGCGATTGTCTTAAAAACGACTGTCGATTAATATTCATTTTTCTTGTTGTTTGACCAAATGCGTGCGCATCCCGATTTCTGCCTCTGCAGCGAAATCAATATTCACAAGAGAGCAGAGTTGTGTTTTGGCAGAGGCCGTGATCAGGTGGGGGGGCGAAATTATTTTTTTCTCCAAAATGCATAACTTGCGTCTCCGGAATGAGAGTACGCAAGCGTGGACTGGACATTTACAAAATTGTGGTCGTCCATTTCGAAAATTGCATGCCGTGAATAAATTAGCATCCTCAAATTTCCATTACCCTTCGATCACTTGGGGATTCAGGGGGAGCCGCCCTTTATGAGAGGCTTGTTTGTAATGTAAAATGTCGCCCCCCCCCCTGTCATGGATATCCGCCCCTGACCTCTAGAAATTATGCTGTATAGAACCAATTCTTAGTTGGATTTACATTTACATAGGTCCCGCCCCCTCACCCTATTGGCGGAGCATAAAAGAGAAACAAAGAGGGAAAGGAAAAGAATTGAACAGAAAGGAGAAAAAGAAGGGGAAACATAGGAGGAAGGCGATTGAATAAGATGAGGGGAAGACTTGGAAAATAACTTAAATAATCATTACGCCACTGGGACAACCAATTCAAAGAAATAAACAAAAATCATTTTTGAACGGCCGATCATGGAAATATGGGTAAAAAAATATTCACCCCCCCCCCATTGGCGGAGGCTGGATCCACCCCTGATTTAGATTTACATTTTATTCACCTTATCGATCCCCTCTCGGGGTATGAGAGTACAACATATAAACATCATAATGATAGTACTATAGAACTTACAGTTTTCTAATCTAAGAAATATCTGATTAATTAGAACAGGTTAAGGTTTCAGAATAATTTCGAAAATTCAGAGATCCAACATTATTTGCAGGAAGGAATGTTTTTCCTGCATACATGCACATGTTTTATACTCTGTTTTGCGAGTTAAAGAAAATTAATAAGTCTAAATTATTTTTATATAAAATCTGATTCGCCCAAGATAGGTATTTTATACCACTCAATGAAATCCCTTTCCTAAAGAGGGATTATTTCAAATTACTCAATCTTTTCCAATTTTTGGACGCTCATAATTTCTTCCTAAATCCATTTTTGTCACCCCCTCCCCAAAAAATTCTTTGCCCCCATTAGCCCCTATACTTTTGAAAACACTGGCGGTGTCGTCTTTAATCTAATTGTCAAAATAACGTTTTATCAACAAGCTTTGCTTATCAGTATATTACACCATCTGATCAAGTTTTTTTCTCATCTCGATCGTTCTCTGCATGGGTAGTGTTTAATTTATTGTTCTAATTGTCATGTTAAAACTCTTCGATTAACTTTGGTAAATACATAATTTTGTCTTTTGAATTTTGTCGAGTATTACCAAGCATTCTAAATTGTTTACAAAAGTGCAGTGATCATTTTAGATGTCATGAATCAAGCACCATTTCTCGATGATGTTCTATTTTAGAAATAAGCTTTTGAGCACCAAACGAGCAGACCTAGATCGTGAAGTCTGTTCCGATTGATCAGGGGTTCTCGAACTTTTTCTTTGAAGGGCCAGATGAGATTCCAAGTAAACCTGAAAGGGCCAGGGTGAAGTGAAAACTTAGAAAAAAAAATGTGCGCGAAGCACAAAGACCCTTGCGGTCGGGGTCGTAGATGCCCTCTTGTGTAGTCTTGTTCTTATTTTGGGAACATTTAATCTAGCAAATTCATAACAGTTTTATATGGAACGCAGGCAAAATTAGAAAAGATTTCAAAATACAGCAAAAGTCAATATTAATGATAACAAATTGTAGTACTTTAAAATATATTAAAACGCAAGTGGCTTGTACCCATTGGCGGCGGAAGCCAAAAATTTTAGGAGGGGACAACCAAAAAATTTTTGACAAGGAAAAAAAAAGGTTCTCAACCCCAAAATTTTAGGGGGGACGTATAAAAATAAATTGACAAGCAAAAAAAAAAAAAAGGTCATCAACAACAAATTTAGGGGGGACACGTCCCCCCTGTTCCCCCCGCTTCCGCCGCATATGCTTGTACCTATACATACCTGGCATTGGGGAGACAGATAATGTCTTGAAGTATCAATATTTTTTGTAGTAAAAGTACACTCTAAAAAATGAAGTGCTAATTTAGCTCTCAAAGAGCATGTATAGTGACTGCACTTCGGAGTGCTGATTTGTCCAGTTCAAATTTGAACTAGACAAATCAGCACTCCAAAGTGCAGTCACTATACACGCTCTTTAAGAGCTAAATTAGCACTTCATTTTTTAGAGTGTAGAATGAATAATAGACCATGTCTGTTGTACACTATAACAAGGATGAGGCAAGCAGGGGCCGTGGAAGGGGGGGGGGGGGCTGACAGCCCCACACTTTTTCAAAAACGTAAAAATTACCATTATGATTGTGATTTTTGCCTGACCTGGGGCCCGTTGCAGAAAGAGTTGCAATCAATCGCAACTCTAAAAATCATGCGCAATTTGATTTTCAACCAATCAAAAGCGCGCATTTGGGACTTGCGATTATTTTTTTTGACTTGCATTTAAACGCAACGTGGCCCCTAAGGTAGTTCGGTATTAGTTAGTTCTTTGAAATGTTCATTATGGAAAGTGCACTTCCGCACCTGTATGTATATCCAAACATGGTGACAACACCCGGGGGGGGGGGGCACTTCCATTCACGAGTGGATACCATGCGCGACCATGGGGTCTCGAAAAGCACCCTAAACACGTAATTTCCATATTCTGAAAATGCACCCCTTAGCAAGTATTGGCGTGTGAAACCCTACCCTTGACAAGTATTGGAAACAAAACGATACTCTTGGCAAATATTTCCTGAAATGAACCCCTAAACAAGTAAAGGAATTTTTTTTATTGTTACGGGTCCTGTGGTTGTCGGTTTTACCTTATTTGGTTTAGTACGACCCCACCTTCTACACCTCGCGTAAATAGGACTCTAAACACGTAGTGTTGGGGCAAAAAGGACATCCTTTATAAAACATTTTAATTTTGTTTTATCATCCCTGCAAATTCGACCCTAAACACGTAATTTTACTAGCGAAATAGATACCCTTTTTTCATTTTTTTTTGTGTTTTTGACACCCTTTTCACGTTACGTACGTAACGTGCCCTATCGTGAAAAGGACATCCTTTTTACGTGTTTTTTTGGTCGCGCATGGTATCCACTCGTCAATGTAAGTGGCCCCCCCGGGTGACAACAGCGCTGGTCATCTTATAAGAAAGTAGATCGAACAGACAGAAAAGACTCCACTGAACTTTTTTTAAAATCAAATTAATTTGACTGCCATTACTTTTATTACGGTTAGGTCTACGTGGATACACAATGTAATTATAATATTATTGAGCTATGTTTCATATTGTGAATTAAAAGTGATTAAAAAATCCGAGCAGAGTCTCGCGGGCCGGATTGAGAAGCTCTGCGGGCCTGATCCGGCCCGCGGGCCGTAGTTTGAGAACCCCTGCGATAGATGGTTTACAGGAAAAAAATACGCATGCATTTTGGTTGGTCGCCAAATCGCTGGGCAAAAAAAGAAGGAAAGGGCTAAATTTTCAAATAAAACACATTTGATTTCAAACCTATCCCATCACAATCATTTTAGGGCCCGAATACAGTAATAGGGAAAGGAAAGGTGACATGAACTTCTCTGACCGGGAATTACCAATATAATTATGAACTTAAAACTTTAAATCATAAAGAAAGAATATCAGCGGAAACGCTGCAGTTTTTTCTTTTTTACATAAGAATAAATTGAATAGGAGGCTTACAAGAAGCATAAATTGTGTGTGAATCTTATATCATCAAAGAGTATGTTTCTTGGTATTCATTGAATGTGTGACTTTCGTAACTTTCAGTATTTTCATTTATTATAATCATCAAGGCTACCACATTCACTACCACCGCCACCACCATCATCAGTGTTAATTATCATGACTATCATCAGCAGGATCATTATAATTAATCATTTCAACAGAACCATCTATGTCATATTCGTAGATATTGAAATTTTGATAATTTGGGTAAGGAAATAAGAAAAATGACAGAAAGGTTGTAGCGGGAAGGGGGGGGGTGAGTTTGTTCTAAAGTAAAAATCAATGTGAGTAGAATTGAATTAATGTTTTTATCTATATTGCAGTGATGGTCAACATCATTACAATACTAGGATGCCATGATGTTGAAAAATTTAAACTTCAAAATTTAGTACTTCACGGGTGAAGATATGGGGCCGTAAGCTGCATGGAGATAATATAGAATAATATTAACATTAGATCATTACTCTAAAATAGATGGAATGTAATTATTATTCATTATTTATATTAGATATTACACTTACTGGCCTAAAAGCAAAATCAAATAGGGTCATGATATAGTCTTCTCCATCAAGAGAATTGAACATTATTGACCTTTCAGGATTGCTTGGCATTGATACTCACCGAATTGTTTGCCCCGAGCCTATTATATGATCATGAAAAAGCAAGATCACTCACTAGTAGAGAATCATTGACAATAGCACGCTCAGCGGGTTCACCACAGAAAACAATGGGAGATTCACTCACAGACTTTAATTCCCATATCTGCTGTCGTGATTATTGTCGTAATTTCAATAGATGAACCTAGTTCAAAAGACCGTTGGCCCGCCCGATGGGGAATCTCTTGTAATAGTATAGTGTATGCAGTAACTACCGTCCCGACTTCTTTTGTGCTATTTAAAAGATTTCTTTCACCATCATCGAGTAGCGATTAGCGTGTAAAATCACATGAATTACCTCACGTAACGGATATAATGTTCATGAATACCAGCATCACTATAATCATTACCACTATCTTTCAAATATTTGTAAATATAAAATTGATACTGGAGAACGATTGGAAATAGATAGTGAATGAATGATGATGATGATAATCATAACTTTGAAGTGATATTAACGGACATGATAATTCGAATGATAATATCAGTGATAATGTTGATGATTAAATATTAACAAATGAAGATGATTGGTATATTATGCGGCAATGAACCATGCATAACTTGAGACACGTTTTTCCTTTATCATGTTTGTCAAGTCAAGGCGTTTGGGGCGTTTGACTCTACCACTATGTGTACACACATTCTCATTTAGATCTACTTTACTTTCTAGTGTCTGTCTTCTTTGGTTGTGAAAAATGCAAGTACAATTATTCTGACAAATTTAGCTATATTTTTTTAAGTGGCAAGCATTAGTTGAATTAAATAGCATGGCTATGTGCAATGCATCTGGTCTACTGGCCATTAGATTACTCGCTCAATACAAAGTCTCTCTTTGTCAAAAAGGGGACAAACAAAAATGTAATGAAATTCATCTCCTCTGTCTGCATGTGAACACAGAGTACAATACAGTTCATCTGTCAGGCTTGCATCAAACCTCCCCTTACAGGCAATCCATTTGCTCGACATCTGAATGTACCTATAGTAACATTGTCTTTCTTGCACAGGATCTATAAGTACTTGTTCAAACTTGAAAGTATCCCTATGCATTCTATAATTTGTACGAATTCTATTTGACCATGTGACTGCCCGCCACTCTTGAGTAAAAATATCAAAAAAGTTTAACTTTAGCAGTGTGTGACATCCATGTAGCTTTAAATCCATTGCCCAGTGCTAACCACTCACTTTCCAGTCCTGCGTAATAAAAAAATATTTGTAATAATGATAACCAGTGTAATTTTGATGGAGATTGTATGTCTCCTTGTAAATGCAAAAGACATTTCAAGATTGTAAATAAGTGCTTGGATTACCAGAATCCGATCATGCGACACTTAATATGGTTCATTATTACCCCTATGTCCAGTTTCACCATATACCATACAATCAGGAGTAAATTTATTGAAAAGCAGGATTGTTTAAAAGAATTTTGTATGGAAAACGTCAGCTTGGTCTATGCACTCACAACCCCAATCTTCACAACTGTACAGTAAAACAGGTAAAACAAGATGATCTAATGAATGACACTGAGTGTCCATTTTCCATTTCAATGTTTTCTCTCATTGTTTTACTTCCTTCTCTTCAAGATTTTGTCTCATTTTCATTTCCATTTTACGTTGAATCTGTGCATTATCTGAAACAATGACATAAGTTTCAGACTCCTCTGTAAAATTCATGTGACTAGCTAACGAGTCAATTATCTCTGCCTTCTGTGATCAAGGGACTAGAATACACCAAAATAATCACAAACTGCTATCAAATCATCTTTTTTTAAATGATCACATGACAATTCTGTCATTGGAAGAAAATCCTTAACATCGAATGTAGCCATAGTGGAATATACAGAAATACAAGCTAGTAATAACACAGTACAGTTTATTCTAGAACTTTCCCAAACTTTCGAGAAGGATCTTCAATTCAAATTGGCTTTTGTTTCGAATTGACTTTTGTCTCAAATTGGCTTTTGTTTCCTGGACAAGCCCCCAAAACTATTTGTTACGATACTGCAATAAATAACAATAAAAATTTAGTTTTTAATTCGATTTCCTTTGTTTATCACAGGAAATAGATCATACACTAAACAGAACAATAAAATAAATAATAATCTTAAATTTTTTGAAGAGTTAGATGTGCAATCCAAAAATATGATAGTCCTGTATTAAAACCAGATAAAATCCAATTTGGTTGGCGAAGATTCCTTAAATTAAAGTTCACAATGATGGCGATGATTGAATTGATGTTGATGCACGATTAATATAAAGAAGAGTCACTTTAACGAGTTGAAATGTCTGAAGACGATGTTGATGATGATTTACAGTCGATTTCAGCAATCCATGGGTTGAAAGCGTTCATTCAACAAGTAGAAGATCTCAGTGAAAATTGAAAATTCCTCTCTCTAAGTAAATGCAAACAATTCGTTGATGGCATGCAAATAATTCCACAAAAGATAGATGTATTCCAGGTGGAAATAAATTATGCTCTGACTTAAAGGCTGATATGAAACTCTAAGTTCTGATCTGATATGATGATTTCGAAACTGTCAGCTTGTAAAATATAAACTTCCACTACTCTGAAAGCTTCTACTATTGTCTTTAATAAACACATTATCCTTTCTAGAAAAGTCCACTTCTGGAAGACTCTTTTATGACCTCAAAGAAATTACCAATGTAAACAACATAGCTAATCCCATTGTCCTTTTCACTGCCACTAGAGGTCTATTGTGTAGCTGTTTGTATTGTGTATCTTTGCACATTCCAGAAATAACAAAAATTAGGTGTAGGCATGCCTAACAAAGCTTTACTGACTCTTTCTGAATTATTTTTAATCATTATATGCTATGAATATCTTTAAAGAGGAACAACTAAATAAATGAATGTAATTGCCGTTACAATTCTTCTTATACAGTGCGTTTTAAAAATTACACTTTGAAAAAGCCCCGGGAAATAAAAAAATATATAACAAGTGGATATTTGTTGTCATATATTCTTGGGTATTGGTCTCATCTATCCAATAAAAGTAAGAGTTTTGAAGAATATTACAATTGAATGAGCACTGTCCATTTTTTTAAAGATCGCAGAAATTTCTATGCACATAATTTCTCGTGTTTACGCTGTTTCAATGTGAAAAGACGAGATCAAACTTAACCTGCGAAATATTTCTCTAACATTTCCATTGCACTTTTAGTCAGTTGATATAAAACGGGTACATTCAAGCATTTTGTAACAATTTTGCCACCCAAAATGAAATTTTAACACTTAGTAGGCACAGCCTTTACCATTTTTGTGCCAGCTGGATCTGAGAACATAATAATTATAATAATAATGATAATAGCTGTATTGATAAAGCGCCTTTTGCCTGAGAATACAAAGCGCTGATATTATTACACCGGCTTTAGCTCGAGCTACCATCACCGGTGCTCAGTGCATACAAGGAATTAATCCTGCCGGTTACCCATTCACCTGACCTGGGTCGAGTTCAGCACAGTACGAATACATTTCTTGCAGAGGGAAAACACGCCATTGTTAGGATTCGAACCCACGACCCTCTGTTTCAAAGGCGAGAGTCAGAACCATTAGACCACGACGCACCCAACCAGGACATAAATGAATCTGAACAAAATTTTATATCAGACATTACAAGGTTTTTATCATTTAAAGTTAATTTACATTTCGTTTTTCATTTAATACATGTTTCTTCACACTTTTCCCCAGCTTGACAATGATTAACAAAATGAAAAATCAAGCCTAAGCCATTTCATGTAATTACAGAGCAAATATCGTCACGATAACCTCGGCGTGTAGGGGAGTGGGATGGGGTAAAATGCTCCCCTCTTAGTGTTTTGGGCAAGGAAACAAGTTTAAAAATGTAAACTATATCTTCAAACCAATTATACTAGCTAAATTTCATGTGTTCTTCGTGATTACGGTCTTCTTTTATTCGCATAACTATTTCGAAGCTCTGCACAAATCATTTTTCACGAAATTTTCAAAAGTAAATGGTGCTCACCCAAGCGGAAATAGTTTTCGTCAGTTATATGGTCATTAATTTATTTAAGTGTATTTATTCCAATGTTAAAATGTGAAAAAATATTCAGGATATTACCAATGTATAATTGTTACCGGATTTTTTTCTAAGTGTATACTTTTTGGGGGGGATACCGACTGTATATAACAATATGCCCCCCACGCCTTTTTCCCGGGGCTTTTTCCGCCTCCTCCTCCTCCTTTCTAAGAAAAGTTTACAACTTCTTTCCTAATTGTGGTATTTTAACCTTAACTAATAATATACTGATAATAATGAATATAGTTTGGTCTACAAAACTCATTTAGGGGTCAAATTCTTCCGACAAATTGTTTAGGTACCAAAATGTGAAATGAAGCTCGCCAAAAACTTGTATAGGGGGTTATTTTGCACATAGAGAAAACCCCGTTTAGCGGTTGTTTGAAAATTATTTTGCCACGCATGTATACAAGGGAGGGGGGGTGTAAACTTACTAATGACAAGATCTTACCGTAACAACTTTGAGGAAGAAAAGGCAACAAAGTTCCGTCATTACAACTCAGCTCTATAATTCTGGACCCTTCAATAGAGTAGCCTAAGTCGCATGTTACATTAGAAGCTGCTCCATGGTTGACTTCCCGAAGAGTCATATTTAAGTCCGAAAATGGTATATCAGCTATGATGCAATTTGCTATAAAGATATAAAAATATGTTTAAAAATGAGTCAGTAATAACTATTCAATTGTGATCTTTTTCCCAGACAGCTCTTAAAGGCTCACGAATTAATAATGCGTTGAAATGTCGGCGCTCACTTTAATCTTATTTACCCTGGTCATAATTACTAAAAGATCACAATGTTTTTCGTTTTCAGCCATTAATGTCCCCATCGTGCATCGATGGTATCGTGAGACACACCACGGGGAAGGGGAGGGGGGGGGCTTTCATTGACGAGTTGATACCATGTGCGACCATGGGGTCTCGAAAAGCACCCTAAACAAGTATTTTCCACATTCTGAAAATGCACCCCTTAACCCTAAATAGACTGGGCTATTTCGACGCCTAAGAAGACTGGGGGGGGGGGCTGATTCAGCTCCCCCTGATGATCTCGGCTGTCGATTGCGCGATCGCGACGAAAATTGGCACACGCGTTACCCATGGCATTATCTACAAAACTATAACATGAAATTCTGCAAAAATCTCATGTCTCATTAATTATGCTAATTTATGCGTAAAATCATAAGTTTGCTCTAATTAATAAAATAATGCCCCTGAAATGCTCATTTTTGTTTCACATACTCTAGATAAGCATCTGATCAAATTGATTTTTAAAAAAAATTCAAAATCACATTTATTTTCTTATATATTCTATTGTTTTCTAAATTTCTTATGTATTTCTTTGTTTTTCGACTTTTGTTTTTTATTGTTTTTTCAATGGAAATTGTCGGGGACTTTATTTTGACCATAAAAAATATAAAAATAATTGATTTTAAGCAGTAAAAGGAAAAATAATGAAACATTTATGAATTTTGGCTAAGAACACTATTTGCATTGGATTTGTACACAAATTCACCATTTGAGTAATTTTGGGTCTGCATGCACTTACAAAATGTTGCGTAGTTTTGGAACCGCGTACCCGGAGGTCACAATTTTGGTCTCAAAAGTTGTGCAAGACTTAAAAGTAAAAAGTCAGTGAGCCACGCGGTCAAAAAAATTCGCACGGCGGATTTATCGCGAAAAATGTCGAGGGGGGGCTGAATCAGCCCCCCCCCCAGTCTTTTTAGGGTTAAAGGCATGGTCCGGGTTGAGGATATTTATATATCAGTAAAGAGACTAAAATTCACCAAGCAAAATGCTGAAAATTTGATGAAAATCGGATATCAAATAACAAAGTTATTGAATTCTAAAGTATTCCGGTAAAAAAAGTTCTAGGCATGTTTTATGAATATTCATTAGGTGGACTGATGATGTCATATCCTTACTTGTTATGTTGTAATGCAATATATGAAATAAGCTTTATTCAATTTTTTTCTACTAAGAACTAAAACAATCGGCTTGACAACTGATGAAGGGCATTAGTTTGTTTAGTGCCGCAACTTATTTAATTATAATGGTAACATATCATTTACACATGTATGAAAAAATAAAATATTTATGATTTCATGTAATTCCATAAGAAAAAGGTAAGTAGGGATATGGCATCATGAGCCCACCCAATGAATATTCATGACGATGTGCAAATAAATGTTTTCACTAATATTGATCAACTTTAAAATTCAATAACTTTGTTATTTGTTATCCAATTTTGATGAAATTTCAGCATTTTCCTTTGTCAATTTTACTCTATTTATTTAGATATAAACATATTCAGCCTAGACCATTCCTTTAACAAGTATTGGCATGTGAAACCGTACCCTTAACAAGTATTGGCGTTTGAAACCCTACCCTTAACAAGTATTGGCGTGTAGAACCCTACCATTAACAAGTATTGGCGTGTGAAACCCTAACCTTAATGTGATGGTCACATTTGTTCTACGGCGGCCGTGCGGCGAGTCGAAAACAGCCGTTTTAACATTTTTTGTCCAACTACATATAGGTGGTTTGAATCAAAATTGATAAAACGGCTGTTTTCGACTCGCCGTACGGCCGCCGTAGAACAAATGTGACCATGGTATAACAAGTATTGGAGACAAAACGATACCCTTGGCAAGTATTCCCTGAAATGATCCCCTAAACAAGTACAGCAATATTTAAATTGGACGGTCACGGACGTTGGTTTTACCTTTACCTACATCACTGGGTTTAGTAGGCCCACCTCCCACACCTCACGCACGTCGGACTCTAACCTACGGAAGCTTAAGAGTGCAACCGAGATGACGCGATAATTCCTCGTCTTCTCGACTTTTTTGGTCCGAGAAGACGAGAAGGTGAAATTCCAAATCACGTTTTCCCGACTTCTCGGGTACGAGAAGGGGAGGAGGCGACATTTGGAATCTAGTCTTCCTGACTTCTCGGGTACGAGAAGGAGAGAAGGCGACATTCCGAATCTCGTCTTCTCCCCTTCTCGTACCCGAGAAGTCCGGAAGACGAGATTCCGAATCTCGCCTTCTCATCTTCTCGTACCCGAGAAGTCGGGAAGACAAGATTCTAAATGTCGCCTTCTCCCCTTCTCGTACCTGAGAAGTCGGGAAAACGTGATATGGAATTTCACCTTCTCGCCTTATTGGACCAAAAAAGTCGAGAAGACGAGGAATTATCTCGTCATGTCGGTGGCACTCTTAGGCTTCCGTACTTTTCGCCTTTTAATACCGAAAAAGTCGAGAAGACGAGATTTGGAATCTTGCTTTCTCATCTTCACAGACGAGATTTGGAATCTCGCCTTCTCATACCCGAGAAGTCGAGAAGACGAGATTTAGAATCTCGCTTTCTCACCTTCTCATACCCTAGAAGTCGAGAAGACAAGATTCGGAATCTCGCTTTCTCATCTTCACATACCCGAGAAGACGGGAAGACGAGATTTGGAATCTGGCTTTCTCATCATCGCATACCCGAGAAGTCGAGAAGACGAGATTTAAAATCTCGCTTTCTCATACCCGAGAAGTCGAGAAGACGAGATTTGAAATCTCGCTTTCTCATCTTCTCATACCCGAGAGGTCGAGAAGACGAGATTTGAAATCTCGCTTTCTCATCTTCTCATCCCCGAGAAGTCGAGAAGACGAGATTTAGAATCTCGCTTTCTCACCTTCTCATACCCTAGAAGTCGAGAAGACGAGATTCGGAATCTCTCTTTCTCACCTTCACATACCCCAGAAGACGAGATTTGGAATGTGGCTTTCTCATCTGCTCATACCCGAGAAGTCGAGAAGACCAGATTTGGAATCTCGCTTTCTCATCTTCACATACCCGAGAAGTGGAGAAGACAAGATTTGGAATATCGCCTTCTCATCTGCTCATACCCGAGAAGTCGGGAAGACGAGGTTTGGAATCTCGCTTTATCGCCTTCTCGTATCCGAGAAGTCGAGAAGACGAGATTTGGAATTTCACCGTCTCGCCTTGTTGGACCAAAAGAGGCTGAGAAGACGAGATACCGGATCACGCCTTCTCGCAAAAAGTCGACAAGACGAGGAATTATCTCGTCATCTCGGTGGCACTTTTAAGCTACCGTACTAACCACGTATAGTGTTGACTGTTTAGGCAACAAGTAAATCTCTTTTTTGTCCTGTTACCATTTTCCTAGCGAAATAGATGACCTCATTCATTATTTTTGTGTTTTTGACACCCTTATTACGTTACGAACGTAACATGCCCTATCTTGAAAAAGACATCCCTCTTGTTTGTTTTGGGGGGGCCGCGCATGGTATCCACTCGTCAACGTAAGTGCATCCCCCCCCCCCTCCCCGCCTGGGCAGACACGTAATCTTATTTTGAAGAATGCATATCTAAGCATCAGTCCCTAAGATTCCAAATCATAGTGAAATACGTATTCATTGAAAAATGTTCCATTGTCTTTGCAGAAAACACGAAAAAAAATTAAGGATAAGGCAGATCAATTAATTTTTGGCAGCCATCTCATATTGATGCAAATTAGATAATTTAACCTACATTTGGATAGTATGGGACTTTTAGAATGCTGTACTATAGAGACCTTACAGAAATGCATTGTGGTGAAGAAAAAAAACATGTTCCAATTCGTTCTAAGTTTGGCCCACTTTTGTGCTAAAATAATGGTGCTAATATAAAATGACACAGATTCTGATTAATCCAGGGAGATTACTGTTAAGGTTCATTAAAACATCTAAACATCCGAATTTTAAGGTGGCATTAAAGCCAAAATTTAACCTTAATCTAAACTGGAATTCTAATAAGCAATACATCTATGGAATGTTGGGCTCCATAATATTTCTTCTGTATTTGGGTTAATTACAATTTATCAATTAACTCATTAAGCATAAAGTTCGTTATATTTCTACCAATTTCATGGCTCAATTATTTTTGTCAACTTATTTAAAGAGAAAAAGAATCATTAATTGATGAATGAGTGAAAAACTTTCACTCCATGAAAGAGTGTGGTCCTAATTCATGAAAGTTTAACTAAGCCATGTTTTATCAAAGGAGAAATATATCGATTAGAAGATATTGATGATAAAGATTATTGCTCTAGAGAAACAATAATGCGACATCGAAGAAAAAAAAATAGGGGAATTGCGCCGGTAATGGAGAGGGGAACGAACGCGAACCCCCTGTTGTATCTTGCCATCTGACGTTCATTTGAACATGCACGGTGCACCACCCAAACTTAGGCAAAGCTAAAAATAATGAAAATAAAAAAGTCCACGACAGAGTCTCTTCACTACAAATTCAAAAATAATTTTTAAAATGCATGTATTTACTAACAAGTAAAATAATATATCCGATCCAAATAATGTTTGTATCCAAATCAACTCGTGAGTAGCAACAGACGACAAATACATCAACGAGAAAATGAACTTCACGTGTGGGAAGGAAACCTGATCGTTAGTTTTGTTTAAATTTCTATATCATTATTCTGACGAAGTGAATTCAGTGATTTTTTTCATATAAAAATTAAATGTACGATTAGCTTTTTTCATTATGACTAACACTTTGTTAAATCAAATATTTGAGATTATTTGAGATAAGGATGTAAAACTAAAAGATCTACCACCTAGCTAGCTTGTAAACAAGTGCTGCACGTGCCAACTGGCTGGTTGATCTTTTAGTTTCATATCTTATTTTAATCTATCTCAAATATTTGATTCAACCAAGTGTTAGTCGTAATGAGAAAATAATTTTTAACGTACATTTATTTTTATGTGGAGAATCCCTGACTTTAGTTCATCAGAATAATCTGATCGAAATTCAAAAAGAACGAGAGGGATCAAGTTTCCATCCCACACGTGATAATTCATTTTCTCGTCGGTGCATTTATCATTTGCTGCTACTCATGAGTTGATTCGGATCCCGTTTGGATACATACGTTATTTAGTTCGGACATATTATTATACTTGTTTGTAAGTACTTATACTTGTTTTAAGTACTTGTACTTATACTTGTAATTATTCTTTATCATTATATATATCGAAGTTGTTGAGTAATTTACGAAACTCTGTCGTGGACTTTTTTTCATTTTTTTGGACTAAGTGTGGAAAATGTGAGTTGACTATAGATACGACAGAGGTTCGCGTTCGTTCCACTCTCCACCACCGGCGCAATTTCTCAAATTGTCCTTTTTCTAAGTCGCTATGTTGTTCACTAGAGCTGGAATCGCCCCCAGACGACAAGGCCTTGTTACAGTCTTCTAACAAATAGCTGTAGAATGTTTTAAGAGTTGTTCTTTCATCTGCGACGCATTACCTGCCATCTACACACCCTAAAGTGTGTGTATTTGAGTTTTGTCAGACGTGTATCAATCATATATGATTATTTAAGTCTGGGACCGACCTTTAACGTCACCATCCGAAATACATGACCAGGGTTCGAACCACTGCATCAATTTGTAACTGCCCCCACATACCTTGGATTACAGGCACACGCCACAATGCCCCCTAGATTGAAATGGAAAATAGTCTAAGCTCAAAAACGTCATATTTATTGAAAAATTAAAAAAATTGTCAAAACTTCCTTGTTTTCAGTCATTTTTTGTCTCATAATTCAAGAGTTTAGTTATGGCATCATTTTTCAAAATTCAGCAGCATTTTGCGCATCATTGACCATTGCCTTTATAAATAGCACCCTCTACTGCAGGGTCGGAACATATTAAAATGAGCATAACTTCTTTGTTAACATTTATTTTGGTCTGATACTTTCAGTGTTTGCTTATAGTATTATTCCTCATAATTCATCTTTTTTTACGCATCAGTGACCATTATTTATTAGAAATAGCGACCTCTTTGAAAAGTAAGAAAATGGTGCTAATGTCCTTATTTTCATTTATTTTGGTCTTATATTTCAGGCTTTCCTTCTCGAATCATCCCCCATAATTCACAAGTTTTTAAGCACCAGTGACCTTTACGTTTGGACATAACATCCTTTATAGCAAAGTCTGAAAATAGTCAAATGGCCATAACTTCCTCGTTTTGTATTCATTTCGGTCTCATAATTTCAAGGTTTGCTTATATTATCAAAACTTAATTCAAATGAGTACATTATTTTCGTTATACAATAGTGATTATTACCTTTAGAAATAGCGTCATCTATTACAAAGTCAGGAAAGAGAAAAATGACCATAGGTTCCTTGTTTTCATTTAAGTCTCATATTTTCAGTGTTTGTCTATAATGGTATAATTCCTCATTTATCCAAATGCTTTTACGCATTAGTAGCCATTACTTTTAGAAAAGGCGCCCTCTAATGCAAAGTCAGAAAAAATGTAAAATGGCCATAACTTCCTCGTTCCAATTCATCTTGGTGTCATATTTTCAGGGTTTGTTTATGTTATTATTCCCCATAATCTAATCGAAGGAAACCTTCGATCACAAGCTTTGCTTTCCAGAAGGTTCCTATTCCATTTCAAAATGTTATATTATATTTTGCTTTACTTTGTAACTTTGTTAAAATTTTGGAATGAATAAATTCGTTATCAATCAATCAATCAATCCCCATAATCTAATAATTTTTTCGCATCGGGGAAAATTACTTTTAGAAATAGCGCCCTATATTGCAAAGTTGGAAACAACTAGAATGTCCATAACTTATTTATTTTCATTTATTTTGGAGAGTCAAAAGGGGCCTAAGCTTTCGATCCTAGCAGAATCTTCGTCAGAGGCAATTTTGGTGTAATATTTACAGTAATCGGTTATGGTATCATCCCTATAGTTCACCATTTTTTTTCGCATCAGTGACCATTATATTAGGAATAGCTCCCTCTATTGAAAAGTCAGAAAATGATTAAGTGGCCATAACGTACTTAAATTCATTCATTTCGGTCTTATATTTTCAGTTTGCTATTGAATCATCCTTAATAATTCACTGTTTTTTTGTTTTTTTTTATCAGTTACCATTGCTTTTTAAAATAGCGCGCTCCTCCATTGCATAGTCGGAATATACTAAAAAGTTCATAAATTGTTTGTTTTCTTTCATTTTTGTGTCATATCAGTGTTTGCTAATGGCATAATTTCTTATCATTCACCAGTTTGTTTACGCACCAGTTACGTTTACCATTGGAAATAGCGCCCCCTATAGCAAAGTCAGAAAAAAGTCAAATGGCCATAACTTCCTTTTCATTAATTTCGCTCTGATATTACAAGGTTTCTTTATAATATCATCTCTTCTAATTCACCAGTTTTGTATGTATCAGTGATTACCTTCATAAATAGCGCCCTCTAATGAAAAGTCAGAAAATAGTATAATGGCTATAACTTCCATGTTTTCATTCATTTTGGTCTCATATTTTCTGGATTTGGTTATGGTATCATCCTTCATAATCCAAATTCTTTTACGCATCAGTGACCATTACTTTAAGAAATAGCACCCTCTAATATCTTCTTCTTCCACAAAATCCCATTCATTTAACACGTGGTTCTTGTTAGCCCTGCCCAGGCTCCGTACCTTATCTAAATTCTCCCAAATTTGGTACACATGTTATCCATGACCAGTTGTTGTGCACCTTTAATTTCATTTGCAAATTTCACTCATGCACGACCGTGCAGGCACCATTTCGTCCATGTCAAGGCCATTAGCATACCATTCTTTATTATACAAATAATGACTGTTTATAAGTGCCATGGAGAGAATGCTTCATCAAGGTGAAAGATGAAATGATCATTCAACGAGGCTTGTTTCACCGAATAAAGTATTCTGTCCATTGCACGAATAAAAAAAAAAACATTAATTGGTTTGTATGAAACCTGGAAAATTGACTTTTTCATTTCATATGAAATTTATGAATTTCGATGCAAAATATACTCAGGCACTTCGAGCTCGGTCTGTTGATTGTAACCTCAACATGAGCACTGCTGGTGCCTGCAGCTACAGCAGTCTCGGTGCGCGCGTGCAATCGACAAAATCCTGTGGATCCAAAATTGCACGATGAATGGATCCAAAATTGCACCGTTGATGACGTCATTGCAAATGAGCTGAATGAACGATATTAAACAACCAATCAAATCACAAGGATCTATCTAGGTGTCATATCTCCGTTGTTGTATGCTACAGACTTCTAACAAATGGCTTTAGATAGGCAAAGAGTTGCCCTATCACTTGCGAACATAATTATGCTGCCCTCCAAAATGACATCTTTGTGCCCTTAATTCAAATCCGAAATAGTCTTAGTTCGAAAACATCTTATTCATCTTAGTCTCATATTTTCAGGGTTTGTTTATAGTAGCCTATCATCCCTCATTATCCAGTTATTTTTTTCGCATTACCTTAAGAAATACCGCTCTCTATAGTAAAGTTGGAAGATAGTGAAATGGCCATAACTTTCTTGTTCTTATTCATTTTTGGTATCAAATTTTTAGGGTTTGCTATAAGGTATCATACCTCGTAAGGCCTAATGTTTTTTACGCAATAGTGACCATTACCTAAAGAAATAGCGCCCTTTATTGCAAAGTCAGAATATAGTAAAATGGCCCAAACTCCCTTGTTTTTATTCATCTTAGTGTCATATATAATACGCGCTAAATAATCCCCGAAGAATATTTGATGGTGAATATCATTTACCACAATTAAGGATCACCAGTCGCTCTTAACTTACGAACGGCTTTATGAAACGGCCTCCGGATGTGTGTAATTATTCGATTGTGTGTATTATGTGTATGCATTCAAGAATGGCAGGATCTTACCGAAACATGTAGGAGGTGAAGGGGAGAAACTCCCATTAACACAAGTGAGTTCTGTCGTGGTAATGCCCGACCCAGAAGTGTAGCCAGAGTCACATTCTACGATGACATTAGCATCCTGGTCGACGGTAACATTCATTGTCTGATTTGATTTCGGTACCGCTTCAAGATCACAATTTTCTGCATGGATAGAAAAAAGGAGGAAAATTTGGGTGGAAATGTGAAATTTAGCTGGACGATGCAGGCTTTCGTACATGAAGAGGGGTTTGGAGATGATTCGCGCAATGTCAATTGTTTTCTTTCTTTCTCATTATATTAAACTACGAAATGATGACGTCACAAAGAACAACTTGAAGTTCAACATAATTGTTCCATTAGACCGAAAATCTGGCCGTGTAAGATTCAAAGATTTTATTAACTCTATCGATTCCCCTCTCGGGGTAATTAGAGTACAAACATATTTACAATACATAAATGCAAAAACGTAAGTGATATACAACAACATAATTGATTAAAAAAACATACGTGCCAGTATAATTATGTACAACATGTACATGTGCAAATCAAAGAGAACTAATTTCCAAGTCAGGCGTTTTGGGGCGTTTGACTACTCTACCACTATGTGAACACATATTCTCATCTAGTTCTACTTTACTTTCTATAAAATTAGCGTATGTCTTATTTGGTTGTGAAAAATGCAGCACAGTTATTCTGAAAAATTCAGCTATATTTCTTATGGGGCAAGTATTAGCTGAATTAAATAGCTTGGTCATGTCAAAGCATGTTTAATGCATCTGGTCTTCTGGCCGTTAGATTACTCGCTAAATAAAAAAGTCTCTCTTTGTGAAAAAGGGGACAAACAAAAATGTAATGAAATTCATCTCCTCTGTCTGCATGTGAACACAAAGTACAATGCAGTTCATCTGTCAGGCTTGCATCAAACCTCCCCTTACAGGCAATCCATTTGCTCGACATCTGAATGTACCTATAGTAACATTGTATTTCTTGCACAGGATCTATAAATACTTTTTCAAGCTTAAAAGTATCCTTATGCATTCTATAATTTGTACGAATTCTATTTGACCATGTGACTGCTCGCCACTTTTGAGTAAAAATATCAAAAAGTTTAACTTCAGGAGTGTGTGACATCCATGTAGCTTTAAAGTAGAAATATATTGAAAATTGTAAATTAAAGGAGAAAATAAGGAGAATACGATGATGTACATCATTTATCATGGTGACCGGTGGAACTCAGTTAAAGAGAAATTCCAGTAGTTGCAGGAAACACTGATTTCATGAGAAAGTCTGTAAAACCAGGCTTAATTGTCAGTATATCATCGAGGATCTAGATCTGGTACAGTTACATGAACTGAACTTTGTGAAATCTTGAAATCTACGCCGAAAAACGTTCACACTGAAGATCCCCAACACAGATAGACACACATGGGACAGTGTATTATTATTGCTGGAATAAAGACCCGACGGAAGTGACCGAATCCGCGCTTATTTTGCTTATTTCTCAGCAATTACACAATTTCTCGCAGAATCCTTTGGCACATATATTTTATTCATACAAACAGACACTTGGGTGGTCATTATATTAGATTCTGTAAAAAGTCATTTTGAGATCGTTACCAAAACTGGAATTTATCTTTAATTGCTAGTTTGAAGTTCTCTCTCTGAATGCTTCAAACACGCAGAATAACGTCTGGGAAATTGGGGATTTTTTTATGACATCACTGTACGAGAGGCGTGATTGGCTCTCCCACGTGAAGCTCCACTTGCATGCAAAACCTGTTGCGAGGGTACGTTTTCTCCACAATGTCACTGAATACTTCGATCCCGAAATAAAAGAAAACCCAGAAGGAAAAGTTGAGGTTAATTAAAATTAGATGCAAAAGATCATCCCCAACATGAGCAGCTCGTATATGTGATCGTAAACAAACCATCACAAACATGCCGTATTGCTTGCTCGCCCTTTCTGAGAGAGTAGATCTATGCACGTTTTGCACAGCTCTCAATCAGCAAGGCGAGCAAGGAAGGAATACCAGTACATGTGTTTGAGGTGGTTTGTCTGCAATGACAAACAAGCATGCATACAATTAGCTACGCATGTTGGGGATGATCATTTACATCTAATTTAATTTACCCCAAACGTTTTCCTTCGAAAAAAGATTTTATCGTGATTTAAAAATTAATACGAGATGTAACTATATTTTTATGTCCTTACTATAATTTGGCTAATCTTGACTGTGTGTCTTTCCGTTTGTTTGACGCAGCTTTTCTCCGTGGTTTTCCACTCAATCGAGCTGGAATTTTTTCTAAACATGGTTAAATTGTTCACAGATTGTCATGAGGGGGGTTGTTTGTGGTATTTTGGTCGCAATATTTAATTTTTTTTTTACAATTCGTTACTTTTTGGCATTCCTTTTCGCAGCCCTGAGTATAGCTTCGAAGTTCCCAGTCCCTTTTACCTCTCTCGGGTCAGCGAAATACAAAGCATGCTGTCGACCGGGTATGGTACGGTATGCGCGTTTCCGTTTTACACCCTGGCGAAGGCATTTTCCGGAAAAGTAGCCAAAAAGCGACTAGTGAAGAGTCTACGTCTACGTTTGTTTACATTATCAGCTGGGCGCGCGATCCAAAGTCCGCACCGAAGTTATCCGCAGAACATACCGTACTTGCAAATGCAGCTGGGCTTATACTTTCCAGGTTCATTTGCCTTGCCGATTTGCTGATGTCTGTCTTTCTCTCTGTCTATATATCTATGTAACTGCAGTATCTATCTATCTAATAATCTTCTCTGTCTCTCTCATTCTTTATCTAACATCTATCTATCTCAAATTCTTTATCTCTCTCTATCTATCCATCCATCTGTCTGTCTTTCTTTATTTCTCTCTCTCTCTACCTACCTATGTAACTACATTATCTATCTGTTAATTTGTCGCTCTTCTCTCTCATTCTTGATATTCTTGATCTATCTGACATCTATCTATCTCTCTATCCATCTATCTATCCATCTGTCTGTCTTTCTCTATTTCTCTCTATCTATTTATCTATTTTTTAACTAGAGTATCTATCTGTTAATTTGTTAATAATCTTCTCTGTCTCTCTCATTCTTTAATTATCTATTTAATATCTATTTATCTATCCATCTGTCTTTCTCGTATTCTCTCTTTCTATTTATCTATTTTTTAACTTATCTATCTGTTAATTTGTTAATATTCTTTGTCTCTCTCCCTCTTTATCTATCTAACATCTATCTATCTCTATCTATCCATCTGTGTGTCTTTCTCTATTTCTATCTATATATATATCTATGTATCTATCTGTTAATTTGTCTATCTTCTCTGTCTCTCTCATTCTTTATCTTTCTATCTATCTAACATCTATCTATCTGTCTCTCAAATTCTCTATCTCTCTCCTTTAGCATCTGTCTGTCTTTTTTCTCTCTTTCACTTTGTCCGTCCATATTTCTTTCTACATCTCTCTCTCTCTCTATCTATATATCTATCTATCTATCCTTCTCTCTCTCTCATTCTCTCTCTCCCCCTCTCTGTCTCTCCCCCTCTCTCTATTTATCTATCTCTCCCTCTTTCTCTCTGTTTCTATCTATCTATCCACCTCTCTCTCTCTATTTCTATCTATCTACACTCTAAAAAATGAAGGGCTAATTCAGCTCTTAAAGAGCGTGTATAGTGACTGCACTTCGGAGTGCTGATTTGTCTAGTTCAAATTTGAACGAGAAAAATCAGCACTCCGAAGTGCAGTCACTATACACGCTCTTTAAGAGCTGAATTAGCACTTCATTTTTTAGAGTGTATCTATATATGTCTATCTTGTCTTTATCTATTTATCAGTCTTCTATTTCTATCTTTCGGCAGCTTCTAAGTGTATCAATCCATCAAACTTCAATTTGTCTTTCCATTATAAGTATCTGTTTATTTTGATTTTGTCTGTCATTCTATTCATTTAGTTAATAATTTATTTTTAGAAAAAAACTATCATAAACAACGCGACTGCAAAAGCATGTTCGGATTTCACTCCTGACTGCCGCTCTCTCTGTACATGAAGTGCCGAGGAACTCTGTGCTCTGATCAGTAACTGTGCAAATTGCATGCGGTGGTGGACTCGCCTGTGTCGCACGCTGCATGCAACCAGCGACGTGTGTAGACTCTTCACTAGTCGCTTTTTGGCTACTTTTCCGGAAAATGCCTTCGCCAGGGTGTAAAACGGAAACGCGCGTACGGCGGTATACGGTACGTACTAACTCATGCGCTGGCTGCATGCATATATGCGTGTGTGCGCGCTGCTGAAACGTAAACAACATACCGTAATCGGCCGATGTCCTCAGTGGTTACCGTACCGGTGAGTAACGACTTTCTGACAAACCTATTTATTTATTTTATTGTGAATGATTCTGCAGTGAAGCCCCATTCTGTCATTCTAACGTATGATAAATTTGTTACTTAAAAGGCTCAAGATCTAGAAATCTATAGCCTAGCCCTATGCCTAGGCTACAATCAAATGCTGGTCATAAGTGGTAAGAAAGTTTTTATGTTATAGGCAGTGTATACAGCCACATACATGTGGCCACACGCGTGTGGTTATAACCAATATTAGGCCGGTAAGCACTAAATAGGTACCAGTCCTGCAGACGCAAGCTCATAAATATTCTTAAACATTCATAGGGTTAGGGTTTGGTTAGGATTAGGATTAGGATATTAGGGTTTCAGCTTGCGTCTGCAGGATTGGTACCTATATAGTGCTTACCTACTAGGCCCCGCTGAGGATACCGCTACACGCGTCACTTGCACTTATGCAGCAGCAGTAATCGCAAACGCGTAACACAACTCACAAGCGATGTGTATTTCTTGCGACGGTACATGTTGCAAAACTTCATCACAAAGGTTTTATCTCCCGATTTCTTTGATATACAAACAATATTCTCACTTCACTGTCACCTGCTTGCTGATCAGGTGAGAATGAAGTGAGAATATTATTTGTAGGCCTAAAATCTATGTCAACATCAGTGAAATCGGGAGATAAAACCTTCATGATGAATCTTTGAGAAGGTTACTTTTCTTGATAATTAGGTCAATCCAATGACCTACCTATACCCAGTTTTATTAAAACATCCTTTATATTTAATCCTGTATTTTAACAGATTCAGCTACCTGCCACTCAATGCTCCAAGGCCAAGCTGTGCCAGTGCTCTGTTCCACACAGTTCAGTGCATGGTTACTATATATTTTGACGTAAGACATAATATTTATATTGAATGATTGATGCCGCAGTAAATCTAAATTCCAACATGTGATGAAGTTGTTTGGTTGAGTCTGATAGTCAACTCAGTGCTAAGTTCCAAAACCCAAAATTAAAAAGTTCTTAATAGATTTGCTATTAACCCTTTTATTTAAGGACAAATTTGATCAGATTTTCTTCGGAACATTGGTAACACTGGCATTTCTTTCTTTGCTACACACATTCAACAATTTACAAATATAAATGAACTATATTTAGTATTATGTTCGCCAATTCATATGTTAAACTTTATTTCTGTGTGATTAACAAAATACTAATGTAGAGTGATCGTAATAAACAAGCATTGGTAAAATGATTTTACAGACATGTGTTGCCAATTTAATGATTTCACTGCTTAATATCCTTTCATTTCCTGATGCTAAATGCCAAGTGGTACCACTACACAAATGAGCTTATTGTGTGCAGATATTTTAGCTCCTTCACATCTAAAACCTTTTCTCTCTGTCTCTCATTTTTCCCATTCTCTGTCTCTCATTTTCCTCACTGTCTGTCTGACTCATTTTTCCCACCACTGTTTCTGTCTCACTCATTTTATCACCCCCCCCCCCCTTCTCTCACTCTCACTTCTTTTCGACATCCTGCCATACTTATATATGATTGAACAACCTTTAAAGGTCAAGTCCACCTCAGAAAAATATTGATTTGAATCAATAGAGAAAAATCAGACAAGCACAATGCCGAAAATTTCATCAAAATCGGATGTAAAATAAGAAAGTTATGACATTTCAAAGTTTCACTTATTTTTAACAAAATAGTTATATGAACGAGCCAGTAAGATCCGAATGAGAGAGTCTAAGATGTCACTCACTCACTATTTCTTTTGTTTTTTGTTGTTTGAATTATACAATATTTCAATTTTTACGAATTTGAAAATGCCCGGAGCACAAAATGTTAAAATAATGGAATTCCACGTGTTCAGGGAGGAATGAAACCTCATTTCACATGACAATGATGAGAAAATCAAAATATTTCATAATTCAAACAATAAAAAACAAAAGAAATAGTGATTGAGTGACATGATCGACTCTCTCATTTGGATGTAACTGGCTCGTTCATAAGCGAAACTTTTAAATGTCTTAACTTTCTTATTTTACATCCGATTTTGATGAAATTTTCAGTATTATGCTTGTTGATTTTTTCTCTTTTTATTCAAATAAGTTTTTGTTGCGGTGGACTTGTCCTTTAATTAAAAAGTACAAACAACCGCAGTCTAATGTACATTGTAAGGTACATGTGCAATGTACTTACATATTTATTTCTGACCCAATACATGTAATCATAAATTTCTATATCACAATAATTGCCTCTTGACTGCTTACTGAATACACTGTATTCTAATACATTTTTCCATTTTATAGTTAGATTTGGATTTCACTCTGTAATGATTATTGAAGTCCTTCCTCCAGTTCAACCCGAGATGCTTAACTTAATTGAACGTCCTATCTATATTGAAAGAGAAGTCTGCTATGAATTAGTTGTCTAAATATATTTCATCAGTAAACTGCTTGGCTTTCAGTGTGAATATGCAGTCTAGCTGTACATACAAGAATGTCACCCCTCCCCTCCCCCCTCCCACACACTTTGATAAAGAAAAATGACTCCTACCCCCTGTGCTGCCACGGGTAATTTCTGCTAGCAGATAAATAATTCCCCGAATTCGTAATTTTGTCAAATTAATGAGATAAAAATTACATCTAACAGAACGAGTGACAATCTTTCCCTGCCACATGAAGTTTATCGTCGATGTATGTCGTCTGCTGCTATTCGTTGAGTTGATTTGCCTTCAGGTTCGGATTATATTTACTTGCTTGTAAATACAGTTGTATCATTAGTTTCCTTCTTCATAGTCACAGAGGTAAGATACTCTGTCTGGACAGTGTGGTAATTCATTTTCATGAATTTTAATTTGGCCCGCACGGTTTAGCTAGCACTTGTAGCAACTACATGAGTTGGAAGCGAATCGGCGAATTGTCCGACTCATCATCATCGGCGTAATTCCCCCAATTTTCCTCAAACTATGTCACTTTATTGGTCATTTCATCACCATTCTCTTCATCTTCATAACCATCAATTTAAAAATCACAATCTAGATAAAATTCTGGGTTTTCTTTCATTTCATGATCGAAGTATTCAGTGACAGTGTGGAGAAAACGTACCCTCGCAACAAGTTTTGCATGCAAGTGGAGCTTCACGTGGGAGAGCCAATCACGCCTCTCGTACAGACAGTGACGTAATCAAATTCGAGTCAATACAGAGACCGATGCGAGGCATATTTCGGAGAGGCATTTTAGCGTTTTTTAATCGGCGATTTTCACCTTATGTATTATTGTGGGAAGTTGAGTTTTAGCCAAAGTATTTCCTTCTATAGATAAAGATATTTGAAGCTCGATTTGGCGTCCTCTTAGTTAAGGAAATTTTAGGGATTGGCTATGCAAAGTTTGTTTTCAATAGGACGTGTCATCTGGGTTGCGAGGTTGTTGGATTCCTTGTTTTGTTAAACATGACTAAGAATCGCATCCATCTGGTTTTTATGAATGAAAACAAATCAGTTTAGGGTTCTTTGGATTCCTTTTTTTATTAGTCACAGCTGGACTTTTGTCTCGTGTTCATGACTGAAGACTAATCAGTGAGCGATACTCCCGTAAAAGATAAATTAGTTCCACTTAGCAACAGCGTAGGCACTTTTATTTTGTTAACCAATTAATGGTCGGAAGATATGCAAATTAGCTAAAAGGTACATTGTAAATAGGTATCTAGAAAGACTGTTGAAGGTGAAAGATTGAAAGTCTTAATGATACAAGGCGTAGTGATACGGTTAGGTTGGTGATGTGAGCAGAATACCTGTAGCATCGAGCAGGTTATCGGGATTCATTCCTTCTTGAGCTTGCATCAGCGTAGCATCACATTTTGTGGGTGAAAGTTTGTTGCCGGTGATTCCCAACACTTTAGATCTTCCGAAGTGTGGTACGTACATTTAATTTGAAATGTTATTTGTACTGGTAGTGAATGTTAGTCATATTAGAGTATCAGGATGGAATTATTTTGTGACAAGACTCACTGATTTCCAAACAAGTATTATTAAGTAACACAGATTTGTATATGTGGGACATGTACACAAACATGTTAGATTTGGAAAGGTCTGTGGTATGAATTGTTTAGTTAAAAATTATGAAAGAGCTATTGAGCATATTGTGATTAATGAGTTATGGCTCTTGAGACATGAGGATTGATATAATTTTAGGACAATTGTTATAGTAATTTCAATTATGGATAAATAACTGGAATGGTTAGTTGTCTTATTTTCAGTCTCTAATATTAACTGTTGGATTTTATCAAGTTGAAACTGATAGAAGTCTTTTTCTTGATACAGAGAAAATTATTTTAATGAAATGCTAGCATGAAAAAAAGTAAAATAAGTATGTAAGACAAGTTAGTAATTTTGGATTTGTTCTTTGTTTAACAGCAGTACAAGTAATTTCTACACTGTTGAATCCAGCCAGTGTGTTGGAGTGGTTCACGATCACGTGACGAGTGGGTGTTGATCCTGGGTAAGCTGTTGCATTATATTTGGGCGTGGTCTAAGATCTACATTCTAATTATGTGCATGGTGTACAATATTATGTTTGTACTGTATTGATTTTATTGATTTAAATTGAAATCAGAATTGAGATAAATATAGAGTACATTTCAAAAACTTTAAATGAATTCTTGTGCGGAAACCGATTTGACTTATGGATGCTGTCCTTTTGATTGAGGTATTTTGAGATGCCATTGAAGAGTGTAGTTAGTGAGGCTTTACAATTTGAGGGGATTTGTATGTCATTTTTGATTGAGAGGATAATGACGATGGTCTCTTTGTCTGCCATTCTTCAGGTTTGGTTAGTGTTACAAACATTCGAGGATAAGGATGGTTAGGCAGGCTAGCTGCAAGGAATTAAGCATCCATAACTTGAATTATAATTTGACGCATTTAATATAATTTTGAATTCAGAAATGCATTCCTATTTTTGTAATGCTGTTTTTATAGCATTATCTATAATATACACTTCAACAGTATGCTCATTTTGTAGGATATTTGCTAAAGGATAGACACTTA
Organism: Lytechinus variegatus; assembly: GCF_018143015.1. Classification (NCBI taxonomy): domain Eukaryota; kingdom Metazoa; phylum Echinodermata; class Echinoidea; order Temnopleuroida; family Toxopneustidae; genus Lytechinus; species Lytechinus variegatus. Next base: position 9,885,413 of record NC_054748.1, on the reverse strand, counting down.
ACTTTTATAGTGTAATTGGCATCATCTGGTGTCTTCGTCATGTCTAATAATTGAGAATAAGACGACTCATGTATTAATGCCATTATTTGATTGTATACTTACAATGGCCTTGCTTTATATCTTGCAGGGTTTTTTTTCTTTTATTTTTGTCTTGTGATGGACAAATAAAGACAAGTGAACATGAATCTGTTGTGCCCCTTGTACTTCTTGGAAGTGACCTATTGCGACCTACGACAAATGGCGTCATGGACAGGATAGGTCAGGATTAGGCGCCGATTCTGAGGGACAACCCCAGGTTCAACGAGGGAGGTGTTAGACGGTTGGTGCGACAACGGTGTTAGACGGTTGGTGTGACGACTGCGTTAGACGGTTGGTGCGACGACGGCATCAGACGGTTGGTGCGACGACAACAGCGTCAGGTGGTTAGAGCAACAAGAGTGCCAGATGGTTACAGTGACGACGCATCGAACGATTGGGGAGATGAGAGCGTCTGACGGTTGCATCGATGACGGCTTCAGAGAGAGTGACAGCGTCGACAGAGTGACAACAGCTTTGGACAGTTGGAGTGATGGTAGCGGTGGAGAGAAGTGACTGTAATATTCAAGACAGTTAGAGATGGACTAACTTGTTTCCAGATTTTGAACTGAACTGAACTGATCCTATTTTGATAAAAGAATAGGAATATGGTAAGACAGGGTATGATTAATGATTATGTTTATTCGTAGGTTCTTGAGACCCGATTTCAGTTCCAGAGATGTTGAGAACTGGCGGTGTAGCTGAACATAGCTGACTGAGGGTACAGATGTTTGATCCAGATTCCAGCTGTAGTTAAGAGTAGTTTTAAGCTGTGTAATAACAATTTATTTTTCTCCTATTTCTTTCACAGCACTTTGTAACGATGGCTGAAAGCGGAGTTGCTTGAATCTAATTTAATGATAGATGTTAAATAGAAGAAAAATCCAATAGGTTAGGCTGAGAATCAAATAGTTACTAGGTTCCAATTTGATCATTTTGGGTATACTTTGAAATGGGTTTGACCTTGGATAGCAATGAAACAAAAAACAAACAAATAGGATGAGGTATTTGAAGATTGATTCAGAGCTGTGATTGAGGCTGGTGCAAGAATAAGTTTTGCTAGGGCTTTATTTAAGTATGGCATAGGCTGGATCTTTTCTTGTGGAGTTAGATTTCCTGGAGATAGCTTAAGATAGTAGTTACATAGTTGAAGGTAGTAGATTGCTCAAGATGGCGGAAGAAAAAATGGCGGAGATGTTGCAAACTTTGACTGGTGTTTTAAAAGGATTGAGTGTGCAACAGACTCCACAATTACCCAAAGTGAAGTTACAGAAATTCAGGGGTCCACCTAGGTCTCCTGGGGATCCATCCCTGAAGGAGTGGTTAGATGAGTTTGAGGCCTATAGTAATTGTTATAAGTTAAGTGGAAAATCCAAAGCTCAGGCCTTAGTGGATCATTTAGGTGGGATAGCGAAAGAAGAGATTCTTTGTAGAGCGGATTCTGTCAGAGAAGACTATGACGAGTTGGTTCAGATTCTTAAATCCCAATTTTGTCCTGTAGAATCCCTTCAGACCCTGAGTGCTAGTTTTCACTCTTGTGTTCAGAAGGATGGTGAGTCACTGGCGGACTTTAGTAGGAATTTGATGAGGTACTATTCTCGCATGGAGCAGGCAGCTCCCTCTGAAGATGAAAAGAAAGCATTACACGCATTACGTGATACTTCTTTGAAGGAAGGCTTTGTAAGGGGTGCCAGAGAGGCATCGGTGAGGCGAGAATTACGTAGGATTGAATTGGCCATGAAAAGCAAACCTTTCATGGACATGCGTTCAGAGGCATTGGATCTCTTTAGAGACCAAGAATCTATTCGTAAGATCGGGGTAAAAGAAGTGAAGATGGAGGACCCTTTGATAGGAATAGTTTCATGTGATAGGGAGTCAGTTGTTGACACTAATGAGCTTAGTGAACTAAGAGGTCATTTGAATCAGTTATGTAAACAGGTGGCGGTTTTAGCCGATTCGGTTAATAGTATGAAGACCACTCCTAAAGTTCCACAAAATGAAGTTGTATGTTACAACTGCGGAAAGAAAGGGCACATTCGACCCAGATGCACTGAGCCAACTTTGTGTTACAATTGCAAAGGTCGAGGGCACATTAGCAAGAATTGTCCAGAAGCGGTAATATCTAATAGTCCAATTTCCCCAAATGTTCCAATGGATAGTCCAAGTGTGAGAGTTAGTGGTGTAGGTAATACTAAGAGTAGCGTGTTAACCCAGAAGTTGATCTCTCACAGTCCTCGAGGCAAGGTCCGGTTCAAAGATGTTAAACTTGGTTGTGTGTTTGATACGGGGGCGGAGGCTTCCATAATTCCTTCATCGGTATTTCATTCCCAGCTTCAAAATTTGGATTGTGGTCTACAACAGCATGATGGTTTGTTTGTAAACGTAGTAGGGGTAGGTGGAGTTGAAGTCCCTGTTGAGGGATATGTAGAAGTCCCTATAACTATTGAAGGTCAGGATTTAGTAGGTAGCTTCCTTGTGATTCATGATGAGGTTGGTCGTTCTGCTCAATGCGAACATCCCATCTTGTTAGGTTGTAATATCCTTCGTCAGTTGCCTTTTAAGATGATGGAGTCGGTTTTATCTCAATCATTTAAACCAAAAGAAGAAGGCTGCGGAGATGAGTTGGCTGGTTGCTCTACACATAATAGTGTGAGCTCTGAGGAAGTTCTTCCACCCTCGTCTGTTCGAAGAGTAGTTTGTAAGGTTCAGTCAAGTGCTATTGATGCAGATGAGGTATTGGTGAAGGAAATGCTGAGTAGGTTTGATCCAACACTCTGTACAGTGGAAGGCTCCCAAAGCATTAGGGGAGATTCAGTGGAGTTATTGGTACAGAACAGTTCTGAGCATGAGGTACGAATCCCCCCTCACACGCCAGTAGCAGAAGCTCAGGCAGTGAGTAGGAAGCAGGAAGTCCATGTAGAATTTCAGGAAGAGGGTAGCCTGTTGGTGTCAGGACACGATGTTATTACTGATCAGACTCCCAGTATTAAGGAGGATACCAACAAGGCAGGTAGTAGAGATAGTGTAGGTCTTCCTAAAGGAGTGAAATTGGAGGGCTTGTCAGTGGTTGAAGAAGAAAAGATTGTTGAATTATTGGCTCAGCATAAGGATACCCTTTCTGAGGGGTCATCTGATTTGGGAGAATGCATTGTGGTACCTCATGAAATACAAGTTGTAGAAGGTCCTCCTATAAGGCTACCATATCGACGTTTGCCCCCTGCACAAGTAGATGATGTTAAACAAATGTTGCAAGAAATGTTGGATCAGGGATTTATTATTTATTTCATGAAATTGATCCCGTTAGAGATGGATTTTATCAAACTAGCCTAATTTAGTGAAAAGTATTCGAGATTCAAGTGCCTAGCTAATTTAGTTTTTCATTTAAGAATATGGAAGACAAATTTTGCTAAAAGAAAATTTGGACTGTGTCATATAGGATTTCTTTTGCAAGGCTTGCTTGGTATATATTAGTCTCTTTGAGCCAGATTTGCCTTCTTTGCTAATTCTCCTGAAAAAAAGGGAAGAAAAAATGTATCTAATCCTTAAAAAAAACACACATAATTGGCTAAAAGTAATTCTCATTCAATTTTGACAGGATTCAATAAATTAACTGTAGTCTTTAGTCCTCAGAGTAGAAAAAAAAAAAAAATCAAATACAATTTGATTCTCAGCCTAATTTTTTTTTCATTAGGGATTATGAATTTTACTTTCAGTACAAGTTTGAAATTCTACATTTTGAGATCAATTTTTTTATGAGAAGACAAAATAACTCCTTGCTTTCAGTTCTTCGTGACAGATGCGTATCTTATACAAATTTCTTTTCGGATTGAAATCTGAAGAGGTCAGTATTTACATCCTAAACCTTGTTTAGTTTACTGTCAAATGAGTGAAATTAAAAAAAAAAAAAAGTATTGGAATATGCTAATCAAGTGATTTGGCTGAATCTGGATTGTTTAGTTTTTCTCATTTCAATCATTCCAAGAAATAAGTGGACTATTTACTGTTGGAAGTTCAGTGAAAGAATTTTCTTTTCATTCATAGGTTGAAGTAATAAGGCAGAAATTTGATCAAAATTGGAAAATAATCAAGAAAATTGAAAAGACATATTTGATTTAATAGTATCCAGAGAGTAGATATTAATTTATTTGAATCAGCGTACTGGAAGATAGATACCATATACCGGTACTTTCTAATCTTTGTTGTGATTTTGAACATTGATTGTAGTGTAAGTCGACCTGATATTAAATTGAATTATGTGCTATATTATAGTCGGGTCGACTATATCTTGAGCGGGGGAATTGTGGAAAGTTGAGTTTTAGCCAAAGTATTTCCTTCTATAGATAAAGATATTTGAAGCTCGATTTGGCGTCCTCTTAGTTAAAGAAATTTTAGGGATTGGCTATGCAAAGTTTGTTTTCAATAGGACGTGTCATCTGGGTTGCGAGGTTGTTGGATTCCTTGTTTTGTTAAACATGACTAAGAATCGCATCCATCTGGTTTTTATGAATGAAAACAAATCAGTTTAGGGTTCTTTGGATTCCTTTTTTTATTAGTCACAGCTGGACTTTTGTCTCGTGTTCATGACTGAAGACTAATCAGTGAGCGATACTCCCGTAAAAGATAAATTAGTTCCACTTAGCAACAGCGTAGGCACTTTTATTTTGTTAACCAATTAATGGTCGGAAGATATGCAAATTAGCTAAAAGGTACATTGTAAATAGGTATCTAGAAAGACTGTTGAAGGTGAAAGATTGAAAGTCTTAATGATACAAGGCGTAGTGATACGGTTAGGTTGGTGATGTGAGCAGAATACCTGTAGCATCGGGCAGGTTATCGGGATTCATTCCTTCTTGAGCTTGCATCAGCGTAGCATCACATTTTGTGGGTGAAAGTTTGTTGCCGGTGATTCCCAACACTTTAGATCTTCCGAAGTGTGGTACGTACATTTAATTTGAAATGTTATTTGTACTGGTAGTGAATGTTAGTCATATTAGAGTATCAGGATGGAATTATTTTGTGACAAGACTCACTGATTTCCAAACAAGTATTATTAAGTAACACAGATTTGTATATGTGGGACATGTACACAAACATGTTAGATTTGGAAAGGTCTGTGGTATGAATTGTTTAGTTAAAAATTATGAAAGAGCTATTGAGCATATTGTGATTAATGAGTTATGGCTCTTGAGACATGAGGATTGATATAATTTTAGGACAATTGTTATAGTAATTTCAATTATGGATAAATAACTGGAATGGTTAGTTGTCTTATTTTCAGTCTCTAATATTAACTGTTGGATTTTATCAAGTTGAAACTGATAGAAGTCTTTTTCTTGATACAGAGAAAATTATTTTAATGAAATGCTAGCATGAAAAAAAGTAAAATAAGTATGTAAGACAAGTTAGTAATTTTGGATTTGTTCTTTGTTTAACAGCAGTACAAGTAATTTCTACACTGTTGAATCCAGCCAGTGTGTTGGAGTGGTTCACGATCACGTGACGAGTGGGTGTTGATCCTGGGTAAGCTGTTGCATTATATTTGGGCGTGGTCTAAGATCTACATTCTAATTATGTGCATGGTGTACAATATTATGTTTGTACTGTATTGATTTTATTGATTTAAATTGAAATCAGAATTGAGATAAATATAGAGTACATTTCAAAAACTTTAAATGAATTCTTGTGCGGAAACCGATTTGACTTATGGATGCTGTCCTTTTGATTGAGGTATTTTGAGATGCCATTGAAGAGTGTAGTTAGTGAGGCTTTACAATTTGAGGGGATTTGTATGTCATTTTTGATTGAGAGGATAATGACGATGGTCTCTTTGTCTGCCATTCTTCAGGTTTGGTTAGTGTTACAAACATTCGAGGATAAGGATGGTTAGGCAGGCTAGCTGCAAGGAATTAAGCATCCATAACTTGAATTATAATTTGACGCATTTAATATAATTTTGAATTCAGAAATGCATTCCTATTTTTGTAATGCTGTTTTTATAGCATTATCTATAATATACACTTCAACAGTATGCTCATTTTGTAGGATATTTGCTAAAGGATAGACACTTAACTTTTATAGTGTAATTGGCATCATCTGGTGTCTTCGTCATGTCTAATAATTGAGAATAAGACGACTCATGTATTAATGCCATTATTTGATTGTATACTTACAATGGCCTTGCTTTATATCTTGCAGGGTTTTTTTTCTTTTATTTTTGTCTTGTGATGGACAAATAAAGACAAGTGAACATGAATCTGTTGTGCCCCTTGTACTTCTTGGAAGTGACCTATTGCGACCTACGACATTATTTTTGTTATTTTTGAATGACCCACTGATAATCCCCACATCATTACCTTTCCATTGATATATAATAAGACCACATTCATAATCAATATATTTCTCCTTTAAATCCCTTCCCCAGTGCTAACCACTCACTTCCTAGTCCTGAGTAATAAAAAAATATTTGTAATAATGATTACAAGTGTAATTTTGATGGAGATTGTATGTCTCCTTGTAAATGCAAAAGAAATTTCAAAATTGTAAATAAGTGCTTGGATTACCATAATCCGATCATGCGACACTTAATATGGTTCATTATTACCCCCATGTCCAGTTTCACCATATACCATACAATCAGGAGTAAATTTATTGGAAAGCAAGATTGTTTAAAAGAATTTTGTATGGAAAACGTCAGCTTGGTCTATGCACTCACAACCCCAATCTTCACAACCGTACAGTAAAATAGGTAAAATAAGATGATCTAATAAATGACACTGAGTGTCCACTGTGAGTTGGAATTGTTTAGCCTTGACCAATATACAATGACGAGCTTTCCTGTACACTTGTTTAGAGATAGCCTTTTTGAAACTGCCATTATGATTAAATTTAACTCCAAGGTACAAAGTCATCTACAACCTTAAGTGGATCAACACCATAAACAAATTCAGGACTTATCCTTACTTTCCCATGAGAGAAAATAACAATATCGGTTTTACTAGCATTAAAACAGGGGCGGATCCAGCCTTCCGCAATAGGGGGGGGGGCGAATTTTTTTTCAGTCATATTTTCCCCGATTGGCCGCTCGAAGATGAGTTTTTTGTTTGTTTCCTTTAAGGGGGTAGACCTAAATTGTATGTATTTTCCCCTAAAAGTTGAACATTCTCGGCAAAGTTTTTATCCTGAAAAAGATGTGTCTGCAACTAAATAATTACTGCAAACGCGAAGCGCGAGCAGAAATCTTTGAAACACGTTTTGAACTAATCGAAAAGAAAGGCCTACCTGTTAAAGACTGCTTGGAGTTAGCTCTGAAGACGTTACATATTTCAACATTCAAATAATGCGAGCGCGAAGCGCGACCTGAAAATTTTTGACATTTCTACATAAGAATGAAAAATCTCAATCAATGTTTGTAATCGTGAACATGAAAGCTATATAACTTAACAATTGTTGCGAAGTGTGAGCGGGAAAAAATCGAGATTTAAACCTAGAACGGGACACTATTTTCTGTTTTTTGCAAATCATGAAAATGATGAGTAAGAGGGTATCCTCCTACATTAATAATTTGAGCACAAAGGGCGAGCAGAAAATTGTTATTGTAATCTGAAACTGGATAACTCAATAAACATACGCGCACGTGTTTCTGATGTAGGACTTAGAATCTAGGCATTCTAAATACATCTTTTGCCATGAAAATCAAAGCGAGCACGAAGCGCGAAATTAAAATGTTTTATATTCCAATCTTAACAAAGGCTCAATTTCAGCTTTGTATCGCAATCACTTTGTAGGAAAATTGTGATGTGGATAGAAATCGCACTTAATAAAGAACTGATATTTTTAATAATACTTTGAGACATAGGACCGGGACATCCTCTGCATGTCATCATATAAAAAAACTCATCACATATGACTACTCCTCTTGCTAAGCGAGAGATTAAACGAAAAGAACAATTTAATTAATAAAATTGATATCGTATTTATTAATGCATAATGAGGGCGCAAAATTTGCTGATATTATGACGTGGACACTGTACATTTTAAGCACTTTTATAATTATGAATAGGACGTATCAGTAATTAGTTAATATATTTTTAACCATTAATGTGAGCGCAAACAGCGATCCGAAAGTTTGATCAACTTTCTTGAGAAGGGGGTTTTAAGTAGTTTGTAATAAAAATGTTTACATTTTGACAAAGCCCTAGGAATTAAAAAATATACAACAGGTGGGTATTTTTTCACCTACATTCTTGGGTTCGGGTCTCATCTATCCAGGGAAAGTAAAAGTTTTGACCGAATGTTGCGCTTGAGTGAGCACTGTCCATTTTGGTAAAGCTAGCAGAAATCTGTCTGCGCAGAAATGTTTGTTTTCAAACGAAACAGAAATTTAAGTATTAATTTGCTGAAAGTTTTGTTATTATTATATCGTAAGGTTACATGTTTGTTGTAGTACATTTCCTATAATGTAGTATATATATGTTCCTGTCCAAAATTATGCAAAATAAACTCCATATGCCTTTTCAAAATTGGATATATTTATTCATCTAGTCTTTTGATGCTGGTTTATGATATTAAAATATTCAATTTCACGGTTGAACTACCAACTTGAAAAGGTATTTATTGTTTCTCATGTTACTGTAACCGTGTTATTCAATTTAATTACAAGTAAATGGGTTTAATATTTTAAACAGGCAACGAACAAGTGACGATGACCAGGTTTTTATCGATCTACAAGTTGGTTTAATTTTCTTACCATTGCATGTAGGTAATCATTTATGCTAATTGTTATCATCAATTAAGTAAAGAATACATAAATTAGCTAGAGTATCAGTAAAAATTTAGAATAACCAATCACTGATGAAGTTATTTCAACCTGCGGCGTTGTGCGTGCCGGCTTACCGCTATACCGTACGGTACATGAAAGTCGAATCCTTGAGTTGTGGGGCTGACAACGGCTGATACTAGCTGATGATGCCTTGTGGATGAGGCTTGATGGCTCTCGAGCCGTGACATTGGCCGTTTGGACTCTGAACACGTTTTCTTTGCTTTCAACTTCAAAACCAAACTTCAAACATCAAACGTCAATGAACGTTAAAATATATTCGTATGTCTTCTTAGATTTGATCTGAAAAATCTTAGACCCTACGCCATAATGTTTATAATTATGGTTTGTTGTTGTAAATATTGTTAATCGATTATGACTGTTATCGATATTCCTGTTCGATTAGCGATCGGCCTCTTGGCCGCTAGCGTTTTATTAAACACACATCTCGTTCCTTTACTCGCCTGGTATTACCTGTTTTTATTAAACTTTGTCGTGGTGGCAGCTCGTGGTTCGGACTGAGGGCCTGATATAGTTTTCTTACCACCCAGGCTACAGGTAATCAAGCCTATATTCTGAGGGCCAGGCGTTCCGTTGTACTTACGGTGACTGGTTTAGGTCGGGTTTTGTCTCTCTTTGCATATTGATGACTGTGTTGTAATAATGCCTGTGGCCAAGGGCACCGCTTCGCAAGAGGGCGATGCGGTTAGTTTTGCCGGGGAGCCGCTCCCGTGCTCCCGTTCATCAGTTTCTGACTCGAGAGTGCAGTCAGCCTCTAGTGTTGTTAAAACTGGTAAGAAATCACCTCCTTACTTCTATGCTAATCTTGATCATGATGATGAAAGGAAAATAAGAGTAGAATTGAAGAGTGGGAGTGAAATTAACATGATTGGTGAGAACATAATTGATGAATTAGGATTGGAGATTGTTATTGGTGAACAAGCAATGTATGATGTGTACGAGATGGATAGAGTTGATATCAAGTATGATGTTGTGGGTTATTCATACTTTAGTCTGGTCAGTAGTGGTGTCAAAATGGAATATCTTGGAATAGTTGTTGGTGAAGATGTTGGTATTGTGGCTGGGTCACCTTTCATGGAGGACAATGATATCATGGTAAGACCTTCAAGGCATCAGATTATTTTCAGTAACAATGCAATCTTTGAATACGATGAAAATGAACAATGTTCTGTGGTGCATGAATCTAGACTGGTACCCGTTACTAGGGTTACCGAGCAAAACCTTCCCTGCTCATCTGGTAGAAAGCCCATCCTTAGTGATTCTCCTGAGTCTGAAGAGGTTAAACCTCATATCCATTCTGGTTCCGCTGGCAATTCGCGTTGCCATGGCGATAATCATCTCACTTCAGGGAATAGTGTTGAGAGTAGTTCTATTAGTTTTAGGGCTACTCATACAGGTTCGTGTGACGATTTGTCAGGGCAAAATAACATCTGCCCCACTCTCTGTAACAATGATGAAAGTGATCCCCTCACATCTGATCCTTGCACAACTTCATGCAACAATAAAGCGCTTGAAAATGTAAACATCTCAGTCTCGGTTAACAATTTGCGCATGACGGATTCACATGAGTCAAATGTAACACGCTCGATCATTCCACGTAACGACTCGCACGTTCTGCGTACCGAAATGTGCTCGCCCGTCCCGTGTGACGAAATGCTCGTTTCATGTGATAATCTACAGATCGATGTCGGCAGTGTAAACGCTACTACACAGCAGCAACTATTTCACACAGTGACACACACAACCTCAGGCATCAATCAATCACAGGCTACCACTTCACTTACCACTAGTCACACAGAGCCCAATAGCTACCCTGGGCTAGAGCACCAACACCCTCTAAATCAGTCCCACTTACATGCCATCAACATAGCAGATAGTCACTAATCTGCCCATCATCAACTAGCTACCTTCAATGTTTGTGACAATGACATTAACACTCACCAACCTCCATTAAATATAGATGCCAATACCAACTACCAAGATGTCCCACCTCTCACAGATGTAGATGCTCATACCAACTACCTAGATGCCCACCCTCTCACTGATGTAGATGCTTTTACCAACTACCAAGATGTCCCACCTCTCACAGATGTAGATGCTTTTACCAACTACATGTACCTAGATGTCCCACCTCCCACAGATGTAGTCGCCCTTCGCTACCAACCACCAGCAGATGTAGATGCCCCCACCAATTACGTAGATTTTTCATTTTACTCAGATGTTGATACTTCACCGGACCCCCAGCCGCCTGTCGATGACAGCGTCCCATCCAACAAGTTCCCATCTACTATAGATGTCCCCATCCCTTTGTTGACGAGAGCCCCTGATACCCATGACCCTTTCTGTCCATATGTAATATCCCCCATATCCCATGCTACTCTCGGTAGGTCCCATCTTAGTTATCATGTGATAGTTTCCTACAGTACCATTGCTAATGTAGTACTTGCCTTCCAGCCTCTGGGCCCCCGCGGTGCCGCAACGTATCCAACTACCCTTGGACCCAACTTCCCATCATGGAGCGATGCCTTTTGGATCTGGTCTGGCTCTTTCAGTACAGCTGACAACCATCCTCCAGAGTCGTGTACCCTGAACTCTAGCCCCCATTCGTGGCCTCATTCTCCCCTAATGCATGCCTTGCTGTCCCATCTATCTTTTAAACCCCCCTAGTGCCTCCTCATCCTGTGGACTCTGTTTACAGTGTAAAATCGCATTTTCTTGTACTTGTTTTATTTTTTCCTTGTTGATTATATTACGCATTACAGGATTTTAATTACAGTGCTGGAGATTTCATGATTTATTGATATTTGTATTACATGTATTATAGAGTGCCATTTATGACAGTTATTTATGTATTGGTAATACATACTTTGTTGGTCGATTATAATGCTTTGTTTTGATACACAGTTACACACAGTTGTTTGTTTTTTCTGATGTGTGTGGTTGGTTTTGAAAGTGTACCTGCTTGGTGTGAATGGATGTGGTTGTTTGAATGTACTGTGATTGAGAAGTTCAATGTGCCCCCACTTGGTTTGCAGGTTTTGGTTATTATTTTATTTTTATTACTTTTTTTTATTTGGTCTTTTCACTATCGTACGAATTTTTAGCTGTTTATTTCCTTTTTACCTATTACACAGATCAGGGAGATGCAGGAATTAATGGTTTACATGCACTACTGGAGACACGTTTGTACTATATTTTGAGATGACATCTTAACTTTGTTTGATGGATAATTATGCCTTTTTTATATTATGTGTTTCTCCTATTGATGATAATTAAGGTTAACAGTTTTGCTGATATGTCCTTTTCATTTGTATTTTCATTTTCATGTAGTTATACTTTTATATTTTGTTACAACGCCTATGTCTTGTGTATCTGATCAAAGAGTAACACATTATCTTGGATTTGGCGTCAAGACCGATATCATATTGCATGGCTACATAGTTTTGTTTTAGTTGTGAAGTGTGTTGTCATTAATTTAAGGAGCTAGCCTTGACTTGTATTGTGATCACTCTTGCATTTCTTTGCCGTCGTATTGATGGTATTTTGACAGTCTACGAATGCCTTCATTTTATTTGTTTTTATGATTTATCATTTACAGTTTGTTTATTTTTCTTTTCGAAGAAGGAGAAAGAAACAATGCCGATATAAGTGTATGTATTAGAATGACAGGACTTTATCATGAAGTTGTTTAATTTTAGATTATGTCAAAAAGGGTGAGACTTCTTCCATAATTTACTGTGCTTATTTCACGTTTATATTTAATGATGTATTTAGCAGATATGCGTTTGTTCAGTTACATGTAATTGATTGATGACGATATTGATAGTTGATATGTGCTTTTGCATGAATACCATGTTTATTGCACCAATACCTTTACAACCATATGTAACCGATAACAGTGTATTGGAATGTATTAAGTATAGAAGGGTTAGTTACTGTTAATACGATTGTAATTGTGATTATGATCTAACAGCTTTTGCAAAGGAAAAGGAGAGGAAATACACATTAAATAGATGCATAGAGAGTGTACTGGTAATACAATTTGGTTTTGTTTAGTGGGTCTATTGTAATACATGTTTATGGATTTAATCCTTAAAGTTGGTGATGGATTATATGTGTCAAGCATGTACTTCTACATTGTTTTATAATCAAAGTTTATTGAATTGATTTTATGCATATATGTTGTTAAATGTACAAGACTTGTTAGACATGTTAGAAAAGTTAGACTGTTTATTTAAGTGGCTTTAACCAAGAAAAGATTTGAGAAAGATTGCTGTATTCAACCATTAGTGTTTTGGGATTGTATATAGGAAAACATATATAGTGTCTGTTTTGATGTTTATTTCTAAAGTACGTTTTAAATGGTTTACTACTAGTATTGTGATTTCATGGGGAAAAGAAACAAAAGGAAATTAGCCACGCCATAATGTTTATAATTATGGTTTGTTGTTGTAAATATTGTTAATCGATTATGACTGTTATCGATATTCCTGTTCGATTAGCGATCGGCCTCTTGGCCGCTAGCGTTTTATTAAACACACATCTCGTTCCTTTACTCGCCTGGTATTACCTGTTTTTATTAAACTTTGTCGCTATTTTCTCATTTGTATGGTGTAGAAGTGATGATGCCCTTTCCCCGCCTTGGCCGGGATTGGCCTACCTCAAGTGATGTTCGTGCAGGCTCCAATTCACTACCGCTTCACTGCGCTACACCTACCCGAACCTCAAGTCGGTGAATTCGTTCGGATACTCCGAGTGGCAAAGGTGGGGGAAAAATGCATATTTACTGTAAAAATTATCCACAAAAAACACATCAACAATAAATAAAAGCTTAATTTCTTATTCTACGCCGGGGGGGGGGGCACTCAGTATATTGCTTGGTGGGTGTGTGCCGCAGTGGGGACCCCCATATTTACACTCAAGTTTCAGTTCCAAGGCATAGCATTTTTGTCTTATTGAAAAAAAGAACAAAGAAAGCCGCTCTAATTAAAGCATAACATTTTCTTCTAATCGAGAAATAAGAAGAAAGAAATCAACTCCAAAGCTTCTCATATCTTTCGTTACGCCGTTCCGACCGCATTGATCTGCTACAATGAGCCGCAATTTTGGTGAAAAGCGGACTTAAAGCGCTGTCCGACCATCGCTTCTGCGCTAGCACACCCGGCGCCCATGCCGCCGGGCTAGCGCATGCACGTTCCATAGTGATACATACACACTCACATGCAGGCGACCTGTTCCAAGGACCCCCGTTTTCACAAACATTTGTAGTTCCTAAGCCCGCTCCGAGGACCCTCCATTGTACAATAAGCCAGCTCTAAGGCCCCGTTTTTTGTCTCGTACACGGCATAAACCTACTACTTTTTTGGTCTAGTCCCCCCCCCCCCCGGGGGGGGGCTCTACACCCTTGTTTCACTGCAAATCCATCCTCCGGTTATCCTCAAAATTGGTGATTTAGAGCCAGTATCTAATTGTTCACACGTATCCACGGCCAATTGCAAAACATCGCATGCGAGGGTCGCATCGTTGCAGGTCAAACAGCATTAATATTTACATGTATATTCCCAGGTAACAAGCCAACGTTGGCTCTACGTTGGAAACTTGAAAGTCGTTGGACTTTATGGATTAACGTTTATGGATTAAAAACTTGATGGATTAACGTTGAATCGACGTTGGAAACTAGTTTATGGAAAGATGATGGACAATCAACAATGACACGACGTTGGCAACGTTGGAAACTTGTTAGTTAGAGAGTTGTTGGACAGTCGACGATGTCACAACGTCGGAAACACGTTTGATTGGATAGTTGCTGAAGAACCAACAATTACACAACGTTGGCAACGTTGGAAACCAGTTCGATAGAAAGTTGTTGATCAACCGACAATGAGACAACGTTGTCAAAGCTAGAAACTAGTTCGATTGAGATTTGTTGGATAGTCGACGATGGCACAACGCTGGAAACTGGTAGATTGGAGATTAGTTAGATAGTAGACAATGACACAACGTTGATAAATCTGGAAACTAGGGAAAGTTGTTAAACAACTGACACTGGCACAACGTTGGAAACTGGTTGGTTGGGGATCAGTAGGATAGTTGGCAACGTTGGAAAGTTGTTGAACAACAGACAAACATTGGAAACTAGTATGTTGGAGATTTGTTGGACAGTCGACAATGGCACAACGTTGACAAAGTTTGAAACTAGTTTGATGGAGAGTTGTTGAAAACGGACAATGGCACAACGTGGACAGCGTAATGGGAATAGTTGTCGACAGTTAACATTGACATAATGTTGGAAACTATAGTTTGTTGGATATTTGTTTGACAGTCAACATAATATCCCGGCATAATACACACAGTGTTGAGAACGTTAGAAACTGGTTCATTGGAGAATTGATATACAGACGACTACTCGCATAACTTCCAATGGGGCACGGGGGGGTCGACCAACTAAGTTTGCTTGTCTATCCATGTCACCCTTGCTATCTCCGAACAATAAGGGAAAAAGAAATCGAGAGAGAACGAAAAGAATGGGAAAGGAAAGAGGAACTAAAACTAAGGGGAAAACAAAGAAAAGATGGGGTAGAATATAGAGAGGCTGCATGCACCGGGGGATGCAAATGTGTCGATTGTCTGCACTTGCAGATAATCGCCAACTGCAACCGTTAATCCCCTCCGAAAGATCCCGCAGTCAGCATATGTGCGCGTACAGTCCGACGCTAGTATTTTCGTGTAAGTACTTAACACAAGTCACTGCACAGTATAACCATGGTATAACATACTGACTAACCTCGTACTTGTGGTCTCACGGGCGTAATCACTAGTGGCAGGCCCTAGATATTCATTCGAGCCAACCCACTGCTATTTTTTTTTATTTTGATATGGCTGACTGACAAAGTGTATGCATATGATTGTCCATCTAACACTGATTCTATTTTTGGTAATTACTAAACTTCCTTCTCCCTAATTGGGAAGAAATATCACCAATTTTGGACTATATTTTGACTGGCGGAAGGATTACGGCTATTTTGCTGTTTCTTCTTCTTCTTCTTATATTGGTTTGAGTGGCGATTAGTCATATTTGACTATTGTCGCCATTTACTCTATTAATAAAAATCTCACTTCTCACATAATAAAATTATTACCAATAATAATTTATACATATGTGAAATATTTTTCATGTGCATCCTTCTAATATGAAAAAGGGATGATTATGGTACAGTTTGCCGTAACTCTAATCAAAATGGCATATAAACAAATCTTCGCCAAAAACAAACCGCTAGCTTCAGCTCAGTTCCAACTAGTTGCGCTTGCCCTGTCCTTTCAAGATGCAATCATACCGGTCAGCACGGTACATTGTGCCGATTTTTCGGACGTAAATGCCTAGGTCACCCATGCATAGACGAGGGGGCGCTAGTGTACCTGTGCTTACAGATGGGTTAAACATTAAAATAATTTATTTCTTCTTTTTTAAACAACAACAACAAGGCGAAAACACTTGTGGGCTTTGTTAGTTATATGTGCAGAACATATTGTATATATTATATCATACATTATTATATATATATATATTTTTTTTTCTTTTCACATTAGACTTGTACAATCATATCCTTTCATATTTCTTAATAAACAATACAATATAAAAAATAGTACATCACTCCTTACTAAAACGTTTCGTTCTTGAAACGAAACGTAAAAGTGCTTTCTGTATCCCTGGATCATCTTTTTTTAAATACTCCATTATTTGTCCAGGCTGTGATTCATTCAAATCTACAAGGAGCATTGATCTTTCAATTATATATTTTGGACAATGTAAAAGATAATGTCTGACAGTTTCTACCTCACGACATGTATCACAAAACCCTGTTTGATGGATCCCTAATCTATGTAGATCTTGGTTAAGACCAGCGACTCCAAAACGGAGACGATGGAGTACAGTTTCCTGTCTCCCTAGATTGCATTTATATGAGGGTAACACTGATGGTTGCAACTCTTTCAGTGCTGAGTTAGTTTTATTCCATCTTTCTTGCCAAACTATCTTACAACTTTTGAAATAAGTTGCATAATCTCTGATAATGTTATTTGATTATGAATTTCTATTTTGTTTGATAAAGCTTTTTTTGCGCAGGAGTCTGCTATTTCATTTCCTTTTATTCCACAGTGACCAGGGATCCACTCTAGGTATATATCTAAACCTTTATATTTGAGTCTTGTAGTAATAGTCAGAATTTCTGTGATAATAGGATCGTCTTTCCGATTCTGTAAAGATAAAAGTGCACTTAATGAATCACTGAAAATAACAACACCTGTATATATATCTAAATGTTCTATCCATTCCAGTGCAAGAATAATCGCAATCAATTCCGCCCTGTAGGAGGAGGTGAAATTAGATAACCTTTTGCCTTGGTAAAAAGAAAAATAAGGTACGTAGAAAGCGGCTGAACTAATTCCCTTTTCAGGAGCTTTGGATCCATCAGTGTATATATGGAGTTGGTGTGACCATTTTGTATGTATCATTTCCAAACTCAGTTGTTGCAATTGTATTGGATGGTCCGATTTCTTAATTTGTGAACTTAATTCAGTAGATATAACTGGTGGACAAAATAACCAAGGGGGAAAGGCTGGAGAAATAATATTTTCAATACTAATTTCTTTTCCTATCTTGGATTGAAGCCTATAACCAAACGGTTTACTAACGTTCTTACCTTTAAGATAATCGAACTGCCAACATGGTTTGATACGTGTTATTAATGGGTGATTACTATGTCTTTCTATATTTTGTCTGTACTTGCTTGATAACATTTGCCTTCTTAAATCTAAAGGAGGTTCTCCCATTTCCACCTGCAGAGAAACTAGCGATGTCAACGGCAGCCCGCCAGCACATATTCTGAGTGCTTGATATTGCACCGAGTCTAACAACTTTTTTGTAGTAACTGGAGCACTATCATCAGCTTGACAACCATAATCAAAAATTGATCTAATAATTGCCCTGTAAACCATGAGTAAGGACTTAGATGAACTTCCCCATTTAGTTCCTGTTAAACTTCGCAATATATTTAGTTTCCTTTTACTTCTTGAAACTACGTTCTCTATATGGGGAAGCCAAGACAATTTACTATCAAATATCATTCCTAGGAAACGGTGATTATTTTTATAAGTGAGTATACTCCCTTCAAACTTGACTGTTGGAGGTGTAACGTTTGTAAGCTTAGTGAAAAATACCGGAACAGTCTTCTCAATAGAAAAATTGAATCCCCAGTCTTTAAACCAGGTACATAATATATCTAGATAAGTTTGTATCCTTAATCTAATATTCTCTACATTTTTTCCAGAAAACCATATTGCACAATCATCAGCATATATGGATATTGTCACTTCAGGATCAATTGGAATATCTCTCATCATGACATTATATAAAAGGGGGCTCAGAACACTCCCCTGGGGGAGTCCGTTATGGATTTGGAATGTTCTGGATTCAGTATTTGTAACTCTTACCTGAAAGGTACGTTCTGTTAGATAATTTTCTAAAAATTGTAACATATTTCCTCCTATACCACATTGAGCTAGTTTGTACAGTAATCCATCAATCCAAAGACTGTCATAAGCCTTTTCGACATCCAAAAATACTGCAAGAGTGTGCTCACTGCAATTGATAGATTTTTGAATGTCATTTTCTAATAAAACAATATTGTCAGTTGTACTACGACCTTTTCTAAAACCGCTGATGAAATTAGGCAATAAGTTATTTTTATCTATGTACCACTGCAATCTATTTTTTATCATACGCTCTATAACTTTGGCAAAACAAGATGTAAGTGATATTGGTCTGTAAGAGATAACGTTTTTTGAGTCCTTACCAGATTTCAAGATTGGCACTAAAATTGAGTGTTTTAGAGAACTCGGGATATCCCCGGATTCCCATATTCTATTAATAATGTTCAACATAATTTCTTTTGTGTTTTTTGGCATATTTTCGTATACAATGTATGGAATATTATCTTTTCCTGGAGCAGCAAATTTAGTAGATTTAACTGCTTTCTCAAATTCATTCATCGAGAACGGTTCATTAATGACATGTTCATTTTGGTAGAAAGAGTTTTGTACTTCCTTGGTTAATGTTTTATTGATATCTTGTTTTTTATGTCCTAAGGATTGGAAAAAAGTTCCAAAAATCTCTACTCTCTCTGGTAAGGACGTAATGGCTTTACCTTTCTCAATCAAAATAGGCATATTTTGTGATTTTTTGACAGGTACGCCATTCAAACGTTTTATACATGACCATATCTTTGTCTCTGGCATGAATCTGTCTAGTCTTCTGCAAAAAGCTTGCCAATATTCTCTTTCCGCTTTCCGGAGAACTCGTTGGGCTTCTGCCTTCTTTTTTTTGTATTCGTTAATTCTATCAAGTGTAATTTTTCTTGATAGATGGTTTCTTATTCTATTTCTTTCTTTAATCTTTTCAGTACATTCCTTGTTCCACCATGGGACAGGATTTTTTCCTGTCTTTCTTTTTTTTGGAATTGCTTCATGAATACATTCTTTCAAGCGTTCCATAAATGTATGAAAAATGTTCTGAATATCATCTTCAGAATTAATTATTTCATTTTTTATAATATTTTCACATTTGTATGCAAATATGGGCCAGTTAACATTCTTAAAAGAGATATGTTCATGAGACATGTTATCTTTGGCCTGATTACTTAGATTTTCATGATTTTTTTCTTTCTTTCCAAGTGTTATTTGAATAATAATTGGAAAATGATCACTCCCAAAAGAATCTTCCATAACCTTCCATATCGCCTTACCGGCCAGTAATGGGGAGGAAATACTCAGATCTAAGCACGAAAGCTTTCCAGTACAAGGATCAAGTCTAGTTCCTGTTTTATCATTCAATACTATGAAGTTATTCTCATATATAAATTGCTCAATGGCTTGTCCATTTCTGTCGGTTTTGTCACTGCCCCAGAGGGTACTATGGGCGTTGAAATCACCTAAGATTATTAGGTTATCTGTTTCATTAACATTTTTCAACAATGTGTTTAGAATTGATTCGTTTAATTTTTTGCATGGATTATAAAAGTTGATAATAGATATTATTTTATTGGTGACATATATGTTAACTTGTTGTAATTCTAGACTTGGATCATTGATTGGATCTTCGTACTTAATCCTATCGTGGATATATATTGCACAACCCCCTCTTCGCTGACCTTCCCTATTTCTTGGAAGGCATGTATAATTTGGAATACAAAGTGAACTATTATCATAAAACCACGTTTCTTGAACACAAATTAAATCATATTCTTTATTTGTTTTTAAATGATTAAGTAGCTCTTGTCCGTGCCCTAATAAGCCCTGAGAATTCCATTGAAGGATGGAAAGTAGGGCAAAGAAAGCGTTAGTTCCTGCGTTGTTGAGTTATGATTTCCTTTTTTTGTTGCCGCAATCTTCTTGCAGCAGTTAAAATTAAAGCATTTATTTCTTCTTCTTCTCTACCTTCAGTTAATGACATAATTAATTGACATATAAAAACAACAATTTGTTCATCACTGGCTAAACTTATGAAATTAGGTGTGGTATTCTTTGTCGATGTACCAGCTGACCTGTTAGCCTGATCTTTAACTTCAGACAGTGGTGTATCCCTTTGTTGGGTGTTGACAGGAAAGTTAGTCTCCATAGGTAGTTCGCTTGGAACCGTTGCTACCTGTGGATTTGTAACTTTACTCTGGTTATCTGTTACATATGTTTTTACTCTTACCTTAGGTACTGATTGGGAAAATCCCTTTGCATCATCAGTGACTGTCTGTGTGACTTTTTGTTCACTTTGTGTTTTCCAGACCTGGGATGCTTCAGCATATGTTAGCTTTCTTATTATCTTTATTTCTTGTACTTCTTTTGCTTTTTTTGGCCTGCTGGCATCCTTTGAATGCTGCGGAGTGTTCACCTCCACAATTGGCACATATTGGTGTCAATTTCTTCTGGCATTGATCAAAATTATGATGATCTCCACACCTAACACACCTAATCTGAGATCTGCATATGTCAGCAGTGTGACCATACCTTTGACACTTAAAACATCTGGACACAGGAGGGATATATGGTTTTACTGAAAACATCTGGTAGCCTAGATTGATATTCTGAGGGAGATCTGCCAGACTGAAAGTAAGAATCACACTCCTCATAGGAATAAAAATAGGCTGATTATTATCAGCACCTTCTCTTTCTTTGTCATTTTTGTTTCTCTGGTCTTTCTTTACTATTCTTTTTACTGCTGTCACTTTCTGGTCTCTCAATTCTTCAAGAATATCCTCTTCTGATGTTTCAGTTGGGACACCATATATCACTCCTTTAGTTCCCGACCTACTTTCCGTGACCTTTACTGGTATATTGCCTATGTTTTGAATCTGTGAGATGGATTTCATCTGCTTTAGGTTGATAGATTTTACCAGCAACCCAGTGCTAATGGGTTTAATAAACTCTACTGGTTGTGAAGTCACATCTCTGATCGCTTTTTTTACTTTTAAGGGATCAATATTCCTTAAATTCAATTTCTTCTGTCTATCTATAGGTGCTATAAATAACTTGAAATCAGACAATCTTTTGGTTGAAGTAAAACCTGGAGTACGATATGATGTATTCGAGTCAGAATCTGACGATGCGTTTTGATTGATATTTTCAATTGTAATATCGTCACTCTTTTCTCTTTTTCTTTTTTCTGGTTGGTACGAAGTGCTTTTTTTCGACGTGGTCTTTGTATCATCCAGATTTCTTCATCCGTACTCGTTATTGTATGGTCCGGCTCGGATGTCGCCGGCCCAGTCGCCATGATTGGCCTTTGGTAAAAGGGCGGGAAATTTGAATGTTAGTACGGTACGTATAGGTGCGACCTACGACATAAAGTAAGTGTGAAGTGCTCAAAAAAGCCCACAAATGCTCGCTTACCCTGTCACTTGACCATAGGAAGGATGTTCCAAATGCACAATTTAGTCTAACAGCGCGATATTGGTAATTTATAGAATTTTTCTGATATTTTCAGAGATAGTGAGTTGCACGTCCTACTATAGTGAGTTGCAGTCAAAGACTGTTTGAGTTGATGAATCTGCTCCCCCCGACGGTGTCTTCAAACACGCCAATTTATTTTTAAAATGAGCTGGTCGAGGGACCCTTTTCTGGTCAGATATGGATTGCCAGATATAAATCCTATCCACTGGTAGTAAACATTCGACGCCCGAATTTCATCCTTATTTTTTATGAATTTTTAAAGTGCCAATTTAACACATGAGTCTATGGGGAATGAATTAGGCCTGTGAGACCTTGTGTGAGTGACTAATACTATTAACCTCGCAATACGTGTGAGTGGGAACGAGTATGCGATACCAAGGGCAAGCTCTGAAATTACTTAGATTATTTCTCATTACCGCATGAGTGAGCAAAACCAATTTGAAGAGGGGATAACAAAAAGTAACTTGGCGGGATGTATCTTGGTTTCAAAAGAAATAACAAAGTTCTGGTTATTTGAAATAAGGCTTAAATTTCAACAATTTCAGAAAATAAAGAGGTAATACAGGCTAACGTCCAGACTCACTCGACACTCTGTTTTGTCGACGATCAGCCATGCATTAAGTCTTTTGTTAACCGTGCGATAGCTTTTGTGGGGAAACCGGTGAAAATGCGTTTATTTAATGAAATTATGGAAATACAAGTATTCTTTCGAGGCAACATAACTTTCTACTTTTTGACCATTTTCCGTGATTAAGGTATAGAATAAAAGGACAGATATTGAGCTTTATAGACATGTGATTTTCTTTTTGAAATTCAGATCCCCCCCAAATGAGTTTTTTGGTATCCTATCTTCAAACTGTTTTTGCTCACTCATGCGTGTATAAGGAATAATCTTAGTAATTTCAGACGAAAGAGGAGATTCTAAGATTTGCATTGTTAGGTTATTTGTCTATTGTATTTATGATTAAGTAATGATAAATCAAAAGGATTTTAACTCATTTAATTAATGAAGACCAAGTAGGGTATATCAAGGGCAGGAGTGGTATTTATTTGCTTACAAACTTATCTAAAATTCTTGAAAAATTGGTTCACATACGAACCATATGTTTTTTTAAAAAGCACAACATCCTATCCGATACTCAATTTGGTTTCCGAGAAAAGAGTAGCACTTCCCATGCAATACTTTCTTTAGTTCAAACATTTGCCAAAGCTTATGACAAGTCTTCGAATACGATTGGTATGTTCTTAGATTTTTCAAAAGCATTCGAAACAGTTGAACATAATATTCTCCTTTATAAACTTTCTTATTATGGAATTAGAGGGGAACCACTAAAGTGGTTCAAGAATTATCTAACCGGGCGTTCACAGTTCGTTTCACTTGATGGTAATATTTCTGAACGTAAACCTGTTCTTTGTGGAGTTCCATAGGGCAGCATTCTTGGCCCACTTTTGTTCATTACTTATATAAATGATATGTCATCAAGATTGCTTCAATTTATACTTTTTGCTGATGACTCTAATATATTTCTGTCGCACCCCGACCCAGATCAATTGACGCAAATATTCAATGACGAACTAAAAAATGTTTCTAATTGGATAACAGCTAACAAACTTTCTCTTAACCTAGCAAAAACTAGCTACATGCTATTTAGCAACAAGATTACGACTGTACCAAAAGATGTAATTTTAATGATACTGTTATTCAAAGAGTGCGATCAACTAAATTTTTGGGACTGATCATTGACGATAAACTTTCTTGGAAAACACAAATTGATAATATTTGTAAAATCATTGCTCGCAATATTGGTGTCATTAGAAAATTAAGTCACTTCTTACCCCATTATATTTTGTTATCATTATATTCAACGTTAATTTTACCTTATCTGAATTACGGAGTTGTTGCATGGGGTAACGCAGCGAATTCTCAAATTAATAGACTTTTTATATTACAAAAAAGAGCGATTCGTATTATTAGTCATGCAGATTTCAGGGCCCATACAAATATTCTGTTTTTGAAAAATAAAGTCTTGAAGGTTAAAAATTTATATTCTTTTCAACTCGGACAGTTAATGTACAAGTTTATTAATAAACAATTACCGTTACCGTTTGATAATATGTTTGTAAAAAATGATACAATTCATAAGCACTTCACTCGCCAGGCGAGTTCCTTTCATTTACCTCTGAATAGAACATCGTTTGCACAGAAGACATTTGTTTTTACTGGTCCAAAATTATGGAATTCTTTTTCAAAGGAAATTATACAATGTTATTCAATACAAAATTTCAAAGGAAAACTTAAAAAATATCTTCTGGATTCATATTAAATTATCGTGTTTTTTTGTTTTTTTTTTCACAAAGTTATGTAACTCAGAATTTAATATGTAAATGTGTTTGTTAATATGTCTTTGTACATATGTTTAATCGTTTTATGATTTCTGTATACAGTGTATACTGATTCATTAATTTCTATTTTTATTTATTTTTATTCTTGTTTATTTTTTATTCATTGTATATATGCATTGTTTATTTCTTTATTTTATCTTATTTTTATTCATAAAATGTATTTATGAAAGGGGGCCTTCACCCTACAAGCTCTGCTTTTTAGTTGGTCTCCTTCTCTTTCGATTTCATAGTATTATTGTATTATAGAAATGATTTATATATCATATTTTGTAAATATGTATATTGAACTATCATTGTAAATGTAAAAAGATTGAAAGAGAAAATAAATGAATTGAATTGAAAAGAAAATTGAATTGAATAATGCCAGAATATTCCAGGATGCTATAGATTACAACATATTTAACAAAAAAGATGGTGTAATTATATTCGCCGACTTTCAGAAAGCGTTCGACACGTTAGAATGGAAGTTTATTGATGCTTGTTTAAAAATATACGGTTTTAAAGATAGTTTTAGGAAATGGATTTCAGTTATATATAATGATCCCCATCTTAATATATTAATGAATGGATGGTTAACAAGAGATATACTTGACATCGACAGCCGAGCAATGGAGACGGACGTCTAACGTTTGCTTCTCGCGCCCAACCACCTATTTTTCATATTCCAAAGCAATAATTTAATCACTAATTGTGAGTACGTATGGTTTGTTGAATAACCTAGATCTATATCCACCTCACCCTGTTTAGTGGAATATTCTGGACCTGAAATTAGATCTACTTCTAGCTTTCAACTGAACTCATATCTCAACTTGCTTCGCGTCACTTGCCATCATGTCTCGTGAGCTTAGACCTCGACCACACGCGGTAGCTGAATCGGCTGGCTCCCGAACGCCACCCGCATTCCAACCAGCTAAGCCTACGGCAACGCCCAAGGAAAATTCCGGCCAACGGCCAAACCACGAACCTTCGCTGTCTGGGACCGAAGAACCGAGCCGGGCTGACATCATGCGATCTATAAATCGTTTCTCTGATGATGTTTCTGCCAAACTTGAGAAGCTGACAACTGAAATGATGTCCATCAGGATGAAAGTGATCGACCTTGAAGACGCCGTTACCATGAATTCGACTAAAGTAGCTGAAATTGAGTCGAAGAAAATTCCAGATGTCCAGCAGCGGTTTGAAGATGAAATAAAACACCTTCAAGATAAATTAACCATGATGGAAATCTACAATAGAAGAATGAATTTCCTATTTTATGGCATCGAGGAAAAGCCCAACGAAAAGGGAAAACATCGCTAATCTTGGAATCAGCACATCGGATGTCGACGCCATTCCCATCGTACACGCCCAACGCCTCCCAACGCGCCGTACCGGTGAACGCCAAAGGCCCAACGCGATTATTGCAAAGTTCGTCTACATGTCGGATCGCAACAAAATTCTACAGGCTTTTAATGATCTACACCGCCAGAACCACCGCGATGGTAGACAAGGATTAGCATATGGAAGCGGCGCAGTTCCCGTAGATCGTCGCACTACCGTAACGGTTCGCACGGATCTTCCTCCAGCCCTTAAAATTCAACGGGGAATCCTTGCAACGAAAGCTTATGAGCTAAGGAAGAGAAAAAATCTGTCTACAAAAATCATTGTCAACGGCGCCAAAGTCCAGCTACTATGGAAAGAGAAAAACACAACAACATGGCATACCTACCAGGACTGAACAGCTATGACAAGGTGACCAGTACATTGCCCATTCCTACCATAGTTTGATTACTTTTCTTCGTGTTTTTCATACATACAGTGATTTACCATGGACACTAGGGTCCATGGGTTTGCTGATGGCCAATTGCTCACAAATGATTCACAACAAATTGTACTTTACCTGAAAATTGTAGTGTTGTGACAAAAAAAAGAAACTCTTGGCATCTTATTGCAAATCTTATGCAACGACAAAATAAAAAAAAAATCTTTATAATCCTAAATATAGATATGATTGGATATTTTTCCTTACTAGTACGTATGAAAGACCAAATCTCTTTATTGGCGAAAGGAACGTTATTTGATAGAATTTTGTTTCCTTCTTTTCCATAAGCTTCTTTCTGAAAGTCTACATGCAAAAGTATGGAAAATGTGGGTTGTATACTGACAAAAACACATGGAGTGTCATCTTAATTCAAACTGACATCAAATTTTTTACAGACAAAACTTCATGCATTAACATTTTTGCTGCTAAGCGAAACCAAATTTCATCAATTTCATATCAGGGAAAAAATGATCTTATTCATAGCATTTTATCTTTTCCCGATATGGATAGTCCCTTACTTACTTTTGAAAGTCACTATAGATGATATAACTTTGTTTTTTTCCATATGATTTTGTCTAAAAGGCTGCAAATTGCTGTGACAAGTGTGGGTTCATGTATACTGACAAAACCACATGGAATGTCATCTTATCCAAGCTGACATCTAATCCCACAAATTTTGTATGATACAGATATGATCTTAACACCTTGTTTTTTGAAATGGATCGTGGCATATTTTCCATAGTAATGTATGACTGGATATTTTTTAACATGGAATATCAGCTCGTTTCAATTTTTGAAAAGCACTGTTGTTGTTGCTAACTTTGCTTTAGCATTTTTTTCACAGAATGTTTGTTTTTAATACTATACATACATAAACAAACTTTCTGTGGGAAGTATTGGTTTGTGCATTTACCATTTGTAGTAATTTAGTAACTACCAATCAACACTAACTTTATCATTGTTAATGAAAATATAACTACACAGTAAAAAAAAAATATACAACGCTGTTTACTATATGGGCCTTGCAGTTGTTGTTTGTCGATTTAAGCAGGTGCTTAAATCTTAAGCAACATAGTTTAACTTCCAATATCTAATTTTCAATAAATTAAACATGATTGTTTGAACGGTTGGGCAGGTGGTGTGGGGTTCGTGTGGTGAACAGCGTTGTATAAAATCTTAAACAGCATTTTTACTGTGTATATACAGTATGCACAAAATTGATCTTTTCAATATTTCAACATTACTTCATGCATGCTTTAAATGAAATGTATTCAATATCCTGTTAGTATGGAATACCTTATCTCTTTAGCACCACGGTTGACCATTTTTTCTCTCATTTTGGTCTCAACTTATCATAGGCTGCATTCAAATTATTACTAAATTTTACCTGAAAAGTCATAATCCACATGCTATACTGACTTGTGTTCTAAATTGTGAGGACATGGGTTCTTTTGTGCAGACACAACTGCATGGATTAGTAGCATTTTGCTGCTAAGCGAAGTAAAATTTGATCAATTTTATTTTAGGGGAAAAAATGATCTTGACCATGGTACTTTATCTTTTCCCGATATGGACAGTGCCTTACTTTCCATACTGATGTAGAACTGGATATTTTGGCTGGTATGGAATACCCAATCTGCTGATAACTTTTGAAAATCACTATAGTTTATATAACTGTTTTTCCATATGATTTTGTCTAAAAGGCTGCAAACTGCTGTGACAAGTGTGGGTTCATGTATACTGACAAAACCACATGGAATGTCATCTTATGTAAGCTGGCAGCTAATCCCACAAATTTCGCATGATACCAAATCCCATTGATTCCATGTTGGCCTGTTGTTGATTTAAGATCTTTTCCACTATAATTGGTCTAACAATAGTTCTACAACTTTATGTTTTTCTTTATACTGCTAGTTTTTTTATCAACTACACATACATTGATTTTTTGGAGTTATGATTTCCTCCTTAATTCACTTAGGTGGTAACCGTGAGTTGTCATTTAAGACCTATGAACCATGCTGTTATCTTATTTGGTATTAGTTCTGTAATACACTGTAACGAATCTGAATATTCAATGTTTTACATAAGGTCATTAAGGAAAACCAGATTACATTTTCTTTCTGATTTGCATTTGTTTTTTATTTTCACTGTCAATTCCCCCTGCATTCCTTATTGCGATCCAGCCTGGTATTTAGATAGTTACTTTCTTTCAGAAATTTACATATGCTCTCTTTTGTACACACATGTTTCAATGATCTGTAATAGCTCCATGGTCCAACCCATTTTGTACAAGCTATTTATGTTGATTCCTCCTATTTCAATCCCAACTCTCAACCAGTTCTTTTCATGACCAATTGCCCCATTGATACTAATGTTGCTTCTTTTGCAAACCACGATCCTGAAAATATTTCTCCCTCATACCATAGGGCAGTAAATAGTATTAATCAACTTCACAACGAAATGCCTGAGTTCCAATTTGACACAGATGAAAATGATGCTTTTGTGAACAACTTGTCTTCTAACTATAATCTTTCAAGCCAATTATTTGAGAAAACTTTTGCCAGGTGCCCAAGTTCACTCTCTGTTCTACACCACAATGTACGTAGCCTCAACAAAGACTTCGACCCATTCCAATTATTCAGCAATGATTTAGATGTAAATCTTTCAATTATTGGACTTAGTGAAACCTGGTTCACTGACTTGCCCACATCAATTCATTCAATAGAGGGGTTCAAGCTTATTTGCAACAATAGGGAAGGCAAATCAGGAGGCGGAGTCGCACTTTATATATCTGATGAGCTAGTGTTTGATACTAGACCTGACATGCCTGAATTACCATACATGACTCAAGATATAGAATGTATTTTTGTTGAATTGAATTGTCATAAAAACATTATCATAGGTGAAATGTATAGACCTCCAAACGCTGATTCCTCATGGTTTATATCTATACTCCAGTCTATATTGTCCTCACCTATCACTAGTAATAAGCCATGCTTTATAATGGGAGACTTTAATATTAACCTATTTCAATATCACCGAAATTCAAATTGCAGAGAATTTGTCGAGATTTTACTCACACATTCATTCACTCCAGCCATCACGCGGCCCACTAGAGTTACTGATAACTCGTCAACCCTAATAGATAGTATCTTTACAAATATACATACTCCTTCCCTTTCTGGAATTACTGTCTCTGATTTATCTGATCATTTTCCAATATTTTCCTTCATATCAAACATGAAACATTCCTCCCCACCAACAAAATCTAAAAACAACGAATTTCAGATTTTATCTGAGAACAACATTAATAGATTTAAAGAAAGTCTTTCGGTTATTAGCTGGCAACCAATACTTAATCTCTAAGATTCAAATTGCTTACAATGTCAATAACCTCAGTTTCTTGAACAGGAAGGAAAAATAAACTATGAACAATTTTATTACGTAGGAACCCTAATAGATAATATCTTTACAAATATACATACTCCTTCCCTTTCTGGAATTACTGTCTCTGATTTATCTGATCATTTTCCAATATTTTTCTTCATATCAAACATGAAACATTCCTCCCCACCAACAAAATCTAAAAACAACGAATTTCGGATTTTATCTGAGAACAACATTAATAGATTTAAAGAAAGTCTTTCGGTTATTAGCTGGCAACCGATACTTAATCTCGAAGATTTAAATTGCTTACAATGTCAATAACCTCAGTTTCTTGAACAGGAAGGAAAAATAAACTATGAACAATTTTATTACGTAGGAACCCTAATAGATAATATCTTTACAAATATACATACTCCTTCCCTTTCTGGAATTATTGTCTCTGATTTATCTGATCATTTTCCAATATTTTTCTTCATATCAAACATGAAACATTCCTCCCCACCAACAAAATCTAAAAACAACGAATTTCGGATTTTATCTGAGAACAACATTAATAGATTTAAAGAAAGTCTTTCGGTTATTAGCTGGCAACCGATACTTAATCTCGAAGATTTAAATTGCTTACAATGTCAATAACCTCAGTTTCTTGAACAGGAAGGAAAAATAAACTATGAACAATTTTATTACGTAGGAACCCTAATAGATAATATCTTTACAAATATACATACTCCTTCCCTTTCTGGAATTATTGTCTCTGATTTATCTGATCATTTTCCAATATTTTTCTTCATATCAAACATGAAACATTCCTCCCCACCAACAAAATCTAAAAACAACGAATTTCGGATTTTATCTGAGAACAACATTAATAGATTTAAAGAAAGTCTTTCGGTTATTAGCTGGCAACCGATACTTAATCTCGAAGATTTCAACCTTGCTTTTGATAAGTTTATTGATATATTCATTGAATCACTTGATACCACCATACCCCTTCAATGCTCTGCTCATCGAAATTATAAGAAGAAACCCAGATCACCCTGGATTTCCAAAGGTTTACTCAGGTCTATAAATAAGAAAAACAGATTATTCTATAAATACAAAGCAAATCCTAGAGAAACTAACAAAATGAGATACAAACTTTACAGGAATATGTTACGAATGGCAAAAGAACAATACTTTTCGACTCAATTCTCCTTATTTAGATCTAACATTGTTGGTACGTGGAAAATAATTAATAAGGTTTTAAATAAAACAAATAATGATAATCATGATATTAACGACATCCAGTTTGAAGGCACATGCATTGACGATCAGACTAGCATTGCCAATGCATTCAATTCATTTCTTTTTAACATGGGACCTAATCTTGCAGAGAACATACCTACTCCCAAAACCCCTTTTCATTCTTTCCTACGTAATAAAATTGTTCATAGTTTATTTTTCCTTCCTGTTCAAGAAACTGAGGTTATTGACATTGTAAGCAATTTGAAGCTTAAGAAAAGCTTTGGATATGATGGTGTAACAAATGCCTTATTAAAAAAGGTCATTTGCCAAATAGTCTGTCCGTTAACACATATATTTAATTTATCTTTAACATCTGGCTCGGTTCCAAAGAAAATGAAGATTTCCAAGGTCATACCTATCTTTAAGAAAGGCAATAAACATGACATAGGAAATTATCGCCCTATATCTCTTTTAACCAGCTTTTCCAAGATACTAGAAAAAATTGTCTACTCTCGCCTCATTGATTTTTTAAATAGCAATAATGTGCTTTCAGGTTCTCAGTTTTGTTTCCGCAGACAACATTCAACAAAACATGCACTCTTGTTATTCCTTAATAAAATTGCCAGAGCTTTTGACAGCAAGTTACATACTGCAGGTATTTTTCTGGACCTCTCCAAAGCCTTCGATACCATTAACCATGATATTTTGCTACACAAGTTGTCTCACTACGGAATTCGAGGAAAGGCCTTGGAGTGGTTCAGGGACTATCTTTACGATAGACAACAATATGTTTATATTAATGGTGTTAAATTTAACCTCTCAAACCATTAGATGTGGAGTCCCACAAGGTTCGTTATTGGGCCCGCTCCTTTTTATTTTATATATCAATGATTTAAAAAATTCCTCTTCGATGTTATCTTTTATTCTTTTTGTTGATGATTCCAATATTTTTTGCTCCCATCATAACCCTAATACTCTTTTAGATATCATTAATACTGAACTAACAGCTGTTTTTGATTGGATGCAGGCCAATGAATTGTCCCTTAACGTTGATAAAACTAATTTTATGCTATTCAGCAACTCGGTTTCCACTTTACCTGGTAGTATACTTATAAATAACAAAAACATCTCCCAGGTTGACTCTACCAAATTTTTAGGTATATACATCGACAGTAAGCTAACGTGGCGGGTACAGATTGATTCCTTATGTAAAATATTATCTCGTAACACTGGTGTGATAAACACACTGAAACACTTTGTACTCTTTCATGTGTTACGTATACTTTATTCTGCTCTAATCTTGCCCTACCTCAATTACTGTATATTAACCTCGGGTAATAGCTCCAAAACCCTCTTGGATAAAATCAACATTGTCCAAAAGCATGTTATAAGAATAATCAATAACGCTGGATTTCGTGCCCATACAAACAACCTTTTTTATAGTTGCAAAATCTTAAAAATATCTGATTTATATTTGTAACCTTGGCATATTTATGTTCGAACTCAAGAATGATAATTTACCAGATGCCTTTGCGCCATTATTTTAACGCAATTTCATTGTACATTCCCATTCAACTAGACAAGCTAATCATTACCATCTCCCTCAAGCCCGAACCGTTTTTTGCTAATAGCACCTTTACTACAACAGGACCAAAATTCTGGAACAGCCTTAATAACAAACTGGTTGAAAGCCCATCTCTCAATTGTTTCAAACGCAAGCTTAAGTTATACCTCTTGGAGAGGTACAATGCTGAATCGTAATGATGACTGCAATTAATTTTTCTATTCTTTCTTTCTTATACTCTTTATATCCCTTGACCCCCCCCCCCCCGTCTTTTTGGTCGTTTTCCAATTTCTTTTTATTTTGCTATTTTTATTTCTATTTGTTTTTTTTTCTATTTCATCATTTTCTGGTAACTTGATGCCTTTCGACATATATTTTGTGAAAAATAATCTATGTAATAAATATGTATTCCGTTTCCACATTTGTTCGCTCAAAGTAACAACTTATATTTTTTCCCCATTGGGAGCCTAATTTTCTACAAGCTCTGCTTTTTATTTAGGCTCCTCACTTTTTTTACATTTTGTAGTGTACCTTATGCTTAAAAACTTATGTTAGATACTTAATTCTACCATTGATACACTTTGTTTATGACCATATTTGTTACGTATATTATGATATTTGTTTTAAAAGTGGAATCAATGAATGAAAAAAAAACATCGAGTGGTATAAGAAAGGGCTGTCCCTTATCCGCATTAATATTTATACCTTGCACTGAAACACTTGCAAATCAGATAAGACAAAATAATGATATCAAAGGTTTGAGTATTGGTTACAAACATGAAAATCAGAATACTTTCAAGATACTGCGGTTACCAATGATATGACATTATTTGTTAAGACAGTTATATCAGGCAATACAGCTATTACTATAATTAGAAACTTTAAAACATATTCTGGAATTCATTTAAATGAAAATAAAACAACATCTATTTGGCTAGGAAACAACAATCCGACAAATTATATTGGAAATATATTATGGGAAGACGTTTATGTTAAGTCTCTTGGTATTTATTTTTGTAAAAAGAAGCATTTAAGTCTAGAAATGAATTGGTCTGAACAAAGAATATTAAAAATTAAACAGTTCTTACAAATATGGAAACAGAGAGATCCTTACGTTAAGAGGGAAAATCTTAATATTAAAATCGTTGATTATGTCGAAAATAATTTATACAACAAAAGTTCTTTCTTGTCCTAAAGAAATAGGAAAGGAGCTCGATAAATTATTTTTTGATTTCCTATGGAAAGGACGACCCGCAAAGGTGAAACGGACTAATGTAGTTAGCACAATAGAGGAAGGTGGACTAAATATGTTAGACGTTGAAACAAAAGTTGCGTCGTTGAATTTATTTTGGCTTTGTAAATATTGTAGTGATGAGTTAAACCCTGGATGTAAAAGTATTTTTGATTACTAGTTTCAGCAACTAGGCGGTAGAAAAGTTATTATAAATTGTAAATACAACATTAAGAACAAATGCTTTTTTTGAAAACATGATGCCTTATTTATATTATAACTTGATATCTACGTTTTTCCTATTAAAAAGGTATAACTATTCAAGAAACATTCAAGCAGATATACAGCATAATTATCACAAAGAAATGATTTGGCTAAACAAAGACATCTTTATACAAAGGGGAAATGTTATTTTATATGAATTGGATAAACTCTGATATTTTGTTCGTGGCTATGGCACGCATATAGGGAATCAATTAAATATATATTTCACTTTAAAAATATATCTTTCTCTTCCACTAAACCATTTCACTTAAAGAAATTTATATTTCACTTTCAAAAATATATTCCACTTTATCAAAAAAATATATTTCACTTTAAAAAATATGTTTCACTTTAAAAAAAAAAGTATTTCACTTTTCCCAAAAAAATATGTTTCACTTTTCAAAAAAATATATTTCACTTTTCAAAAAAAAAGATATTTCACTTTTCAAAGAAATATATTTCACTCTTCTAAAAGATATATTTCACTTTTCAAAAAGAAAATATTTCACTTTTCTAAAAAAATATATTTCACTTTTCCCAAAAACATATTTCACTTTCCAAAAAAATATATTTCACTTTCCAAAGAAATATATTTCACTCTTCAAAGAAATATATTTCACTCTTCTACAAGATATATTTCACTTTCCAAAAAATATATTTCACTTTTCCAAAAAAATATATTTCACTTTTGAAAAAAAAAATGTTTCACTTTTCAAAAAAAAAAAATCATTTCACTTGATACATTTTAATTTTGAGAGAAAACAAATCCTTTCACTTTTGTTGGATAACACATGCAAATGACATGCGGCTGCCGTATTAGACCGTAACTATCCTCACGG
This sequence comes from Lytechinus variegatus, assembly GCF_018143015.1. Classification (NCBI taxonomy): domain Eukaryota; kingdom Metazoa; phylum Echinodermata; class Echinoidea; order Temnopleuroida; family Toxopneustidae; genus Lytechinus; species Lytechinus variegatus. The sequence goes on along the minus strand of NC_054748.1, from coordinate 9,850,793 downwards.
AAATATCCATTCCTCTCGCTACGAAAAACATTTCACTCGTGTTGCAAATTCATTTCACTCAATTGCAAAAAAATACGTTCCTCTTTTTTCTCGGCCTGTAGGCGGCGCGCACCATTGTTGGCGGGACGAGGAGAAGGTACATGATATATCTATCTATCTATCTATATATCTATCTCTCTCTCTGCCTAATATATATCTATCTGTTTGAATATGTCTACCCTTCTATCTATCTATCTAATATCTATTTATTTCGTTTAATATGTCTGTATATCTGTGTATTTATCATTCAATCTTTATATCTATCTATCTATTTATCTACCTATCTATCTTATGTCTATCTGTTCAGAATACATATGTCTATCCGTATGTCTACTTTTTATCTTTCAATCTAATAACTATTGATCTGTCTAAATAGTTATGTCTGTTTATTTGTTTGTTTAACTATTTAATATATATCTATCAAATTTGTTTAATATGTTATTCTATCTATCTACCTATCAATAAATATATCGATCTATTTTCTCTCTATCTATCTATCTATCTTTCTATCTATCTATCTATTTATCTATCTGTCTGTCTATCTGTGTATGTACCTATGTATCTACCTGTCTCTGAATCTATGTGTATATCAAATATGATATCATTATCACCGCTGGGAATCATCGTATTTTTTTCATCAATCATTATCAGTATCAGCCTCCTCATCGTATTTTTTATCGTCAATGTCTATCTGTCCGATACCTATCTATCTGTTTATATCTATCTACCTATCCATCTGTCTATCTATCTATCTATTAATCAGGGGCCGCGGAACGCTTTTCAAAGCGGAGGGGGGGGGCTGACCATGCAAAAAATCACAATCATACGGTCATTTTTACGATTTTGGAAAAAAGTAAAGGGGGCTGCCCCCCCCAGCTTCCGCGGCCCCTGTTAATATATATATATATCTATCTTCTATTATCTATCCACCTATCATTTATCTCTCCATCAATCTATCCATTTATCTATCTTTCTTATATGTATCTGTTTGAATATGTATGTCTGTTTGTCTATTTATCTTTCATACTTATATCCACTCATTTGTTTAAATAATTATGTTTGTTTATCTCTGCATCTACGACAGACCACCTAATTCGTCCGTACGACGAATTAAAATCTAATTTCACTTGTTACATTTTAAATCTGAGATAAAACAAATCCTTTCACTTTTGTTGGATAACACATACGGCTGCCGTATAGACCGTGAGTAAATTTCGTTCTTCACGTAAATATCCATTCCTCTCGCTCCGAAAAACATTTCACTCATGTTGCAAATTCATTTCACTCAATTGCAAAAAATACGTTCCTCTTTTTTCTCGGCCTGTAGGCGGGCACACCATTGTTTGTGGGACGAGGACAATGCACCACGAGGTGGGCCCATAAACACAAATTGTAAAGTTTGAATTTATCGCTGATTATGCACAATAGCCAGGGCAATCAGCTGTTGCATTCGGCCCTACGATCAATCACTAACCTTAGCACGGTCTGGCTATACGTTTTGTAGGCATGAGGCATGAATACTTCATACATACACTATCTACGGAGCTGAATGGTCAAGGTATAAGTGTTGAAATTTCCCTTTTCTCCCTTCCGTCTGTCTTTTACTTCATTGACATACGATGGTCATAATGATTGATGAAATCATGGACCTATTACGAGAATAGGTCCATGATGAAATGAAGCTTACAAAAAGCTACATTTCACCGTTCAACTCGCTTGTACCTGCACTGCAAAACCAAATTCTCTCCATTTTGTATGAGACATGAATGGGGGGGGGTCACCATCCTTAGAACAGACACAAAAAGTGAGTATACGGGACTGAAGTTGGGTAATGACATCATGGACATTCTCGGCTAACACCACAGAGATGTATACTAATTGCGCGTCATATAAGTATCTCTGGCTAACACCAACCTTTTCGGGCTGAGCGATGACGTCATCATCCATCTTCAGTCCCGAATACTCACTTTTTATGTCTGTTCTAAAGATGGTGACCCCCCCCCCCCCCCCTCATCACGTCTCGGACAAAATGGAGAGAATTTGGTTTTGCAGTGCAGGTACAAGTGAGTTGACCAGTGAAATGTAGCTTTTTGTAAGCTTCATTTCATCAATCATTATGACCATCGTATGTCAATGAAGTAAAAGACAGACAGAATGGAGAAAAGGGAAATTTCAACACTTATACCTTGACCATTCAGCTCCGTAGATAGTGTATGTAAAAAGCATTCATGCCTCATGCCTACAAAACGTTATAGCCAGACCGGCCGTGCTAAGGTTAGCGATTGATCGTAGGGCCGAATGCAACAGCTGATTGCCCTGGCAGCTGTGTATAATCAGCGATAAATTCAAACTTTACGATTTGTGTTTATGGGCCCATCTCGTGGTGTATTGTCCTCGTCCTCGTCCCACAAACAATGGTGTGCGCCGCCTACAGGCCGAGAAAAAAGAGGAACGTATTTTTTGCAATTGAGTGAAATGAATTTGCAACATGAGTGAAATGTTTTTCGTAGCGAGAGGAATGGGGATATTTACGTGAAGAGCGAAATTTACTTACGGTCTAATACTGCAGCCGTATGTGTTATCCAACAAAAGTGAAAGGATTTGTTTGATCTCAGATTTAAAATGTAACAAGTGAAATTAGATTTTAATTCGTCGTGCGGACGAATTAATTGGTCTGTCGTAGATACAGAGATAAACATACATAATTATTTAAACAAATGAGTGGATATAAGTATGAAAGATAAATAGACAAACAGACATACATATTCAAACAGATACATATATAACAAAGATAGATAAATAGATGGCTGGAGAGATAAATGATAGGTGGATAGATTAATAGAAGATAGATAGATATATTAACAGGGGGCGCGAAAACTGGGGAGGGGGGCTTCAGCCCTCCCCCCCCCAAACTTTTTTCTGAAACCGTGTACAAAAACGTAAAAATGACCATATGATTGTGATTTTTTGCATGGTCCCCCCCCCCCACTTTGAAAACCGTTCCGCGGCCCCTGATTAATAGATAGATAGATACATGTAGATAGATATAGATAGATAGATAGATAGAGATAGATAGAGATAGATAGATAGATAAAAGAGACAGATATATAGATTTGTAGATAAAAAGTGAAAGGATTTGTTTTCTCTCAAAATTGAAATGTAACAAGTGAAATGATTCTTCGTCGAAAAATAAATATTTTTTTTGAAAAGTGAAATTAATTTTTTTGAAAAGTGAAATATATTTTTTTGAAAAGTGAAATATATTTTTTTGAAAAGTGAAATATATTTTTTGAAAAGTGAAATATATTTTTTTTGAAAAGTGAAATATATTTTTTTTTAAAAGTGAAATATATTTTTTTGATAAGTGAAATATATTTTTTTTGAAAAGTGAAATATATATTTTTTGTCAAAAGTAAAATATATTTTTTTTCATAAAGTGGAATACAATTTTTAAAAGTGAAATGGTTTAGTGGAAGAGAAACATATTTTTTTCAATTGAAATATATATTTAATTGTTTCCCTATGAGCGTGCCATACGTGGGGGATTTATTGGATGATAAGGGTTTTCTACCTATAGATAAGATTAGCGCTAAAATAGTAGTTAAGGATGGAAGGTGGTACAGTCAATATACTCGTATAAGACACGCTATTCAATTATGTTGTAACCTTTTTTTTCTAGCACAAGTTTATTGCAAAAGAAGTATTCAGAATTTAGATCCAATGTTAATGTATATAATGATATTAGATTGGTTGATAGTATTATTTCATTAAGTAAATTGACAGTTAGAAAATATATTATGAATTGATCAAATAAAAAACCGAAGAATCTAAAGCAGAGGAATTTTGGAGTAATACGTTAGTATTTGACTGTTTACCAGTTTGGATAAGATAAGATAAGATTTATTGACTCTATCGACCCCCTCTCGGGGTATGAGAGTACAAACATAAAAACATATTTACAAAAGATATACAAGCATAATAGATGTGAACATAATAGTATATGAAAATATTCAGCCTATATAGAATACAGAGTAAATACAACATGTAATGTACATGAATGATATAACACAGAGCATTAAGAGTTTAATATGGATTGTATAGATTAAATAAACAAAACTAGTATCATACTTGAGCTATTTTTTTTGTATAGTTTTATTTCATTTTTTTCTTCGAGTTTGTATTTGTTTGTATTTTAAAACGTTTTACAAGACTAGCCTGTCTGGCCGTTTGATTATCCTACCGCTACGGGTACGTACAATTATATTGGTATTACTTTTGTTACTAGGCACATCGTCCTCAATACTTGACCTGGGAGACTGGTGGAATTGCAACATGATAGTTCTGGCAAATTTTGCTATTTTTTTAAGCTGGCAAGTATCAGCAGAATTAAATAACTTCGATATTTTAAGTGCACTTGACCTGATGTTATTGATATGTCTTGGTATATACAAGTTTCTCTCCTTCTGGAAGAAAGGACATTCAAAAAGGTAATGAAATTCATCACCTGAGTTTGAGGATAAACAAAGTGGACAATTTGTATCTTTCAATAAACTTAAATCATACCTACTATTATTTACAGGTAGTGCATGTGACCGACAACGAAATTTGCTCAGAGTAACAATATCTTTCTTGCTTAATACTAAAAAGTATGTTTCCATATGAGGATCATTTTTAAACGTCATATAATTCGTACAAATACGGTTAGACCAGGTTGACGATTTCCAATCTTGTTGACACATGTCAGAAAGACGTGTTTTCAGAACATTGAGAATCCATTGACTGCTACGTCCATTACCGTGATGCAACCAAATGTTACCTAACCCTGCATTTTGAAAAATATCTTTGATACATTTTAGCCAGAGTGATGTGAAGGATGATTCATTGACAGTGTGCATGTGATTAAGCAGGTTATATAAAATATTTGAATACTTCTGTTGTTTTCCCTTAATTATTCTTAACCAATATCCAACCATTCTACATTTGACTTGGTTCAATATCGGTCCACGTCCTGTTTCACCGTACACCATGCAGTCTGGTGTACATGTACATCTATTTACATGTAGCATTGTCCTTAAGAATTTCCTATGGAAAATTTCAATCTGCTTTATGCACTCAAATCCCCACACTTCACAACCATACAGTAATACCGGCAATACCATATGATCAAATAAGTGGCACTGTGTATCTACTGAAAGTTGTAATCTTTTTGCTTTTACCAGCATACAATATAAAGCCTTTCTGGCCTGTGTCACTTGCTTTGATATTGCTTTCTTAAAACTACCATTATAATTGAATCGAATTCCAAGGTATACAAAATCATCTACAACATCAATCACATCACCACTTAGAGTGAAACTAGGTACATTTCTAACTTTTCCTTTAGAGAAAATAACAATCTTGGTTTTGCTTGTATTGACAGTCAACTGCCAAGTATTACAATAATTTTCTACTCCGTCTAATGCTTTTTGCAATTCTTCTGGACTTTCTGCTAAAATTATGGTATCATCAGCATACAATAGACAGTGAAGTTTAACAAAGGTTTCTACATCTTCATCATCTAGGTAGCCACGTACGTCATTTACCAAAGAGCTAAGACCACTGTAGAATCTGCTTAGATGTTCTTGAAAATCATTCAAGTATATTGCAAATAACAAGGGGGAAAGGTTTTCCCCCTGGCGAACGCCAATGTTACATGTAAAAAATTCAGAACATTTACCATTTACAGTAACACAAGACTTTGCATATTTGTAAATGTTGTTTATAATAGTAAATATTTTGCCATTAACGCCTAACTTCAACAGTTTAAGCCATAAACTTGTTCTATCAATTAGATCAAAAGCTTTTTTATAATCGATAAAAGCACAGTATAGACGTTTCTTTTTTTTAACATAAAAATCAATTATAGACTTCAAAGCAAACACATGGTCAGTCGTTGAATAGCCTGAACGAAAACCAGCCTGCTCTTCCCCAATTACTTGTTCAGCATCGAGGAACTGCGTAATCCTTTGATTCAAAATAGATGTAAATAGCTTACCTAAACAGCTTAACAGTGTGATTCCCCTATAATTATCTGGGTTGGTATCTTGCCCCTTGTTGGATAGATGTCTGGTTATTTAAGTTAAAGTTTGTTAAGGACAATGTATTGGTCAATTTTAATTTTAAGTTCATGTATGATATTTTGCAACACCGGCTAACCTTCTTAAATGGAAATTAAAAGAAAATGATCAATGTTTTTACTGTGATCAAAAAGGTGATTGCAGTCATGTTTTTCTCTTGTAACATAATGATAATATTTTGGAAAAAAGTTGAAGAAAATGTACAGAAATATACTGTGCAAAATTTTCATTTCCAGCCATGTCATATACTATCAGGAATTTCATTTAGATCAAAAGAATAAAATGATGCAGATACAATTTTGAATTATGCTTTATATTCTATTTATAAATGTTTCGCTGGAAAAGAATTTAAAAGGAAAATAACGATTCAAAGCCTGTTTAATATATTGTTTTACCTACTAAGATATCGTTTACAGATAGAAGAAAATTTGAAATCCAGAAAACCATGTATTTCCCTCCAGAAATGGAGGCAAATGTTAGCACTGTGAATATATTTTGATGAATAAAGAAGACCAGCAATGGTTATTTTACAAAAAAAATAAATAAAAAAATAAATCATCGCTAAATCTCGGTTTCGTTTTTTTTCTGGGACGCACTGTATTTGACCTCCCAGCCCGCCGGCGTCTATTATATAACACCCCAGGCCATATGTGAACTGCCTATAGGCTATGTATCAACTCAGAGGGGCCCGCCATTATAAAAGCTCTCTCGCGGTAGGTCGCCTAGCAATCTGGTTCACGACGCTTGTGAACATTGTCTTGCTCACTCTCCAAAATGTCTGCTATATTAAAATCCTAAAAACTAATGGAATCGTTATAATTTAATAAGGCTATGAATGCTTATCATTTACATTGACTATCGGTGCATCAACCTATATCGAATTTACAATCAAGTGTGAGTAAGATTTCGAATTACCAGTCATTTCGATGAGAGATACAATATGTCAAAGTTTATGAAAATATAGCGTTTCTATATAGCATCGCAAAATACCAGTTGGTATAGTGGTTCGAATCTAACAATTTTCTTTTAGACATATAACAAAAATTAACCTGATTTTGAAGGCCTGCCATTTCCTCATAAAGCCGAGAAACAGTAATCTATCTACGTTATTAGTTCGGAAAAATTATAGTAAATGAAAAATATGTTTTTTTTTACAAAAAGTATATTGATAATAAGGATTTTGAACATTATAAATAAAATTTACGCTACATTTTCATAAATTTTTGCACTTTGTATCACTTATGAAAATGACTGATGATTCGTAATATAACCGACACTTGCTGGCAAATTCGGTATAAGTTTGTACACCGATAGTCAATGTAAATGATAGCCTCATAGCAATCATGGCCTTATGTGCATTTTACAACGTAAACCACAACTTCAACATTTCCACTTCTGTTTCCTGATCCCAAATAAGTCTGAAATCTGACTGACATATTTTCTTAGAAAATAATACGGTTTTTCGTAGAACTAAGTTGGTTAATTGGAATGCTTCATGTCCGTCCTTATTAAATCTGTATTTCAGTTCAGATATTGTCAAATATCAGGGGTAGATGTGGACTTGTTCAGTAACGGCAAAGCTGCATCAAAATGAATCCAAATACCATATAGTCAGAGCGGGATGCAGACTTTGATACCGCCGGTACCAGCCGGCTGCGAAATTGCCGATGTAGGCTAGGTCATTAGGTGTTGGGAATTAATCATCACACAAGCTTGAGTTGAAGTTGGGCCTGGGCCTACTGATTTTTCGACACCGCTTTTTCATCTTTACATGAATCAATGTAATTATTTCTCGCCCACAAGAGGTGAAGGCGAGACTTAGGGATCCAAATGTCGTCCGTCCGTCGTCTATCGTCCTTCCGTCGTCCGTCCGTCACAAATCTAATGACACATAACTCCACAACCGTAAGGTGTTTTTCAACCAAACTTGAATGGTAGATGGACTTGGGGGACCTGCATGTTATGCTGCAGTTGGAGGTCACATGGTAAGGTCAAAGGTTATTTTCAGGTCAACGTTAAAGTTTACATGCAAGACCCTCTTATGACACCTAACTCCGCAACCGTAGGTCACTTTTCAACCAAACTTGAATGGTAGATGGACTTAGGGGACCTGCATGATATGCTGCAGTCGGAGGTCATATGGTAAGGTCAAAGGTCATTTTCAGGTCAACGTTAAAGTTTACATGCAAGACTCTCTTATGACACCTAACTCCGCAACCGTAGGTCACTTTTCAACCAAACTTGGATGGTAGATGGACTTGGAGGACCTGCATGTTATGCTGCAGTTGAAGGTCACATGGTAAGGTCAAAGGTCATTTTCAGGTCAACATAAAGTTAACATGCAAGGCTCTCCTATGACACCTAACTCCGCAACCGTAAGTCACTTTTCAACCAAATTTGGATGGTGGATAGACTTGGGGGACCTGCATGTTATGCTGCAGTTGGAGGTCACACGATACTTTCAAAGGTCATTTTCAGGTCAACCTAACCTAACTCCGCAACCGTAAGGTGCTTTTCAACCAAACTTGGATGGTAGATGGACTTGGGGGACATGCATGTTATGCTGCAGTCGGAGGTCACATGATAAGGTCAAAGGTCATTTTCAGGTCAACATTAAAGTTTACGTGCAATGCTCTTAACGCAAGTGTTATTCCATCCCAGTCACATTACAATGAAGTTTTGATACAATTCTGTTGCATGCCCTCGTGAATCACGATATTTTCTGGTTATTTTTATACGTGGGCGAGACACAAAATCGCTTTTGTCTGCAGTTTTAAAACGATATAAAATAAAATCTGAATGAACTGAATCTGTTTGGAATGATATCGGCAGATTTTGCCATGCCCATGGTCACTCAAAGTCATGATAATTCATGGAATGATTTGAGACAGACGTTAACGTTTTTTTTTTTATTAAAAGTAAAGCCCTTGGATAGGTCTAACTTAGATATAGATAAAAAAAAAATGAAATTCTGGATATGTCTGGTTTGACCTTTTTTTCCTATGAAGATTTAAGTTTATTCTAGTTCCTGGCTGGACCGTTTGACTAAAATATAATTAGCCTTACAACGGAGTTTAATGATTTTTTTTTCGGGGGGGGGGAACATTTCTTTGTCAAGGTTCAAACTGCTTAATTATTATTTTTTGGAAGGGTTGAGAAAATTTATAGTGACTTATTTTGAATTTTTTAAGCATGAGGCTAAGCAGAAAGAGCAGCTGATTCAATTGATTTATCTTTATTGTCCTTACTTGACCTTATTTATGGTGAAAGGCAAAGGGTCATTTAACTCTTACTGTGCCAATACGAATACCCCTTGACTGCCAGGGGTATTCGAGGGAATCCTAAATTGACCGAAACGTAAGCAGAGACTGATTTTGAAATGGTCATAACTCTTTACCCGTACATATAATGATAAAACCTTCTGCACATGAAATGATGCATGGTTCATGGACTTTATGATCGTGTTATTATATCTCTTATTCACGTTTTAAAAAATGAGAAAAATGTAATATTTTACATTTTTTTCCAATAAGTAAAACCTAGAAATTATAATTTTAGAAACATTTCAACAAGCAATAACCTGATGAATTTTAGGAGATACCAAGAAATTAAGAAGATAAAATGAAAGTTCATTGTTTACCCTTTTAAATGACGTAGATATTGATGAAATTGAACGAGCAGAAATAACAACAAATAATGCTCTTTTAAATGGACTTGCTTCCTCTCAAGAATACACACACAATTAAAAGCATTTTATTCCACAAAAGGGCATTGTCTTCGATCAAGTGACCAATCACAGAAAAGCTGCGATCCCCACGCGAACAAACACAATAATATATCAGAACCCTGTATCTTCAAAGTGTGGCCAACCGTAACCTTTCATTCGTGTAGTCTTCAAAATAAGACCCTCGTAGTCGTAGTGTCGTAGTGTAACAAACAGAGTTACTGCCAGTCAGAAGGAGAGAAAATATAAAATTAAAGATGATATATCAAAATAAAGATAAAGAGGGATCACTACTAACAAGTTTGGGGTATAAAATCCCACAAAATGATATGGGCGTTCTTGCCAAAGTACAAAAAGCAAGAAAAAAACGTTTATTTTTCGTGAATCAAAGAAGAGGAAATGCAGACCAGTTACAAAAAAATCAATACAAATTTTCAAAAAAGAAAATAGGCCTATTTGTTCTGTTTTACTGGTCTGACCAATGTAGCCACCTGTTAACATTCTCCGCGACTACATTCTTTTGTTCATGCCACCAAGTCATGAACAATAGATGTCAAGCTCTCTGTCATGAGGAATCTCTAATCCGCGCTCCCTCCTGACCTATTATCTACATGTAGGAGAGCAATTTAGCACAGGATGTTCTTAGAAATCGGGGCTCACGCACGTCTTTTGATTATATTTCGATATTTATTTCTTTTTACATTTTACTTTTTTTGTGGGTGACCCAGGTAAAAAGAAAAAGTTATATTAGCCCCCCCCCCCCACATAAAAATCTGGCATCCACCCAGGGTCTCCCCCGCTCGTAGCACTATCCGTGGAAAAAAAAATTGTTCAGATAACACAATGTACAATATATAAGAAATGTAATATTCAACCCGTTATCGTCATCATTTTAATTTTTACTCTCTAAAGTCCATGCAGCAACTAACAGGTCGGTCTGATCGGTTTTGTTAATGTAACTGGCAGCTGTCCCGCCCTATCCCTTTCTTTCTTTTCCTCAAAACATCTGATATTGATGTACATACTCCGTTTACATTTTCTATTACCAATGGTTTGATTTAGTAAAGGAAAACATCCACTTTGAAAAAAGAGATAAATCTTTAGAGGAATATTAGCGTTATTATCGGCAGTTTTAATTATCATATTTTTTGCTTCTTCCTATTTTATTCAAGGAGAATATTGAACGATTCATATCTTTGTGAGAAGTTTAAATATGATACTGATAAGCATAACAATGTCAATAATTTCTTTTTAAATGGTTTGAGTTATAAAAAGACAAACGAATATGACCCGTCATTTACCTGATCTTAAGTTTATGAAGACAGAGTTTGGCTGCAGAAGAAATGCAATTGATATGATCACAGCAATTATTTTTGAATAATAATCATAATGATAATGACTCTGATTGCAATAACATTAAAGGGATTAAAGGAAAGCATTCATATCTTTATACATAGAGTAGAATTAGAATTCACTGAGCAAAATGCCAAAAATTTCATCAAAATCGGATTACAAACTATAAAGTTATTGAAATGTAAAATTTAGTAATATTCTGTGAAAAAAGAGTCGTCATGAATATTCATTAGGTGGGCTGATGATGTCACATCCCCACTTTCCCTTTTCTTATGTTATTACATAAAATCATAATTATTTTATTATTTCATACCTGTGTGAATAATATGTCTCCCTTGTAATAAAAAAAATTGCAGCAATAAATATCTAATGCATTAAAGTGATTGGTTAATATTGGTTTGACTTAAAAAAAAAATCTGAGCTGGAAGGTCACACTTGTCACCTGTGTCTGTGATATGTTACATAAATGAAGCCCAGAAAAAATTGCGTTTGAAAATAATTATTTAGTGCTTCAAAAAATTGAAATATAAAGTGACCAGAAACACCATCTTAATTTCATCCCATACACTTATGTGTACTATTTAGGCGTCCATAAGACACCTATTTACAAAATCAGGGTTTGCCTTGTAGTTTTTGCTTTTCATTCTCAATAACGGTTGTTTTCAGGGTTTACTACTTCTAATACATGCACTTGTACACATGTTTCATCTTGGTTTGAGAATTTTTGTAATCGGCTGCTACAAAGTTAAACAATACCTATGTATTATTATAAAAACCCAAATACTTTTAAGATGGAAAAATTGTTTACTACTGTAAGTAAAGAAAAAATGACAAAGCTTTGTAAATTGATTAATGCCATTATTACAAAATACAGGGCCTCGTAGCCATCATAAATCCCTACCCCCTAACCCCGCCGCCACCTTCACCCTGAGCTTCACCCCCCCCCCCCCCCAATCAGTCTCGAGGTAACCTACGTACGGCACGTTACCCCAGTATCACGTATGTTCCACTATCAGTATTACACAGTAATGTTCCCCACGCGTGGACTTATATACACAATAGTCCTATAAGTTGTCTCACAATGTATATACGTTAAATTCTCATTTATATTTATCTTGCCGTTTCATGTTATGTGTAAACATGGAGCTACAAGCTCCATGGTATAAGTACTGCCATTTTCAGGCAACGATAGGTTGCCTGTTTTGCTCATCTAGTATTATATACTCATCCTACACATAATGTATATGTATTGCACTTAACGTGGTTGGGTGACTTGCCGCGGGTTACAGAATACTAGTAGTCAGGTGTTCAAGATCATATTAGACCTTTTACATACCACCTTTTTACATAATCCATGTTTGTTGCGATTGACTTCTGACCTATTCGCCCCGCTGCATGTCGCCCAACTACTTAAGTGTGAGCTCACCATGTAGTATGTATATTACCAATTTGTAAATATGTTACTTTTGTTCAAATGTTTGAGCCTTTATTTGCCCCAATTGGGGCCAAAAGGTATTTATTCAATAAAGTTCAAAGTTCAAAGTTAAATAAGTAGTCAATTCAATTTTTCTAGTGCTTGGAGGAAAAAAGACTGAATAAACCTAATTTCATATAACAAAATACAAAAGAACAATTGGAGATGTGACATCATCAGCCCACCTAATGAATATTCATGACGACTGTTTTCACAAAATATTGCTAACCTTGAAAATTCAATAATTTTGTTATTTTGTTATCCGATTTTGATAAAAAATTTCAGTATTTTGCTCAGTGAATTATGCCCTATTTATAAATCTATAAATACTTTCAGCCAAGACAATCCCTTTAATGATAAGAAGAAGGTGAAGGAAAAGATTAATGATAATGATGATAATAATTACAATAATAATAATACTAATAATGATAATAATAATAACAATAATGAATAAATAATGAGTGTGATTATTGCAGTGCGCAGACGAGATTCGGAAATGACAGCCTTTTTCACTCATATATTTATAACGAGAACAATTTTGTGAGAATGCTAAAAACAAAGTATAAGGCCTTTCACCCGCCCCCCCCCCCCCCCACCCCTCCAAGAAAAAAAAAACCCCAAAACGTGCACATTTGCAGAAAGAAAAAAACCTTGAGACAAGAATACTACCATACCGTCCTGCAAAAGACCCGATCGATAGCTCATGAATATTCATGTAACAATAGCGAATGGGCAAGTAGTGTTGGGTGCGGAACATCGTACCGCTCTGTCATTGGTCAATTCCGAGCTTAATGCCTTCACACATTTGCCTTTGATCTGCCCATAGAAGTACGTGTATTGCTACACACACCCGTTATATCACACGTGTCTATAGGGGAAATCTTGATTCAGATCGCGGCAATATCCGAAATCAACTTTTCAAAATGATGCAAAAATACAATTTTACCCAAAAAATTCTATGTAAACCACTATTCTTTATATGTGTGACGCACCCAACTCTGAATGTAGACTAGCAGTAATACAGGAGTTCGCGGCTAGAGATCAAATACACGGCTTCCCTGTCTTTAAAAGATGTGTCATCGCTTGAGTGCTAAGTTTTGTTGATGGTCCCACACCAGAGCTGTTGGGGCTGTTGACAAAGGCTGAGTTAGTGGAAGGTGCTCGTCTTTTAGACATTTCGGTTCGTCTTTCATTTAGAAAGGATGAGGTTAAGGACTGCATTCGTCAGTTTTTTGTCCAAAAGGACAATTTGGTCATCTCGAGTTGATTCTGAGGAGGAGGGGAATAATTCTGCGTCCTCTGATGGATCTTGTGATTCTGAGTTCAATCTAAAAGCTCTGGAAGCACAGCTGAAATTGAAGGAGCTTGAACTTCGTACAAAAGAGGTTGAGCTACAGATAAATAGCCTAGATTTGAAATCTAAGGAATTGGATGTGAGGAGTGGCGATTCCTCTGGCAAGTTTGATGCTTGTATGTCAGGTTGGTTCCTAAGTTTGATGAGAGTAAGGAAGAAGAGTTATTTCAGCATTTTGAGAAGGTAGCTGTCAATTTAGGCTGGGAGAGATCTGTCTGGCCAACTTTGGTACAGAGCGTGCTCATCGGTAGGGCCCAGGAGGTTTATCCCTCATTGTCTGTGGAAGAGGGGGTTGCTACGAGCAACTAAAGTCTTCTGTTTTGAGGGCTTATGAATTAGTGCCTGAGGCACATAAGCAAGCATTTCGCAATACTAAAAAGGGCGAACGGGACACTTATGTGGACCTGGTTCATAAGAAGGTTGTTCATTTTGAACGATGGTTGTCCTCAACTGGTGTTAATAGCTTTAAGAGTTTAAAGGAGCTTATGTTGAGTGACGAGTTGAAACGTTCGGTTTCACATGAGTTAAGGCAGTACTTAGAGGAGCGTGAGGTGTTGAACGTTCAGAGGGCAGCAGTACTCTTGGATGAATACGTCTTAACACATAAGGTAGTTGATAGGAGAAAACCTCAAGGGAAGGTTAATCAGTTTGTTGGCAAGAAAGATTCTTCATGGGAAGATGAGAGTCAAGTTGGTAACAATACTGTCAAGAGTGGTAATACGCAAAAACCTGTTCCTGGTCCTTGATATTACTATAAGCAAGGACATAGAATGTCTGAGTGTAGTAAGCTGAAGAAAAAGAGAGAGAAAGAGGGCTTTGGTGAGAGGAAAATAGTTCCTAGCTAGTGTCAAGAGGGAGAATAAAGCAGTGTCTGTAGGGTACAGACCGTTCGTGACTTAAGGTTCTGTAAGTTTGTCAGGTAGTAGTGAGGAGGTTCCTGTCCGTATTCTTCGGGATACTGGGGCTACCCAGATTCTTCTCTTTTTGCCTTTTTTGAGGACTCGGCTGTTCAGATGTGTTTGTAAAAGGTGTAGGTGGTGTAATACAGGTGACTTTACATAGTGTGAATTTGAAGTCTGACATTGTGTCAGGTCAGGTGGTTCTTGGAGTTTCTCCTGTCTTGACCGGTAGAAGGAGTATCGTTGCTGTTAGGTAATGATCTTGTAGGTGAAAAGGTTTTGCCAAACCCAGTTAAATCAAACATTCCTGTGACTGATGAGGAAACTGAAAGCTTGGTAAAAGAGATGCCAGACGTGTTTTCCTCCTGTGTATTGACTAGGTCTATGGCTGCTAAGGCAAAACAGGAAGGGAAAAATTCAGAGCAGGGTTTGAAAGAGACTAGTCCGGATACTGTTGATTTGGGAGATAGTTTTCTTGGTCATTTGGATGATAACAGTGTGTTCTGTCGGGTAGATGATAGCAAATCTGCTGAAGATGACAGTGGAGTTTATAAGGATGGTGAAACTGATGTAGGACTTAATAGGTTTTCTTTGATTGACGCTCAAGGCAAAGATCCTGAGTTGGTTGGAAGTATCAATAGTGCTCTGTCTGAGGAGGAAGCTGTTAATGAAAGCACATGCTTTTACATGAATGATGATATTCTCATGAGGAGATGGAGACCTCCAGATGCAAGTCTTGATGAGGATTGGAGGGTTATCCATCAGATTGTGGTGCCTAAGGTCTTTCGTAGGCAGATTTTGAAAGTTTCACATGAAACTGGTCTTGGTGGACACCTTGGGGGCAATAAGAATGTTAACAGAATTCTGAAACATTTCTTTTGGCCAGGGCTGCGGAGTGATGTTAGTGAGTTTTGTAGGGCATGTCATGCGTGCCAAGTTGTTGGCTAACCCGACCAGAAGATTCCGCCGGCATTATTACGGCCTATCCCCGCATTTGATGAGCCATTTTAAACAGTAATTGTTGATTGTGTTGGTCCACTGCCTAAGACTGAGGCTGGACATGAGTATATCTTGACTATGATGTGTGCACCAACCAGATTTCCCGAGGCAGTGCCACTTCGTAGAATAACGGCTCAGAATGTTTGCAAAGCACTGGTGAAGTTCTTTTCGTTGGTAGGATTACCAAGGATTATTCAAAGTGACCAAGGCTCTAATTTCACTTCCAAGTTGTTCAGACAGGTGATGTCGCAGTTTGGGAATTCGATGCGTGAATTCGAGTGCCTATCATCCTGTGAGCCAAGGGGCATTGGAAAGGTTTCATCAAACCTTGAAGAACATGATGAGAACTTATTCTTTTCAGTGTGAGAAAGAGTGGGACGAGGGACTACCCTTACTCTTGTTTGCAGTTCGGGAGTCTGTGCAAGATTTGTTAGGATTTAGTCCATTTGACTTGGTATTTGGCCACACTGTTCGTGGGCCTTTATTGGTGTTGAAAGAGAATATGCTTGAATCGGATGAGAAATGTGGAGTACTAGATTATGTATCTCGGTTCCGAGAAAGGTTGTCTTATTCAAGAGAACTTGCCATGCAGCACATGAAGACTGCTCAGGCAGACATGAAGAAAGTGTTTGATCGCAAAGCTAGGGAGAGAAGCTTTGATCCTGGTTCCAAGGTGTTAGTGCTCTTGCCAATTCCAGGTAATTGCTTTCAGGCTCGGTACTCTGGTCCATACGTTGTGGAGGAGAAATTGAGTGAGGTGAACTATGTAATTCGCACTCCGGATAAGAGAAAACAGAAACGCCTTTGTCACATTAACATGCTGAAAGAGTATGTAGAGAGCAATGAGGATTGCAAAGCGAAGTCGGTTGCGAGTGTTGGTGTTGCTTGTTGTAGGAGTGATACTGTTGACGTACAACAGGAAGTTGGTCTTTCCTTGCCTGAAGTTAAGCTTGAGAATTCGGAAGTTCTGGAAAATCTTGGTGAAATGTTGTATTGTCTTCCAGTTAGTGAGAGAGAGTCGTTGCAGGAGCTGATTTCCGAATACAGTCACTTGTTCGGTGATGTCCCCAGTAGAACCACTTTCGTAGAACATGATGTTGATGTCCGGGAGTGTACCCCAATTAAGCAACATCCGTATAGATTGAATCCGTCAAAGTTGGAAATTCTCCGGAAGGAAGTTAAGTACATGATTGTCAATGACATTATTGAGCCAAGTAGTAGTCAGTGGAGTTCTCGTTGTGTATTAGTACTAAAGAAGGATGGTAATTATAGGTTCTGTACAGACTATAGGTTGTTGAATTCCAAGTCCAAATCAGACTCGTACCCCATACCTCGCATTGACGACCTGATCGACAAGATAGGGAGTGCCAAGTTTGTGTCGAAACTAGATCTCTTAAAAGGATACTGGCAAGTGCCCCTGTCATCAAGGGCACAAGAGCTGTCTGCTTTCGTTACACCAGATGGTCTCTACCAATACAGAGTCATGCCGCTCGGAATGAAGAACAGCCCTGCCACTTTCCAACGGTTGATGAATGCAGTGATTGCTGGTCTTGAAGGATGTCAGGCATACCTTGATGACATTGTGATATACAGCGACACCTGGGCAGAACATCTTCATCTGCTGAAGTCCCTCTTCGATCGCCTCTCCGATGCAAACTTGACCGTGAATCTGAGGAGGTCGGACTTCGTACGTGCACAGGTGGCATTCCTCGGCCACATTGTTGGGCTTGACACTGTACGCCCGATCAGTGCAAAGGTAGGAGCCACTGTGGACTTCCCGGTTCCAGAGGATAAGTGAGCCCTACGTCGCTTTCTGGGGATGTCTGGATTCTATCGGAAATTCTGCAAGACCTTTGCTTCTGTTTCTGCACCTCTGACGAGCCTGCTGAAGAAGGATGTGCCATATACTTGGACACCGTCATGCCAGATCGCTTTTGAACGCCTGAACGCAACTCTTGCTAGTGAGCCTGTTTTGGCAGCACCGGACTTCAGCAAGACGTTCGTGCTGGAAGTTGATGCTAGTGGTCTTGGAGTCGGAGGGGTTCTTCTTCAAAAAGATGGTGATGGGATAGAGCGACCAGTGTGCTACATGTCGAAAAAACTAAATAGCCATCAAGCTAGGTATAGCACTATTGAGAAGGAGACTCTCGCACTGATTCTTGGCCTTCAACACGTTGATGTCTACATATCCAATAATCCATTGGCGGTCAGAACAGACCACAATCCCTTGACCTTCCTCAACAGAATGAAGAACAAGAACGCTAGGCTGATGAGGTGGTCCTTAATGCTTCAGGAATACAATCTTACCATAGAACACAGATCGCAGATACCTTGTCTCGTGGATTTGCTGAGTAATATTGTATTTGAACCTAAACTGAATAATTGCAAATATGAATCCAACGGATGTACTGGATCTTGATATCGATAATGAAGAATCGGAACTTTGACAGATATACTTCCATTTGAACTGATCTTGGAAACTGGAACTTGAACAATCAAAAACTGAACAATAACTGAAGTGAGAACTGATACCTCATCAAAATGAATCCAAAGTGAACTTTAACTTCCATCATTGATCTTATTTTTGCAAACTGTTTTTTATCTAGTATCAAGATATACATGTACATTTATGCTCAGTCTTTGTCACTGGGGGCTTGTAAGCTTTATGGATGCAAAAATTAAACAAAGCACAAAGAAATTGTACCCCAAATAAGTAATTGGGGTTGCGTTTTCATGGCATTGATTTTTGCTGATATTTTCTTCACAAATTGTATAATTTCAGCTTAACCAATCTTATATTGGTTGTGTTTTTAATTAGTGATTTATAAAAGAAAAAACAATTGTGTGACAAAAATGAATGAGCATGATGTACAACTGTATTGCATTTTTCATTCAATGATGTTTTCACTTGTCGTTGTCGTTGGCTTTTGAGGATACTCAAATTAAAAAAAAAACCTTTTTTGGATGTGAAAGTTTATTTTACTCAATCACTCAGTGAGTACATAGTTTATGTATTTGATCATTTGGATACTAACGTTCTCAAAACGAATGTTCTGATTAAACAAAATATTGAGTGTATTTTAAACCAAGGTATTGATATCACACAGAGTTAAACGAATGCACGCACAAAGGGCTTTAGCATAAATTTTTTTATAAGTCTGGAACTTTTATTTCTCAATAACCACGTTTACTATTGATTATGTACTACTTTGTCACGAAAGTTCTGTTATAACTTTCGTTCTTAAAGGGTGGAGGTGTGACGCACCCAAGTCTGAATGTAGACTAGCAGTTATAAAAGAGTTCGCGGCTAGAGATCAAATACACAAACACGGCTTCCCTGTCTTTAAAAGATGTGTCATCGATTGTGACGGTTTGGGGTGACTTAGGAGTTGGAGAAGTTTAGGTTGCTGTGTGCTGAGATGTAGAGTTGGTCCTGGCCACGTAACGATATGATAAATTGAATTGTGAATTCATTGCCATTATAAAAACATAAAAAACACAGAATATGGTGTTGATTTTCTGGCTGTAAAATTGATTAAACAAAAAAAGTTACTTGGGCACGTATAAGTGCCAATGGCACGAGAGGGCTAAGGGCACGCATAGCTGCCAATGGCTCTTAAAGAGTTAAACCTGTGAGCAAGCTAACCCTTTTTTTAAATAAAAATCAAACTTAAGGAGGAACTCACTTCAGACATGTTTATAGACGAGTGCAAAAATTAAATGATTGTCTCGCACTGGTGAATGAGCGAGAGCAATATTATCACACAAATAATAATTATCCTACATCTGTCGAAGCTGGCTTGGTGTATACATGTATATATTGAAGATTGACAAAGGACCTCGCTATAGTAGGGCACGTATGCTTGAACCTTTTAGTTTTGGGACAAGACCAGCTTTTTTGTGAAAGCTGGACATTCTGAAAATATTGTTTTAAGAGAACACTTTTGTTTATCACTTTTAAAATTCTAAACTGTAAAGTATTGTATGTATATTGAATTGCAGATCCAATGGGATCAAGTTCCTAGCAGTCCCAGCCTTGTCAGAAGTCCAAAGTCAACTACCATTTGCACATCACCAAGAGGTACAATCTGATGAGTAACAAAATATCTGAACTAAAAACTAGCGAGGTATGCTTGTTTTCGTAAAAAAAAAAAAAACATTTTTTTTTCTCTGAATTATATTATCCCATAAAGTATAGCAATATTATGAGATAATATTCTTTTGAATTAAGATTCACCAGTATTTCCATTATCATCAATGCATACTTATTGTCCATGTTTCTTAGCTATATTAGTGATACATAAAATCACTTTAAAACTCAGTTACTCTGAAGACAGAAATAAAAATATTGAGAGTAATCTTTCGATATATGTTTGAATGATTTTTTACACTTAATGAAAAAGCTATATGAATAATGATCTATAATAGTGATCTATGATTTTTATCTGGCAACATGAATTACTGCATGTGCATTATCTAAAAAAACATTGAATGGAAGAGTAGGGGCTAATAAAAAGTTTAAAACTTCTAAATAAACTGGACTAGATGAGTAAGATTAATTTATATCAGCAGCTCATTTTGTTCTTTTTTCTTTTTGTTTACTATGCAGGTTTCCCAGGCTGTTTGAGTGTCACCAGGGCAGATCAAGAATAATATGGAGGCCAGGTTCATAACAAGTAGTTACTTCATTGCAATTACAGATTTTAAAAATTGAATGAATTTGAATAAATGTGTCAATACATAGTGAATGTTGCTTAAACTACACATCTGTTGAAAAATAAGATTAACTGGAGTATTGATATTTGGGTCCATAGGTTTCACACAAGATTTTAAAAAAAATTCCAAAGGGCACACCTACCCATCCTTTATTAATGTTCTAATCATCTACATGTAGTACTTATAGTGGTGAAAGAACTTTGAATAATATTAGTAGTTTGAAAGAGATAGATTGTATCTGGTAATCTAAACAGTTCAGAATGGGCCTTTTCTGAGGTCTGGGCTATGTAACATACATGCCTATAGACATATACAAAATAATAGAAATAATGGATTTTCATTGAAAATGTGCATACTAAAAACAATGTGACAGACCAAAGGACTAAGAAATCACTCTCACTTCTGGACCTCAATTCATTAAGAATAACCTCTATTCTAACTTTGCCATTCTGGTAATTACCATGGAAACATTAAAGCAACAGATCAACATTTTGGTTCCCATGCTAGTTGCTAGTTACATTTGGGACCATTTTACCATAATTTAAGTCTATACGACCAGTATTGCTGGATATTAAGCTGTTGAATTCATTTTCTGGGGGAAATGAAAACTTGCACTATTTTTTTTAATCTCTTTGTTTTTGTAACACTGTATTGTCCATGTCCCATATAATGGACTAGATTAGCTCTGCAAATAAAAGAACTGTTGGAAATAGAACACAGCTCTAGTAGCACTTCACAACAATAGACAATAAGCATTTTTGTTACTGATTTACTAATGTGCAGATTTGGGAAGGCACTCTTTAGAGAAATGTGGCAATGTGCTCCCCCTTTTTGTTTTGTGAAGTACCCCCGATTAGATTAGCATGCTATTTCTTGTCAGCAAATGCTGAAAAAAAAAAAATATTTGATATTTGAGTAACTGACTTTGAGAGAGAGGTATATCGATAATCTTTTTTTATTAATGGCATCCTTGATGCCCCCTTATATTGACTATGTAAGGCTTATTAATAACTATGAAAATGAATATACATACTTTTTTCTCTTTTTTTCTCTAGATTTTACCCAAAAATACATCCCCTCACTTGTAATATCCTTGCAATTTCTGTTGGACTTATTATATGCATTTTGCTGATGTAATGTGATGCTTTGGTGAGAAAAAAAATAAAATATTTTTATCATGTATTCAAAAATTGGTTAATTGATAAACATTTTAATTTAAAATATTACTTTCTAGTCTTGATATTTGTGATTGATTTCATCCACCAATTTATATTGCGTGAAGGATATGTGATGATAATGTATTGCAACCAAACTGTGTTGTGATGAAATGGCACTGAAAATTACTTCTATATCATGTATATGACTAGAATATGATGGTGCTACTGATTGATTTTGTATGTCGGGTATCCATAAGTATAATACTAGTACAACAGATAAGATTATAACATAACATGCGTGGTTATAAAAGCCATTGCAACATGGCATACTGTGATCAGGTTCAGCCGAATCAAAGACATAAATGAGTTTGATTTAAGAGTGGGATAGAAATAAAAAATGATATGAGAATAATTGCTTCCTTGCATGATTATATGGAATGTGTGTGGAAGAGAGAGAGAGGGGGGGTCGATAGAGAGATTTAGGGGGCGGGCAGGTACAAAATGTTTATTTTATTTGGAAGTGACCTTTAAGATAGCCTTGATTAGAGCAAATGCATGGGGGGGTATGGGCTGTCTTTTGCTTCCATTCCAAACTCAAGACTTAAAAAAAATATCTTCAAAAGATTTGCACCTGATTGCTCTCTTGTTTAGATTTTTATAATCATTTTAAATATTTACCCCACCTACCCCCCCCAAAAAAAAAGGAACAAATAATTGTGGCTATTCATGATGTAGGCAGTGATGAAAAGAGCAAGCAGATCCCTATAAGTCCAATCCTACTAATAAATCTCTTGTAAGCTTCCAAAATGTCTTCCAGCGAAATAGCTAGCAAATAAATAATGATTTAATTGATGTAGTAATAATCGCGAAAGAATAAAAAATATGCAAACAAGAAAAGATGAATAAACAACTGAATACCTTGGGGGTGAACGGGGAATGATCAATGAAATGAATTTTACCAAAAACGCAACAGCTTTATGAATACATTTCATATTCAATCACTTCGCGAATTATGCTAATTTGTGACAATTTGCTTATTTGCATATTTTTACGCTTTGCGTGCAGTCCAATTTATGAACACGCCTCCGTTTCGCTGGTGTGCCATGAGGTTGCGGTGTCCATAGGCTTGTACGTGAAAAATGGGAGCAGTGTGCACTTTTGACCTTCCAAAAGTTCCCCATGTCTGACCGAATGCAGAAGCAGAGTTTCATCCCCCCCCCCCCTACACTTGTCAGTGGAAGTGGGCCAACCGGGCGCAACCGCGTAGCCAGGATTTTATTTTGGAGGGGGCGGTAAGTGCACAAGACGAGTGCCAACCCTTACGAGCGCGCGAAGCGCGCTCTCTAGGGGGGTTGCAGGGAGGAGGGGGGAGTTCCCCCCCCCCCTGGTGCGCGGAGCGCGAAGTTTTAGATATCTTATCAAATTTCAATCTAAAGAAGACGTCTCTAATACCCTTATCAACACGAATTCAATTGACTTGCTGTGATTAAAAACAAAACCACTTTTCAAATGAAAAGATGAGCACCCACAAAATGGGAAAAGATTGTCTTCAAAATAATTCATCTCACCGCGAGAATCGCGAAAGCTAAGACCTTTTATGAATAAAAATTAGAGCAGAAGTGATATAAAATGCCTACCTTAGTCACGACAGATTTGATTGTAAAAGCTTTTGCCACTTATGATCTTTTTAACTCGCAAAACAGCTTAGAAAGCTGGTATATGCATGGAGGAAATATTTCTTCCCGCGAATGGCAAGCTCTGGATTTTATACCTTTAACCTGCTCTAATGTTGATATTTTTTTATAAAATAGAAAGAAAAAATTAGCACGCAATGTGAAAGGGATGACGAAAACTAGAAGAGGGAATTTTGCTCATAATATTAAGCGTTTGCTTTTATATGATTAAAAAACCTAAGTGATATTCAAAATTTTAAATCAATGGCGCAGAACCAGAACGGGACCGGAGATGGATGCGCAGCAAGATAGAATAATGTTTCATCGTACCTACTTTTGCATGCAGCACGGCACGAATTTAATTCCTCCCCCTTTGAGCAGATATTTTGCCAACAAATTGCTTGCTGAAAAGAGGAAGAAATAACATTTTGGGGACTCGGGGAGTGACGGTATGAAAGTTGACCCGCTCTGCATGAACAGAAGAGCCGAAACTTTGTGTCAGTGCAATTGAAAAAAAAATACTTTTCATACTGCCCATCTATACTTTCTGGCAAGAATGCGATTCCCATGGCCGGGAGGGGGGAAAGCGGAGAAGAAAAAAGGGTGTTGGAAACAAAAGGAAACGGCAAATCCGATATTTTTTCCCGCACGGAGCGTGGAAGAAAATTTTGTATGAAGAGAGAAAAGAACATCTCATTTAGGTTTTTATTCTTTTACATGTTTGACAAAAGGAAAGAAAAAAAAGGTATACCCTTCTTCCCTTTTCTCTCTTCACTTTTTCTTTTTCTCCCTTTTCTCCTCTTCTTTTTTTCTTTTTTGGGGGGCGACCGCCCCCACCGCCCCCCTGGCTACGCGCCTGCCCGTGCGGCCTCTCGAGCTCTGGGAGGAATCAAATTTGGCTCTGAAAAGTTGTCCTAAATCGGATATATCGTTGTTACCATAGTAGCAACCAAAATTTTGCACACGAAGCGCAGATTGAATGTTTCCGTTGCAGATGCGAAACGAAAAAAAAATTCATGTAAAAAAATTGCATTGCAGGACAGTGCTTTACGACCTCGACCACGGGCCCAAAAGTCTCTTCAAAATCAATAAATGGTCGTTAAGTCCGTCTGCGTTGCAACAGCGTAAAGTGGGGATTAACCAATTATGACATCGTACAAAATATCACAATCAAACATTCGGCAAGGTGTCTGTTCCGTTAGGCGCAGTATTAATACAAATACAAAATATGGACTGGTCCTGTGTTTACGATATAGAAGACATTATCTCTTGTTACGAAAAATTCTGTGATTTGCTTTCAGGCTGTCAGAAGCTTATTCAAACTCCCCTTCACTAGCAAGTGGACATGGTGGAAGAGCCTATTTGGTTGAGTAACTCCTTAATTTGTTTATGAATAGACCAAACCTAACTGCTAGAGTAGGCAACCCCTCACTGTGTTTGATAGCTATTGTGTGTGTGCACTGCATAGGGCAATGCAAGCAAATGTTCAGCAGACTGCAGATAAGCAAGCATAGGGTGCAGTAGCATCTTTCAGCAGCTCCTTGGCTGGCAAGCCAGCACTTTTGGTGCCACGCCTTTGATATGTGGAGTGTCATGTAAGTCAGCAGTGGTTGGTACACTGGTTGATACTGAAGGTCCAGACTGTAAGTTGATGTTTTATTTTACCATATTATTATGAAACTTTGATGATAATATTTAGAAACTGTGATGTTAATTTGCATTACAATTGAACATGACTAAGAATAATTATGCTATTTGAAGACTGAGATATATTACATACATGTAAAGATATTGGATATTATATATATGTCATACACTTTATTAGGAAATTCGTGATATATGTATATGTCTTTCGCACGTCATGAAATAGTTATTTCAGAAAGTGATTTAACTATCCAATATTTGAAACTTGAAAGCTATTTTGTCATTTATCAAGACAATTAGTCTATTAATTACAAATGTTGAAGCTTTTGTTTGAACACTTATTAAATAAGGAGAGTGATGATTTTTATGACGCTTTATTAGAATTCATGTTTCTCTTGTTAAGAGTTAGAACACTGCTATTACGTACTCGAAAGCAAGTATAGACAGTTTAGTGACCTGCTTTGAATGTACTCAGCATTTACTTTATTATAAACCATTTGAATAACAGAAATGATATGAACTATAGGCAGTTAATCCTTGCATATTCTCTTCCAGACGGCCGTTTCCTCGATGATTTATCCACGTCTCTTGACGTTTTACCACGTGTCTCCATGTTTCCATGTATCGCCATGGTTCTCCTCGTTTGGCAAAGTTTATCTACGTCCTATGTCTTGTGACGTTCTCGGCCTCTTCGACGTCTTACGACGTTCTACGATTGCTACGTTCTCTACGGGAAAGTACCGAGTTATTGGTTATCCGGTTTCTTCTTCTGGTTCGGCAAGTTCATCGCATTCGCAAGTTCATCCCCATAATGTCTTCCGTTCGGCACTGCTCATCCATTTCTTCAGCATCGCATGATCAATTTGGACATTGATACGTTTGACGTCTGACACCATGTGATGAGCGAACACTTGAGAAACTGAACTTTCCCCATAATATAAAGTCGGTATACGTATACTATATAAATTCTTTTCATAAACACAGAGTTTATGCTCTTTCCTTGATTAGTTGGTTTAGATTATACTAATTTGATTTTTTTTTCTCAATACGCCCCCTCTCTCATACAGCATCAGCTTCTTTAATTGCTTTTACCCATTTAGGCAATTGCTTCCCTTTCATATATATACAAGGTTTTTCTTTTTCTACTATATAGTCTTCTGTTTTTTTACCCTCACACCCAGCGGATAACAATATCAGTTACACCATTTGTATATATATTATTTTTCATTTTGGATATATTTATATACTTTTATACTTACATATTTATTTTTACACTTACCTTCTTCGCTTAGTTTGTTAATGCTCTATCATACATACTTATGTCTTTTGCACATTATCAGTTGTTTCTTTCTCTTTCCCTTTTTCCCCACTCTTATGCACTAGTTTATTTTGCCTTTCTTTGTTACCTGTTTGACCCACCTCTCACTAATTCTCTTGCTTTTCATATCTTCCTCATACCCTCTATCACTGATTTGTTCCAGATCCTGTTTGATGTTGCCTGCCTCATTATCTTAATCCCTCTTGGCTTGAGGTCTTTCTTTGGCCTTACTCACACTAACTTCCCTTTGTGTCTCTGCCTACTCCTTTTCTTTCATGCCCTTCATTAACCTGATTGGTCATCTCTTCTCACTAATGCCCCTTTTTTTCTCCTTGTTCCAGTGTTGCTGTTGAATGTCTGTGGTCTATATTATGGTTGTTCCACCTTATATGTTTGTCATTTTGCCTCCGAAGAAGATTCTGCTAGGATCGAAAGCTTAGGCCCCTTTTGACTCTCTTATTTACTCCATTGGCTCTTTTTTTTAGATAAGCAGTTTACAGCAGCTTCTTTTTGCCATTAATTTGAATTGAGACAGATTGTTCCAAACCGTGTTGATACTGGTTTATTGATCTTTGTTTTGACAGCTTATGAGCCTCGATAATGGCAATATTGCATAATTCTATCTTACAGTTTAAGTCTTGGGTGGTCAAACAGCCTGATTAGACTAATAAGTCAAGATCACATAAAATACAATGTGTCACAGCCTCACACAGGCTAACTTGACATTTATCTTCCAAAACAGAGAAACAATAAGATGAATTACAAAATTCCCCTAAATTACGTTGGATATCAAAATGCATACTTCGGTCAATAAATCGGAAAAATAATCTGTATTATAAATATGAATCAAAAGGAACGCCAAAAAAAGACAAAAGCAAAATACACATCCTACAAAAACACTTTAACTAAAATTATTCGTATTGAAAATAAAAAATACGTTGAAAATAAACTACAATAACATAAACATGATAAAAATTATGCGAAACACTTGGAAAATTCTCAAGCAAGCTATGAATGTCTCAGAAAATAAAGATATCATAACGGAAATTAGATCTAACGATGAGATCATTCAAAGCCTGTTACCATTGCTAATATATTTAATGACCATTTTTCATCGATCGGAAATAACCTCGCAAAGAATATAGCGCCCTCAAAGAAACATTTTGCTGAATTTCTTGCCCCACCCAATCCAAACTCAATATTTTCATCCTCTACCTCCCCTCATGAAATTACGGATATATTGTCTGAAACCTCGATAATAAAAGAAGTTCTGGCTATAATGACATCAATAATCTAATACTTAAAACTATCATTCCATATATTGCAGATCCACTTGCTTACATCTTCAATATGTCTTTAATTCACGGAAAAGTTCCCAATCCCCTGAAAATTGCTAAAGTTATTACAATTCTTAAGAAAGGCTACAAATCAAACATTAACAACTATCGGCCAATGTCCCTCTTACCGTGTTTTGGTAAAATTTTGGAAAAGATAATATATAGCAGAACAATCAAATTTTGTTGTGATAATAGCATTTTCTCTAATTTCCAATTTGGTTTTAAAGAAAGTTCATGCATTATTATTTTTTTATGAAAAGGTTACTCATGCAGTCGATCAGTATTCACATGTGGTTGGTATTTTCCTTGACTTCTCCAAGACCTTCGACAAAATAAACCACGACATTCTACTTCATAAACTTTCGCATTATGGTATACGTGGTTAGGCCTTGGATTGGTTCAGGAACTATCTTTCCAACAGAAAACAAATTGTTTCTTTTAATGATCACCCCTCAAATATGAGCAATTTTAGATGTGATGTGCCGCAAGGAAGTATCCTGGGACCACTCCTCTTTATTTTGTATATAAATGACTTTAGCAGAGCATCCAGTATTCTATCTTTCATTATTTTTGCAGATGAAATCTATTTTTTCTCACAAGAATCCGCTTACCCTTGCTGAAGTAATAAACTTTTAATTAAGTAAGGTTTTGAGTTGGATTACAGCAAAAAAATTATCAATCAATCTTCAAAAAAAAACAAATATATCTTATTTAGTAATACTATGGATTCGTTGCCTCTTGATATTTGAATTGAAGATATTCAGCTGGAAAGTGTCTCGTCAATCAAATTCTTGGGTGTCCATGTAGATAACTCTCCTGGAAATGTCACATTGATAATATCTGCAAAACCATCTATCGTAATATAGGCATTATAAATAGATTAAAAATATTTATTCCTGTTACCTCTCTACTAACTCTATATTCTTCTCTTATATTACGATATCTCAACTATAGAAACCTGGTTTGGGGTAATACACACCAAAATGCTAAACAGAATATTACTACTACAAAAGAAAGTCCTTCGTAATATTTCATTTTCACATGCCCGTTCTCACACTGATCCGCTATTCCTCGAATATAATTTGTTTAAAACCCAAGACTTGTACTTATTCCAACTAGGACAGTTTATGTACAACTATAAAAATGACATGGTTCCCTCCGTATTTCACGATATGTTTCTTCAAAATGATTGCTATTATACATACATGTATCCTACCAGACATGGCGATCACTTTCCTCTGCCAATGCTAAGAACTATTTTTGCTCAAAGTACTTTCAATTTTACAGCCCCCAAATTTTTGAAATCTCTCCATAAAGATATTAAGCAGGCCCCCTCCATCAACTCCTTCAAGAGAAAATTAAAAGTATTTGATTTGTTGGGAGGTCATAAATATCTTGTATCTCACACTAAATCGTCCTTATCACCAGGGTATCAATCCCATATCTGTGCTTTCATGACCATGTACATGTATGTAGCGCTCTCGTTGATCCATGTTAGTACGAACTTTGTTCTCTCTCTCTCCCTCTTTCTCTCTCCATCTCCCCACTCTGCCCCCCCCCCCCCTCTGTCCCTATGTGTGTCTGCCTGTTCATCTATCTCTATCAGACTGCCTCCCTCCCAATCACACACACACTCTATCTCCCTCTCTATCGGTTATCTTATCTCTTCACTCTCTCCTCCATCCTGTAATATGTCACTGTATTTTTTTCTTTGGTTCGTGTGTGTGTCTTTTATAATGCATGTCGTCCCGTACTTATGTCACCTCTTTTCCATTTTTTTGCTATCATTTTTTTTCTTTAAAATATTTGTCCTATTATATTCATCACATTTTACTTTCCCATTTTATAATATTGTATATTTGTACATTTGTACAATCAAATGAATTTCCATATCTAGTTAACTGCCTTTACTCAATTGCTTAAAGGAGAAATATATTGATTATGAATGTGGTCTTATTATATATCAATGGAAAGGTAATAATTTCGGGATTATCAGTGGGTCATTCAAAAATAAAGAAAATAATACATAAGGTGAAAATCCCCGATTAAATAACGCTAAAATGCCTCTCCGAAATATGCCTCGCATCGGTCTCTGAATTGACTCGAATTTGATGACGTCACTTTCTGTACGAGAGGCGTGATTGGCTCTCCCACGTGAAGCTCCACTTGCACGCAAAACCTGTTGCGAGGATACGTTTTCTCCACACTGTCACTGAATACTTCGATCACGAAATGAAAGACAACCCATAATTTTATCTAGATTTTGATTTTCAAATTGATGATTTTGAAGATGAAGAGAATGATGATGAAATGAACAACAAAGTGACGTAGTTGGAGGTAAATTGGGGGGAATTACGCCGATGATGATGCTATGTCGGAATTGTCGGAATTCGCGGGCGTGGCACTTCCTGGTTCAGTTCTGATAGCGGCATGCTTTACCTTCACGGACGGGGTGGTTCCGGCGTGGTGTGCATCCAGCTTCTGTTTCTGCGTTGGCGTTGAGACTGACGCCATTTTGGTTACAGTTTTCGGGGCAATTACAGACTTCTTGCTCCTCGGTCGAAGTTGATATTGCTTGTTTGTATTACTAGCACGTTTCTGGTCGAATTTGTAGCTCATAGCTTGTACGTAAATTGAGTAAATAGGGGTTTTACTCCGCAGTTGGTCTAGACACGCATGCTGTTCTCGGTGAGTTCAACACGTGAGTTCAAACATGATGAGTCGGACAATTCAACTGGCAACACGATCACAATCACATGCCGATTCGCTACCAACTCATGTAGCTGCTACAAGTGCTAGCTACACCGCGCGGGCCAAATTGAATTCATGAAAATGAATTACCACACTGTCCAGACAGAGTATCTTACCTCTGTGACTATGAAGAAGGAAAATAATGATATAACTGTACTTACAAACAAGTGAATATAATCGAACCTGAAGGCAAATCAACTCAACGAATAGCAGCAGACGATATGCCCCGACGATAAACTTCATGTGGCAGCCTGTCACTCGTTCTGTTAGATGTAATTTTTTTATCTCATTTATTTGACAAAATTACGAAACTCGGGGAATTATTTATCTCTATAAAAATAAAGTAACATCTCGTATCATTTTTTAAATAACGATAAAATCTTTTTTTTGAAGGAAAACGTTGAGGTAAATTAAAATTAGATGTAAGAGATCATCCCGAACAATGCGTAGCTTGTATGCATGCTTGTTTGTCATTGCAAACAAACCATCTCAAACACATGTACTGGTATTGCCTGCTGATTGAAAGCTGTGCAACACGTGCATAGATCTACTCTCTCAGCCAAGGTGAGCAAGCAATACGGCATGTTTGTGATGGTTTGTCTACGATAACGTATACACGTGGCTCTTCTCAAAAAGGTTTATCGTCTCGAACACCTTCTCTTCTTCTGTATCCTTCCTCCGCTGCATTGGAGATCCGCGGTTTAATACTGCATAATTAGCATTAAATATTTTTACGTGAGAGTAAGGTAGAGCGAGAGAGGTGAATCTTATGCAAGAATGTTAAAACAAGTAGGTTGAGGTCGTTTTTGTCTCACCTGCGAAGCAGAGTGAGACTAATGGCGCCGATTTTCCGACGGCGGAGGCGGCGGCGTCAACACCAAATCTTAACCGAAGGTTAAGTTTTCGAAATGACAGCATAACCTAGAAAGTATATGGCCCTAGTTCATGAAACTTAGTTTCAAGTCACATGACAAAGGTCAAATGTGATTCAGGGTCAATGAACTTTGGCCGAGTTGGGGGTATCTGCCCAGTCAGCAAAATATATTGGGCCCATATGGGATTAATATGGGAAATCTTGGCAACAATATGGGCCCCATATGTGCAACACATATGGGGCCCATATGGGAATGTACGGGTCCCATATGACCCATATGGGTCCTATATACCGTTAGCATCGTCATCCCCATATGGGCCCCATATAGGTTTCACGTGGGTAAAATGTAAGCATGCCCACATAAAACCCATGTAAACCCCACATGGCCCCATATGAAAACAATACTGTGTTTTTATATGGGTCCCGTGTGGGCCCCATGTAGGTTCATGATGGTTTAATCAATTAAAAAAATACATTAATTTGTGTCATTAGGGTGACTTTACAACCCAATACTCTAATCTTTATCATACACTATAATCCTACATTCTAACCCTAAATCCTAATCCTATCCTACACCTAACCACTGAATATTGTTATTGACTTCTATATAAAGAGCGAGTTTGCTATACTTCACAGGCTATGGTTAATAACAATTTTCAATATTTAACCTTGAAAATTTTCTCCTGAAATTAAATCTTTCGATTTTTTTATGTTATGGTAATAAATTACATACTTTTCTGAACTTTTCGTGGTGGAATCATTGCATAAACATAAACATATTAATTGTTGTAGCTGTATTAGCTAAAATTTTGGTTATTTAATATTGTAATGAATATTCATGAGTGCACGCAGTCCAGATCGATCTGGTAAAATGACCCAGATACATCCCAGATGGGTCCCATATATTTTGGCCCATCTGGGTCTCACAGGAAAATGCCATCGCCAGCCCAGATGATATTCATCTGGTACATATGGGCCCAGATTTAACCCAAATGGATCTCACATATTTTTGCCCATCTGGGTCCCACGTGGAAACGCCCATCTCCAGCCCAGATGATATTCATCTGGTATATATGGGCCCAGATATAACCCAGATGGGTCCCACATATTTTAGCCCCTCTGGGTCCCACTTGGAAATGCCCATCTCCTCCAGCCCAGATTATATTCATCTGGTACATATGGGCCCATATATATCCCAGATGGGTCCCATATATTTTTGTCCATCTGAGTCCCACTTGGAAATGCCCATCTCCTCCAGCCCAGATGATATTCATCTGGTACATATGGGCCCAGATATATCCCAGATGGGTCCCACATATTTTTGCCCATGTGGGTCCCACTTGGAAACGCCCATCTCTAGCCCAGATGATATTCATCTGGTAGATATGGGCCCAGATACATCCCAGATGGGTCCCACATATTTTAGCCCATCTGGGTCCCTCTTGAAAATGCCCATCTACAGCCCAGATGATATTCATCTGTTACATATGGGCCGAGATTTAACCCAGATGGGCCCCATATATCTGGGCCCCATATATCTGGGCCCCATGTGGACCTACCCACTTCTAGCCCATATGGTTTCCATATGGGCGATATGGGTCCCAGATAACCCACATTGGACCCATATGGGGCCCAGATATTTCGCTATCTGGGTGGGGGGTGTTTCATCAATATTGTTGCGCGACAACTGTCAGCGCTGACTAAAATTGTCAGCGCTGACAAAAATTGCATTTCACGAAACTCTCGGTGCCCCTCTGACTATTGTCAGAGAATTTTGTTTTACAAATCGGCTTGAAAGAGGTTCGCTGAATAATTAGGCCACGCCCACTCCCAAAGTCGTGAAAAAGATGAAAAGCTTGTTGATATTTTCGCCGTGACGATTCGAAATAAAACGAAGAAATTAGTAGAAGCGAAGGTCCCCGGAGTCGTGAATGAGGATTTTTACCGTAAATAAAACCCTTCAAAATATCGTTCATATTGTATGTAAGGTGATTTAATTATTTGTGGTGCGTAATTATCAAATGAATTACAAGAAAAGAAATCTTCTGGCAGGACCCCTGTCGATACGATCGATAAACTTGACAATACACAATCCAGTCAAGACCCATACCCGTGTTTCTGTGTCTGTAGAACTATCTCGGGTCCAGACTAACGTTAGCCTGTCCATACACGTTTTTATGATCCGCACATGGCTGCAATTTTATAAATTTTGAAAATTTCCCTTGTTTTGTATTAATTTTGTTGATCGGTGTAGTCGGAGATATCCTCGATCACCAGGCGAAAAAGCGTGTGCAATTGTTAATGTACACATATCCAATAGGGCCATCCCAATTTTGTGTTACAGATGTTGGAATTGAACAGGAGCTAAATCACATGGTAATAGTGTGTGTTAAATTGGTAAATTTGATGTTCTCAACTTATTTAGCATAATTTTAGGCTTAGCAAGTCACAAGTCAAATGAAGTGAAGGCTCTCGACGGCAGGCGAGGATTCAGGGGGGGGGGGATGATGTGGCGGAGGTGCGTTCACACCCAATAGAAATTAAAATCTAGATTATAAATTATAGATCCTAGTTTTGAATTATGGTGCACGCACCCGAGGGCGTGGCCAAAGTATAGGGCACAGATCTAGGCCTAACCTTACTACTGCACTAGAACAGGGCTAGATTTACCTTAGATTATCTTTGACTTTGCGCACCCACATGAAATGAGGCATTGCATAGGCCCTACCTCCCTTTTTTAAAAAAAAGGATTGATTGTCCAATTGGAGGGGAGACGAAAATATGCTCTTCATTTGTGTGCGATTATGAAGTTTGTTTTGCTTTTTTTCTTAGTCAATTCTTTAGACAAATTACTAATCATCACCCTATAAATTTTGACTCTCGATCTGCAATAGCGTCGGTGTTGTTTGGGTAAATAAATTATATTGTTGTTGATACTCTCTCTTAATCTATTAAAAAAATATATAATCGTACATGTACCACTTAAAGTTAGAGTCTAGTCATACCCTGGATTTTCCAAAAGGAGGGGCAAATTTTTCGAAGGAAAATTTTGACAAGCGAAAAAAAGGGTTTTCAACCACAAATTAAGAGTATTTCCTACCTGAAAAAATTTGACAAGCGAAAAAAAGTCTTCATTTTTTATTTTGCTTCTCAAAGGGGGGGGGGGCACTTGCCCCCTGTGCCACCCCCTGGGTCCACGCCTGGTAATACCTAACCTTAAATAGCATGTAAAGGTTAAAGGTCCCTTTATCATAAAAAATATAGGAGAATATGCAATGGATCTCATCAAGCCCAAGTATTTTTTGCCTTAAATCTCATAATAAAGTTCCAATGAACAAAGGTCAAAGTCCAGAAATAGTTGACAGTTTCATGGGGATGCAATTTGCTGCAGTTTTGAATTAGGAGCCTATTCATATTTTTTTTTATTAATTTGATCGTGGCTTTTAACCGGCAAGGTATCCAAGCGCTATTGGGTTAGAAAAAAACTTTTCACTTATTTGAATTTAAAAAAAAATATTGAAAAAAACTGTTTTATTATTTGTATGGTTAATGTGTTAATGACTGTCTTGTTTAAAAACTTTAAAAACCGTTCCGCTGACCCTGCAGCTAACATGCACACCCCCCCCCCCCCCCCCCCCCCCCCCCGTTTCCGGAGCCCCTGCTCTCCCCCTCAATCCATTTATTACTATTTAAGTTTCTCAGCTAGAGCATATGTCATATACTAGAGTTTGTATGTATGATTAACATAATAAAAACTTGAACCCTTTATTTACCCCCTTCTATATGTAACCTGGTAATCAAAAGATGTTTATTTCCTGTTTTTAGACATATACATGTGAGAAGAATACGAAATTATGGCAAATATTTTAACTAGCTATTTCAATACTATTTTTCCCCCAGGTGGAGGCTTCACCCAAATTTTTCAGACAGACAGAGATACAAAGTTACCCAAGTATAAATGGTTGAAGGTTTAGGACAGCCAGACAAGAAGGCATGAAATGTGATGTCACTTTAAGTTAAAACACTCTTAATTATGACTGCCTCATTTTGGCGAAGAAAGTAAAGTCACATTAAAATAAATTTATATTACCGGTACTGTTCTCTTATTCTAACAGTCAATATCTGAAAACAATGACATCTTTAAGTGCTAAGATGCTTAATTGATTAATGGTGATATTTCTTGGACAGTTGTAAAACAACCATTATCGATCAATGCTAGATGCTGTGACTTTCTTTCTATTGCCAAATTAGTAAATGAATGTTCCATTGTTCTGCATTCCTATTAGACCCCCCTCCCCCCCTACACCATCACCACCTGCTTTATCAGGGAGGAACACCGGAAGATTATCCCCAAGAGAACACAATTTTTATTTATATATCTTTTAGGCCTGTATAAATGAGATAAAGGTAATGACTACAAAAGCAGTCATTAAACCTCATTATTTGAATTGATCTTGGTTGGGGGGGGGGGGGGGGTGCCTCAGGATCTTGCCTTTTGATTTTGCACTCGCTTCAGAAATCAGCAGGTATGCTGCTGCTCCTGATGTTGTTTTTTTATTTATAAAAACATGACTCTTGCATGAAATCAGCATTTGGCTCTAAATCCAGAAATAAAGGGGATAAGCCCGTCAGTCATAAGGACCATAAGTCATAATACTAACTGGTCATAAGGACCGCTAGTCATAACGTGTAAAATCCTATACCCAAAAGCTCGCTAGTCATAATAGGCAAAAGGGGTCGCTAGTCATAAGGTCATAAGGACCATGGGTCATAAGGTCCGATTTTCATAATGCAAGATAAGGGTTGCTATTCATAATGGACCATAAGGGTAATTGATCATAAGGATCGCCAGTCATAATCAACAATGAGGGTCGGAATTCATAATACTAGATGAGGGTCGCTAGTCATAAAAAGGAAGAGGCTACATTGATCATAAGGGTCGCCAGTCATAATAGGGGATGAGGGTCGCCAGTCATAATGGTAGAAGGGGTTCGCCAGTCATAATAATGGATGAGGGTCGCCAGTCATAATAATGGATGAG
Organism: Lytechinus variegatus; assembly: GCF_018143015.1. Classification (NCBI taxonomy): domain Eukaryota; kingdom Metazoa; phylum Echinodermata; class Echinoidea; order Temnopleuroida; family Toxopneustidae; genus Lytechinus; species Lytechinus variegatus. The sequence continues at coordinate 9,814,324 of NC_054748.1, read as the reverse complement.
GGTCGCCAGTCATAATAGGAGAAGGGGTTCGCCAGTCATAATGATAGATGAGGGTCGCCAGTCATAATAGTAGAAGGGGTTCGCTAGTCATAATGGTAGATAAGGGTCGCTATTCATAATAGTACAAAGGGTTCGCCAGTCATAATGATAGATGAGGGTCGCCAGTCATAATAGTGGATGAGGGTCGCTATTCATAATAGTAGAAGGGGTTCGCCAGTCATAATAATGGATGAGGGTCGCTAGTCATAATAATAGATGAGGTTCGCCAGTCATAAAAGTAGAAGGGGTTCGCCAGTCATAATAATGGATGAGGGTCGCTAGTCATAATAATGGATGAGGGTCGCTATTCATAATAATGGATAGGGATCGCCAGTCATAATAGTGGATGAGGGTCGCCAGTCATAATAGTAGAAGGGGTTCGCCAGTCATAATAATGGATGAGGGTCACTATTCATAATAATGGATGGGGATCGCCAGTCATAATAATGGATGAGGGTCGCCAGTCATAATAGTAGAATTGGTTCGCCAGTCATAATAATGGATGAGGGTCGCTATTCATAATAATGGATGGGGATCGCCAGTCATAATAGTGGATGAGGGTCGCCAGTCATAATAGTAGAAGGGGTTCGCCAGTCATAATAATGGATGAGGGTTGCTATTCATAATAATGGATGAGGGTCGCCAGTCATAATAATGGATGATGGTCGCTATTCATAATAATGGATAGGGATCGCCAGTCATAATAGTGGATGAGGGTCGCCAGTCATAATAGTAGAAGGGGTTCGCCAGTCATAATAATGGATGAGGGTCGCCAGTCATAATAATGGATGAGGGTCGCCAGTCATCAAAGTAGAAGGGGTTCGCCAGTCATAATAATGGATGAGGGTCGCTATTCATAATAGTAGAAGGGGTTCGCCAGTCATAATAATGGATGAGGGTCGCTATTCATAATAATGGATGGGGATCGCCAGTCATAATAGTGGATGAGGGTCGCCAGTCATAATAGTAGAAGGGGTTCGCCAGTCATAATAATGGATGAGGGTCGCTATTCATAATAATGGATGAGGGTCGCCAGTCATAATGGATGAGGGTCGCTATTCATAATAGTAGAATGGGTTCGCCGGTCATAATAATGGATGAGGGTCGCTATTCATAATAATGGATGGGGATCGCCAGTCATAATAGTGGATGAGGGTCGCCAGTCATAATAGTAGAAGGGGTTCGGCAGTCATAATAATGGATGAGGGTCGCCAGTCATAATAGTAGAAGGGGTTCGCCAGTCATAATAGTAGAAGGGGTTCGCCAGTCATAATAATGGATGAGGGTCGCCAGTCATGAAAGTAGAAGGGGTTCGCCAGTCATAATATTGGATGAGGGTCGCCAGTCATAAAAGTAGAAGGGGTTCGCCAGTCATAATAATGGATGAGGGTCGCCAGTCATAAAAGTAGAAGGGGTTCGCCAGTCATAATAATGGATGAGGGTCGCCAGTCATAAAAGTAGAAGGGGTTCGCCAGTCATAATAATGGATGAGGGTCGCCAGTCATAATAATGGATGAGGGTCACTATTCATAATAATGGATGGGGATCGCCAGTCATAATAATGGATGAGGGTCGCCAGTCATAATAGTAGAATTGGTTCGCCAGTCATAATAATGGATGAGGGTCGCTATTCATAATAATGGATGGGGATCGCCAGTCATAATAGTGGATGAGGGTCGCCAGTCATAATAGTAGAAGGGGTTCGCCAGTCATAATAATGGATGAGGGTTGCTATTCATAATAATGGATGAGGGTCGCCAGTCATAATAATGGATGAGGGTCGCCAGTCATAATAATGGATGAGGGTCGCTATTCATAATAATGGATAGGGATCGCCAGTCATAATAGTGGATGAGGGTCGCCAGTCATAATAGTAGAAGGGGTTCGCCAGTCATAATAATGGATGAGGGTCGCCAGTCATAAAAGTAGAAGGGGTTCGCCAGTCATAATAATGGATGAGGGTCGCCAGTCATAATAGTAGAAGGGGTTCGCCAGTCATAATAATGGATGAGGGTCGCCAGTCATAATAATGGATGAGGGTCGCCAGTCATCAAAGTAGAAGGGGTTCGCCAGTCATAATAATGGATGAGGGTCGCTATTCATAATAGTAGAAGGGGTTCGCCAGTCATAATAATGGATGAGGGTCGCTATTCATAATAATGGATGGGGATCGCCAGTCATAATAGTGGATGAGGGTCGCCAGTCATAATAGTAGAAGGGGTTCGCCAGTCATAATAATGGATGAGGGTCGCTATTCATAATAATGGATGAGGGTCGCCAGTCATAATGGATGAGGGTCGCTATTCATAATAGTAGAATGGGTTCGCCAGTCATAATAATGGATGAGGGTCGCTATTCATAATAATGGATGGGGATCGCCAGTCATAAAAGTGGATGAGGGTCGCCAGTCATAATAGTAGAACGGGTTCGCCAGTCATAATAATAGATGAGGATCGCTATTCATAATAATGGATGAGGGTCGCCAGTCATAATGGATGAGGGTCGCTATTCATAATAATGGATGGGGTTCGCCAGTCATAATAATGGATGAGGGTCGCCAGTCATAATAGGAGAAGGGGTTCGCCAGTCATAATGATAGATGAGGGTCGCCAGTCATAATAGTAGAAGGGGTTCGCTAGTCATAATGGTAGATAAGGGTCGCTATTCATAATAGTACAAAGGGTTCGCCAGTCATAATGATAGATGAGGGTCGCCAGTCATAATAGTGGATGAGGGTCGCTATTCATAATAGTAGAAGGGGTTCGCCAGTCATAATAATGGATGAGGGTCGCTAGTCATAATAATAGATGAGGTTCGCCAGTCATAAAAGTAGAAGGGGTTCGCCAGTCATAATAATGGATGAGGGTCGCTAGTCATAATAATGGATGAGGGTCGCTATTCATAATAATGGATAGGGATCGCCAGTCATAATAGTGGATGAGGGTCGCCAGTCATAATAGTAGAAGGGGTTCGCCAGTCATAATAATGGATGAGGGTCACTATTCATAATAATGGATGGGGATCGCCAGTCATAATAATGGATGAGGGTCGCCAGTCATAATAGTAGAATTGGTTCGCCAGTCATAATAATGGATGAGGGTCGCTATTCATAATAATGGATGGGGATCGCCAGTCATAATAGTGGATGAGGGTCGCCAGTCATAATAGTAGAAGGGGTTCGCCAGTCATAATAATGGATGAGGGTTGCTATTCATAATAATGGATGAGGGTCGCCAGTCATAATAATGGATGAGGGTCGCTATTCATAATAATGGATAGGGATCGCCAGTCATAATAGTGGATGAGGGTCGCCAGTCATAATAGTAGAAGGGGTTCGCCAGTCATAATAATGGATGAGGGTCGCCAGTCATAATAATGGATGAGGGTCGCCAGTCATCAAAGTAGAAGGGGTTCGCCAGTCATAATAATGGATGAGGGTCGCTATTCATAATAGTAGAAGGGGTTCGCCAGTCATAATAATGGATGAGGGTCGCTATTCATAATAATGGATGGGGATCGCCAGTCATAATAGTGGATGAGGGTCGCCAGTCATAATAGTAGAAGGGGTTCGCCAGTCATAATAATGGATGAGGGTCGCTATTCATAATAATGGATGAGGGTCGCCAGTCATAATGGATGAGGGTCGCTATTCATAATAGTAGAATGGGTTCGCCGGTCATAATAATGGATGAGGGTCGCTATTCATAATAATGGATGGGGATCGCCAGTCATAATAGTGGATGAGGGTCGCCAGTCATAATAGTAGAAGGGGTTCGGCAGTCATAATAATGGATGAGGGTCGCCAGTCATAATAGTAGAAGGGGTTCGCCAGTCATAATAGTAGAAGGGGTTCGCCAGTCATAATAATGGATGAGGGTCGCCAGTCATGAAAGTAGAAGGGGTTCGCCAGTCATAATATTGGATGAGGGTCGCCAGTCATAAAAGTAGAAGGGGTTCGCCAGTCATAATAATGGATGAGGGTCGCCAGTCATAAAAGTAGAAGGGGTTCGCCAGTCATAATAATGGATGAGGGTCGCCAGTCATAAAAGTAGAAGGGGTTCGCCAGTCATAATAATGGATGAGGGTCGCCAGTCATAATAATGGATGAGGGTCACTATTCATAATAATGGATGGGGATCGCCAGTCATAATAATGGATGAGGGTCGCCAGTCATAATAGTAGAATTGGTTCGCCAGTCATAATAATGGATGAGGGTCGCTATTCATAATAATGGATGGGGATCGCCAGTCATAATAGTGGATGAGGGTCGCCAGTCATAATAGTAGAAGGGGTTCGCCAGTCATAATAATGGATGAGGGTTGCTATTCATAATAATGGATGAGGGTCGCCAGTCATAATAATGGATGAGGGTCGCCAGTCATAATAATGGATGAGGGTCGCTATTCATAATAATGGATAGGGATCGCCAGTCATAATAGTGGATGAGGGTCGCCAGTCATAATAGTAGAAGGGGTTCGCCAGTCATAATAATGGATGAGGGTCGCCAGTCATAAAAGTAGAAGGGGTTCGCCAGTCATAATAATGGATGAGGGTCGCCAGTCATAATAGTAGAAGGGGTTCGCCAGTCATAATAATGGATGAGGGTCGCCAGTCATAATAATGGATGAGGGTCGCCAGTCATCAAAGTAGAAGGGGTTCGCCAGTCATAATAATGGATGAGGGTCGCTATTCATAATAGTAGAAGGGGTTCGCCAGTCATAATAATGGATGAGGGTCGCTATTCATAATAATGGATGGGGATCGCCAGTCATAATAGTGGATGAGGGTCGCCAGTCATAATAGTAGAAGGGGTTCGCCAGTCATAATAATGGATGAGGGTCGCTATTCATAATAATGGATGAGGGTCGCCAGTCATAATGGATGAGGGTCGCTATTCATAATAGTAGAATGGGTTCGCCAGTCATAATAATGGATGAGGGTCGCTATTCATAATAATGGATGGGGATCGCCAGTCATAAAAGTGGATGAGGGTCGCCAGTCATAATAGTAGAACGGGTTCGCCAGTCATAATAATAGATGAGGATCGCTATTCATAATAATGGATGAGGGTCGCCAGTCATAATGGATGAGGGTCGCTATTCATAATAATGGATGGGGTTCGCCAGTCATAATAGTGGATGAGGGTCGCCAGTCATAATAGAAGGGGTTCGCCAGTCATAATAATGGATGAGGGTCGCTATTCATAATAGTAGAAGGGGTTCGCCAGTCATAATAATGGATGAGGGTCGCCAGTCATAAAAGTAGAAGGGGTTCGCCAGTCATAATAATGGATGAGGGTCGCCAGTCTTAATAGTAGAAGGGGTTCGCCAGTCATAATAATGGATGAGGGTCGCCAGTCATAATAATGGATGAGGGTCGCTATTCATAATAATGGATGGGGATCGCCAGTCATAATAATGGATGAGGGTCGCCAGTCATAATAGTAGAAGGGGTTCGCCAGTCATAATAATGGATGAGGGTCGCCAGTCATAATAGTAGAAGGGGTTCGCCAGTCATAATAATGGATGAGGGTCGCCAGTCATAATAATGGATGAGGGTCGCTATTCATAATAATGGATGGGGATCGCCAGTCATAATAATGGATGAGGGTCGCCAGTCATAATAGTAGAAGGGGTTCGCCAGTCATAATAATGGATGAGGGTCGCCAGTCATAATAGTAGAAGGGGTTCGCCAGTCATAATAATGGATGAGGGTCGCTATTCATAATAATGGATGGGGATCGCCAGTCATAATAGTGGATGAGGGTCGCCAGTCATAATAGTAGAAGGGGTTCGCCAGTCATAATAATGGATGAGGGTCGCTATTCATAATAATGGATGAGGGTTTGCCAGTCATAATGGATGAGGGTCGCTATTCATAATAATGGATGGGGTTCGCCAGTCATAATAGTGGATGAGGGTCGCTATTCATAATAGTAGAAGGGGTTCGCCAGTCATAATAATGGATGAGGGTCGCCAGTCATAAAAGTAGAAGGGGTTCGCCAGTCATAATAATGGATGAGGGTCGCCAGTCTTAATAGTAGAAGGGGTTCGCCAGTCATAATAATGGATGAGGGTCGCCAGTCATAATAATGGATGAGGGTCGCTATTCATAATAATGGATGGGGATCGCCAGTCATAATAATGGATGAGGGTCGCCAGTCATAATAGTAGAAGGGGTTCGCCAGTCATAATAATGGATGAGGGTCGCCAGTCATAATAGTAGAAGGGGTTCGCCAGTCATAATAATGGATGAGGGTCGCCAGTCATAATAATGGATGAGGGTCGCTATTCATAATAATGGATGGGGATCGCTAGTCATAATAGTGGATGAGGGTCGCCAGTCATAATAGCAAAAGGGGTTCGCCAGTCATAATAATGGATGAGGGTCGCTGTTCATAATAGTAGAAGGGGTTCGCCAGTCATAATAATGGATGAGGGTCGCTATTCATAATAATGGATGGGGATCGCCAGTCATAATAGTGGATGAGGGTCGCCAGTCATAATAGTAGAAGGGGTTCGCCAGTCATAATAATGGATGAGGGTCGCTATTCATAATAATGGATGAGGGTTTGCCAGTCATAATGGATGAGGGTCGCTATTCATAATAATGGATGGGGTTCGCCAGTCATAATAGTGGATGAGGGTCGCTATTCATAATAGTAGAAGGGGTTCGCCAGTCATAATAATGGATGAGGGTCGCCAGTCATAAAAGTAGAAGGGGTTCGCCAGTCATAATAATGGATGAGGGTCGCCAGTCTTAATAGTAGAAGGGGTTCGCCAGTCATAATAATGGATGAGGGTCGCCAGTCATAATAATGGATGAGGGTCGCTATTCATAATAATGGATGGGGATCGCCAGTCATAATAATGGATGAGGGTCGCCAGTCATAATAGTAGAAGGGGTTCGCCAGTCATAATAATGGATGAGGGTCGCCAGTCATAATAGTAGAAGGGGTTCGCCAGTCATAATAATGGATGAGGGTCGCCAGTCATAATAATGGATGAGGGTCGCTATTCATAATAATGGATGGGGATCGCTAGTCATAATAGTGGATGAGGGTCGCCAGTCATAATAGCAAAAGGGGTTCGCCAGTCATAATAATGGATGAGGGTCGCTGTTCATAATAGTAGAAGGGGTTCGCCAGTCATAATAATGGATGAGGGTCGCTATTCATAATAATGGATGGGGATCGCCAGTCATAATAGTGGATGAGGGTCGCCAGTCATAATAGTAGAAGGGGTTCGCCAGTCATAATAATGGATGAGGGTCGCTATTCATAATAATGGATGAGGGTTTGCCAGTCATAATGGATGAGGGTCGCTATTCATAATAATGGATGGGGTTCGCCAGTCATAATAGTGGATGAGGGTCGCTATTCATAATAGTAGAAGGGGTTCGCCAGTCATAATAATGGATGAGGGTCGCCAGTCATAAAAGTAGAAGGGGTTCGCCAGTCATAATAATGGATGAGGGTCGCCAGTCTTAATAGTAGAAGGGGTTCGCCAGTCATAATAATGGATGAGGGTCGCCAGTCATAATAGTAGAAGGGGTTCGCCAGTCATAATAATGGATGAGGGTCGCCAGTCTTAATAGTAGAAGGGGTTCGCCAGTCATAATAATGGATGAGGGTCGCCAGTCATAATAGTAGAAGGGGTTCGCCAGTCATAATAATGGATGAGGGTCGCCAGTCATAATAGTAGAAGGGGTTCGCCAGTCATAATAATGGATGAGGGTCGCCAGTCATAAAAGTAGAAGGGGTTCGCCAGTCATAATAATGGATGAGGGTCGCTATTCATAATAATGGATGGGGATCGCCAGTCATAATAATGGATGAGGGTCGCCAGTCATAATAGTAGAAGGGGTTCGCCAGTCATAATAATGGATGAGGGTCGCCAGTCATAATAGTAGAAGGGGTTCGCCAGTCATAATAATGGATGAGGGTCGCCAGTCATAATAATGGATGAGGGTCGCTATTCATAATAATGGATGGGGATCGCTAGTCATAATAGTGGATGAGGGTCGCCAGTCATAATAGCAAAAGGGGTTCGCCAGTCATAATAATGGATGAGGGTCGCTGTTCATAATAGTAGAAGGGGTTCGCCAGTCATAATAATGGATGCAGTTCGGCAGTCATAATAGTGGATAAGGGTCGCTATTCATAATATAAGAAAGGGTTCACCAGTCATAATAATGGATGAGGGTCGCCAGACATAATATGATTTATTTATTGCAAACATTTCTTAATTACTTTGGCGCAATCTATCAAAATGTATCACTGCAAGGAAAAGACTCCCTGCAAATTATTCAAATCCAAACGTTAACATATACACAACAAAAAAAGTAAGTCCCCCCTTGAACAAACATCAATAATTTCCGAACCAATTCGAATTATTGATATATTTTTCCATGAGCGTGTAGGTAATTTTATAGGCTACCCTCTGAGTAAATGTTATGGACGTATTTTAGGTCATGCTTCAGTGAGCACCGTCAGAAGGCAAAAATGTCACTTTTCAAAAGTCACAAGCCAAATATCATGACTTTGATTCCATTTTACTGGAACTAATTCCACATTCTCATCATGAAAAATAGTCAGAAGGCTTGTAAAATGTACTTTCTAAAGTACGATACAACTTTTTTGCTAAATTTCATGGTTGAATAAACACAAGTCCAAATTTGCAATAATTTGATTTTTTACACATTTATATCACTAAGAATGAAAGAATATGATGACAGTTATTTTTGGGAAGAGTATCTTCAACAATATTCATCGTTTCACGGTCAAATGAACATTTATTAAAAACAAAAAATACGATTTTCAAATATCATAGACAATTATTGTTTCATTTTGGTAACTGAAAATGATCTTTTCTCAACTTTTTCGTCATGTTCACGACCATTTAACTTGCGTCAATGATTCAAAGGCTTTTAATTAAACATTCACGCTTGAATGAACATGTGGAATGTGATGCTCTCTTTTTTACGTTATTGGAAAAAATGCAATTCGTAACTATGGATATCCGTTAAAAACCTCCTTGCATAGTTCATTTGATTTGATGTTTATGAAAATCCCGATGTTTAATGCATCAGTGAGCACATAATATTCGAAAATTATGCAAATGAGAAGAAAGTTCAAAGCCTTGGCCCCACTCTGTGCCGTGTTGAATTGTTATTTTGGTGTGCGTGCCTTTTGGATAGTGTTACTCTGAAGCCATGTGCGTAATTTCATGAAAAAACTGTTGGCAGAAGTAGCACAAACCGTCCATGAAACAAACCCTCATTTCATATTTGTGAAAATTTTGACTTCTCTCATAGACTTGTGTACATTATGGGTGCATATGTTTAAGCATACTTAACCCCTTATTCAATATAGTGGAACTTTTTTTCAAGGCTGTCTTTAGCAATGTCATTTGGCAGTAATGTTTATTAACCTATGGGCAGAATTCTGTGCAAAAATGAAATCAATATGTTTATTCATGGATGAGTGAGCACGCATCAAATTGGGAAAATTGGTATTTTCAATGTCACAGACTCATTTTAAAGGGTCATAAAGTGCATATTGAGGGCAAATTCGGTTTCAAATGTTTTTGTTTTATCATCCATCATATTTTCTATCACCACACACTTTTCGAACTTAAAACATTTTCATGGTTGAGCGAGCACATTCGAAAACTTAGGAATGAATACTCTTTATACGGCATAAATGCATTCTTTTCGTAACAAATTTTCATGATCAGTTTAATTTATGGGCAAATTAGTGGTGGACCCAGAATCTTAAAATGGGGGAGGGGCCTATAATCGGGGGAGCCACCAACATTTTCAAATTCTAACATGATCTATAGCAAGTTGTAAATGATACTACCATAACCCCCTATGATGATACGTCACAATACAGGAGCCGCGGAACGGTTTTCAAAGTGGGGGGGGGGGGGAGGTTGGGGGTAGCTGAGCCAAAAGTGGGAGGGTGTGGGCTGACCATGCAAGAAATCACAATCGTTTGGTCATTTTTGTACATGCTTTTTTAAAAAAGTGGGGGGGGGGCTGAACCCCTCCCCCCCCGCTTTCGCGGCCCCTGCAATACAATGTGCTCACTTAACCATGAACATACGATATCAAAATTGTGTGTGGAGAGGCTAAATGATGGATAGTAAACCAGTATAACATCATAAAATTCACCTATATAAACCAACTTTTGTCCAACATTGTATTTGCACAATCTGAAACACGACTCTTGTGACTTTCAAAAAGTGTCATTTTTAATTCAATCTTTGATTATTCATGCATGACTCAACCGATCAGTTTCATATTTCCCCAGGAGTTGCCTAATGAGTGTAAAAATCCACCTACGAAACATCATGTCTCAAAATCATTCCGTTCAAAAGTTACAGCAATTTGATTTAGGGGGACTTACTTTTTTGTTGTGTATATATCTCAATTAATTATGATATCAAATTATTTGGGATAAGATTAGGTAGGCCTATCCAGCCATAATGATTATGCATTCTCCTTTGGCGACTTGCTGTTTTGAAATTGACTGCGGTATGGTTTCGAAGTGGGAGGGGGGGGGGGGAATCGGGTTAGGTAAGTTCGAAATGTTTGTGTGTGTTTGTGGGGGGGGGGGCGTTAATATTGTACTGGTTTATTGAAAAGGACGACAAGGAGAGGGATTGAGCCTCTCATGGTCCCGGTTTCCTGGGCCAGTCAGAATATCACGGAAAAGTAATATTACATTTCAAGATATTGAAGGTCAAGTCGCAAGAAAAATGTTGACTTAACGTTAAAAATTTCTTATAGATTTATTTATTTAATCATTTATTAAAACATCTTTATACAGGATAAAATGTTCAAATAAAACACTGTTTTTCAACACGGTCCTGTTACATCAAGAATATGAAATAACAATAGAAATGCATACAAACTTAATTAAGTTAAAATACTGAATATGCTTAATTTAAAATAAAAGTTGCCAAAAAATAGAGAGAGCAGGAAGAGAAATAGTGTGGTTAAGTATATGGCAGAAGTAGAGAGAGAGAGAGGGGAAAGAAAGGAGTACAACAGCATAATACAGGATTAACTAGACAGTTAAGTATACAATAACATATGGATAAAAGGTCAGTCTACTGTTAATTTAAAAATACTTGTTTTTGTACGACCTCTTGAAATGTAAGAGGTTAGAAATATTCTGGAGTTCATTTGACAAGGAGTTCCATGTCTTTATTGCACTAAATTTAAAGGATTGCTTGAAACTTTCAATATTTGGCTTATAGGTAATACAGCATTCATTGAATCAGCATTACGTGTATCCATGTCTATCAGTAAATAGTTCAATATCATTACAGAGTCTAATAGGGGCAAGTCCATATATACATTGGTAGAAGCTAAAATACATAAAAAATCCCTCATTGTATCAAAAGATTGTCATAATTTCAGTTAAATCTGTACAACTAATAGAAAATCATATTCTTTCATTACAATACGTGCCGCTCGCCTTTGCAGTCTATTAAGTTCCCTGTTTTTCAATGAACAATTACCCCAAACGGAACGAGCATGATCTATACATGACTGATTATTTTTTTCAATAAAGTATTATATAAGTCTGGTTTAAGAGTTTTACTTAAATGTCGTAAAGCATTTAACTTATTGATCTACATAGATGTTTGACATGAAAATTTCATATGAGATTATTATTAACTTCAACACCTAAATATCTTACAGAATTAACTTGTTTGAGTTGCCATTAAGCTTTATATAGAATTTCCTTTGTTTTTTGAATAACGAGTTGAAATAAGCATAATACTTATTCTAGTAACATTGATCTTTAAACAATTGTTTATATACCACTTATCAATTTCATGTAAACATACCTGTAAATCGCACTGAATTGTTATGTAGTATTTTATGTAGTATGTATTTAAGTTCCTGTTATCCTTTTAGTCATTCACATTCACTTGTTTACAAACTCCCCAATGTCATCTAAGAATCCAAAAACCCCAATGCCATTTAAATCCTAAACCTTGACCATTAATGACCAACCTCCAGTGATGTCAGCTAACTTCAAGGAAGAAGTAGGACTCACACTTCCAGCCCGAGTCACTTGCACAGAGCATCACCACACCCTTATACCACAGAAAGTTTGATAGACAGTTACCTATAGACCAATCAGAACGAGTTAACATCCCCCACCTTAAATTGTTACACCCCAAAACTAATGATATAAATAAGACTGCTTGATTATTGAAGAATAGAATACAGAAGAATACTAGACCCACGCTCATCCAGATAGAGAATCGGAAATGTACACAATTACATAATCAGCAAAAATATTACAAACATGCAGCAGCACTGGCGTAAATCCCGGGGGATGGGGATATACCCCCCCCCCCCCCATTCAAGGAGGGGAGATGGCCCGAACAAACACCCCCCCCACACACACACACACATACACACACTTTTTACGAAAGAAATGAAAAAAGAATCACAAGAGATAATTGTTCTATTGGTGAAAATTCTTCCTAAAATACCGCTAAACAAATAAAACATTATTTAATCATAAAATGCAGATAAAGAGCCAGTTCACCATTTCCAAACGAAATACTTATGTCATTGAAGAGAAACCCCGGTTTCTTCAAATTCATCAATGTTGGGTCTTTGGGAAGGGATTAAGATGGAATGTCAAAAAAATTGAAACATATAATAAATCCATTAAACCATCATCATGATGGGATAAAAAATGATAATATTGGAGGGGGTTGCCGTATGGACACACAGTGGCGTAACCAAGGGGGGCATGGGGGGCACGCCCCCCCCCCCTCCAATCGGCTGAACAAAAAAACAAACGGGGAAAATGAGAAAAGAGGGAGAATGGAAGAGAAACGTAGTGGGGAAGAGGAAAATATTATTCATTATAATGTTATATTATATGATAATTGTTACATTACATAAGAAACATTGCAATCATACCTTTATGAAACATAATTTGCCCAGGGAATACGTCTTCATTGTTCCTGGTGCTCGCATTGTCTGTTTCACGAGATATATAATCCTGTTGTACTAAAACATCCCGTTTTCAAGTCAATATAAACCAAATATGTTTCCTAGCACTTGAGTTATCACTGTTTTATTTAGTGACATAGCTTCTTTTTTAAGATTAAAAAAGTGATTGCCCCATGTTAAGGTCTTCGTATATATGAAACATTTCCTTCCATGATTACGTTCGCTTTAGTGGATTGGTGAGATATGACAGCTCTTCATGAATTTCTAAAATCTGTCTTTCAAGTATCCCTTCTTCTAATCTGAATATCAAAAAATTTCAGCTCTCGCTCGCATGATTTGGTTAATGAAATACGTATATGGTCCTAGTTGATTCCTACAAAGAAACCTTAGAATGCCCCACTTCAGGTCTATATTATTTAAATTTTCAGCTCGCGCTTCGCGCTCGCAATATTTGTCAGATGCGTATGATAATCATAATTGCAATGACTGCAAAAAGTGTTTCATGTGTTCAGATGTAATTCTAATAAAATCAGCAAGCGCTTAGCACTTGCATAAGATGACTATGGTGAGATATGCATACTCTAAGTGGATTCCTAAAATATATTTCTTAAAATCTCGCTGTTTGTGGTCTAATTGTGGTCAGTATAACCATGATAACTGTATCACTATAAGAAAAAGCAAAAAGAGACATTTTGTGGGTATTTTATAATCCATCAAAGGGAAAGTTGTTCACATGTGACATCACACATCCCTGTCGCATTGTCAATAGGAGGATCTCAATTAGCATTTGTGATTGCAATATTCAAATACTCATATTAAACCTTTTCATTATTTCTATGGTTTTTCTCAAATTTTCTTTGTTCTTATTCTTTGATTTTAAAACCTTCTTGTTCCTAAGGTTTCATTTACCTTTAAAAAACTAGAGTGCTAGTTAGAGAGAAAAAAATATTGATATATTACCTAGAAGTAGTGTAGTGTGGCCGGGTGTTCTAACATGTCTTCCTCGCAGTCATAAGCAAGCCAACTCAAAAAATAAGGATGTTGACCAAATGCAGTGTAGTAGTGTTCTAATTTATTGGTCTGCAATGCAGACCTCACTAGGCTTTGCCTTCACAAATAATACATTCAAATATATTAAAAAATAATGTCACATGATAAATTCAACCAATAGAGAAACAGAGAATGGAAGAACCCAGAAAAGTGGAAGAACCAAGGGTGAAAGGTGAACCAATGAGGATGAGATAGGATGATATGAATGAAGAAGAATGTTCTGAATGTAAATGAGAAAATAACAATAGAAACATGTGAAGCTGTATGGAGTTGGAATGGCAATGGAATGATGTGATGAGAGACTAAGGAATGAGAGAAACAGGTGTGTGACAATGGTATAGAAATAGTAGTGAAGTATGGAAAGCAAAGTGATAAATACTCATTTATATCAAATAAGGCAAAATTCAACTCTTACAGTAGTGTCACTGTGAATGGCTTCTGTGATGAAATCCAGAAACATCAAACCAGTTGATGTTGCTAATTATATCTGGATTTCATTGAAAATTACCATAGGATTGCAGTGGTACATGTACATTATTTAAAAAAAAGAAAATCCTCCTCCAATATTCAATATTTTCTCCAAAACTATTGTGTTTGCCATGTTTGCTGCCGTTTACTAAAAAATCCTTCAGCCCATCACAAGCTGAACTGAGCTGCTTTACAAGGGAGTGTGTTAAACTGGAACTTTATAGGGGGGGGGGGGGAGAGCAAATCAACAAAGACTATGGATGGTCTGTGTGTCAGTAATAGGTAGAGTCTTATAAAACTTTTGAGATAAATGTTAATGATGCATGAAATAAATTTGCCCATAAAATTTCTGATGAGTAATTGCAGAGGATAATTGTTAATTGTACTTGGTTATAATTTGTTGTATTAATGTAGAGTGAATCGGTGTGTTAATCAAATTTATCACAACAAGATTACAACATTCATAATATTGCATTATACACCTGGCCAGATGTAGTAGTATAGTTCAGGACTTGAGGTGGGGATATTAAGGCTACTGCTTTTTATGCCCTCATATGAACATTCATCATCTAATGTGCTTCATGAATTATGTCATGTTGCAGGGGTCAAACAAAGATTACCATTAAATATTTTGCTATGTGATCTACTGTACATACAGTGTTTTTTTCTTCCATACTCTTATTTCTTTCTGAATTTGTCATTTGCATTTTTGAATAGAAATTGTAAAATGAAGCATTATCAACTGGGGTTGAAAGGGATGCAGGTGTCATGGACAGAAGGCTGGGGCAATAAGGGACAAGGCATATCCAGGATTTTAGAAGGGGAGGCAAAATAAAAAGGATAAAGCTTCACCAACGAGTAGGGAACTCCCGGGGGGGGCACTCGAACAAAAAAGTGGTAGGGGTGTGCCGCAGCCCAGAAGGAAAAAAACAGGAAGACCAGTAATTGTTTTTACTGGGCCAGTTGATTTTTAACTGGTCCAGTAAAAA
This sequence comes from Lytechinus variegatus, assembly GCF_018143015.1. Taxonomy (NCBI): domain Eukaryota; kingdom Metazoa; phylum Echinodermata; class Echinoidea; order Temnopleuroida; family Toxopneustidae; genus Lytechinus; species Lytechinus variegatus. The sequence goes on along the minus strand of NC_054748.1, from coordinate 9,798,785 downwards.
TCAACTGGAGACCAGTTCCAACAACTGCTTTCCAGTTGAAGCAATTAGTAAAGGTCAGTTAAATTGTTTTTTCATCAAACTGATCCTCCTGGTCCAATAAATGGTTTCCAGAAGATTTTTACTGGTTTCCAGTATATGTTTACTGGTTTCCAGTATATATTTACTGGACCAGTTGATTTCTAACTGGACCAGTAAAAATCAACTGGACTCCAGTTCAATCAAAGTAGTAATACCAGTTAAATTGTTTTCATCAAACTGGTGTTGTACTGGTCCAATAAACAATGACTTTATGTCAAGTCAGATCATATGACGAATTATGTAAAATGAATCTTGCGATTATTACCGCTATCATTTATCATTGTTATCATTCTTTTTATGATTATCCTAATTATTATGATTATTATGATCATTGTTGTTATCATTCGTATAACTGTTATCATTGTTATTGATATTGTAATTAAAATTTATCAATATTATAATCATCAATTATTAACATTATCATTAAAATAATTATTTCCTTTTTTAGATGATTAAGATCAAAGCAAGATATATTCCTCTGATATAGTTAACTGGTCTAAAGTAATTCAATGTTTGAAATTAAACTGGTCAAGACCAGTAATACCAGTAATTCTGATGCTTATCACGTGGTTTACCTCATTTGCATATTTCCTGTTTTTTAAAGAAAAATCAGGATTTATAATGGAATATCCTTGCAATAGCACTCATTGTTCTTTAAAAACCTTCCAAATAAGTATGTGAACTAATTCACAATGAAAATGTTTAATTTCATACATCACATTCAAAATAACAGCAGAAAGATTAATTTACTAACCATCTTTTCCATCACATTTCACTGTCCATGATATAAAACATACCAAATGCATGTAATAAACTGATCCAGTAAGACCAGTATGAGGACCAGTTCGACCAGTTAGACCAGTATGAAGTCCAGTGAGACCAGTAACAACCATGAGAATCAAGACCAGCATACTTCAAGACCAGTTTAATTTTTAACTGGACTAGTAAAATTTAAACTGGAACAGTATGACCAGTTAGACCAGTAAACTGATGTTCCAATTTCCAGAGTTACCAGTTAAAATTATACTGGTCTAACTGGTCCAGTAGAACTGGTTTTTCCTTATGGGGGGCGAGACAAAAACGGGGGCCTTGGAGCGGGCTTATTGTAAAAAGGAGGGTCCTCAGAACGGGCTTCGGAACTACAAATGTTTGTGAAAACGGGGGTCCTTGGAACGGATCTCCAGCGTGTGAGTGCGTATGCATCCCTATGGAACGAGTATGCGTGTATGATGCAGCTAGCCGGGTGCGCTCGCGCAGACAATGGTTAGACAGTGCTCTGCGGCCGCTTTTCACCAAAATTGCAGCTCAGTGTAACAGATCAATGCGATCGGAACGGCGTAACGAAAAATATGCGATGCTTTGTGGATGCGGATTTCTTTCTTCTTTTTTCTTGATATTATAAAGAGGAAAATGCCTTGGAGCGACTTTCTTTGTTCTTTTTCTCACTAAGACAAAAATGCTATGCCTTGGAATGGAAATTTGAGTGTAAAAATGGGGGTCGATCCCCTCCACGGCACATACCCACTATGCATTATATACTGAGTGCCCCCCCCCCCCGGAAGGGAATTTAACCTCACTGAAAATACAAAAAACCCCTCCTTTAAAAGGGAGAATGATTTGCTGCTTTTGCTATCTTTTGCATTTCAGTACTTGCATTTTGCTGCAATATATCGGATTCGGTACTAAAAGTTTGAAAACAATGACTGGGCCCAATCATTGTTTTCAGACTTTTAGGTATACCTGTAGTAAGACTTCCAAGTCAGCATTCAGCAATGACTTCTGCATTAGATCCCCCTTTCTCTCTTTATTTCTCATGTACTTGGTCTGTATCTTTTAACACTAATTGCTTTCTGGTTATCTTTCCAACATCACTCTCTTTTCTCTTGGGCTTCACAATATCTGTAGTTTCCTCTCTCTATTTTCTAAGACTTACTTTGACAAGGAATTGATTCATGAAAATTGTTTTTATTGTTAAGTACCAAATTCTTCGTAATCAATGTAATTTATGAACTAAGTAGCACATATATATATATACAGTGTGTATCCAAAAAAGTTTACTCTTTGAAAAAGCCATGGGAGTTCAAAAATATACAACAGGTGGGTATTTTTCAAATATTATCTTAGGCAGGGTGACCACAAAATGAAATACGGGCCAATTGACAAAGATGAAGGATACACAGTGTTGTGAAAAAAATATAAAGAATTGGAAGGGAGGGTGAAAAGACAAAAGAAAAGAAATGAATTAAGAAAAAAAAATGAAGGGGAAAAAATAAAAGAAAGTTAGAATAAAAGAGGGATGAAAGAAAGAATGAGAGAGGAAAAAAGGTTTCCATCATTCTTTGAAATGAATATAGAAAGAAAGAAAGAAAGAAAGAAAGAAAAAAAAAGAAAGAAAGAAAGGAAGGGAAGATGAATAAAGTTGTGAAAGATAAAATAAAGGAGAGAAGGAGAAAAAAGAAAGAAAAAGTGAGGAGTAAAGAAAGAATGAAGGAAATGATTCTAAGAAAGAAAGAAAGAAACAGAAAGAATAAGAACAGGAAGGAATGGTGAAGAAAGGAAGGAAGGGAACAAAAGAATCTAAAGAAAGAATAAGGGAAAATAATTAAAAGAAAAAATAAATAAAGGATGAAAGAATTAAAGGAAAAAAGAGAGGGAGGAAAGATGAAGGGAGGAGAGACTGAAAACAGAAAATAATGGAAGGAGAGAAAGAACAAAAATTTAAAAAAAAGAGAGGAATTTAGGGAGAAGGAAGCAAAGAAAAGATTAAGGAAAGAAAGAATGAAAGATAATTTTATTAAAAAGAAATTTAATAAAGAAGTCAGAGAAAGAGGAAATAAAGAAAAATGAACACAGATAAAGAGAAAGGTTCAGGAAAGATAGATAGGAAATAAAGATAGATGGAACAAAAAAGGGCAAGCATGAAGGATAGAAGGATGAAAAAAAGGATAGAAAGAAAGAGGAGAAAAAATTCAAGCTTCAAAAAAAAAACTGTGATTTTGGCGGCCATTTTGGATTTTGGCCAGGCACACTTTTTTCTCGGACCCCGAGAAAAAATATTGTCACTTCATGTTGAGATACATTACAAGGAATTAAAAAAACTGTTGACATTTTGAAATTACCAAAAAAGTATTTGTGACCCATGTATAGCCCACTTCTATTTACATTGGATCTTGATGAAATTGTCACTGTTTCTGTGTTAATTGCTAAATGATTCAAAAGAATTTTTTTTTAATTGGATGGACCCCCTTATAATCGCGATTTCTTTTTGATAAATGTAAACTTATGATCGAGCAGTGGTTTATTAAATATTTAACATTTTTTTTTCCCAATTAGGTTTCCATAGGCGATGGAATGCACAGATAGGAAGAGCTCATCCATCCCTCTGGGCAGTAATTCGTCGCATGAAGAAGGAAGGAAAGCGGACTGAGTCATCCTTGGCCAAGGCCCTTCGTGGGGATCGCCCTCCCAGGATCAAAAGAAAATGGAGGAGGTTGGAGAGACGTATCGACATACTTAATGCAAGTCTCCGAGATGGCGGCCATACTTTGGCAGAGTACTGGGCAGCTGTTGTTTATGTAACACATGAGTTTCATTAAGCATGGATAGTTTTTGTCTCGCCCACCAGAGGTGAAGGCGAGACTTATAGGGATCCAAATGTCGTCGATCCGTCACAAACCTCTAATGACACATAACTCCACAACCATAAGTCGCTTTTCAACCATGCAAGCTTGGATGGTGGATGGACTGGGGGGACCTGCATGTTATGCTGCAGTCTGAGGTCACATGGTAAGGTCAAAGGTCATTTTCAGGTCAACATTAAAGTTTACGTGCAAGGCTCTTATGACAAGTGTTATTCCATCCCAGTCATTTCACAATGAAGTTTCGATAAAATCCTCGTGCGTGCCCTCACAAATCATGATATTTCTGGTTATTTTCATAAGTGGGCGAGACGCAAAATTGCTTTTGCCTTGTTTGTTTAGCTGTGTAAATGGCCATTTATGTCGGCACTTTTCACCTCAGGGACTCAACAGTTACCGTTATTGGTTTGATTTGAATCCTGTACTAGCTAGTAGCTATTATAACAGTAAATTTTGCTGGGTTTATTTTTGTCTCGCCCACCAGAGGTGAAGGCGAGACTTAGGGATCCAAATGTCGTCCGTCCGTCGTCCGTCACAAACCTGTAATGACACATAATTCCGCAACCATACCTTTCTTTTCAACCATCAATCTTGGATGGTAGATGGACTTGGGGGACCTGCATTATATGCTGCAGTTGGAGGTCACATGGTTAGGTCAAAGGTCATTTTCAGGTCAATGTTAAAGTTTACATGCAAGACTCTTATGGCAACTAACTTCTCAACCGTAAGTCACTTTTCAGCAAAACTTGGATAGTAAGTACTTAGGCGACCGCAATGATATGCTGCAGTCAAGGACAAAAGTCATTTTCATGTCAACGTATGTCACTTTTCAACAAAACTTGGATAGTAGATTAGGCGACCCACATGTTATGCTGCAGTCGGAGATCACATGGTAAGGTCAAGGGTTATTTTCAGGTCAGCATTAAAGTTTACGTGCAAGGCTCCTATGACAAGTGTTATTCCATCCCAGTCATTTCAAAATGAAGTTTCGATACAGCTGTTGCGTGCCCTCGCAAATCCAGATATTTCTGGTTATTTTCATAAGTGGGCAAGACACAAAATTGCTTTTGTTTTGTGTTAAATGAAACATGATGAATAAAATAATTTTCCTATAAAAAGAGATGTGACATGAGGTGTCTGATGATCTATTCCTGCTCAATTTAAAAACTTTCATTTTTGGCGGAAAAAGTGCAATGACACAGCATAATGTATGTGCTGCATGTCTGACATCACAAAAAATTGAAATATACACATTTCTTTATATTTATAAAAACTGTCTTAGTGTCAGGATGATGAACTTCCCCTTCATTGCACTAATGCGAACTATAGCAGCCCTGTGTAACACCATATTAAGTCCTGAACTATGACCTTGTCAGCGTGTGATAATCTGGATACAGTGTGTGTCTGTGTACATCTAAGTTTGTTTAATCCCAAGTCATATTTTATGGATTCTGAATCAACTTCACGGACAGATCTAGTAATCCGGGGGGGGGGGCAAATTTTCAGAGGAAATATTTAAAAAGCCACCCCCCCAAAAAAAAGGTTTTCAACCAAAACAAATTGACAAGCAAAATAAGTTCCCCACTTTTAAGTCTCTTTGTCCTCTCTAAACCATTCAACGGATCTAGAAATGCCTTCATAGGAGTGTCAACGATTTTAAATAACATACCATAGTAGTATTGGCCCTAATAAGCTAATCAGCTTTTTATAACATTAGCACTGTTTATTTTAAATACCCAGAAAACACAAGAAAATGCAAAGTTTTAAAGGATGCTGTGGTGGATCTGTCATATTTCCCATGTGAGATGTGTGAGGTTTTCTAGTCCAGAGGTTTTAATAAGATGAAAAGCATAGCAAACTTATTACCATTTGTTTCCAACATGGCTTTCATTTCGTATAAATGGCTACCATAAATTTGATATACAAGACTAAATCAGGATGACAGATATTGTCCTTTTATTTTGTTAAATAAGATTTTACATGGTTTAGCATAAGCTGTTAATAAGCATTTGTTTAATATGTTGATTCATGGTTTTCACCATTTTATATTCTTAAACCTGACAATAAGTCATGAATTATTTGTATAGAATATTTCCCCACAACAAAGCCTTGATTTTAGACACTAGTTTAAAAAGTTTTGATAATCATGATAGTCTTAATTCATCACAGTGCAATTAACCAAGTGAACACATTTTGTAAGAATGTGTGCAATATTAATTTATTAAATTATCATCCTTTAGATTAACATCGATAATCATGGAAATTTAAGACATTAAAACCTTAACATATGGGATGTTCATGACACCCAATATTGAAATAGTTATGCTTTAATTCATCATATAAAATCACTTGTTTCTTACAACATTTTGTTTGACATGTCCATATGATTTTTTTATACAGTATATGCAGGGGCCGGGGTGTAATGTATATATTAGAAAATGCAATTGGTTATGTCTTGGGGAAAAGGTGTAGATTGTGCATAATTCCAATATCAAGGAAATCTACTTTGAATATATGCAAAGTTTGGATAGTTTGGACCTAAACCTGTACCACAGTATTTTCTAAAAGCCTTCTTTTTCATTAAAGATTTTTTAAAGAGAAAAATGTCTTTACTCTATATGTACTTTTTTTAGTTAATCTTTAATATGATATAAGACGAAATTATCAGCATGAGAGCTGTGATTGAGGATGGGGTGTGTGTATGTGATCGAGGGAGAAGATATTTGTGTAGGAGTTAGGGGGGCTTTATTCAAAATTTTTGGTGGGGAAAGTTTAACAAGCTTATCCGCGGTAAAATTTTGCGCTGATTCCAAAAATATCACTCTTATTGACCGTACTCGCGCCATTTTGGCCAAATTTTGACCAAAACTTACCATTTTAACCACTCTGGCGAACCCCTTCTACTATTATGACTGGCGACCCTCATCCATTATTATGAATAGCAACCCTCATCCATTATTATGACTGGCGAACCCCTTCTACTATTATGACTGGCGACCCTCATCCAGTATTATGAATAGCAACCCTCATCCATTATTATGACTGGCGAACCCCTTCTACTATTATGACTGGCGACCCTCATCCATAATTATGACTAGCGATCCCCATCCATTATTATGAATAGCGACCCGCATCCACTATTATGACTGGCGAACCCCTTCTACTATTATGACTGGCGAACCCCTTCTACTATTATGACTGGCGATCCCCATCCATTATTATGAATAGCGACCCTCATCCATTATTATGAATAGCGACCCTCATCCACTATTATGACTGGCGACCCTCATCCATTATTATGACTGGCGACCCTCATCCACTGTTATGACTGGCGAACCCCTTCTACTTTTATGACTGGCGACCCTCATCCATTATTATGAATAGCGACCCTCATCCATTATTATGAATAGCGACCCTCATCCACTATTATGACTGGCGACCCTCATCCATTATTATGACTGGCGACCCTCATCCACTATTATGACTGGCGAACCCCTTCTACTTTTATGACTGGCGACCCTCATCCATTATTATGACTGGCGAACCCCTTCTACTATTATGACTGGCGACCCTCATCCATTATTATGACTGGCGAACCCCTTCTACTATTATGACTGGCGACCCTCATCCATTATTATGACTGGCGAACCCCTTCTAATATTATGACTGGCGAACCTCATCCATTATTATGACTGGCGAACCCCTTCTACTATTATGACTGGCGACCCTCATCCACTATTATGACTAGCGATCCCCATCCATTATTATGAATAGCGACCCTCATCCATTATTATGAATAGCGACCCTCATCCACTATTATGACTGGCGACCCTCATCCACCATTATGACTGGCGAACCCCTTCTACTTTTATGACTGGCGACCCTCATCCATTATTATGACTGGCGAACCCCTTCTACTATTATGACTGGCGACCCTCATCCATTATTATGACTGGCGAACCCCTTCTACTATTATGACTGGCGACCCTCATCCATTATTATGACTGGCGAACCCCTTCTAATATTATGACTGGCGAACCTCATCCATTATTATGACTGGCGAACCCCTTCTACTTTTATGACTGGCGACCCTCATCCACTATTATGACTAGCGATCCCCATCCAGTATTATGAATAGCGACCCTCATCCATTATTATGACTGGCGACCCTCATCCACTATTATGACTGGCGAACCCCTTCTACTATTATGACTGGCGAACCTCATCCATTATTATGACTGGCGAACCCCTTCTACTATTATGACTGGCGACCCTCATCCATTATTATGACTGGCGAACCCCTTCTACTATTATGACTGGCGACCCTCATCCATTATTATGACTGGCGAACCCCTTCTACTATTATGACTGGCGACCCTCATCCATTATTATGACTGGCGAACCCCTTCTACTATTATGACTGGCGAACCCCTTCTACTATTATGACTGGCGACCCTCATCCATTATTATGAATAGCAACCCTCATCCATTATTATGACTGGCGAACCCCTTCTACTATTATGACTGGCGACCCTCATCCATAATTATGACTAGCGATCCCCATCCATTATTATGAATAGCGACCCTCATCCACTATTATGACTGGCGAACCCCTTCTACTATTATGACTGGCGAACCCCTTCTACTATTATGACTGGCGATCCCCATCCATTATTATGAATAGCGACCCTCATCCATTATTATGAATAGCGACCCTCATCCACTATTATGACTGGCGACCCTCATCCATTATTATGACTGGCGACCCTCATCCACTATTATGACTGGCGAACCCCTTCTACTTTTATGACTGGCGACCCTCATCCATTATTATGAATAGCAACCCTCATCCATTATTATGACTGGCGAACCCCTTCTACTATTATGACTGGCGACCCTCATCCATAATTATGACTAGCGATCCCCATCCATTATTATGAATAGCGACCCTCATCCACTATTATGACTGGCGAACCCCTTCTACTATTATGACTGGCGAACCCCTTCTACTATTATGACTGGCGATCCCCATCCATTATTATGAATAGCGACCCTCATCCATTATTATGAATAGCGACCCTCATCCACTATTATGACTGGCGACCCTCATCCATTATTATGACTGGCGACCCTCATCCACTATTATGACTGGCGAACCCCTTCTACTTTTATGACTGGCGACCCTCATCCATTATTATGACTGGCGAACCCCTTCTACTATTATGACTGGCGACCCTCATCCATTATTATGACTGGCGAACCCCTTCTACTATTATGACTGGCGACCCTCATCCATTATTATGACTGGCGAACCCCTTCTAATATTATGACTGGCGAACCTCATCCATTATTATGACTGGCGAACCCCTTCTACTATTATGACTGGCGACCCTCATCCACTATTATGACTAGCGATCCCCATCCAGTATTATGAATAGCGACCCTCATCCATTATTATGACTGGCGACCCTCATCCACTATTATGACTGGCGAACCCCTTCTACTATTATGACTGGCGAACCTCATCCATTATTATGACTGGCGAACCCCTTCTACTATTATGACTGGCGACCCTCATCCATTATTATGACTGGCGAACCCCTTCTACTATTATGACTGGCGACCCTCATCCATTATTATGACTGGCGAACCCCTTCTACTATTATGACTGGCGACCCTCATCCATTATTATGACTGGCGAACCCCTTCTACTATTATGACTGGCGAACCCCTTCTACTATTATGACTGGCGACCCTCATCCATTATTATGAATAGCAACCCTCATCCATTATTATGACTGGCGAACCCCTTCTACTATTATGACTGGCGACCCTCATCCATAATTATGACTGGCGATCCCCATCCATTATTATGACTGGCGACCCTCATCCACTATTATGACTGGCGAACCCCTTCTACTTTTATGACTGGCGACCCTCATCCATTATTATGACTGGCGAACCCCTTCTACTATTATGACTGGCGAACCCCTTCTACTATTATGACTGGCGATCCCCATCCATTATTATGAATAGCGACCCTCATCCATTATTATGAATAGCGACCCTCATCCACTATTATGACTGGCGACCCTCATCCATTATTATGACTGGCGACCCTCATCCACTATTATGACTGGCGAACCCCTTCTACTATTATGACTGGCGATCCCCATCCATTATTATGAATAGCGACCCTCATCCATTATTATGAATAGCGACCCTCATCCACTATTATGACTGGCGACCCTCATCCACTATTATGACTGGCGAACCCCTTCTACTTTTATGACTGGCGACCCTCATCCATTATTATGACTGGCGAACCCCTTCTACTATTATGACTGGCGACCCTCATCCACTATTATGACTAGCGATCCCCATCCATTATTATGAATAGCGACCCTCATCCATTATTATGACTGGCGAACCCCTTCTACTTTTATGACTGGCGACCCTCATCCATTATTATGACTGGCGAACCCCTTCTACTATTATGACTGGCGACCCTCATCCATTATTATGACTGGCGAACCCCTTCTACTATTATGACTGGCGACCCTCATCCACTATTATGACTAGCGATCCCCATCCATTATTATGAATAGCGACCCTCATCCATTATTATGACTGGCGACCCTCATCCATTATTATGACTGGCGAACCCCTTCTAATATTATGACTGGCGAACCTCATCCATTATTATGACTGGCGAACCCCTTCTACTTTTATGACTGGCGACCCTCATCCACTATTATGACTAGCGATCCCCATCCATTATTATGAATAGCGACCCTCATCCATTATTATGACTGGCGAACCCCTTCTACTTTTATGACTGGCGACCCTCATCCATTATTATGACTGGCGAACCCCTTCTACTATTATGACTGGCGACCCTCATCCATAATTATGACTAGCGATCCCCATCCATTATTATGAATAGCGACCCTCATCCACTATTATGACTGGCGAACCCCTTCTACTATTATGACTGGCGAACCCCTTCTACTATTATGACTGGCGATCCCCATCCATTATTATGAATAGCGACCCTCATCCATTATTATGAATAGCGACCCTCATCCACTATTATGACTGGCGACCCTCATCCATTATTATGACTGGCGACCCTCATCCACTATTATGACTGGCGAACCCCTTCTACTTTTATGACTGGCGACCCTCATCCATTATTATGAATAGCAACCCTCATCCATTATTATGACTGGCGAACCCCTTCTACTATTATGACTGGCGACCCTCATCCATAATTATGACTAGCGATCCCCATCCATTATTATGAATAGCGACCCTCATCCACTATTATGACTGGCGAACCCCTTCTACTATTATGACTGGCGAACCCCTTCTACTATTATGACTGGCGATCCCCATCCATTATTATGAATAGCGACCCTCATCCATTATTATGAATAGCGACCCTCATCCACTATTATGACTGGCGACCCTCATCCATTATTATGACTGGCGACCCTCATCCACTATTATGACTGGCGAACCCCTTCTACTTTTATGACTGGCGACCCTCATCCATTATTATGACTGGCGAACCCCTTCTACTATTATGACTGGCGACCCTCATCCATTATTATGACTGGCGAACCCCTTCTACTATTATGACTGGCGACCCTCATCCATTATTATGACTGGCGAACCCCTTCTAATATTATGACTGGCGAACCTCATCCATTATTATGACTGGCGAACCCCTTCTACTATTATGACTGGCGACCCTCATCCACTATTATGACTAGCGATCCCCATCCAGTATTATGAATAGCGACCCTCATCCATTATTATGACTGGCGACCCTCATCCACTATTATGACTGGCGAACCCCTTCTACTATTATGACTGGCGAACCTCATCCATTATTATGACTGGCGAACCCCTTCTACTATTATGACTGGCGACCCTCATCCATTATTATGACTGGCGAACCCCTTCTACTATTATGACTGGCGACCCTCATCCATTATTATGACTGGCGAACCCCTTCTACTATTATGACTGGCGACCCTCATCCATTATTATGACTGGCGAACCCTTCTACTATTATGACTGGCGAACCCCTTCTACTATTATGACTGGCGACCCTCATCCATTATTATGAATAGCAACCCTCATCCATTATTATGACTGGCGAACCCCTTCTACTATTATGACTGGCGACCCTCATCCATAATTATGACTGGCGATCCCCATCCATTATTATGACTGGCGACCCTCATCCACTATTATGACTGGCGAACCCCTTCTACTTTTATGACTGGCGACCCTCATCCATTATTATGACTGGCGAACCCCTTCTACTATTATGACTGGCGAACCCCTTCTACTATTATGACTGGCGATCCCCATCCATTATTATGAATAGCGACCCTCATCCATTATTATGAATAGCGACCCTCATCCACTATTATGACTGGCGACCCTCATCCATTATTATGACTGGCGACCCTCATCCACTATTATGACTGGCGAACCCCTTCTACTATTATGACTGGCGATCCCCATCCATTATTATGAATAGCGACCCTCATCCATTATTATGAATAGCGACCCTCATCCACTATTATGACTGGCGACCCTCATCCACTATTATGACTGGCGAACCCCTTCTACTTTTATGACTGGCGACCCTCATCCATTATTATGACTGGCGAACCCCTTCTACTATTATGACTGGCGACCCTCATCCACTATTATGACTAGCGATCCCCATCCATTATTATGAATAGCGACCCTCATCCATTATTATGACTGGCGAACCCCTTCTACTTTTATGACTGGCGACCCTCATCCATTATTATGACTGGCGAACCCCTTCTACTATTATGACTGGCGACCCTCATCCATTATTATGACTGGCGAACCCCTTCTACTATTATGACTGGCGACCCTCATCCACTATTATGACTAGCGATCCCCATCCATTATTATGAATAGCGACCCTCATCCATTATTATGACTGGCGACCCTCATCCATTATTATGACTGGCGAACCCCTTCTAATATTATGACTGGCGAACCTCATCCATTATTATGACTGGCGAACCCCTTCTACTTTTATGACTGGCGACCCTCATCCACTATTATGACTAGCGATCCCCATCCATTATTATGAATAGCGACCCTCATCCATTATTATGACTGGCGAACCCCTTCTACTTTTATGACTGGCGACCCTCATCCATTATTATGACTGGCGAACCCCTTCTACTATTATGACTGGCGACCCTCATCCATTATTATGACTGGCGAACCCCTTCTACTATTATGACTGGCGACCCTCATCCACTATTATGACTAGCGATCCCCATCCATTATTATGAATAGCGACCCTCATCCATTATTATGACTGGCGAACCCCTTCTACTTTTATGACTGGCGACCCTCATCCATTATTATGACTGGCGAACCCCTTCTACTATTATGACTGGCGACCCTCATCCATTATTATGACTGGCGAACCCCTTCTACTATTATGACTGGCGACCCTCATCCACTATTATGACTGGCGAACCCCTTCTACTTTTATGACTGGCGACCCTCATCCATTATTATGACTGGCGAACCCCTTCTACTATTATGACTGGCGACCCTCATCCATTATTATGACTGGCGAACCCCTTCTACTATTATGACTGGCGACCCTCATCCCCTATTATGAATGGCGACCCTTATGATCAACGAACCTTTTTCCTCCTTATGACTGGCGACCCTCTTCCTTTATTATGACTAGCGACCCTCATGTTTGATTATGAATGGCGACCCCCATCGTTGATTATGACTAGCGACCTCTATGAACAAAGCCCCTTATAAATAGCGACCCTTATGACTATTATGACTAGCGGTCCTTATAACTAGCGGGTATTATGACCAGTGGTCCTTATGACTGGCGGGTGGACCCCGAAATAAAGACCAAATGTGATAATTTGGTACTTTGACTCCCTTTCTTTGGTAAACCAATGAGAAAAACCCCAAGTCATTATAATCAATTGTGTATACATGAACATTTTAATCATTTTTTTATTCATTTCGTTGTTTGATAAGGCTTTGGTGACAATATTTTAACCATTTAGAACTTCCATTATTATTTCAAACAAAAAAATGTAAGTTTTAACAATGACAAACTAGGAATAAATGACTTCGATATCAATAATTATGGAAATTAATATCTTTATTAATAAAATATCACATGCTCTATGAATTAATTCCATATCAGCTACTTCAATAAACATGAACAGCAGCAGGAGCAACATCAGCTTCAGCAGCCGAAACCACAACTGCAGTAAGAGATGCAACTACCACACCGACAACATTAAGAGCAACAGCAAAAATAACAATTGCAGCAGAAATGCAACAACCACATTGGCAACATCAGCAGGAGCTCCAACAACCATGCAGGGAACATCAGGTGCAACATAAATAACTTCATTAAGAGATGCAACAACCACAGTGGTAAACATCAACAGTAGTAGCAACAACGACAGTAGAAACAAAGCCAACGGCAAGGATTAAGCAATCACTTGATACAGGCAATAACACAAGCGGCAACATCAACAAATGCATCCGAAGATGCAACAGCCACACTCGTAAACAGCAGAAGTAGCAGCGATGACAACAGCAACCACACAGGCAACACCTTGAGCAACATTGGTTGCAACAATAACTTAACTGCACCAGGAGATTAAACGATCACACCCACAACACCAAGAGCAGCAGCAAAAACAGCAGAAATTCCAGCAACCACGATGACAACAGCAGCAGCAACACCAACGACACTAATGAATATTAAAAAACTTGTAAGAAAGTCAATGACACCACAGTTTTAAGACATTATCGGACAATATTGATTAAAAAATGCACAATGATTTATTCGGGTTAAAGAAAATTATGTTTGAAAAAAATGTGTACATTTGAAGATGTTTCCTATGTATCGATTATTATTTATGAAAATATAGTTTTAGAGATAAAAATATGATTCTTGAAATGTCTACTATTTACTTGTCATTGACTAAAAAATACATTTTCTTTGAATTTTCTTAATGAAATGAAAAATAAGCAATTTATCAAAATGTTATATAAAAAAATCAACTGAAATTGATTGATTTTAGCTGCGGAGGCCCTCAAAAGGCTGATTAGTCACTGAAAATGAGTTTTGTCGGTAGGCGAAGGCCACCGACAAAATTAGTCGGTGTTTTCCAATAATTTGTCGGAGAAAATCAGTTTATATCTACTGACTAGCTTTCATTATTTAATATTTTGTTTAATGTCGTTCTTTTCAGTTGTTAATGATGTTTATAATACAATCTGATCTATTTAATTATGTCCTGGACCCCTAGGCAGAACAGAGTGATAATAATTACCACTCTAAATGGACAATACAGCCATTCATATGGATTTATTTTGTAATTATATCTGATCTATTTTGTTTGTAGTTTGCATGTTTTTATAAATGGAAAATCAGTTCAGTTCAGTTCGTATTTATTTTATCTCTAAAAACAATGAGTACATATTTGCATCAAATATACACATCAAGTATACAGATTAATAATAGAACGAATAAATCATACAAAAATAACTTACAATACAATGATACAATGATATAATTTGGCCTGTATGGTCATAGAAGAAATGAAATAGGAAGACTTAAAATAAAGCCAGCAATGGCCTTGTGAGATAAAGTCTCCTTAACTATCAAATGCTTATGTGGAGGCTATACTTTGCATATTATAATAAAAACAAATATATATACATAAAAAACAAAGGTGACATAAAGGTTGAAGGATACATGTATATACAAAAAATGATAAGTAACACGTGTTTGAGAAAATCCATAGTGTGGATATAAAATTGTAGCAAAGCTGCTAAATTAGACATATTTTGAAGTAAAGTATTGTTTTAATCTTCTTTTAAAGAGGGATAGAGATTTGCATGACCGAACAAAATTAGGTACAGAGTTCCAGATTAAGGGGAAATTAAAACGTATAGCTTTTTGTACAAAGGTTTTTCCTACTTTCCATAAATGAAATAAACTACTCATACGTGTGTTGTGATAGTGTACAGTATTATTAATACAAAACATTTTACTAATCTTGTTTGGCAACTTTTTTGTGAAGTAGAAAAACCCTAATATTGCTACTTGATATTGATAAAGATGAAAAATATTCAAAGTATTCATTTTATGAAATAAAGGTGCAGAGGGTGAAAGATAATGACTGCTGGTACATATACGAATTGCTCTTTCTTGTAATTTATAGAGTTTATCTAACTTGGTCTTACTACAGTTACCCCCAAACAGCAATACAATATATAATATGTGATAATATCAAAGAATTATAAATATAGAATAAGGCAGATTTAGGAAGGTAACTTCTTAACTTGTACATAATTCCAGTACATTTTGATACTTTCTTATTTATGTAGTTTACATGTGAATCCCAATTCATATTTTCATCGACCTGAACCCCTAAAAAGCAAACAACTTGAGATTTAGATAGCTGATTGGAATCAATACTTAGAGCGAGATCATTACATATATTACTAGCATTAAATTTGTTATGAAAACAGATGAATGAGGATTTATTTATGTTTACCACCAGTTTGTTTGCTTTAAACCATCGGGATACATATTTTAATTCAGAATTTATGTTTTCATTTATATTTTCAAAATCAGGTTGAGTGTAAAAAAGTGTTGTATCATCTGCATACATAATGAACTTGAGTTTACTGGATGACATTACAATATCATTAGAATAAATAAGAAAAAGTAATGGACCGAGTATTGAACCTTGTGGAACTCCATGTTTAACTAAGCTATAAGTAGATGATGTATTCTGAAAATGTGTAAATTGGTAACGATTGTATAAGTAATCTTTAAACCATAAATATGGAAGCCCACGTACACCATAATATTGTAATTTGGATAATAAAATATTGTGATTTACTATATCGAATGCCTTAGAAAGGTCAATGAATATTCCTACTCCAAACTTATTAGTGTTCAATGCTGATACTACTTTATCCTGAAGATATATTAAAGCATGACATGTGGAATGGTTACTTCTAAATCCGTACTGGCTTTCAGTTAGTATGTTATTAAGCATTATGAATGAGTATAAACGATTATATATACATTTTTCTAGAATTTTTGAGAAGCTTGGTAAAATTGAAATCGGTCTATAGTTTTTGCAAAAATGGGGGTCTTCTTTCTTATAAACAGGGACGATCTTCGCAATTTTCAATTTATCTGGAACATTACCTGATGATATAGACATATTAAATATATAGCACAGAGGTTTTACAATGGAATATATGACTCTTTTTACAATGTTTATATTAATACTGTCGAATCCACATGAATAACCCTTTTTTAGTGATTTGGTTATTTCTACAATCTCCGATTCAGTAATAGGTTTTAAAAATAGTGAGTTATTAAATGAGTTATTTAAGTATACATTATAATCATTAGTTTCAGCAATATTCTCAGACGATCTTATAATATTGGTACAACAATTTACAAAATAACAATTGAATTCATTGGCGATATGCTGTGGATTATCAATTTTGTTATTATTACATGTAATATATTTTGGTAGACTATGTTTGCGCTTACAGAGTAATTTGTTTATTATAGACCATGTACCCTTGATATTGTTTTTATTTTTTGACAATTTATCACAGAAATACTTTTTTTTTAGCATGACGCAATATATCATTAGTCATATTTTTATGTTTTTTGTACTTTGTTTCATTAAAAAATGATCGATTGTTAAGGAATTTTTTATATAATGCATTTTTCTGTTTGATATGTTTTAATAATGCAGGAGTAATCCATGGTTTACGTATCAAAGTATTTTTATTCTTTTTCAAATTCATGGGAAGATGTTTATTATACAAACTACAAAAGTTACTTAAGAATATGTCATATGCACCATTAACTTCATTGCAATTATATAACGATGACCAATCAATATTATATAGTTCTCTTTGTAAGTTTTTCACACCATCATCAGTAATTTTACGTTTAAAGGTATTAGCCCTCTGTTGATTCTTTGATAGCAAATCAGTTTCATTTAATATAAAAAATACAGGTAAATGGTCGGATATGTCTATAGAGAAAATACCACTTTCCAAATTTATTGCAAAGGCATTTAAGAAAATATTATCAATGAGAGATGCTGTATTTAAAGTGATGCGGGTGGGTTGATTAATGACAGGATGTAGACCGAAAGAAGAATTTATATTTAAAAAGGACATTGTGTTTTCGTCACTTTCTTTCAGCATATCAATATTAAAATCACCTGTCATAATTATTTCTCTTTTATCATTACCAAGTTTGTTAAGAGCCTGAGAATAAAAATCAATGAATGATGCGACATCAGTACTGGGCTTTCTATAAAAAAACTCCTATTGTCAGATTGTCCTTTTCATGTCTAAATAAATCAATAAATAAATATTCACATATTGTTTCTGCATCTGCAGACAGAGAAATATCAATTCTTACAAAAAAAATTATATCGTTTTTAATGAAAAAACAAACACCGCCACCTCTGCCTGTTACTCTATCGAAGTTTACAAACTCATAACCATGTAAGTGAAATGGAATTACAGGTGTGCCGGATATCCATGTTTCTGATAAAGCTATCACTGAAAAACTATTATTTAAAGTAGATAAGAAATCTGAGATACTATCAAAGTTCTTATGAAGACTACGTGCATTAAGATGTATCAGGCTGAAATCATTATTTTGAAAATGTGCATTGAACTCTGACGGTGTATAATAATTAGAAGTATATGCATTTGATAAACAGTTTACATTAAGTTCTGGGTCAAGATCAATTAGAGGATTACTCATAAAAGTATAAAAGTGTGTTTACCTTGAAGTTATAAAACACTCCGAAAACTGTACAATACTTAAGAAAAATGTAAAAAAGAGAGATACAGCTTTGCATGATGTACAAATTAAGCTGATGTAAGGATACATCAGAATAACTACTGTATATATAAGTAAAGATAAATAGTGACATTTTGTTTAAATGTCCTTTCATCACAACTAAGTCACACAAGTGTAAAGGTTGACACATTAGAAAAAAGTACAACTACAAAAATATGAAATGAACTGGCTAAATACCAATAAGGAAAAATGTTTAAATCAATTAACAGTCAGATAAGGAATATGAATACAATACAATACAATTGGATCCTTTAGTATCGCCTTCATCAACCCTAGGGCGAATTCTCTTTACGTCATACATAAACGATTTCAATACACATGTAAAATATTGTAAACTGCATCTGTATCCAGACGACACTGTTATTCATTTTTCTGGAAAAAAAATATCAGTGAGATAGAATACTACATAAATATTGATCTACATAACATATAAGATCGGCTGTGCCACAACAAACTAAGCCTTAATGGTAATAAAACGAATTCTATGCTTTTTGGAACTAATATTATGTTATCAAAATGTGCAAATATAAATGTTAAAATATCTTATAAAACTATCAAGCAATCTAACTCTGTTATATATTCAGGCATGTATCTCGATCCAAAATTGAAGTGGGATACTCATATTGAAGAACTGTGTAAGAAAACTAATAGGCTTGTCAAATATTTAGCACGTCTATAACATTTCGTAACTGAAAGTAATCTAAATGCAGAGCTGTTACTTAATTTGAGGCTCTGCATTTCATCTTGCACTTTTGCTCCCTTTAAGCTATTGTAATGATATTTTTGACTTTTTTCTTTTTTTGTTTTTTGTTTATTCTTGGCAATGATTGTTTTTTTTCTTTTTTCTCTTTTTGGTGACCAAACTGATTTTTATGTAAATGTGAACTCATGTATAATCTTATTAGACTTCACTTGTTCTCTGCATAGTTTTCTTAGTCTAATTTGCAAGCATCTATTCAATCAAAGTTTAGAACAAAACCTAATATGTTGATCAAACTTAGCTCCTTTAATTGTCGGGGAATGCAGGATTATACAAAACGAAAGAAAATTTTCCACTACATGAGAAACCTTAACAATGATATTATATTTTTACAAGAAACACATTCTAACAAAGAGGATGAAGTTTTTTGGAAATCCCAATGGGGTGAATCTACATGGTTTACTAGTTTTTCCTCTAATAGTAGAGGTGTGGCCATTCTTATAAGGACATAAACTGTTTGAAGAACTTATTTTAGATTTTGATATTCCTGTGTCTGATAGGAGAAAATACAATTTTTTAATGAAAAATATTCCAATGGAGTGGTTTAATAGAACAGTTTTGACTAATGTACACGTTCATGATATTTTGATTACTAAACTGATTACTGCGAAAAAAGTACCATGTTATGCCTATAAAACCTTGAATGTGCAATATCGTCCAGATAGACGGTACAACTACTGGAATGAATGCCTATCAATCCCTGTACCCACTTTGTGGGAAAAGGTACATAAAGCCAATTTCTTTTGTACTATCGATACTAAACTCCGTTCCTTTTACTTTAAGATTTTTCATAACACTATAGCTCTAAATGCATTTCTGTATAAAATCAAAAGGAAAGATTTACCAAACTGTACATTTTGTGATAATGAAGAGGAATCAATAATTCATCTGTTCTGTGACTGTGATAAGGTTACCCCAATTTGGAATCTTCTATTGACTACGATAAAAAAACATATTTCAGATTTCAATCTCACTAATTTTCAAAAATTGTTTGGTGTATCAACGGATAGATTTGTTACTTACCTTTTACTATTGGCCAAATATTATATTTATATTTGTAAATTCAAGAACACCTTACCAAATGTGGATTGCTTTAAAAGTTTTGTGAAGAAACAAAAGGAAATTGAGCATCACCTAGCCAAGAAAAGAAACAAACTCACTGTACACTTTAAGAAGTGGCGATTTGATATATGATTTTTATTTTAGATACAGTAGTTCCCCCTTTTCCATTCTATTTGTTTTTGTATCTTAAATTGAGACTTGTACAATGCACAGAGTAATATGCTACAATTGATTATACATGTAAATTTATCTCGATGTGTATTCCCTTTAGAGTAACCTGTATCGTCCAATGTTTTATTTTGATTTATGTCACCCTTTTTATTTTTTTTTCCATTTATTTTTTTATTTCATCTTTGTTTTGTGATTTTACTGCTTTTGAACAGTTTCAAATCATTCCAATTACCTGTAAATATTGTGATTATATGTGATTTTGAATACCAATAAAACACATAATTAAAAAAAAAATATTGTATAGTTCAGTTATACTTCCCTTATTTGATTATGCTGATATTGGATGTTGTTAATGATGTTTATAATACAATCTGATCTATTTAATTATGTTCTGGACCCCTAGGCAGAACAGAGTGGTAATAATTACCACTCTAAATGGACAATACAGCCATTCATATGGATTTATTGTGTGACCTGCGAAGCAGAGTGAGACTATAGGCGCCGCTTTTCCGACGGCGGCGGCGGCGTCAACATCAAATCTTAACCTGAGGTTAAGTTTTTGAAATGACATCATAACTTAGAAAGTATATGGTTCTAGTTCATGAAACTTGGCCATAAGGTTAATCAAGTATTACTGAACATCCTATTAAAGTTTCATGTCACATGACCAAGGTCAAAGGTCATTTAGGGTCAATGAACTTAGACCATGTTGGAGGAATCAACATCGAAATTTTAACCTGAGGTTAAGTTTTTGAAATGTCATCATAACTTAGAAAGTATATGGACCTAGTTCATGAAACTTGGACATAAGGTTAATCAAGTATCACTGAACATCCTGCATGAGTTTCACGTCACGTGACCAAGGTCAAAGGTCATTTAGGGTCAATGAACTTTGGCCGAATTGGGGATATCTGTTGAATTCCCATCATAACTTTGAAAGTTTATGGATCTGATTCATGAAACTTGGACATAATAGTAATCAAGCATCACTGAATATTTTGTGCAAGTTTCAGGTCTCATGATTAAGGTCAAAGGTCATTTAGGGTCAATGAACTTTGGCTGAATCGGGGTATCTGTTGAATTACCATCATAACTTTGAAAGTTTATTAGTCTAGTTTATTAAACTTGGACATATGAGTAATCAAATATCACTGAACATCCTGTGCGCGTTTCAGGTCACATGACCAAGGTCAAAGGTCAATGAACTTTGGCCGAATTGGGTGTATCTGTTGAATTACCATCAAAACTTTGAAAGTTTATGGATCTGATTCATGAAACTTGTACATAAGAGTAATCAAGTATCACTGAACATCCTGTTCGAGTTTCAGGTCACATGATCAAGGTCAAAGGTCATGTAAGGTCAATGAACTTTGGCCATGTTGGGGTTTTTTGTTGAATAACCATCATATCTCTGTAAGTTTATTGGTCTCGTTCATAAAAAGTGGACATAAGAGTAACCATGTATCACTGAACATCTTGTGCGAGTTAGAGTAGTATTCAAAGTCAGCACTGCTGCTATATTGAACCGCGTGATGCAGGTGAGACGGCCAGAGGCATTCCACTTGTTTTGTAATTATATCTGATCTATTTTGTTTGTATTTTGCATGTTTTTAAGAACGGAAAATGAATACAATACAATACAATTGGATCCTTTAGTATCGCCTTCATCTCTGGTGGGCAAGACAGAAACGAATTAAACAATATTTTTCTCCTCTTTAGTGAAAATACTCTAAGAACATAGTTTCATAACATTTTAAGAACGTTTGATGGTATTGCTATAATATCATAACAACATTTAACAAATATTTTTAGATCCCATGTACAAATTCATAGGGATGATAGTAAAGCTAAAAGAATGTTAAAATTGTATTATATAAAGACACTAAAATAACGATGTAACAAATACATTTTAACATATTATTGGCAAATATAAAAAAATTTCAACAATTTGTTGTCTTGTTGATCTATTATAAAAACCCATTTTCATTGCGTTTCAATATTTTGTTGATGTTATAATAATATTCTAACAACATTTTTAAAATGTCAATTCTTCATCATATATATATATATAATATATATATATATATATATATATATACACACACACACATACCATTATAATGTAAGTAAGTTATTATTAAGTTTCTGAAAAAAAAATGTAAAAATCATATAAAAACATTGGAAAATGTTTTAATCAACTTTCAGTAATGTTTTCTTTTTAATATTAGGAAAACATTCTTCAAAAACGTTTAGTTAAGATATTATATAAACATAGTATTATAACATTTCAAGAACGCTTGATGTTATTGTCAGAACATTTCTAACAGCGTTTTAGAATGATATTTTCACGTTCTATGTATAACAGTATAAAGATGTTACTAAAAAAAAATTTTCTTTAAAAATTTTAATATTACATCACAAAAACGTTAAAATAAGAATGTTTCTAGTATTTTGGGAAAATATTTGGAAACATTTTAAAAACTTATTTGAAAAATGTTTTGTTAAAATATTATCAGACCATAGTTTCATATAATTTCAAGAACGATTATTATTACTGTCATAATATTGTAACAATGTTTTCAAAATGCTATTAAAGATGTAACTAAAATATCATCGCGTTTCTCTGAAATCTTAGAAAGATATCACAAAAACGTCCAAATTATTATTTTTCTAATACATTTTTGAAACATTTTGAGAAGCCATCAGAAAAATAAAAAAAATTTTAAACATTTTTAAAACATATTTTTCGGACTTTTCGTAACATCAGATTTTATTGCAGTAATATCTTCAGAACGTGTTAAAAATGTTACTTTTTAATCAATTATGTATCATAAGAACGTTAAAAAATACTATTTTGTTTCGTTAAGAATGCTTTTTTATGTCATTTTAACATCAGGTTTGGCCATTTTTTTTTACATTTTTGATGTCTTTAAAAAAAATTGTCAGGCCATGAAAACATTATATGCTTCATATCATAATAACCTTTATTTCAATGCAATATAATACAATTATTCTACGCTTGCAATATGTTTATTGAGATACACGGCTTGATTAATTACAGATGCAGAAACTGAGTTTGCTTTATTGTAGAAACATGTAAAACTGTTTAGTTTTTAAGTCAAATTATTCTTTTTAAATAGAGTCGCGCTTCGCGCTCGCGTTACGTTCATTGAGATACACAGCTTGTTCAATTACAAACACCCCTGACAAAATTAATGCTGAAACTGGGTTTGTTTTAATGTAGAAACATGTAAAAAATATGCAGTTTTTAACTGAAAATATAAAAAAATTAGCTCGCGCTTCGCGCTCGCATTTTGTTTATTGAGATACACAGCTTGCTCAAAACGATGTAGAAACTGACTTTATTTAGTGTTAAAACAGGTAAAATGCTTAGTTTTCAAATGAAAATATCCAGCAAAAAAATCAGCTCGCGCTCCCATCATTCAGTGATACCCTTATTTTAGTTTGGATTGATACTCATCATGTTCATGATTGCAAAAAGTGTTGAAAATTTCAAATTTTCAGGTAGTAAAATAATATATACAAAAATCAGTTCGCGCTCGTGACATTTGCTTAGTTCTATGCCAACATTCTTCATGGTTACGTTGCTTCGAATGTTCTGTTTTTATTTCTAAATCTGAAATTTACTTCAGCTCGCGCTTCGCGATTGTTTACTGTGTTCTTTCTTAAAAATGTGTTTAACCAGTCCAGTTTTCAGGTCCAATATCTAAAAAAATCAGCTCGCGCTTTGCGCTCTTTCTATATATGATTAGTGAGAAATATATAATAGTCATAAGTCACTGCAAACAGATGATAAGCATGTCTTTTTTCAGGAACGTTATTTAAATGTATCAGCTTGCGCTCACATGAATTGCTATGTATATGTGCAGATTATTCATGGAAATTACTTATAATGTCCAGTTTCTGGTCGGAAATCAAAATTTGAACTCGCGCTTCGCGCTCGTATTAGTGTTTGATTGATCGGTCCACCCTCTTCATGGTTACGATCAAGTTTTCAGGTCGGAATATGAATTCTCGTTCAGCTTGCGCTTTGCACAGGCTTTATTGGATTAGTAAGAAATTTATTCTATCAAGGGCTAACTGCAAACAGTTAATTAACATGTCCTTTTTCAGGACAGTTGATTAAATTTCAGCTCGCGCTAACATGAATTGCTTGGTTACACATGCATATTATCCATACAAAAAGTGTTTAATTAATGTCGGAAATCGCGCTTACATCAAACATTATTGGGTTAATATATCCATCCTCTTCATGATTACCATCGAGTTTTTAGGTTGAAACTTGAAATAATTAAGAACTTCGCGCTCGCAATTCTTCATGGATGACTGCGAACAGTTTTTGATAGGTCTTTTGCTGGCCAACAGGGGCGTCGATCCATTTTTCAGATTGGGGGGGCAAAATCATTAATGTTCCAAAGGCGCTGGATCGTACAAGACACCCACATATACACCCTCACACGTACACACACACACACACACATATATATATATTTATATATGACTCATGAGACACAGACACTTATTTCACCAACAAATTAATGCGAGCGCGGAGCGCGACCTGATTTTTTTTTTTTAGTATACTGGCAGGAAAAGCGTGCCTGTTTAAAACTGTTTGTAGTAACTCATGAGGAGGATACATATCTCATTACACAGATAGTACGAGTGCCGAGAGTGAGCTAAAATTTCTTTATATTCTGACCTGAAAGCTTGATATTCTAAGCATTTTTGGTACCAATGATTAAAATTGGTATCTAAAAGAAGAATAGATGCGAGCGCGAAGCGCAAGCTGAAAATTTTGATTTTTTGATCTGAAAAAATGACAGTTTAATGGACGTTTTTTTATAAAGAACAAGATATATATCCAAGAAAAGATGAATGCAAATCGAAGCAGTTCTTTTGAGGCTTTAAAGTGAAAACGGGACATTTGCATTCACCTATTTAATCATGAGAAGTATGGGTTTTTGCTACAGAAATGATGCGAGCGTGAAGCGCGAGCTGAAATTTGTTATATTCCAATAAAAAAAATCAGGCATTTTGAGCACGATTTTAAATTAAGAACAAGTTGTGTATCTCATTCTCGCTTGCTGAACATTACAATCTTGTTTTTTTTTTTGCCATATCCGGAATTATTGGGGGGGGGGGCAAAAAGATATGTTTGCCCCCCCCCCCAATATTTTCATTGGTGGGGCGATCGCCCCCCCCCCCCAGGATCGACGCCTCTGCTGGCCAATATATTAAAAATTTCTGCTCGCGCTTTGCGCTCGCATGGATCGTTTAGATAGACCCCCCTGATGATGATGATTACAAAAGCTGCTCACAAAATTCAATTATCAGGGCTAAATATATGAAATATCCAAAGACGAAAATGTGACTAAGGAGAATGTAGAACACTTCCAAAATTCATTATTGGCAGACGTCGATAATCGCTACAGATATTTGTCGATAATCAGGGCCTCCACACCCCTTTCTGGAGAAAGCCTAGCGACACCCCTGCTGCTGCTGTTACTACTACTACTGCTACTATACTACTGCTGCTGCTACTACTACTACTCACTACTGCTACTATACTACTACTACTACTACTACTACTATACTACTACTACTACCACCACCACTACTACTTCTTATCCACCACTACTACTTCTTATAACAATGATAATGCGAATAATAGTACTAATAATGACAATAGTAATAATAACAAAAGTAGTGATAATGATGATAATAATACCAATGATAAGGACATAATGATAATAAAAAAACATTACCTTGTGCTGTGACTGCTTGAACACCAACCGTTACCATCAGAAATGCTTGTACTAGGTTAATTAAAGACCCCATGCTTAAGGTTCGCCTTTCTCAACAGCCTCAACTGGATGTAATTCCTCCGACTCCTAAAAAAACCGCAAATGAAATCTGACTTACAATCAGTCTAATAATATTTACAACCATGTCTTAGCTTTGTTTTGAAAAGATCGGTCCTCACACATCGCTCTCATCATCAGGCACCAGTGCCGCAATAACCCCCGCCCCCCCAAAAAAAAAACATATATATATATATATATAACTCACCTTCACCCGACAAAGGAATATATAATTGGTATAGTGTCGAAAATCTGTCTATCTGACGGTCAATCGGATCGGGCTCGCCCTAGCTACTAACCGTCTCTGTGGTCTAGTGGTTAAGGCACCGGCGTTCAAAGCTGGGGGCCCGGGTTCGATTCCCGGCAGAGACATTTTTTCGGCATCATCAATTTTTCCAAAGGGTAGATAGCTCTGGGGAACCTTGATTTAAGCTACGCCTACCATTGTTCTCTTCATCCATTTCTTTATAATATTTAAATAAAAAAGAGTTGCCAAAAACTGTTGTACATGTATAACTTTACACATTTATATACATATATATATATATATATATATTGAGGGTCTATTGTGTATCGCGTAAAATTGATAAAAATTTGCAAGCGAGCGGGCAAAGACTTCGACATTTTTATTACGCATACAAATCCAATTCTGTGATAGATTTTGACAAAATATTCAGAAAATTATATCATATTTTACTATTCTCTTTTTCTTTTTTTTTGTCTTGGTCGTAAAAATGCAAGCGTCTCACTATTCTCTTTTTCCTTTTTTTTTGTCTTGGTCGTGAAAATGCAAGCGTCGTAAGGAAACTGTGCATTGTAATGTTCTGCTCAGGAAAGGGTTTTTCGCATTAGCAACGGGGACGTAATAGTAAATATATTTTTAATGCCCGTCAAAGTGGGACCAGGGCCCCGTCTTAAAAAGAGTTACCATTGATCCAATCAATAATTATGAATGGCACATCTAGAAGAAAATTTTTATGACAAACACTTAGATGACCTCAACTTTCTTTTGCATAAGAAACACGTTTATGGGTCTCGTGTCCGCGCATAACACTTGCATGCGTTTTCCTTTTTTTTAATCAAAAAATTATTAGAGAACATAACCACACGCAATGTGTATATTATGGAAGCTTAAAAGTGCCACCGAGATGTTGAGATAATTATCTTGGGAAGTCGATATCTTGATAGCAAAAGATCAGATGACGAGATCCTGGATCTCATCATGTCGACATCTTTTAGAAGAGATGATGAGATGACAAGATCCCGGATCTCATCATGTCAACATCTTTTAGAAGAGATGATCAGATGACAAGATCCCGGTTCTCCTCATGTCGACATCTTTTAGTAGAGATGATGAGATGACAAGATCTCGGATCTCGTCATGTCGACATCTTTTAGAAGAAATGGTCAGATGACAAGATCTTCGATCCATGATCATGTCATCTAATCATCTCTTCTTAAAGATGTAGACATGATGAGATCTGGGATCTCGTCATCTTATCTTTTGCTATCAAGATGTCGACTTCCCGAGATAATTTATATCTCAACATCTCGGTGGCACTTTTAAGCTTCCATAGTATATAATCCTAACTCTGTTAGTATGCCTTTTGAGATGCGACCGCATAGAGAATGTCGAAGAAGCAGATGTCGTGTCGGCCGGGGTTATCAATCAAGGCGTTAGCGCACGCTGCGGCCTGACTGTTCTTCTGCATGTAAGGCCAGACCGCATCTTACGATTGTTTTGCAATCGGATTTTTGGAATATTATAGGCCTACGGAGTAAAATGTGATGCGAAAATTGAGACATGAAGTATTTTGCTGTGTAAATTTCTCAATCATCGTACGAAAACATTATGTTCAAATCTATGAATATGTTCGATCCTTCTTCGTGTTAGAATAAGAGCGAATTGATCATGTAGTCGTAGTGACGGACGTCATAGCAATCGTCCGATTGGCTACGGTTTAAAACTGATTTGACTATATACTCGATTCAATTCGACTCAATTCAATTTTTTTTCTCAGCATAAAACAACAAAAACAAACATAACATACCAAAACAGTAACATAGATGAATCATTAAACTGAGAGGGTATAGCAGCAAAAAGAAATGAACTCATTCTACGGTCGACCCAGCTGTTGTAAAGCCGAAACTTGAAATGTAGAATTAAAATAAACAAATTACTAACGTTATGTCTGAGAAAGGACAAAGTCTCTAGAATTTCGAGTAAACAGGTGCGCGTGGATTATATTTGCCTATTAAAATCAGGCAATATTTTTCAGAAACATAATTTTCCGGCGCAGAGATGATCATTATCTTGCGCATTGAACTCCTAATTATTTCCTTATACGAGTAAATAATTGTAACTCACAAAATTTAGGAATGAAATGGAAGTCCTCCTCCCCTTGAACACAACTTAATGCCAAGACAACATTTGGCGTTTTGGTACAACAGCGCGACAATCCCTTGTTTTCATGCACCCACTGAGAAAAACTCAATAAATACCGCCCAGAAACAAAATTGTATTTAACGATGTTGTTATGTGAAAATAAAAATGTTTTATACTCCATGGGCCCCCCAGATGAATAGCAAATATGACAAACGCTTGTGATTGGTTACTGGTCAGTATATTTAGCCGAATGCGCACGTAACAATGATCTTGATTGGTCAGTTCATTTAGCGATTGATCGCTTATCTTTGTGTTACGCTCCCCAGGTCTATTCATGTTATGAATAACTGAAATTCTAAAGAAGCATACAGTGAGGTAAAATACCTCTTTCAATGTATTGAAAATGATATTTCCCAGGGATTATTCTGATGTGGTACCCATCCGTGTCTGGCCAACGATCACTTCAGTAAGTAATACTAACAAACAAAACCACAATTTGATACCCCAAACAATCGCATCGCCATGCAACACCAGCTAATTTCAACTACCATTCAGCCACCTAAAACCACCCACACCACACATTTTATTTTTTTTTTATTTGCCAATCTCTTAACTATGACGGCGCCAAAGGATGGAACAAGTAAACTACCCACTCATTTCCAAAATGCTTAATCCTGAATCTGTATTCAAGTTTCTGTACAAAATGTAATCATCATCCCACCCTGAAATTGTATTACAGTTTGAATTGACATTACAATATTTGTGGGTCTGTCTACCCATTGGCGTACCTAGGATTTTTCACAGGCAGGCGCGTAGCCAGGGGGGCGGTCGTCCCCCCCCTAAAAAAAAAAAAAAACGTCCCCAAAGAGAAAAAAAAAGAAGGGAAAAAAGAGAGGATAAAAGGAAAAGCGAAGGGAGGAAAGGGAAGAAAGGTAGCTTTGTGGGTGTTTCTTTTTATTTTAATTTTCTTTTTCTAAAAAGAAAAACTTATTCACTCTTGCTCTCAATTTATATATATGAATTTTACTTCCGCGCTGCGCGCGGATAAATTACAATATTGCAGTTCTCCTTTGTTTCCCTCATGCTTTCTCTAACCCTGTTTTCCACCTCAGCTATACGTGTTTCTTTCCAGTTAAAGTTCAAATGTATACATGAGGGTATGGAATTATAGAGTAAGGTTAGGCCGAAGAGTATGAAGTTTTTTTTTTTCTTTTCAAATTGATCTCGCAATTTCTGGTCGGGTCGGCTGGTCAAATTTTTATATTAGTTTTTGCCGTCACCTCCATATAGGCAACTTTTCCTGCTTTTCAGCCCATTACTAACTTAAAACAACCATAATTTGAGGGCAAACAGGTTTCTAATTTAAAAGAGGAAGATATAAAATTTGTGTCGGTACAATATTTTTTATCAAATTCTATCAAATTTCATGTCATTTTTCTGCACATTAATTTCCTGTCCTATCTTGCGCCCTCAGTTTGAAATTTTGAATTACAGTTAAGCTTCTTTATCATTCAAAATGAACCGCTTCAGGATTAATAAAAAAAAATCATATATTATCCTTTTTTCATATAATTTCAATAAATCACAGAAGTTTCAACTTCTTGAGAGGCATTTTCCTTGTAATGAAGTTCAATAATCTTAGAAAATCAATTGAGGTATTAGAGATATCTGCATTTGATGAAACGTCCGCCCTTCGAAATTTCAGGGTTTCGAATTGCTCTGCGCAGAGAGGAATATCTTCCTCCCGGCATACACCCTTCTTCTCCTCTGTTGTGCGAGTTAGATATGCACTGTGGCTAAATTGTTTGTAATCAAAATCAAACCAAAGGGAAGCATTCAATATGACTTAGAGAAGGGCCTCTTCCCGGGATTCTTTTCTTTGCAAAAAAAATGATGAAACGCTTTAGCTTCCACGCTTCGTGCGGAGTAATTATTATTATTATTTCCTCCATTTTATCCCTTTTTTGTGCGTTCACATGCTTTTTTTTTAAAAGAAGGTTCAAAATCACAATATAGTCCAAGGGCGCCGGAAGCGGGGGGGGGGGGGAGGGGAGGCACTTGCCCCCCAAATAAAATTTTTTGGGGGCAAAACGAGATTTTGCCCCCCGACCCATGTGCCCCCTGAAAGTAGAAAAAAATTATAAACTATTTAATGACAAAAGCAAACGAAGGCACCTGTCTGCCTGAAAATTGTCATTTCCATTGTCAAAAATGTACAAATTTTGCCCCTGACGGGGCCAATACATTATCATAGTAAGCCTCGCGTCTTTCGACGAACAGTTCCTCTGTGAAACATACCTTTGATAAGCCCCTTTTCCATCTTATTACAGTGTGATAATGTTTAACCTTTTAATGAATACATTTCAGACTAAAAGCAAATGGCAAATTGATAGTGGTCCACCAATAATTAGGTTAATAACTCTATGATGCTGCAGCTGGCTGTGTCGTCTAACAAACGCGCGGTCGCCCAGAAACGCTCAGACCGGACCCGATATCACTAACGCGCGTGAACACTTGTTACTCGAGCAACATATGGAATCTATGTCATAGCTGTCAAGCCCAGAAACCATAACATCTCGAGAAACTTGTTTCAATTATTTCATTTTCAACTAAATATAAATTGAGTTACTACAGTGCTAACAAGTCAGTGACCTAAAGAAAAATACCAGGGTCATTTCAACTCAATATAGACATGTTATCAGAAAATTACACGCAGAATAATCATGTGTAGAGGATTATAATTTAAAATTAAAAAAATGGTGCATCCCACTCGAAAGCAACTTGAGATAATGTTTAGACATTAAAAAAATAAAATCATCTGTGAAAGTGTCTTCTTGACCGGACTCTATTATCCGAGATATGAATAAAAATGTAAATAAAAATATAAAATAAAAAAATAAGCGTTACAGTACTGCTCTACTATAAACAAAATCTTAAGATATTTTCACAGCCCCGTATTTTCCTCTATTCCTTTTCATTGGCATGATTGGAAGGCGTTTTGTCTGATACTATTTCAGCTCATATGATATAGCACTTATGTATTTTAGATTCCGAAACTTCTTCCCATTACCCGTTACTAATCAGATCGAGATGGCAGATATGTTCTCTGGTTCATCCCAGCTTTTGTTATTCACGGACATTTGCAGAAAAAAAAATCGGAGTGGGTGGGGCTGCAAGACCTAAATATCCGATGAAACTTAAGAGCGAGAGAATTTGTGATGGGGAGCTTAAAAATTTTCTAGAATAAAATTGAAGTATTTCGTGCACACTTTTGGTGAATTTTGTGAATTTTGCCCTCTCGATCGGCGGCCCCGGCTGCGTACGGTCATGTTTGTCATCTTAAAGTCTTTAAAAGGCCTATGTTACATTGGTTTGAAACAATTTCGTTTGCAATAAGGCTCGTAATTTGCTGGAACTGCAACCCTGATCATGGAGAAACACCAGTCTGGGTCAGAAGGGAGGAAACAGAAGGAGCAAAAAGTACTCCAAGACTGCTTAATTCTCAAGAATGCTCTTAGAAACGCAACTTTTATACTCCATTTTTACACAAAGTCCTTACCGTAGGGGGGGTCCCACAGCCTCTCTCGCTCGATCGCTTCGGTATCTCACACTGTCAAAAATATTGTGCCCCCTTCTGGATTTTGCCCCCCCCCCAAAAAAAAAAAAAAAAAAAAAAAAAAACTGAAAGTGTTCCGGCGCGCCTGATATAGTCAACTGAATTTGAGCTGAGATAGGTACTTAATTTATGAATAAACGAAAGCTTCGCGCGGGAGGGGGAAACTTCCCCTCCCTGCACCCACCCCCTAGGGAGCGCGCTTCGTGCGCTCTGTAAGTGTTGGCACGCTTCGCGTGCATTTACCGCCCCCTCCAAAATGAAATCCTGGCTACGCGGTTGTTCACAGGGGGGGGGGGGGCAAATTCGTCCGCCAAAAAATTTGACAAGCAAAAAAAAATGGTCTTCAACCACAAAAAAGGTCTTTAACCCTAATATAGGATTTTGTACCAACAAAATAAGTTGACAAGCACTAAAAAAAAATGGTCGTCAAGCTCGACAGGTGGGGGGGGGGCAGGGATACGTCCCTTGCATGGGTTGTGACTCGTCAGGGGGGCAGACTGCCCCCCCCCCGTAGGTACGCTAGTGTGTCTACCATTATACACAACTTCCAAGCATTAAAAGAAAAATCGAAAGAGCAAAGGAATTTCAGCCCAAAATAACTAGGCCTATTGATGATATTCTTTCTTTCTTCCTTTTTTCCTTCCTTCCTTCCTTCCTTCCTTCTTTCTTTCTTTCTTTTTTCTTTCTTTTTCTCTCTTTCTCCCTTTTCGTTTTTTCCTCGTTTTTTTATTTTCCCGGTGAAATCCGCCAGCGGATGGGGAGGGGGGGGCAGCTTGCCACCCCACTGCCTGTTACGTCACTGTCATCGGGGTGAGTTATAACAGTAATTTTTTCTTGAACTTTAAAATTTTTCCTGGGATTGCTGTAAGATTACTGTTATTACTAAAGTTTGCAATGTTATGCAATCAAGTCATTCAACATTACCCTTATCACCCTGTTATAACTAGGTCGGTTTCATCAGGGTGATAACATGTAGATAGCAACAAGAATTATAATTTTGGTAATAGCATTTTCGAGAATATTAACTGGGTGTTACTAAAATTTCCGGGTGATAGTACCGGTAATATCTGGTAAAATTGGTAATGCGCCCCAGTGGGCATATATTTATCGACTTTTACGGACATGCCCGTACGCACAAATTTATTATAATTCAACAAAAGTATGCAGGTAATCCTTAAATCTCACTTTACAAAATGCAAATAAAGATTTTATATTTTTTTGATTAACTGTTTCCAATTCTTCGCCCCTCAGTTTAAATAGTTTAACTCGTCTTCCTTTTTTTATGTTTCGTCTTCTATTTTTCTCCTCTTTTACCTTCTTTTCCTTTTTTTTCTTTCCCCGCTTCTTTCTTTTTTGCTCCACCGATTGGGGGAGGGGGCGGGCCGAGCCCTTGGCCCCTAGATCCACTTATGAAATTAAGAAATGAATGAATATTGGAATATGCCCCTATTGACAACAAAAAAGCATCTGCTAGCGGATTTAGCGCTCTCTCAATTTCATAAATGGGACACAAAGCTTAACAATAAATAGCAAATATGAAAAAAACTATTTTGATTGGTTTCAAGTCGGCAGTTTGAACCAAATGCGCATAAAATATTGATGTTGATTGGTCTATCTATAGCAGTTGATGCCGTAACTAATCTTTGTGTAACGATCCCTAGTCCAGGAGATAGGGGCTTTATTCAGAATTTTTGGTGGGGAAGGTTTGACAGCCTTATCCGGGGTAAAATTGTGTGCTGATTCCAAAAAAGTCTTATTGACCGTACTCACGACATTTTGGCCAATTTTTGACCAAAAATGACCATTTTGACCACTCTTTGGAAAATGGTCTCTTAACAGAATGCCTTTGTACCCACATCCAATTAAAAGGGATTATTCTAAGTAGAAATTCACCCAGATTCCGGATAAAGTGGTTTCATTCGCCAAATCACAATAGAAGTGGTCATTTTGGCCACGTTTTGACCAAAAATGACCATTTTATGAATTTTTTGTCCAAAATGTGTTATAAATATTGATCAGAACTACGATTGGATGTCTTTAGAAATCCACATTTATTTTTAAAATGTGCGCTAGATCATAATAATCAACTTCATGTAATTTATTCCGTCAGTTTTGACCTATGAGTGTCATTTTGGGAACTTTAGACATAACTGACCATTCGCTCAGTTTTGCATAATAAACTGTGCAAATCGGCAGGAATTTGAGGTCTTCAGCTTGTTTTATATTCTTCCCTTATAAAATGGGAATGCATTTAAAGGTCTATCTTGTGTAGAATTTTATGCTGATTCCAAATATATCAGTCTTAATGACCCTATCCAAGAGCTTATGTCATTTTGGCCACTTATGGCCCTCAAAATGACCAATAACAGTTCAAGTTATCTAAGAAAAATATTTCAACACTACCGAGCTTTCGATTATCTGCAACTGCAGCGTAGTTCCAGTTGACCGGAAGTGGCGACACCGCTCGTTCAGTATCGCGTTCGTACATTGATGAAAACAGTTTCGATTTAAGTCGACGTGCTCGTATCAGGTCACAGTATATACCAGCGTAAAAGCGAGCGGGCCGTGGGTCCATGCTCAGCCGGAGAATCAGGCGTAGGATCACACTACGAAGCAGTGGGGCGACTGTGGGTGCAACATTTGCACTCTTTCGCAAAAGCCGAAAACACAGTTGTTTGGAAATAGAACATCAATTGCCTACCGGATGTATAATGTCTGAAAACAGGACATACGGAATGTAATGGAAAAGCTCGTAACAAGCAGTAATTTGCCGTTTACCAGCCCTGCTGAATCAATCAAGCTTGAATGTTGATGCGGCTTCATTCATTTTTGCTAAGCTTGGATGACGTCATCATGTAAGAACTGGCGCTCGTTCGAGCACTATGACACCGGACGTCAAAACCCTTAAATACGAGTCACAGATTTGGACAGTGAACGAGAATGCTCGTCACAGATTACTATGCGCATGCGCAGCGCTCCCAAAAATCCTTAATTTCGTACGTCCACATGGCTCGTTACAGAAAACGAAAGGTCTCTATTACCAGGATCGTTTCAAGGGTGATGTGCTTTGACACCGAACATTGGTGTATTAATCCTTTAAATTGAACATCTCAAAAGTATTTGCACCTCATTTTACTTATTCCATCAGTTTTGACCTATGGAGCCCATTTTGCGCACTTTAGACATTACGGACCAGTCGCGCAGTTTAACCAAGGAGATATCACATATCTTCTTGGTTATACATAATAAACTGTGCAAATAGGTAGGAATTTGAGGTCTTCAGCGTGTTTTATATTCTTCCCTTATAATGGGAATCACTCAAAGGTCCATCTTGAGTAGGATTTTATGCTGATTCTAAAAATATCACTGTAAATGACCATATTTAACAGCTTAAAGTCATTTTGGCCACTTATGGCCCTCAAAATGACCAATAACATAAGTTCAATTAATCAAAATATACTTTGAATGTTACCAGAATCGTTATAAGGGTGTGCTGTGACACCAAATATTGGTGTATTAATTTTTTAAATTGAACATCTCAAAAATATTTTGACCTCATCCATCAGTTTTGACATTTGAGTACATTTTGGGTACTTAAGACATTACTGACCATTCGCGCAGTTTTTTATACCCCTTTCATAAACCCCATTAAAATGAATTAGGCGGCTAATAGCAGCATAATTTGGTCGTAAAATTGGAGGAGGACAAGAGTTATCCGCATTACTCTGATGCTGCTATTATCCGCATAATAGCAGCATCGGGACAAGATTTTGAGTTTATGAACGCATTTCCAAATTATGCGGATAATTGCCATGGTGCGGTCACAAGGTCACCCTTTTCCAACACAACCGCATCGGAGGGGGCGTGTCCAGTTGTCATGGCGATTATCCCCCTTTTTCAGGACGGGCGCTCGTAAAAATAATGCGGCTTATTTTCGGAGTTTATGAACGCAATTTTATTGAATTATCCGCATTACTCTTAGGCGGCTAATTGGAGGATAGGTTTATGAAAAGGGTAATAGAAACTGTTCAAATAGGCAGGAATTTGAGGTCTTCGGCGTGTATTATATTCTTCTCTTATAAGATGGGAATGCATTTAAGGTTCTAACCTTTGTAAAATTTTATGCTGATTCCAAATATGTCAATACTAATTACCCTATTCAACAGCTTATGGTCATTTTGGCCACTTATTGCCCTCAAAATGACCTATGACATTAGTTAATTTTATCAAAAAATGCTTCGACTGTTACCAGAATCGTAACAAGGGTGTGCTGTAGGACCTAATATTTGTGTAAGAAACCTTGAAATTGAACATCCCCAACGTATTTTGACTACCTTGGTCATTTTGGCCACCTTAACCCCTGGGCTTGACCCCTGTCCAATGTGAATTTCAATTCAGCCTGTAGCGAGCATGGTTAGGAGACAATCAGGACTGCGTTAATATTAGCATCAATTATTGTTAAATGGGGAAAGTTTTAAAGCTTTTAGGTGAAAATCAGTACAATGATTCCACATAGTCCAGTGTTATTGGCCTAACTATTGGACCCTGTCGTCATTTTGACCACTTTATCCTCACCAGAGACCACTCATGCTTTGATGATTCAAAAAGGGCTCAAATGTTGGTCAGTATCATTATCAGCAAGAACTACCAATAATCAGTGAAGAGTGTTGATAAATGTGATAAAATCCGTTACATCGAGCATATAAGGTTTTTGACTATGCACTGTGGTCATTTTCATGATTTTAGCCACCTTGACCATATAGTAAATGTAAGTAGAAACTTCAGTCACATATATGGGACACAGCAAATTCAGGAATGAGACATTTTAGCGTCCTTCAGTGTTAGGACATAACCCTAAGCTTTCTGAAGTAGATTAATTTAATGATTCCATATATATATATGTCAGTCTTTATGACCATTTATGAGCTAGTGGTCATTTTGGTCCCGACAATAACCAATGACATCTAAATGTATCAGAAAAGATTCAAATGTTGTTGTTGCTCTGTGTTGTTAATAAGATGTTTTATATCAATTATAAAAACTGACAAAATACTTATTGATTTCAATATAATGTTACTAACAGTACGTAATCAAAATGTTGTGACCATTTTGGGCCACTTTGACCATTTATATAATGTACACTGCAAAAACTCCGGTGTTGATTTAACACCAGCCTGTAATTTATATAACTCCACACCAGATAAGTGTTAAACAGCACCAGTTACGTTTTGGTCTAACACCAGAAAGGTGTTTATACAACACCAATTAGTATTAAAACAGCATCGGCTTGATTCCAAACTGGTGTTGTTTCAATACTTCTCTGGTGTGGACATATATAAATTCTGGGCTGGTGATAAATCAACACCAGAGTTTTTGCAGTGTATCACTTTAGCAGTAAATAAACATGACTGTGGAGCAATTATGCAAATGCGTTCAATCCCTTTCGATTAGAAATATTACAAGCTCACCTTGAGTAATTTTTTTTTCCCAAATACCTATCTACGGTCTATTGTGGCCCAATTGTTCACTGCCTGGTCCTTCAACAGCCAGAACATCATTCCATATGTTCTGGATGAAGGCACTAATCCTCAATTCAAAGGTGCGTCATTACAAAGCAATTGGTCTAAGTGAATTTCATGAATATAGATTTAACTATCATGCATTCATGTATAATGCATATCATGTATAATGTTTCACAAACCTCACATTGGCATGATTGGTGAAGTTGAAAGTGGAAAACTTGCCCTAAATTGTTAGAGTGGCCAAAAATCGGCACAGAGAATAATTTTATATAGAATGTGTTTTATTACCAAGCATTTCTTCAAAAGAATTCAGGGTAAATATGAGGTTTTGAAGCGTTGTACAAAAAACCCAAGATGGTCAAAATGAAAGATGGTCAAAACTCTTAATGAAGTCCACTGTCAATATTGCTTTGTAAAGATTCTCAGCATAATTTGACTTTAAAGAAGGTTAATATAGCTGGCTACTTAGGACCATACAGTGACCAAAGGGCCACGATAGACAGTCG
This sequence comes from Lytechinus variegatus, assembly GCF_018143015.1. Lineage (NCBI taxonomy): Eukaryota > Metazoa > Echinodermata > Echinoidea > Temnopleuroida > Toxopneustidae > Lytechinus > Lytechinus variegatus. The sequence continues at coordinate 9,760,178 of NC_054748.1, read as the reverse complement.
AAAGATATTTGGTACAATTCTTACTCAAGGTGAGCCTTTCATATTTCCAATTAAAATGGATTGAACGCACTTTCATAGACCTATAATTGCTGCTCAATCATGTTTATTTCAAAATTCACACATTGGATAAATGGTCAAAGTAGCCAAACTGACCAAAATTGTCAAATTTTGATTATGTACTAAATACCATATTGATTTGTCACTGATTAAAAAATACACAACAAAATTTGATTTATTATTCATGCTATTGTAATTGGTAATTGTAGGGACCAAAAGCGACCAAAATGACCACTAGTTTGTAAATAGTCGTTAAGACTGATATATTTGGAATCATTGTATTAATCTACTTCAGAAAGGTTGGTAATATGTCCTATCTAGCATTAAGAGATGTAAAAATATCTCATTCCTGAATTTGCTACCCTCTATAATTGAAGTTTCCATTAATATTTACGAAGAGGTCAGTGAGCCTAAAATCATGAAAATGACCAAAGTGCATTGTCAAACAACTTTATGTATAGGTACTCGATGTGAAGGTTTTATCACATTTTTCAACACTTTTGATTATTGGTGTCGTAGCTCACGCTGATAATGATATTAAGCAACATTTGAGCCCTTTTCAAACAAAAGAATGTGTGGTTACTAGTCATATTGAGGAAAAAATGATCAAAATGACCACAGGGTCCAATAGTAATAGGCCAATAACACTGGCTTATGTGGAATCATTGCATTGATTTACACCCCATAACTTTCAAACTTTTCCCATTTAACAATAATTGATGCTAATTTTAACGCAATCCTGGATGTCTTGATCCTCGCCATGTTCGATATAGGCTTTATTATAGTATACACATTGGGTAGTGGTCAATGTGGCCAAAATGACCGAGGTGGTAAAAATACTTTTTGGATGCTCAATTTAAAGGATTCATAAACACCAGTGATAGGTGTCACGGCACTTCCTTCTAACGATTGTAGTAACATTCAATGTTTTTTTTTTTTGGGGGGGGGGATAAATTTCAGTATTGAACTGATGGAATTGGTCATTTTGGGGGACAAAACGTGGCCAAAATGACCATAAGCTGTATAGGACTGATATATTTGGAGTCAGCATAACATTATACACAAGATTGACCTTTAAAGGCATTTCCATAGAAGAAAAGATACGCTGAAGGCCTCAAATCCCCACCTATTTGCACAGTTTACATGTATATCCAAAACTGCGCGAATGGTCAGATACATATATGCCTATAGTATCCAAAATGACCCTCACTTACATGAGGTCAAAATACTTTTGAGATGTTCAATTCAAAGGATTAACACACCAATGTTAGGTGCCACAGCACACACTTTGTTACGATTCTGGTAACTTTAGAAGTATTTTTGGATAAACTGAACTGATGTCATTGGTCATTTTGAGGTCACGAAGTGGTCAAAATGACCACACGCTGTTGATTAGGGTCATAAGACTGATACATTTGGAATCAGCATAAAATTCTACACAAGAAGGACTTTTTAATGCATTTTCATTTTATAAGGGAAGAAGAAAAACATGCTAAAGACCTAACTTTCCTGCCTAATATTTGAACAGTTTATATTGCAAAACTGAGCGATTGGTCAGTAATGTCTAAAATACCCAAAATGACCCTCACAATTATGTAAAAACTGATGGAATAAGTTTCATGAGATCAAAATATTTTTTGAGATGTTCAATTTAAAGAATTAATACATCAATATTTGGTGTCACATCACACGCTTGTTACGATTCTGGTAACATTTAACATATTTTTGAATAAATTGAACTGATGTCCGATTGGTCATTTTGAGGGCCATAAGTGGCCAAAATGACACAAACTCTTGGATAGGGTCATTAAGACTGAAATATTTGGAATCAGCCTAAAATTCTACACAAGATAGATTTTTAAATGCATTCCCATTTTATAAGGGAAGAATATAAAACAAGCCGAAGACCTCAAATTCATTCCGATTTGCACAGTTTATTATGCAAAACTGAGCGAATGGTCAGTTATGTCTACATTACCCAAAATGACCCTCATATGTCAAACGGAATAAATTACACGAGGTTGATTGTTATGATCTAGCGCACATTCTAAAAATATTGTGGATTTTTAAAGACATCTAATCGTAGTTCTGATTAATATTTGTAACACATTTCGGACAAAAAGTTCCTGAAAATGGTCATTTTTGGTTAAACGTGGCCAAAATGAATTCTATTGTGATTTGGTAAATGAAACCACTTCATCTGAAATCTGGGTGCATTTTTACTTAGGATAGACCCTTTTAATTGGATGTGGGTACATAAGCATTCTGTTAAGGGACCATTTTCCAAAGAGTGGTCAACATATGGTCATTTTTGGTCAAAAATTGGCCAAAATGGCCAAAATGTCGTGAGTACGGTCAATAAAACTGACATTTTTGGAAACATCAAAATATAGTTTAATATTTTTCTTTTAAATCTTAGATAATTAAACTTACTATTTGACAAATTCTATGCATAAATTAGAGATAGAATTTATCAAAATGTTAATAGGGGTCTGAAAACGACAAATACGAGTCCATTTATGGATGGCCTGATCACGTTCATGGTAGAATATTTATGAAATGAATTATTTTACTATTTCAAAATGAATGGTTTTGTGGAGTATTACCAACAGTTTTTGTAGATTCTTTGTATTACAATGATCATAGAATGCATTATCCAACTTGTTTTTTGATGTAAATTGTAATTTCAACATCTTTGATTGATTACGTAAGATTATAACTTTCACATTTCTAGGCACTTTTGCATGTCATAGTCTATCCACGTGAAACCACTACGTCATTAAGAAAGAAGTTGTTACAGGTCCGGAGGTGTCATAAATATTTAGTGAGGTTGTTGTACCCGATCTTGGTAAAGAGGGCTTCGTGAAACGGTTAGCGGACAACAAGTAGCTCACTATCTCCGATTTAGTCAAGAAGTTAGATTGTCGACGGTGTTGAAAAACGGGCCCCAGAATGCCAGATTGTAACTCGAATTGTTAATGTATTCGACTGTTTCGGGCTCGAGTTGACATCGAATTTTTATAGAGACGTCGGGGAATCATTTTTCAAGAGAAGCTAATTTTGGCCCAATTTGGAACCTTATGTGGTAAGGAAATAATAAGGATTTGTTGCTGAATGATTTCCAGGTTTTTTAATTACCTGAATGTCCAGAAAGAGTATTTTCATATGATATTCCAGCCACACGTCGGACTTCTTCCTCGTCACGTCTACGAATGCACAGCCTGCGTGCGATTTCTTATGCACAGGAGGCCATAGGTAAAATCATGACCCGCTGGTGGGGGTGCTTGAATAACACATGAGCGAAATCACCGTTTAGTCTAAATCGAAATTCTTGCAATGGCCAATGTGTCTGTTAAAATCCTAAATTAAGGACTGTCCCAAGTCTAAATCCCAATCGGCTCTCCTAAGAGTCCTAGCTCCTCCCAATCTCAGAAAGGGGTAATCCTCTGTTTTAGGGGTCCAAATTATTTTAGGTTGCTAACTTCAGGCAAAAGTCACAAATGCACTTACAATGAGAATAAGCCGTCCGCAAGCTACAAGGCCGTGAACGTACGAGCGCGCTCGATCGCCTATCGGCCTGACTGGTCAATTGACTGCTCTCCCAGGGAGTCAAGGCGAAAGGTGGGGGGTCCAATAGATACATATATATTGCTATATATCACCTCCTCTGTTTGAGGGGATTTTATTAATTGTGGCTTTGGGGGGTACATTTTAGGGCATAATGATGACATTGGTAGCAAGAAGGGGTGGTGGCAAGAGGGGATGAACTGCCATTATTAAGGGGCACAGGCACAAGGGGGGGGGGTGCAATAGATACATATATATTGCTATATATTGCTATAATTAATAAAATCCCCTCAAACAGAGGAGGTGTTATATAGCAATATATATGTATCGGACCCCCCCCCCACCTTTCGCCTTGACTCCCCGGGAGAGCAGTCAATTGACCAGCCAGGCCGATAGGCGATCGAGCGCGCTCATTCGTTCACGGCCTTGTAGCTTGCGGACGACTTATTCTCATTGTAAGTGCATTTGTGACTTTTGCCTGAAGTTAGCAACCTAAAATAATCTGGACCCCTAAAACAGAGGATTACCCAGAAAGGGGTAATCCAGCCTGGCCAAGCCTTGAAATAAGCACCTGTGAGCCGGGGGCAATTTTTTAAAAAAATTGCCCCCGGGCTTTTTACAGGAACCGGGGGCAATTTTCTGGAACCGGGGGCAATTTAAGAAAATATATACCGGTATATAACGGTGAACCACACCGCAAATTTGTTTATAGTAAGCGCAGCTCCTGCAATTGTTTAATTAGCTTGTAAATGAATAGCATATATGCTAAGTATTACTATTAGGCTTATTCAAACATTTAAGAAATCGGATTTAAATGTTTAAGTGTTTTGACACCCTCACTCCACATCCCATTTACAACCACACACACATGGGCTTATTTATTTTTCGTCTTTAATGAACCATGATCAATGAACCCCCCCAAAAAAAAAAAATCTAAATAAATTAATAAAATAAAAATTAAAAAAAAGAGAGAGAGATGGAGAAAGAGAATTCAGATCAAATAGTAAATTTTGAAAAAAAAATATTTTTTAAGGTTTTTTTTTATGGTTTGAATCATGGGAGTGGGTGAGTGTTTGTGTGTGATTGTGGCTGTGAGGTGCACTTGGATTGCATATACGAAATCAAAAAATAACTCAGTCTAGACTAGAGCATGATCGGTTAAGGGTTCGCATTGAGGTGAAAATTTTCTTTTTAAGGTACTTCTATCAAATTTGCTTTTAAAATGATCTTTGATATCTCAATTTTCAAAAAACTTAGTTTCATGAAGATTTATGATTCCGAAAGTACCGGAATAGTCCATTTTATTCATGGCAGGAATGATTAAACTTAAAGTTATTGATTCCAACAATGCAGAAAAAGTACATTAAAAGTAAACAACAAAAACAGTCATGACAATGGTACTCACATTTACCTGAAGAAAAACTCTTTTAAAGTTCTTATATTTTCATACCCATTGCTGACACATTAACTCAACTACGACTTCGATGAAATCCTAGCATAATCTCCCCATTCATACGTAAGATCAGCTGATTCCCATCCTGATATGGTAAAAAGGTCTATCTTGAAAAACACTGTTCGGGGAAAAACAGAGAAAAATGGGTTTGAAGTTCAAACTTGTGAGCTTTTTTTATTTGAGGGATAAATTGTGTGATACTTTGTATAGCAATAAAGTGTATCAAAACTGATAATTTAATTTTTAAAACCCCTATTTCATCTATTTATTTCAAAATTAATACCACATTTACGTAGTTAGACGGTTTTACCGTACGAGGCTATTGACATGCAAAAGGGAGTTAATACGGCAAAACGGTCTATCTTTGAGATAGACCGTTTTACTGTATTAATCAAATGCTACATGACGGGTAAAATGGTCTCTCTTTATTGGTCTTAGCGAGTTAAAAATGGCAAAAAGGTCTGTCTTTGAAATAGACCATTCTACCGTATTTATCAAATGCTAGATGACTCGGTAAAAATAAAATGTGGAAATGCATGATATTTTACCAAATGAACCTCCACAAGCTGGATAATCCAGCAAAACAGTTCTTCTAATCTGTTGCCATCCTTGATTTATGAAAGTTCATAACATTTATTGGTGTACTGGGAAAAAAAGGATTTGCTATATTGCTTTTATATTGATATTTGACACCAGCTGGTCAGTTCTGTATGGCAGGCTAAGGCCTAGTCCCTACTGCAGCGGCGGCTGGCGCGCGAAGTGTACGTCAGCCGTTGATACAGTAGATCTAAATGATCTAGCAGCTGCCTTGGTCTCGGAATTTAGGGTGATGGAAAATAGAGATTTGTTTGTTTGGGTAGAGAAGTTCGTTCGCCTTCTTCCATTGTTTACATTCCTTAAAGGTGTTGATTTCGTTTGCTAGTTTTTCTGGGTCTCACAGGCCTAATTCATTCCCCATAGACTCATGTGTTAAATTGGCACTTTAAAAAATTCATAAAAAATAAGGATGAAATTCGGGGGTCGAATGTTTACTACCAGTGGATAGGATTTATATCTGGCAATCCATATCTGACCAGAAAAGGGTCCCTCGACCGGCTCATTTTGAAAATAAATTGGCGTGTTTAAAGACACCGTCGGGGGGAGCAGATTCATCAACTCAAACAGCAAAATAGCCCTAATCCTTCCGCCAGTCACAATATAGTCCAAACTTGGTGATATTTCTTCCCAATTAGGGAAAAGGAAGTTCAGTAATTACCAAAAATAGAATCAGTGTTAGATGGACAATCATATGCATACACTTTGTCAATCAGCCATATCAAAATAAAAAAAATAGCAATGGGTTGGCTCGAATGAATATCTATGGCCTACCACTAGTAATTAGGCCCGTGAGACCTGTATTGTATGGCACATGAAGGTTTCTTTTTAATTTACCTTCCTGGCTTTTCTTCAACATCTGTACACTCACTTTATCACAAAGAAATGCATGAAATATACAGATGTGTTATGTAATGACCATTTCTAATGTTACTCCTAATGTCTAGTGCCCTATGGATTTACACACATCCTACATGCCTATATGTAGCTCAACAATGGATGCAATGTAGGGCCCAAATCCTATAATGCAAATTGTAGATATGAATAGTGTGCATATCTGGATTCAAGATCTGCCCAAATTATAAATACCAGATTCACATTAGTTTAATTAGATAACAATAAAAAGAAATGAGAATCAACATACAAGCATACTATACATTCACATCTTCCTATGACAAGGGCCCAAGCCAGGGTGTAAGAGAAAGAGACAGGGGGTTAGATGGCTTGTATTCTAAATGGATGGGGGCTAGTCTGGCTAGAAGTAAGTAAAAGTTGAACAAGATAGCAGTAGAACTCATTCTCAGCCCCCCCCCCCATACTAACTATCCTTTTCTCTACCCCCCCCCCCCCTCCCTCTTGAATCCACCACTCTTCAGCCAAATTCTAAAGTTTTCTCTTCTCATTCCCTTCCCCATGAACCAATTTCACAAGCGCAACTGATGCAAGGCCTATCTAACGTGTACTTTATCTCGTGATAGGTGCAATACACGTTTTACAGCAGCGCTCGTCGGTATAACGAAAACACACGACAACATGCAAGCAAGTCCCAGTGACAAACACATGCACAGCCTACACAGCCTAGCTAGCCTAGGTACACAAACACAGAGTTAGTTATACTAATAACAGCTTGTTACCTGTAGTACCCCCTATGTTGCCTTGTACATCCATGAAGTTCAGTTTTTTGACCTCTTGATGATTGAAACATGTCTACTAGTAAAAACAATCTGCTACTGAAGAGTTGGGCAGGTATTTCATCCACTAAGGAATTCCCCATGTAATAGGCTATGGTCAAGGTTATATGTATTGTATGGCACATGAAGGTTTCTTTTTAATTTACCTTCCTGGCTTTTCTTCAACATCTGTACACTCACTTTATCACAAAGAAATGCATGAAATATACAGATGTGTTATGTAATGACCATTTCTAATGTTACTCCTAATGTCTAGTGCCCTATGGATTTACACACATCCTACATGCCTATATGTAGCTCAACAATGGATGCAATGTAGGGCCCAAATCCTATAATGCAAATTGTAGATATGAATAGTGTGCATATCTGGATTCAAGATCTGCCCAAATTATAAATACCAGATTCACATTAGTTTAATTAGATAACAATAAAAAGAAATGAGAATCAACATACAAGCATACTATACATTCACATCTTCCTATGACAAGGGCCCAAGCCAGGGTGTAAGAGAAAGAGACAGGGGGTTAGATGGCTTGTATTCTAAATGGATGGGGCTAGTCTGGCTAGAAGTAAGTAAAAGTTGAACAAGATAGCAGTAGAACTCATTCTCAGCCCCCCCCCCCCATACTAACTATCCTTTTCTCTACCCCCCCCCCCCCTCCCTCTTGAATCCACCACTCTTCAGCCAAATTCTAAAGTTTTCTCTTCTCATTCCCTTCCCCATGAACCAATTTCACAAGCGCAATTGATGCAAGGCCTATCTAACGTGTACTTTATCTCGTGATAGGTGCAATACACGTTTTACAGCAGCGCTCGTCGGTATACGAAAACACACGACAACATGCAAGCAAGTCCCAGTGACAAACACATGCACAGCCTACACAGCCTAGCTAGCCTAGGTACACAAACACAGAGTTAGTTATACTAATAACAACTTGTTACCTGTAGTACCCCCTATGTAGCCTTGTACATCCATGAAGTTCAGTTTTTGGACCTCTTGATGATTGAAACATGTCTACTAGTAAAAACATTCTGCTACTGAAGAGTTGGGCAGGTATTTCATCCACTAAGGAATTCCCCATGTATAGGCTATGGTCAAGGTTATATATAGGTCTCACAGGCCTAATTCATTCCCATAGACTCATGTGTTAAATTGGCACTTTAAAAAATTCATAAAAAATAAGGATGAAATTCGGGGGTCGAATGTTTACTACCAGTGGATAGGATTTATATCTGGCAATCCATATCTGACCAGAAAAGGGTCCCTCGACCGGCTCATTTTGAAAATAAATTGGCGTGTTTGAAGACACCGTCGGGGGAGCAGATTCATCAACTCAAACAGCAAAATAGCCCTAATCCTTCCGCCAGTCACAATATAGTCCAAACTTGGTGATATTTCTTCCCAATTAGGGAAAAGGAAGTTCAGTAATTACCAAAAATAGAATCAGTGTTAGATGGACAATCATATGCATACACTTTGTCAATCAGCCATATCAAAATAAAAAAAATAGCAATGGGTTGGCTCGAATGAATATCTATGGCCTACCACTAGTAATTAGGCCCGTGAGACCTGTAGGTCTCACAGGCCTAATTCATTCCCCATAGACTCATGTGTTAAATTGGCACTTTAAAAAATTCATAAAAAATAAGGATGAAATTCGGGGGTCGAATGTTTACTACCAGTGGATAGGATTTATATCTGGCAATCCATATCTGACCAGAAAAGGGTCCCTCGACCGGCTCATTTTGAAAATAAATTGGCGTGTTTGAAGACACCGTCGGGGGGAGCAGATTCATCAACTCAAACAGCAAAATAGCCCTAATCCTTCCGCCAGTCACAATATAGTCCAAACTTGGTGATATTTCTTCCCAATTAGGGAAAAGGAAGTTCAGTAATTACCAAAAATAGAATCAGTGTTAGATGGACAATCATATGCATACACTTTGTCAATCAGCCATATCAAAATAAAAAAAATAGCAATGGGTTGGCTCGAATGAATATCTATGGCCTACCACTAGTAATTAGGCCCGTGAGACCTGTATTGTATGGCACATGAAGGTTTCTTTTTAATTTACCTTCCTGGCTTTTCTTCAACATCTGTACACTCACTTTATCACAAAGAAATGCATGAAATATACAGATGTGTTATGTAATGACCATTTCTAATGTTACTCCTAATGTCTAGTGCCCTATGGATTTACACACATCCTACATGCCTATATGTAGCTCAACAATGGATGCAATGTAGGGCCCAAATCCTATAATGCAAATTGTAGATATGAATAGTGTGCATATCTGGATTCAAGATCTGCCCAAATTATAAATACCAGATTCACATTAGTTTAATTAGATAACAATAAAAAGAAATGAGAATCAACATACAAGCATACTATACATTCACATCTTCCTATGACAAGGGCCCAAGCCAGGGTGTAAGAGAAAGAGACAGGGGGTTAGATGGCTTGTATTCTAAATGGATGGGGGCTAGTCTGGCTAGAAGTAAGTAAAAGTTGAACAAGATAGCAGTAGAACTCATTCTCAGCCCCCCCCCCCATACTAACTATGCTTTTCTCTACCCCCCCCCGCTCCCTCTTGAATCCACCACTCTTCAGCCAAATTCTAAAGTTTTCTCTTCTCATTCCCTTCCCCATGAACCAATTTCACAAGCGCAATTGATGCAAGGCCTATCTAACGTGTACTTTATCTCGTGATAGGTGCAATACACGTTTTACAGCAGCGCTCGTCGGTATACGAAAACACACGACAACATGCAAGCAAGTCCCAGTGACAAACACATGCACAGCCTACACAGCCTAGCTAGCCTAGGTACACAAACACAGAGTTAGTTATACTAATAACAACTTGTTACCTGTAGTACCCCCTATGTAGCCTTGTACATCCATGAAGTTCAGTTTTTGGACCTCTTGATGATTGAAACATGTCTACTAGTAAAAACAATCTGCTACTGAAGAGTTGGGCAGGGATTTCATCCACTAAGGAATTCCCCTTCTAAATAGGCTATGGTCAAGGTTATATGTATTGTATGGCACATGAAGGTTTCTTTTTAATTTACCTTCCTGGCTTTTCTTCAACATCTGTACACTCACTTTATCACAAAGAAATGCATGAAATATACAGATGTGTTATGTAATGACCATTTCTAATGTTACTCCTAATGTCTAGTGCCCTATGGATTTACACACATCCTACATGCCTATATGTAGCTCAACAATGGATGCAATGTAGGGCCCAAATCCTATAATGCAAATTGTAGATATGAATAGTGTGCATATCTGGATTCAAGATCTGCCCAAATTATAAATACCAGATTCACATTAGTTTAATTAGATAACAATAAAAAGAAATGAGAATCAACATACAAGCATACTATACATTCACATCTTCCTATGACAAGGGCCCAAGCCAGGGTGTAAGAGAAAGAGACAGGGGGTTAGATGGCTTGTATTCTAAATGGATGGGGGCTAGTCTGGCTAGAAGTAAGTAAAAGTTGAACAAGATAGCAGTAGAACTCATTCTCAGCCCCCCCCCCCATACTAACTATCCTTTTCTCTACCCCCCCCCCCCCCTCCCTCTTGAATCCACCACTCTTCAGCCAAATTCTAAAGTTTTCTCTTCTCATTCCCTTCCCCATGAACCAATTTCACAAGCGCAACTGATGCAAGGCCTATCTAACGTGTACTTTATCTCGTGATAGGTGCAATACACGTTTTACAGCAGCGCTCGTCGGTATACGAAAACACACGACAACATGCAAGCAAGTCCCAGTGACAAACACATGCACAGCCTACACAGCCTAGCTAGCCTAGGTACACAAACACAGAGTTAGTTATACTAATAACAACTTGTTACCTGTAGTACCCCCTATGTAGCCTTGTACATCCATGAAGTTCAGTTTTTGGACCTCTTGATGATTGAAACATGTCTACTAGTAAAAACATTCTGCTACTGAAGAGTTGGGCAGGTATTTCATCCACTAAGGAATTCCCCATGTATAGGCTATGGTCAAGGTTATATATAGGTCTCACAGGCCTAATTCATTCCCCATAGACTCATGTGTTAAATTGGCACTTTAAAAAATTCATAAAAAATAAGGATGAAATTCGGGGGTCGAATGTTTACTACCAGTGGATAGGATTTATATCTGGCAATCCATATCTGACCAGAAAAGGGTCCCTCGACCGGCTCATTTTGAAAATAAATTGGCGTGTTTGAAGACACCGTCGGGGGGAGCAGATTCATCAACTCAAACAGCAAAATAGCCCTAATCCTTCCGCCAGTCACAATATAGTCCAAACTTGGTGATATTTCTTCCCAATTAGGGAAAAGGAAGTTCAGTAATTACCAAAAATAGAATCAGTGTTAGATGGACAATCATATGCATACACTTTGTCAATCAGCCATATCAAAATAAAAAAAATAGCAATGGGTTGGCTCGAATGAATATCTATGGCCTACCACTAGTAATTAGGCCCGTGAGACCTGTATTGTATGGCACATGAAGGTTTCTTTTTAATTTACCTTCCTGGCTTTTCTTCAACATCTGTACACTCACTTTATCACAAAGAAATGCATGAAATATACAGATGTGTTATGTAATGACCATTTCTAATGTTACTCCTAATGTCTAGTGCCCTATGGATTTACACACATCCTACATGCCTATATGTAGCTCAACAATGGATGCAATGTAGGGCCCAAATCCTATAATGCAAATTGTAGATATGAATAGTGTGCATATCTGGATTCAAGATCTGCCCAAATTATAAATACCAGATTCACATTAGTTTAATTAGATAACAATAAAAAGAAATGAGAATCAACATACAAGCATACTATACATTCACATCTTCCTATGACAAGGGCCCAAGCCAGGGTGTAAGAGAAAGAGACAGGGGGTTAGATGGCTTGTATTCTAAATGGATGGGGGCTAGTCTGGCTAGAAGTAAGTAAAAGTTGAACAAGATAGCAGTAGAACTCATTCTCAGCCCCCCCCCCCCATACTAACTATCCTTTTCTCTACCCCCCGCCCCCCTCCCTCTTGAATCCACCACTCTTCAGCCAAATTCTAAAGTTTTCTCTTCTCATTCCCTTCCCCATGAACCAATTTCACAAGCGCAATTGATGCAAGGCCTATCTAACGTGTACTTTATCTCGTGATAGGTGCAATACACGTTTTACAGCAGCGCTCGTCGGTATACGAAAACACACGACAACATGCAAGCAAGTCCCAGTGACAAACACATGCACAGCCTACACAGCCTAGCTAGCCTAGGTACACAAACACAGAGTTAGTTATACTAATAACAACTTGTTACCTGTAGTACCCCCTATGTAGCCTTGTACATCCATGAAGTTCAGTTTTTGGACCTCTTGATGATTGAAACATGTCTACTAGTAAAAACATTCTGCTACTGAAGAGTTGGGCAGGTATTTCATCCACTAAGGAATTCCCCATGTATAGGCTATGGTCAAGGTTATATATAGGTCTCACAGGCCTAATTCATTCCCCATAGACTCATGTGTTAAATTGGCACTTTAAAAAATTCATAAAAAATAAGGATGAAATTCGGGGGTCGAATGTTTACTACCAGTGGATAGGATTTATATCTGGCAATCCATATCTGACCAGAAAAGGGTCCCTCGACCGGCTCATTTTGAAAATAAATTGGCGTGTTTGAAGACACCGTCGGGGGGAGCAGATTCATCAACTCAAACAGCAAAATAGCCCTAATCCTTCCGCCAGTCACAATATAGTTCAAACTTGGTGATATTTCTTCCCAATTAGGGAAAAGGAAGTTCAGTAATTACCAAAAATAGAATCAGTGTTAGATGGACAATCATATGCATACACTTTGTCAATCAGCCATATCAAAATAAAAAAAATAGCAATGGGTTGGCTCGAATGAATATCTATGGCCTACCACTAGTAATTAGGCCCGTGAGACCTCTGGGCCAGGCTAGCGATTGGAATGTGGAAGTGAAAGAGGGCAAACTGACTGGGTTGCTAGGCGTTCAGGACTAATAGAAGTCCATTGGAACTTCAGTTATTTACTACTTTGCTTCTTATTCATGTCCTTCGGCTCGCTTGCATTCTTCAGTGATTAGAGAGAGAGAGAGAGAATGTGAACAGGTGTGGAAGCAAGGAGTGCTGGTAATTCCTTGGTGGAAGTGAGCTGTGAGTGGGAGTGGCTGAAGTGAGTCGCAAAAGAGGATTAATTGACTGAGAGAGCAGTTGGGGGAGTGGTCAAGAGAGTTACGTAAGTTGGAAGAATAATGGAAAGCCGAAGAACTTGAATTTGGAATCGGAGTACACAATAATTAAGTTCCGTTTTATATACTTACATTATAGGCGGATTAATTTCGCGCATTACACCAAAAGTGATAGGGTCGACTTGGGAAAGGCTTTTTCGCCACGCGGTGTTTGACCAAAAAGGGGATAAAAAGGGAGTGTTTAGTTGACAAGGGGCAGTTTTTCGTTCCCGATTTGTTTTGCCGCCGTAGGCCATGTCGGTTTAATTTTTGTCTGTCGTCGGTCGTCCAGCCCAGAGATGCGACATATATTATTATCCAGCATGTAATTTGACTTTGATTTAGAATAAAACCTGATACACAACTTAACTTCATCGAACTTGTCATTCTTTGACTCCCGTCTTTTTTTTTGTACGTGGGCAGCGCAAGACGGTGGGCGGCCACCGGCCGTCTTGCAAAGCTGTGCCGCTACAAAATTGGTAGTACGGATGGGGTCGACCGTCATCTTCAGCATGTTCGGGGAACGTTTTAGTCCTTCAGTCTGGTTTTACGCATAAACACAATGTTTATCGGACATTGATATAAATTCAACAAGGAGAGCTTCACTTCATGTCACCGGTTCCGGCTTATTTTTTGTTCGAGGATGTGAATTGATATTATTTTAACTTTAACGTTGGAGAGAGAAATTCAGCTGCAGGGGTTGGATTGAGCCCCACATCGCCCGGGTTTTCGACGTTGGGACCTTACATGTGCCGTTGAGCTCAGGAGAAAGAACCCTTCGTCCTGGGACTCACGCGTGGCTGCATTGTAGCGAGGAGTCGAGGGACCTGTGAAAACCACTGCAAATAGACCTGACGGGGTAGCATAGCTGGTTTCCACTAAAACCCTCCGGATTAGTTGGTACCGACGAAGTCTGGTGATTTCACATTACACTGCGGTGAGAGGAGTCGTTTAACTGCGCGAGAATCGTCTTGGAAGGGGCTGTAAAGGAACTCAGCAGGGCGATTGCTTTTCCTTTGGTCGTCTCATGAGGATGGATTGAGGTTAGGTACTGGAGGCCGCAGGCGCTAGTCCGGCTCGGGGAGTTGGACGCTATCGAGGAGCTCCGAGACATCGTTCTTCCAACCAACGCTTCGACACGGCCCTTCATCTTCGTCATCGACGTGGTGTGGTAGACCCTGTCTTCGATATCTTCGACGGTGGAAGCTGGCACTGTCGTTTGGAAGCCGATAGCCTTGGCGAGTGAAGCAGCAGGAGTCGCTGGTATGTAATGAAGCCCTTGTTAAGATTTTTCCAGAACAGTCATTCACATTTAATGTAGACTCTCATATTACAAACTATAAGATATGCTTGAAATGTATCTGAAAAGATATGAACTCGTTATCTTCTCAACATGACGATGTGTTAAGATATGTGTGTAGCTATGCAGTTTGTTATTAAGTCTGTTTTGCATTAGTGTGCATTGGGATCTGAAGGAGATAGCACAAATAAATTCTGCAAATACACCACTAGATAGAATAATAATAGTAAAAATCTAAATTCTGTTAGTGTTCTTTGGCAACACATGAAAATACATCTTCAGAAAATCTATATAGAATTTGCAGTCTTTTGTGCTTACCTTTATATCAGACCCCCAATGTTTATTGTGGTCTGGACTTACACATGTCACAATTTTAACTAAATGTCTTTTTTCCTAGGTTCTGCGTCTGGTTCGATTGGTTACCTTTCTCTCCCAGAGTTAGATAGTAGACTAATAAGTGTGTTATAACTGAAGGTTTATCGTAGTTGAGGTTGCATCTCCTTTCAGTAGTATTCACATATACATAGTAAAATTATGGCTGAAAAGTTAGTGGAAGATTTAGTAACCGGTTTAACCGGAGCATTACAAGGGTGTAGGTTTACCCCTAGTGGTAGAAGTACCAGACTTGAGAGATTTTCTGGACAAGGTGGCATTTCCCTTACCGAATGGTTAGAAGAGATAGATCTTTATTGTGAACAATATCAAATCTCTGAAACTCAAAAGTGCGGCATAATCAGAGCAAATTTGGAAGGTGCAGCACGTAAAAAAGTTGTTTTTCGGGGACATTAGATACTAAAAGTATTATTGAACTACTTCAAAAATATTTTGGAAAGAAACAAACTGTGCAATCTTTGCAGCAAGCCTTTTATGAAATCCAATCGAAGTCTGGTGTTTCTGACCAAGAAAATTTGTTAGGTCCCACTTTTTCTAATTTGTTTCCTTCCTTTTCACCTGAACAACTCATTCAAATGCAGAAAATGGACCCAGAACTGAGATTTGTGTGGGAACGGTGGAGTGCACACTGGAAACCGGGGGATGAATTTCCCGCACGTTTTTCAGAACCGGATAGTTTGAAACAATGGTTATATCAATGGTCTAATTTTTCTGTTAAAGATAGAATATTAGGAAGGAAGCTTCTTGATCCTTTATTTGGTGATATATTTCAAATTTTACCACAGTGTTTGCGTAAGAGTATTTTAGTTGGATGTCATGATGAATGGGGACATCAAGGTAGAAATAAAACTGAACAATTAGCTAGGTCAAGAGTTTATTGGCCTGGCATGGCTCGTGATATAAAATTTTATGTTAAAAGATGTATTAAATGTGCTAAGGCAAAGGAGATGCAGCCTCGGGTAAGAACCCCAATGAGACATCTAATGGCATTTAGTCCATTGGAAATTATTGCTATTGATTTTGTTAAGTTAGATCCTGGTAAGGGAGGATTTGAGGATGTACTTGTTATTACAGATGTATATACGAAATTAGCTCAGGCAATCCCTTGTAGAAATCAACACGCCTCAACAGTAGCTAAAGCTCTACAAGAGCACTGGTTCACAAAGTATGGAATTCCAAATAGAATTCATAGTGATCAGGGACGTAATTTTGAGGGTCAGGTGATAAAAGAATTATGTAGGCTTTATGGTATACGTAAGACTCGTACAACACCATATCATCCTGAGGGTAATGCTCAGGCTGAAAGATTCAATAGGACTTTATTTGGCCTAATCAAATCGCTGGATCAGCGTGATAGACGTAGATGGCCTGAATTATTGCCTCATCTTGTCTACATGTACAATACCACCCCCCACGAAACTACGAGGGTCAGCCCTTTTGCTCTTATGTTTGGTAGGAAAGAGCGTATTCCTTTAGATCATTTGTTGGGTGTGTCTGATGTAGAATGGGGACAAGACTTTGTTAAAGAACAAGCCGAGTTGGTTGAGAGGGCTCAAAAGGTTGTCAGAGAAAGGACTGACAAGGTAGCAGCCCGGAATAAGGCCCGAGCTGATGCAAATATCTCTGCAAGTTCCCCTCCCCTGGGCATAGGATCTCTTGTTTACTTAAAGAAGTGTGCTTTTAGTAAAAGACACAAGTTGGAGAATGTTTATTTTGATGAATTATATGTTGTTGATTGGATAAATCCTACTGAGGATATTTATCGTATCCGACCTATTAATGGAGGTAATCCAAAGATAGTGAATCGTAGGCTAATAAGGAAAGTACCTTCTGAATCAGATGTGGTTTACCAAAATAAGGAGGATTTTGGGTTAAATTCTGATGAGAGAAGGAAAACCATTGTTAGCTACAAGGATTCTAGACAAGATTTTGAGGATGAATATGTTCTAGTACCAGAAAGAGTAACTACAGAAACAGTAGGGGAGAGTACTGGTCGAACCAGAGGCGGAACAAGTGGAGGTGTCGTCCAGAGGAGATCTTAAAGACAAAATAAAGGCATTCATTCTAATCCATACAACTTACCTAGGTCTGTATTGAGATAGAATTTGTTCAATTAAGGAAAAGAAATAAAGTAATAAGTAAAAAAAAAATTAAAATAAAAAGTACCTTGGATCTCTGGGCTGGACTCCGCCTTCAATTATTTATGACGATGACAATTTTATTATTTGGACATAGCTTTGTGAAGCGATTAGTAGGGAGTGGGGTAAGGAGCATGTATTTGGAAGTAGGTGGTAAATAACTAATATTGAGAAGTTTTGGAGAAGGGGACTCAACTTTGAAAGAATGCTACATAATACAAATACATAGGGATATGTTCTGGGTTTGGAGCACCGTTTCCTCCCGGATGCACCCCATGACAGAGAGGGGGAAGGAGCTATACCTACGTAGAATAGTAAGTTTTTGTCAGACACATTTTTGGATTTAATTATTTTTTTATTATTGTGGGATGAATGATGTACATCAGTGATTATGGGTTATATGTATGATTGCTTGGCTTTATTGATTGACTGGCCCAGTTTGGTTTGCCGACATGGATCATTTAATATATTTTGTGATATTAATTAATCTGTAAATATGTAATTATATTTGTCCTTATAGGAAACTACATATCAGACGGCAGGATGGTGTCAAACGGAACTGGAGGAGGCATGGGATATCCACCTCTGATGGTAGTGTTGACATCATCCCAAAGTCTTGGTAAATGGTAGAAAACAAGTAATCTTTGGGTTATTTTTTTGTCCATGTAAAAGGACTTCTAAAATCTGTATGAAAGAAAGGATTTTATAAAAAAACAATTGTTTATCTTTTTAATGTGGATGTTTACCCTAGAGGTGCACTATGTCATCTGTTTGTAAGCAAAGGATGAATTGTACATAAAAAAAAAAAAAAAAAAAAACAAACACTGAAGTAATGATAGTAATAGTAACTTTCAGAATAAGCGTCATTATTTGTAACCATAGCAGAGCGAGGTCTAACATGTGCATGCATGCTGTCCAATATCAAAATATTTACTGTTTACTGTCTATGATACATGTTCATGGTTGATATGTAATGCCTGAAGTTGATTGTTCATGGTTTACAATTACAACCCATCCATTGATTAATGTTCAATTGATTAATAAACACTTTTACTAGGGCATTATACAAGTATGCTGATGCAAAAGATTTTTTTAGTATCATTTTGGACATGAAACATGCACTTGTTAACTAAGGTTATTTATAGTATTTTTTTTATATATATAAGATGACCAGATTTACTGCTGTTGGTTTTCATTTTGTAAGGTGGATACAGATACGGATATGGATAATTTTACTTTTCACATGTATCATTGCTATTATTACTACTGTACATGTAAGTTTATGTACCTGTAGTATTTTTGACATAACTAGTTGTGCATAAGAGGTATAATGAAGGTTTAATAGATGTTTAGAGGTTGAATTTGTAACTAAACCTTTCAATTCATTTTTTTAGGGGTCTGGAAAGTTCATCTTTGAAGGGGTGATGTCATCGATGAAGCAGCAGGAAGCTTGGGTCATCCACTTCCCAATGCCTATACGTTGACATTCCCCTGATGGAAGCTCTCCAAATCCTATTTTTAATTGAAGAAGGTACAGGTATAATGTATATACATGCAATCTATTTACCAAAAAAGGGGAAGATTTTGAAATAACGATATTTGGCATAAATATAGAACGATGTTGAAATGTTTATATTGTTTATGACAAATTGTAAGTGTCATGGATGGACGACCGTCAGTATCAACAAATCTTTTTTTTTCTTATTTTTTGCGATCTTATGGAACAGATCGATTCAGTAGGGGAGAGTTATAGCGGGATGGAAAATAGAGATTTGTTTGTTTGGGTAGAGAAGTTCGTTCGCCTTCTTCCATTGTTTACATTCCTTAAAGGTGTTGATTTCGTTTGCTAGTTTTTCTGGGCCAGGCTAGCGATTGGAATGTGGAAGTGAAAGAGGGCAAACTGACTGGGTTGCTAGGCGTTCAGGACTAATAGAAGTCCATTGGAACTTCAGTTATTTACTACTTTGCTTCTTATTCATGTCCTTCGGCTCGCTTGCATTCTTCAGTGATTAGAGAGAGAGAGAGAGAATGTGAACAGGTGTGGAAGCAAGGAGTGCTGGTAATTCCTTGGTGGAAGTGAGCTGTGAGTGGGAGTGGCTGAAGTGAGTCGCAAAAGAGGATTAATTGACTGAGAGAGCAGTTGGGGGAGTGGTCAAGAGAGTTACGTAAGTTGGAAGAATAATGGAAAGCCGAAGAACTTGAATTTGGAATCGGAGTACACAATAATTAAGTTCCGTTTTATATACTTACATTATAGGCGGATTAATTTCGCGCATTACACCAAAAGTGATAGGGTCGACTTGGGAAAGGCTTTTTCGCCACGCGGTGTTTGACCAAAAAGGGGATAAAAAGGGAGTGTTTAGTTGACAAGGGGCAGTTTTTCGTTCCCGATTTGTTTTGCCGCCGTAGGCCATGTCGGTTTAATTTTTTGTCTGTCGTCGGTCGTCCAGCCCAGAGAAGCGACATATATTATTATCCAGCATGTAATTTGACTTTGATTTAGAATAAAACCTGATACACAGCTTAACTTCACCGAACTTGTCATTCTTTGACTCCCGTCTTTTTTTTTGTACGTGGGCAGCGCAAGACGGTGGGCGGCCACCGGCCGTCTTGCAAAGCTGTGCCGCTACAAAAATTAGGATGAATTAATTAGTGTCACTGTATTCTGCCTTCTTTTTTCCTTACCTGTGAGTTTTTTTTTCTAACGACAACCCCAGCAATATCCTCCCTCTAGAAGGAGGGAGGCAGCTCAGCCTCCCAACTTTCTTATGATCCATTTTTATTCTCCAGGCTGGCTCGGCCGGATGGCCTGAATATGCGCTGCGCGTTCGTGCTATGCGGCGACGTACTGTCTAAGAAAAAAAGTTAATGAGTTGCCATCATCGGGCAGTTAATATGGTAAAACGATCTATCTTTTACATAGCAAAGAGTGGAGGGTTCATTTTTTTTTTCGGAAAAACAGTCTAACTTGAAGTTAACCGTTTTGCCGTTGAAATAAGGAAAGGTTAACAGTACAATTTGCATGGTAAAGCAGTCTAAGTCAGAGATAGACCAGTTTTTCGTGGAAGCCTTCGGTTACAAGTCGGCTATGTGCGAGATAGACGGTTTTACCATGAAAATTGGACCAAAATTTAAGAAATTAACCTAGATAGCTGATGCTATCTCGAAAGCTACGCATTTTTGCGACAAACCGATCCCACCAGTGAAAAGAGCGCCTTAAAATTTCCAAGAATTAAAATTTTGATTTGACAAAATTTCAAGATAAATCCTTTTGCCATATCAGAGCCGCATTGATCAATATTTCTTGAAAACAAGACAGCGACGTGACCAAGCCCAAATGACAAGCTTGGTCGCTTCGCTTTTTCAAGATATTTTTTAGAAAGTTTACGCGCGTCCTGACCCCACCTGGAAAAAAATCTGCGTAAGGCCATGATGATAATGAGATAAAAATAATGAAAGTGTATATAAATCAATGTGCCAGGCTATTTTGAACATTGCCGTACACATAACTTCTTTCGGAAGGGGGGGGGAGCAGACGCGTAAACGTTCTCAAGTTGAAAGTGATACTGCGAAGCGACCAAGCTTGTCATTTTGGCACTTTTTGGAGTTTTAAAAGTGAAATATGAAGGCTTTCGTGCACACTTTTGGTGAATTTGTGATAATTTTCAATGGAAAAATAAGTTTTCAAAAATTTAGGGGTCATCATGCCCCCGTTTTGTTGTTGCAAGCATTTTGGGGCCGGTGTGAAATGGCCCCCAAACGCCTCAAACAGACACTTCAAAATGTAGTCCCACCTATTTCATTTGACGTATTGTGCATTATTAGAACTGAAACTTATCTCTACACCAAAGTAGAAGAGCCTGATGCACGTACACAGATATTTCACTCTCTCAGCTCATATGCACTTGATCCACTTCCATCGAGGATTCAGGCTAAATTCCGCCCGCCAGTTCCGGGGACCAACCAACGTAGTATTTCGATGAAGAGCACTCGGTCGATTCACCGGTTGTCCCTACGATGGAAAAGGTGAAATACACGCGCTTTCGGGGATTGTGAACTGTAGGAAAAATCGTATAAAATTACACTTTTTGATATTTCTACGAAGACGAAGTTACATAGAAAATGAAGAATATTACAATCAGACCATATCCCTTGAAAATTGCTTGTGTGAAGAAAAATCACGAAAAAGGAAATCGCATCATGAATATTCATATCATGGGCAGTCCCACATTTCCATGTTATAGTCGAGTTTTCCATTATTTATAAATACTGGAAAACTCGAACATTAAATAATGATTATTTATAAATAAAGAGAATGATAACGCTCTCGAAAGAATTATTTATAAATAATGAAGTAGACGTTTCCATTATTGTCTCGCCCACCAGAGGCGAAGGCGAGACTTAGGGATCCAAATGTCGTCCGTCCGTCACAAAGTTAATGACACATAACTCCACAACCGTAAGTCGCTTTTCAACCAAACTTGGATGGTGGATGGACTTAGGGGACCTGCATGTTATGCTGCAGTCGGAGGTCACGTGGTAAGGTCAAAGGTCATTTTTAGGTCAACGTTAAAGTTTACATGCAAGACTCTCCTATGACACCTAACTTTGCAACCGTAAGTCACTTTTCAACCAAACTTGGATGGTAGATGGACTTGGGAGACATGCATGTTATGCTGCAGTCTGAGGTCACATGGTAAGGTTAAAGGTCATTTTCAGGCCAATGTTAAAGTTTACATGTAAGACTGTCTTTTGACACCTAACTCCGCAACCGTATGTACCTTTTCAACCAAACTTGGATGGTAGATAGACTTTGGGAACCTGCATGTTATGCTGTAGTCAGAGGTCACATGCTAAGGTCAAATGTCATTTACAGGTCAACGTAAAAGTTTACATCAGGACTCTCTTATGACACCAAACTCCGCAACCGTATGTCAATTTTCAAACAAACTTGGATGGTAGATGGACTTGGGGAATGTGCATTTTATGCTGCAGTCTGAGGTCACATGGTAAGGTCAAAGGTCATTTTCAGGTCAACATTAAAGTTTACGTGCAAGGCTCTTATGACAAGTGTCATTCCATCCCAGTCATTTCACAATGAAGTTTCGATACGATTCTGTTGCATGCCTCGCAAATCACGATATTTCTGGTCATTTTCATAAGTGGGCGAGACACAAAATTGCTTTTGCCTTGTTTTCAGTTTGTCACATCAGTTGGCACACAGAAGCAATATTAGAAGGTGAAGCAAAGATGCCTATCATTTATGGTGGGGGTCTTAGGGTTAGGTTTACAAAATAAATCCAGATTACTCTATAATTGTATTCCCCAACAGGCAGGGTGGGCACGTTTAAAACGGTGTGTTTTAAAACATGTTTTAAAACGCGTTTTAAAACACCCGTTTATTTTACAAAAAAAATGTGTTTTAAATCACCGCATAGACTTGTATGTTGTAAATTTGCATGGATGTGATTTTAGTTACATGTAAATGTTTTTTTTCATACTTTTTCTTCTGAAGTGGTGTACTATTTTATTCTTACTAATTAAATATCTTTCTCAACACCACTCTTTTTCTCCTCTTTCTCTTCCCCCCTTTCTTCTCCCTTTCTCCATTGCTTTGTCATGTTCCTTTTCTACCTGTTCAATTATGTACATCAATCCATATTAAGAATATTCTCATTTCAACAAAAATATGTGAGTGTTGTGTTCACTTTTTGAACAGGGAAAAACACTATTTAATAAGCTTAAATGCAAAGTAGTACTTGAATGAAATGGAAGTCTTGCACAGGCATAATAATATTTTAGAAACCGCCGCCTTCCTGCATTAGGGTTGTTAGTGCGACTGCGCATCGCCTTCCCGCACAAAGGCCGTTAGCGTGCACTGTTAACTGCACGCTCACAGCCTTTCTGCAGGAAGGCGACATGCAGTGTGCGCAAACGGCCTTTGTGTGGGAAGGCGACGTGCTAAGGCGACGATTGGTAGACTGTAAAACTGTCATCGTACTCTTGAGGTACACACGAAAGCAGGTGAAACTTTGCACGTTGTAAAGATGAAGAAATATACTTTAAACAGCGTAAGATAATCAGCTAGCAAACCTTAACCATAACAATCTCAGGGGACTTTAATGGCCCCCTCAAAAATTTATATGATAAAAGTATGAACATGACAGAGTCACGCCATATCATTCGAGACTATTTTTGGATGCATGCATGGGTATGTGGTTATAATATTACACAACAAGTGCACGTCAGACCGCGAATTGCTCAATAACAGGATTCATGTATAAAGCCAATTGTAAATTCTTGCCAAAATCTGTATCATTATTTGTACTCTTTTTTTAAATTAAAATTATTGCTCATAATTTCTATAACAAAAAGTAAAAAACTTTTTATACTGTTTTTTATATGCATTTGATCTAAATTCCTCAATTGAAAAAAATAAGGGCTTTATTTATAGATTTAATTAAAATTGGCATAATTGATTCATATGAAATAAAAGCATTTCTTGATTTAATGAAATTAAGCTTTGAAACCCCATAGATTACAGTATGCCATTTTCATCCACTGCAAATTCTTCTCGCCCCCCTTCTCCCCTAGATTGACAAGGCTCAAAATACCCTGGGACTACAGTATATGTACATGTATGAGGAATAAACTTATAAAATGTCAACTTTAGTGGGGGGTTTTTATTGGGATTCAGTTTTCATGATCTAGTAATTTTTTGGGGGAAATATTAATTTTTCTGTTGTAAATTCAGTAACAAAAATTGTACTATTTTCTTTTACTTACTCCAAAGATGTATTTAAAACATCAAGCGATTAAATCAGACTGTATAGTTTAATTGATTTACGGAAAATTGCATCATTCGTTGGAAGAAAAAAAACATTTAAAAACGATTTAAAACTTTTTAAAACAATAAAAAACGTTTTCTTTGTTTTTTTGATAAAAAAACGTTTTCTTTGTTTTTTTGATAAAAAAACGTTTTTTATTACAACCCTGCCAAAAGGTGCTACTGGACAATACTTTAATCATCAAATTCGGTACCCACAGGCAAAATGTGGATAGGGTCATTGTCGCCATGATAATTGTATTTGTCAAATTTATGTGTGAGCTGTCTGAGCTCTATATATCGCAATGACGGATGACGCGGTGGGTTGGGGGATACATGTGCT
The DNA here is from genome assembly GCF_018143015.1 of Lytechinus variegatus. NCBI lineage: Eukaryota > Metazoa > Echinodermata > Echinoidea > Temnopleuroida > Toxopneustidae > Lytechinus > Lytechinus variegatus. The sequence goes on along the minus strand of NC_054748.1, from coordinate 9,735,545 downwards.
CGGCCGCACGACCCGCCGAGCATCTCTAGTTAATTATTAGATTGCTGTCATAGTTTTCAAAGTTTATAAATATAGTTTATAAAATGTGGATTTAGGGGTAATCAAGTATCACTGACATGTCTTATGTCACATGATCAAGGTCAAATGTCATTTATTGTCAATAAATGTAGTATTGTATCATCATATGCATGGTGTTTTTTGTGATGATTATTTTCAAAGTCAGCACTGCTGCTATTGAATCGCGTGATGCAGGTGAGACTGCCAGAGGCGCTCCACCTGTTATTGTTTTTTTTATATCCCCCTATAAAATCCCACCTTTGTCAGGTTTCGGGTAGGTTAGTCTGCTGTGCAAACCCTTCATTCGAGTTAACATGTAAGGGTCTGAATGTGCAGCCTACTCATGCCTTGTGTACTGAAGGCCCTAGTCTTTGTGTGGAGACACACTTGCTGATCAAAGTTTCAATCAGGGTCTGTGCGTGCAGACTAACGTAGTGTAGTAGTGAAGTGGAGCCTACATGTACACGAACATTACTTGAGGTAGGGGAGGGCTAGAAATAAAGTGACTGAAAGCTTCCTTTTTATATACTTTCCAAATTATTCCCCTCCCCTCGTTTTATTCACCATGTCCCCTCTTCCATCCCCCCCCCCCCCCGCTTTAAGCCCAGAGGTGGGGGCAGTCAAATGGCTGTACACTTGCATGACCAAAAAGGGGTGTTTTTTCCAGTTTTGGACACGGGCCAGGCGTGCACTTGTCAAGGGTATCAAAAACACAGATTTTAAAGATAAAAGGGTGGTTTTGAAAGACTGGTCAATCGCGGGGTCAGACCTCCTTAGGGTATGTTTTTTTTTTCAAAAGTTTTTTTTTTTGTTAAAGACTAGCCAAACTGTTCAGGGTATGTTTTTTCCCCAAGCTTTTTCTCTGGGGTCATATTCTGGCAACAACTTGTTTAAGGCCATAATGTATGAATATAAAGCCCGCGAAAAACTTGTTTAGGGGTTTATTTTGCACACACAGAAAAAAAAACTTCTTTAGGGGATGTTTGGAGATAATTTGGTCACGCAGTACATTTGATCCCCCCTTCCCCCCGGACTTGTTAGGGGATGAATAGGCTCCAGTCCCCAGTCCGCCAGGGTGCTCACAGATTGAGTTAAACTTTTGCCAAGTTCGCTAGCAGGTCAACTGAAATGTTTGCTATCTTTGGATACAAGTTTATTAGGTACTGTTCAGACATGCACATAACAATCAATCAATGGTTGAACGATAATAGATTTTTTTATGTGCATACATGTATCTGAACAATACCTAACTTGAGGAAAATATGCATTGTTTGATTTCAATAATACAGTCATGCGCCAACAGAATGCAATCAAATTTCATCGATGCATGGCACAGACACGAACAGTTCACTGATCGTGGTTTCACAAACAAATAAACAAATTTTAACATTACAGTGGATTAAACGGTCTAGTACGCGGTGGTCGCCTATTGTAAGTTGGGCAAAATTTCATACCACCAAAAATTCTGTGATATTGTTAATATTCATTGCAATGCCTGACTCAGTTTTAATAACTGATTTCTCATTTTACATCAAATTTCATACTCATTCTTCAAGTTTCAGTATATGATGAAGTATGGTTGAGGGAGTGGTTGGGGGTGGCTAGTCTACAGATGTAGACCCACATCTGCAGTGTGTGTACCTCAGCTGATGCAACGAGTCTGCATAGCAGACTAGGTCTACTGAGGCTGCAGAAACGGTCTACAAATGTAGACCCACATCTGCAGTGTGTGTACCTCAGCTGATTCAATGAGTCTGCATAGCAGACTACATGTAGGTCTACTGAGGCTGCAGAAGTGGTCTACAATTGTAGACCCACATGCAGTGTGTGTAACTCAGCTGATTCAATGATTGTGCATAGCAGACTAGGTCTACTGAGGCTGCAGAAGTGGTCTACAGATGGAGACCCACATCTGCAGTGTGTGTACCTCAGCTAGTAATTCAATGAGTCTGCATAGCAGACTAGGTCTACCGAGGCTGTAGAAATGGCTCGCTTCGCTCGCCCTTTCAGGCTGGTTTGCTAAACCAGCAGATCCACCTCACGAGCCATTCAGAGTCTGCATAGCAGACTAAGGGGTGGCCGAATGGGTTGATGCGGGGTTTACTGACGTTTGATCTAATATATCACTTGGTCTAATCTTCTATTGTACATTCGGGCTAAACCCACTTAGTCTAATTATCATTTTGCCTAATGACCTGACTTGGTCTAATTGCCAATAATAGTCTAATGACCACTTGGTCTAATAGCCATTTGGTCTTAGTACCACTTGGTCTCATTTTCATTTGATCTAATTGCCATTTCGTCTAAGTACTGTATTTCATTGTAACAAGGTCTAAGGTCTATTTGCATTTGGTGTAATACTACATGTAGTTTGTAGTTTATCTAATTGTCAGTTAGTCTAATACTAAATGGTCCAATAATCATCTCTTGGTCTATCATTCATTTGTCTAGATATTACAGTTGGTCTAATTTCCATTTTGACGAATTTCCGCTTCATCTAACTTCCAGATAGTCTAAAAACATTCATTTTGTCTCTCTCATCCATTTTTTCCCACTGGCTGCCTGTCTCTCTCTCATTCATTTTCCCCGGCGTGTGGGTCTCTTTCATGTCCTCTCTCATTTTCTCCATTGTCTGCCTCTCATTTTCCTTACTGTCTTAATGTAAGTCCTCATTTTATCCCCCCCCCCCTTCTCTCACTCTCACTTCTTTTCGACTTCCCGCTGTACTTATAGAGCAACCTTTAATTTAAAAAGTACAAATAACTGATGTCTATTAATGTACATTGTAATTAGGTATGCACTGTACTTTCATATATTTATTTCTGACCCAATACATGTACATGTAATGATAACATTTCTACCTGTACATGTATATCACAATAATTGCCTCTTGACTTGACTGCTTACTGAATACACCGTGTTGTAATATATTTTTCCATTTTATAGTTAGATTTGGCTTTCATGTTGTAGTTATTCCTCCAGTTTAACCCAAGATGCTTAACTTTATATTGAAAGAGACATCTGCTATTTCATCAATAAACTGCTTGGCTTTCAGTGTGAATAGGCAGTCTAGCTGTACATGTACATGTAACAATGTCACCCCCCAACACCCACACACCTTGGTAAAGAAAAATGAATCCTACCCCATGCAGTGCTGCTATGGGTAATTGCTGCTAGTCAAAATAGTCCATGTAAAACTTACTTTGTTTTTACATCCAGTTTATAAATTTTTATGAAATTTAACCATCCCCATTCGTTTAACACATGGAATTATTTGCAAGACATCGTTCATAATATTCATATTGGTTAAGTATTCGCTATATGTTTGTTTCATTGAAAACTGTTATAGAAATATTATATATGAATCATGATAATCCAAGTAAAACATAATAATTTGGTTTACATCAATAAATTTTGATGAAATTTCAATTTCCCCATTCATACATATGGACAAATGTCCTGTACATGTACATCACAGCGCGGACATTTATATTTTGAGCTATTGCATAACAACAATAAGTTCTATCAAAATGGCTAATAAAACTTGATATTTGCAAGACAAAAGCATGATATTGAGAGAATTCCAGTTTGTTCCAATTAACTGAATTTCAATGACAAAATCTTTTTGAAAAAAAAAAATCGTTTTTTGTCTGGTCCCGTACGTCACAGAGCATAATAATTCAAATATTATTACATCATTAATGGAATAGTAGATAACTATTTTCTTTATAGAATAAAGAAGTCACAAGTAGCCTTCCAAAATCCATAAAAGATTCTATGTTGTGCTTTTATTTCTTATGTTATACAATTATAAAGTCTCTAAATATCCCATACGTCACAAGTCAAATAGCTTCGACCTTGACCTTGAGTGTTAATTTTCTCTTGTAAATAAGTATTCAATAGTTGTTTTCAAAGTCAGCATTGTTGCTATATTGAATAGGGTAATGTACCCGTGACTGCCAGAGGCGTTCCAATTGTTTTTTTTTTATTTTAAGTAGTTTATTTATGGTTGATGTTTGTCAGCAACTCTAAAAGAACGCTTCATGACAGTCATAGCATAATCTCGTAATCAAACCCACCCTTGCAGAACAGGCAATATTTCAATGAACAAAAATGTGAGTGGGTTATGCCGAAAAGAGTGTTGTTTATGGCCATGAACCAGGGGCGTGGTTAGGAACGGAGGAAACTCAAGCGAAATACATTCGAAAATCTATAGGAATACAAAAACATCCCAATCATTGACAATGCATTCCACAGGGGTTTTGATATTCCATGATACCGAACCGTGCCGATTAACCCTTCATAACCCACTGGCTTCTGCATTTAAAGAGAAATGCCAGTAGTTGCAGTAGACACTGATTTCATGAGAAAGTCTGTAAAACCAGGCTTAATTGTCAGTATATCATCGAGGATCTAGATCTGGTAAAGTTACATAAACTGAACTTTGTGAAATCTTGAAATCTACGCTGAAAAATGTTCACACTGAAGATCACCAACACAGATAGGCACACGTGGGACAGTGTATTATTATTGCTGGAATAAAGACCCGACGGAAGTGACCAAATCCGCGCTTATTTTGCTTATTTCTCAGCAATTACACAATTTCTTCCAGAATCCTTTGGCACATATTTTTTATTCATACAAACAGACACTTAGGTGGTCATTATATTAGATTCTGTAAAAAGTCATTTTGAGATCGTTACCAATACTGGAATTTATCTTTAAGCGAAATGTACAGTTGTTGTACATCTAGACGCATTGTTTTGGATCAATTCCTATTACAAATTTTTAATAAGCTACATGTATATGGACAACTTAAAGTGTAATTCAGCCTTGGTCATAAAATGTTTTGTTGGAAAGGAGAAAAAAGAAAAGAAAGAGAATACTGAAAGTTTGAAAGAAATCTGACAAGCAATATTATGATATGGCTGCTTTAAAATTGAGATCCCTATGACTGTAGATTTCAAATTGGCAACTGAGTATGTAACAAAGGGCAAAGAGAACTTTCCCATAGGCCATGTACTTAATTATCAGGGATTTGTACCCATTCCCCTGCGGAAGTGTTTTACATGTAGTATATTGTTTTACCTGTATGTCCTCAAAGAAATTTTTTGAAGCAAAACTTGAAAAAATGACATTTTAGCCATTTTGTTTATTGGAGTACATGGAAGAGTAGTCCTTGCCTTTCATCGCTTTATATGAGATCACGTATGTAGCCAATTTTTAGCCTCTATGGGTTATATTACCAATACTTACAACTTTTAAAAATTCTTAACTTTCTTATTGTTTGTCCGATATTTTTAAAACTTTCACCTATCAGCTTGTCTGATTTGTCTTGTTCCTCTAAAAACAAGTTTTTATTGGGTTGGATTCCCTTAAAGGAAAGCCTTTGTGACTCTTGCATGCCAATATACATGTATAATGTAAAATAATCGTGGAAAAAAGAGAAATAACAAGTTTTACCATGTTAACTAATTTCAGCATTGCCCGACAGTACAATAGACATTATTTATTAGTTTGGTTGTTTGTCAATAACTCTAAAATAAACTCTTCTTGACATTCATTGCATAATCTCGTGATCAAACCCACCCTTGCAGAACTGGCTATATTTCAATGAACAAAAATGTAAGTGGGTTAAAAAGAGTGTTTATGGCCATGAACCAGGGGCGTGGATAGTAAGGGAGGACACTCAAGCGCAATACATTCAAAAATCTATAGGAATACAAAAGCAACCCAATCATTGACAATTGACAAAGCAATCCATGGGGCTTTGATATTCCATGATACCGAATTGATTAACCCTTCAAAACCGACTGGCTTCTGCATTAAAGGGAAATATAAGTATTTAGTATGATCTGGGAACATTGTTTTGGATCAATTCCTATTGTAAATAAGTTATGGACAACTTTAATAAGGGAAGCTCTTGTGATGTTTGCATGCCAAGATACATGTAAGGTAAAATGATCTGTAAAACAATAGAAATAACAATTTTACAATGTAGTTACAAAGTTTAACTAATTCAATTCAGCATTTTCCGACAATTTGCGCTATTTTCATGTTCACTCATTTTGAAAGATTTCGAATAATGAACATTTTTCTCTAACAACTCATTCCTGTTCTTGTGTGAATCGGCTCAACACTTGGGCTTGGCTGCGGAGTTGAAACATTACATAAGAGGAATTAAATTGGTCATGCAGGGTGGATATAAACCAGGTTTTTTGTTAGTGGGGGATAAAACAGCAGTTCAGGGCCTGAACTGCGATCGTCTTCCCAACGACGGTTTTACTTTATGTTCCGACATTGCCCTGGGAAGGATATTGACAGGGGGTACTGAAGTAAATTTGATAAGCAAAAAATGGGTTTCACTACAGAAGAAAGGTGATTTTGGTTCCGAAGAAATTTGACAGGCAATAAAAGAAGGGTTTTCCTACGAATTGCGTTCATTTCGGTTTCTGCCATTTACCATATACATGTACTTACAACATTTCCAGGAGGTGCTGCCTATGAGGAAAAAAAAACACCCCAGCACCTCCACTTCCCAGGGACATGCCTTCCGAACCCTATAACAGCTCTCTACAATGCACAATTCCTTTGAAAATGCAAGTCAAATCACAAGGAGAGCTGAGAGGCTTTTGTTGAAGTTGGTGGACCGGGACAGCAGCGTGGGACTCTGGACAATGACATATTTGCCATTGTTCATCCGGTGCAAATCATTTGATGATCTGCTGTCCAGGTCCACCAACTCTCTACAAAAGCCTCTCAGCTTTCCATTTGACTTTCATTGTCAAAAGAATTGGTACGTTGTAGAGAGCAGCCCCATATAATGAATTTTTAAAAGTTTCTAATGGCACAGCTTGTGTAAAACGTAATCTTCCAAAAATATTTGCCAAAGAAAATACATAATAACTCCCATTCAAAGACTAACAAAAAAGCCAACTCTTCATGAGTTGCATCGCTCTATTATTTACAAACTCACTTCATTTGCTTAAATCAACAAGTGTCTCTGTCTCGTTTATTCAAATAATTTTTTTTTTCAGATCAGGATTTATATCACCATGCACTGATTGAAACTTCCTATTATCAGTCATCATTGATTGCTGCTTGCAATGACATCATCAATCAAATGACTAAAACTCAAATAAATTTTTTACTTCTTTGTGGATTCTTTTGCAAACCTTCGGCAATATTTATTACTTTTTCTGTTATTTTTACAATCAACCTTTTGGTTAGGGTGAATTTTCCCTTTAAATACACTAAAGGGCCTTGCCCTCGGATTGGAGTATGGGCCTTGCTTATCCCAACTGTTGATCTAAATGTTAGATATATTTTCTATTCTTTTTGCCCAATAGATCTGCACCATTTAATCAAAGCCAGTGATCTGTAACTTCAGCCCCATCCCATCATCATGAATCCAGAGTCGTATGCCGTTTGCGAGAAGCTGATCCCGCCCACCTACGTGCAGCAAGGCAGAGAATCTCGCAGGGTTCGAGAGAACAAAGTTAGGCATCTTCTGGAGCAGAGGAAATGGCCGGAGGACAGCTGGGACGAGGAAACCATCGAGCTTCTCCTTCGAGAGCTCTCTGTAATGGACAGCAATAACTTCCAAGGGAACTGCGGAGTGGGAGAGAGGGAAGGCCGTGTTGCTTCGGCAGCAGTCGGGAGAAGGCATTATGGGTAAGGAGGATGAGGGTCTGATGTCAGACACTTGAAGATAAAGACATGTTTATCTCACAATTCATGCATCAAATATTTTTGTGAATGCAAGCAACAATCTTGAATTGTCACCTTGTCCGGATAAACAACTCGTTAGATCATCCAACAACTGGGTAGGCCCAGGCCTATATATTTCTTTTGAATCAAAATGAATTGAATGGAAAAGAGAAAAATAGACTTTAGGTTTCATATGAGCAGAACATTGATTTTCCAAAACCGGAAGGTAAGCACTTTATTGGTCATGATTGAATGTTTCCCTTTCATCTAGTTTAGCTCATGGCATTGGGCGATCCGGAGACATCACAGCCATCCAACCGAAGGCTGCTGGTTCAAGTATCCTGTCAAAACTCACCAACTCTATGGCTCTTGATGTTCTACACATGGCAGGTACAACTTCAAGTTTCATTCATATATCCTCAAGAGATTGACAAATGAAAAAATACATAAAAACAAGCAATGGATGATGAATTTAATGGCCAAAAAAAAAGAAATCCTTCTGAAGCCAATCCGTAAAAAGAAAGACAAAGTACTTGTACAATATACCCAAAAATAATTTTACACCTTTCCCAGAAATGAAAAAGAGGAGTAATTGAGTTTTAAAAATCTACCATTAATCTCAACCTAAACTGGATTAAGGGGGGGGGGTTGAGAGGCTGATATAAATCTAGGATCTCCCCCCCCCCCCCCTGCTTTGTTTATTCTTCAAAGGTGCATGCGAACCCTGTGTTGTATAGAATAGGAGGAGTTTTGGCAGTATTTCTGCATCCTGGGCTCCGTAACACAAAGATGAGTGATCAATCGCTATCAATGTTACAGGCACATTAGGTTTGAAATATTGACCAAGGACCAATCAGTGCGGTTCTTTCATATTTGCGATTCATCGCAAACCTTTGTGTTACGAGGCCCAGGTGGCTGGCTGCGTAAGCTGTTCTAAATCATCAAACATGTACTGTAACCCTTTCTTTTGGATTAACACTACGTATTAAACTGATTTAGCACCTGTGAACACATATCCAGTCATGCATAAAGTTGTGGGTAAAGTCGGTTGTAACTTTGTGAACAGCTGGGCCATGTCTTACAAAGAGTTGCGATTGATCCAATCAATCGCAACTATGGAAAGCCAGCAAAGTCAAAATACATGTTTGTTTAGAAAAATAATGAGAAAGTTATGATCATTTGAATATTGCAATCACTAATGGTATGGAGATGCTCCCATTGGCAATGCGACAAGGATGTGTGATGTCACATGTGAACAACTTTTCCTTTGATGGACTATAAAATACCCCCAAAATGTCTCTTTTTAGCTTTTATGGTGATACAAACTTTTTATCCATTATGTATTCTTGAAAAATCTGTATTACATGCCCTCCTATAAAAAGAACACATGATCTACTGATAGATGTGATAAAACAGGCAGTTTAAGTGAAATATGTACTAAAGTAATGGGGAGAGTTGTTCACAAGTTTCATTCATTTCTATAAAATTATTTCAGGAGTTAGGAGTGCAGCTTCATGCTTTGTAGTTCCGATGGCGACAGGTATGAGCCTCGTCCTTTGTTTCCTGACACTAAAGCAGCAAAGACCTAGAGGACGATTCATCATCTGGCCTCGCATCGACCAAAAATCCTGCTTCAAGGCTATTGCAACGGCAGGGTTTGAATCCATTGTCATTGAGAACAAGCTTGAAGGAGATGAACTTAGGACGGACATCGAAGCTGTGTCTGCAAAGATCAAAGAGCTTGGAACTGATGAAGTCCTTGCAGTGTTCTCTACAACAAGTTGCTTTGCTCCGCGGGTTCCGGACAGACTTGAAGAACTCGCAATGCTCTGCAAGGAGAAGGATATCCCTCATGTCGTCAACAACGCCTATGGTGTCCAGTCGTCAAAGTGCATGCACTTGATACAGGAAGCATCGCGGGTAGGCAGAGTGGACGCCTTTGTGCAAAGCACCGATAAAAACTTCATGGTACCAGTTGGTGGTTCCATCATTGCAGGGTTCAATCGAGAGTTTATTGACAAGGTCGGGCAAACGTATCCAGGTCGAGCCTCGGCGTCACCATCTACTGATCTCTTCATCACTTTACTTTCACTTGGATCCAAGGGTTACAAGAATCTCCTCAAGGTACAGACCAGTGTCCAGCAGTGTTCTAACTAGTCTTTTTATTAGTGGCCAGAATTTCAAGGCAATGTTTTCTTTTAGGCTAAGTTAAAGGAGAATGAAACCATTGGAACAAGATAGCTTGTGTGAAAACAGAAAAATCAAAGAAACAGATCAACAAAAGTTTGAGAAAAATCGGACAAATAATGAGAAAGTTATGAGCATTTGAATATTGCGATCACTATTGCTATGGAGATAGCAAATTGGCAATGCGACAAAGATGTCTGATGTCACTTGTGAACAACTCTCCCCATTACTTCTGAGTATACATTTCACTTGAATGCCTCTTTTATCACATGTTCATCAGTGACATCACACATCCTTGTCGCATTGCCAATGGGAGGATCTCCATAGCATTAGTGATTGCAATATTCAAATGCTCATAACTTTCTCATTATTTGTCCGATTTTTCCCAAACTTTCTTTATTCTTATTCTTTGATTTTTCTGTTTCAACACAAGCCTATTTGTTCCAAAGGTTTCATTCCCCTTTAATTGTCTTATTAAGCGGAAAGTGTGTTATCATGTAATAAGTATCTGACTTGCCAAGTGTTTGAAAATACATTGTAAAAAAAAACGCTCAAATTCATGCTCGTTATAGTCTTTATAGATTTTGCGAATTGAAAAAAAATTAAGACAGCAATCAACACAAGTACTTCTTCATTGCAAGGAGTTATGTTTGAAACACTGTTTATTTGAAATTAGAGTTGTTCAGAAGAGTGATTACCATGATGCTTGGCCGGCAGAATTCTTTTTTGCCAAACTATTTTGAAAAAAATTGACAGCGTGGGAGTGAAGCAACCAAGTTTGTCGTTTAGGCACTTCTGCTTCTTGTAAAGCAAATTTGAAGGATTTCGTGCATACTTTTGGTGAATTTTGAGGAAAAAAAATGAAAGTTTTTAAAATTTCGCGGGCGACGATTTTTACATCTGCAAAGCACCACAATGTACAAATGAAGCTGTTCTTTACATGAATTCTGAACTCGGGGTTTAAATTAAACCCTGGTTTAAAGTTGTGGTTTAACTACGGAGAGCCAATTGGAGCACAAATTCCTAACTGTAAACATTCAATTTATTATGACACCCAAATTGTTTATAATTTTATGGGAATGAACCTGAAGTAATTTTCTTAAATTATGAAAGCAAAAGGAAACAAATATTAAACATACATTGTAAGAAATCTACAATATAAAAGAATTTTTGAACTTTTGGCTCCCCATAATTTGAGCACAGAATTAGACCGTGGTCTGAGTTAAATCTGACTTAAGAATACGGGCCAGAAAGGCAATCTAAAATGTGCTTCCAACCATAACATCCTGAAATTGAATACATACCTGTATTCATAAAGTAAACAATAAAACTACCAATACCCTTTTTTTTATGTATTACGACATACATGTATAATACTTGTCATTTGATCTCGCCTTTTTAAATCTATCGTCATTTCTTTGTTTCCCTTTTATTTTCAGGAAAGGAAGGAATTGTTCACATTTCTGCATGAGGAACTGGCGAAAGTGGCAGTGAAGTACGGGGAGCGATTACTGCATACACCACACAACCCAATCTCCATGGCAATGACAGTAAACAAACATGATGTTGATGACGGTAAAGCTTTGACAGAGCTTGGCTCAATGCTGTTTACTAGATGTGTATCTGGTGCTAGGTCAGTGCCTCTCAGGAAATATTGTAAAAGTTGAAATTTCAATATGTTTACTTTGGACTTCTGCTGTTAAAGTATGCTTACATGTAGTTGGGACTCAATTGCTCAGTTTGAATTTCCCCAGATGGGATAGTCTTGTTATTATTTATTCATAGGCATAGCTGTGCCATGTGCAGTTTTAAAGGTGTTGGGGGGGGGGGGCGGTGTCAATTCTGCGACTCGTGCAATCGGTAAATCCAAAGGCATATGCTCTGAAGTGCAGTTTAACTTAGGCCATATCCTAATTTTGTGCCATAATTATAGGAAGCTGAAAATGGCAAAATTTTGTAAATATATATACTTGTATGTAGATACTACAGCTTTGATGGTGATCATAGCTACCTGAGTTGTTATTCCCAACAATAATTTATGAATGAGCTGAGCACAACTCGTGCTAAAAATTTGAACTATGTTGTGTTAAATTAGTGTCACAATTGGCTTTCCATAGTTAAACTACAGCTTTAATATATCGGAACCCTGTTGCATGTAAAATGCTATTGTGTTAACTTTGCCATCCAATGGTAAATAGTATCGCAACAATGCTCAATAGCCAGTCAGAAATCAAGGATTCCATTGAAAATGCCATTGGATAGCAGAGTTACTATATTAGTATACAAATAGCGAATAGGCATGAGTGCGATGGTGCGAGACTTCGCCTGAGGTAATCAGAGGGTCGTGTGTTTGAATCCCACCATGGCCTAGCGTCCTTTGGCAAGGTGTTAATCCACACTTTGCCACTAGAAGCGAAAGCCTATGTAGTATGCCTAGCAATTAAGTCATGGAACTCTTGTTGGAATGCTCCTCAGGGAGTGGAGAAGGTGCATACACTGTATGCGGGCATGCAAGTATCCGATGACCGGGGTAATAATACATGTGTGTAAAGTGCTTAGAGACGTCGTTCCCATGTTTTAAGTGCTATATAAATGGGGAATATTATTTTTATTATTATTTCCATAACCCGCAGGGTCGTCCCACAAGGTGTCTCAAAGGAGATTAACGGTCATCTTTTCCAAGGTTTTGGCTCTCATTCAAACGCCTACCCGTCTGCGTACATGACAGCCGCTGCAGCCATCGGCATGACAAGAGAGGATGTGAATCTCTTCATCAAGCGGTTGGACAAGACATTATCGAAATGGAAAGGCAGTAAGGTTGTAAACAATGGACATTGATGAAAATGAAAGTAAAGACAATGAAAGTGATTATTGTGGAGCGGTTTGGTATAGTGGTCCGGACGCTCACCTTAGGAACAAGGGATCATCAGTCGGAATCCCAGCAGTGGCGTAGTTTCCTTCAGCGAAAAATCAATCTACATCAAGGGATTGGTACCCGGTAGGAATAATTCCTTGAATGTTCCAACTGCCTTTATCAGCTGGAGCTAAAGCCAGTGTAATATTGTTTGCCAGTACTGAATAAGCAACAAGGTAATCAGAGCCCTATGAATGCTATATATTATTAAAACGATTTGTTGTGATTGGTCTCATTGGTGAATTGCCACGTGGCCCAAATCAACTTTAATCTACTCCCTGTTTGGTCTCATCCAACACGGTCTAATCCTAGTTCCGCCATAGGGTCTAATTTCTAGTTTGGCCCTACCCATATTGTCTATTATCACCCGTATCAGACATCTGAGCTGGTCATTTACAAAACCGTATTGCCCTACATTTTCTGAATATCGGGAAGGGTAGGTATATTGTTTGTATTTTCCTCGGTCTCAATGCGCGTATTTACTTTGCATGCAAACACGAAGCAAAATATACCTTTGTATTTTCCCTGGTCTCACATCCGGGCATTTGTGGATGCGTATAAAGAGATAAACTTCATAAGGATCCGCCCACCAACAATATACGTCATAATAAAGACAACGCTGAATCCGAGCGCTTGCAAGTACGTCATAATGGTTAAGTGCAGAGCCTAGACCGATATTAATATGACACAATAGAACTCTATTTTTCGAAGAAATATCCCCATTATGATTTTTGCTCTAGATATCTGATTTTGATGATAATAAAAATATTGACTGGCTCTTCTTTCGGGGAACATCAAATATATTGCCCTTAAATGACCCATATTGCCCTCGTCTAAAGACTCGGGCCAATATGATTCATTTGCTGGCAATATATTTGATGTTCCCCTCAAGGCCAGTCAATATTATATAATTATATCTACTTGATATTTGTGGTTAACAATCATTGCAAAATACATGTCTCCTCAGAGTACTTGTAGAATTGATTAGGTATGTGCAGATGGACAATGTACACCAGGGTTCCCCCCCCCCTATACTCTCATGTGAATAGTGCAGTGGGTTCCTAACATGCAAAGGGGGGCAACTTTCCTCTATACAGGACCTTTCTTTTTACATCCTATCCAAGGGATAAAACAATCGTGTTAATGAGAGGAAAGATGATAAAGGAAGATGGTAATTTATCATGAAGGAAGCTTGAAACTTGATCATGAAATTAATCAAAGCAGAAAGGCAAGATCTTTTGAATGGAAAGAAAGGTGAAGGAGTCAGGAACATTCATGAAATTGATTTTTCATGATGTCTTAATCAGACGTCAAACTCAAAAGGCAATAATAATCTAAAGATCATATTAATTGAGAAAAGATCATATCACTTCAGAAAAGATGACGGTTATTTTTTTACACGCCCGTATCGACAGAGGGCGTATTATGGTATCATGCTCGGTGTCCGTGAACTTTTCCTTGGAAACGTGATAACTTCAGTTTAACTTTTCTAGGCTCATATAATTTGGTGTGTTTTATACTATCATGGATCCCAGGAAGCCTATTTATTTTGAGGTCAAAGGTCACAGCGACATTGTCATCGTACCCTTCTGCAGTCCTTGTAAACGCGATAACTTTTGTTTAAATTAACCTAGGCTCATATAATTTGGTGTTTATGATTCTAGCATGGATCCAAGGAAGCCTATTGATTTTGAGGTGAAAATGTTTATTGCTTGACCAATAAATAACTTCATTTTCCGTGTTACAGACAGGCGTATTACACGTACGTGCTTGTCTTAGCGACACTCTTGTTCTATATTGGTAGCTGAAGACCTCATGCTTGGCTGTTATAACAATATGATGAGAAGACTCGCCACGGAATAAAAATATCAAGATAGAAGATACATGTAGAGGGATAAAGAAAGAGAGTGACAGACAAAAGAAATGTGACCACAAAAAGTCGCACTGTGTGATTTTCGATTGGAGCCAGTTAAGAGTATTTTGGTCAGAAAAAGAATACATGTTTATGCAGTAGCTGTTTAAGAAAAACAATCATGTTACTTCTAATTCTCTATATTATGTTCAAAATATCAGTACTATAACTTTTATGTTATACATCAGCCTAAGATTTGCCAGGAAATAAATTTACAGGAGCCATCTCCTGACATTCTAAACATTTACTGCTTTGTGTAATAATTGAAATGAAATATGAATACAATTAGTGTGTATGGACGGTTAAGTGCCAACTCGTCCACTCTCCACGTGGCCTACCTTCATTTTAATAGTCTAATGCAATTCTGTTCATCGACATTTCGTCTAACAACCATTTGGTCAAATTATCACTTCGTCTAATCACCATTTCGCCTACGACCATTTCATCTCGTAACCACTTGGTCTAATTTCCATTTCATTTTCATCCATTTTGCACAGGTAACACTTAGTCCAATTAGACCAATTGGTGCATGAAGTAAATGGCTATTGGACCAATGGCAATTAGACGAAATGGCAATTAGACCATGTGGATATTGGATGGGCCGATGGTAAACCAAATGATAATAGACGAGTTGGCAATTGGACTAAATGGCATTAGACAAATTGGAAATAAATCGTATGGATATGGGAATATTCCTGGTATATTTTTTTTTGCAGAGCTGGGGGTGTTTCATGAAAGTTGTCAGCACTAGGCTACATTGTCTGTGCTGCCTATTTCAGTGAAATCTTAATCCTTTGATTTAATTGACCGAGAGGCACTTGCCTCTGAATGTTACTATAACTGTCAGAGAAAGTCGACTTGTCAGTGCGGACAACTTCATGGAACACCCACAGCTCTGCAAAAAATATACCAGTAATGAATATTCCCATACTTGTTAAGGGGGGTATTTTGCACACAGAGAAAAACTTGTTTAGGGGGTGTTTGGAAATAATTTGGCCACGTGTGTGTACAATATATTTGACTGCTACCCATAACATCCATAACCCAAATTTGGATAGAATTGGTTGATTGCGAAGCAAGTTGTGGCCGTACTTAGCCCAATTGAAGTCAACATGAATTGCCCAGGTCCTGAACAAGTACAGTATGACCCAGGTCAATTTATAATGATTTATTTGGGGACCTGCCTTGCCTAAGACATGCTAAGTCTCACGCATTATTGTTTGAGACTCTCGCAGTAGGGACTTGATCTTGCCTATCTCCTGAAATCTTTTTTGCATGCATGTATCACAGCCAATCCCATATACATTATACATGTACACAATGCCTTTGATCTCACACCAACTCATAGCAGGGCCTTGTTTAACAAAGAGTTGTGATTGATCCAATCAATCACAACTATGGAAAGCCAACAACATCTACAATACATGTTCCTTCAATACATCCACTGTTTTCTTGACACTTAAGAGTATGCTACTCTTTGTTTTTAAAGGACATTGTGCCAATCTCCTAAAGAAAAAACATGACACTGATGGATTTTCATACAGTTGCGATCGATTCGATCAATCGCAACTCTTTGTAAGACGGGCCTTGGTCTTTGAACTTGGAATCTCTGACATCATTTGGTGTGGAGTTTTTTTTTTACCCTTAAAAAAAGTTCATGGAAATGCTGAAATGCTCAAAAGAAACTTTGGGTACTCTATTGCATTTGTAATAATTCATTTATTAGTCATAAATAATGCACACACAAATATTCCCAGTCTGTTTCATTCACAACAGAAAATTTAATTTCTTGGAATTTTCACTTGTGAGAATTGCTCTCGAAGGAAAATCTTATTAAGCCAAATAAAAGTCCTTGCACATAAAGCTACATGATCGTGAGCGACAGGGATGAAAAACTTGCTTCTCTTTTCTTTTTATAAAGTACATCGTACTTAAAGGACAAATACACCCCAACAAAAACTTGATTTAAATACAAAGAGAAAAATTCAACAATCATAACACCAAAAATTTCATCAAAATCTCATTAAAAATTTTAAAGTTTCGCTTATTTTTAACAAAACAGTTATATGAACGAGCCAGTTACATCCAAATGAGAGAGTCGATGATGTCACTCACTCACTATTTCTTTTGTTTTTTATTGTTTGATATATGAAACATTCTGATTTTCTCGTCATTGTCATGTGAAATGAAGTTTCATTCCCCCCTGAACACACGGAATTCCATTATTCTAACATTTT
Organism: Lytechinus variegatus; assembly: GCF_018143015.1. Classification (NCBI taxonomy): domain Eukaryota; kingdom Metazoa; phylum Echinodermata; class Echinoidea; order Temnopleuroida; family Toxopneustidae; genus Lytechinus; species Lytechinus variegatus. Next base: position 9,718,528 of record NC_054748.1, on the reverse strand, counting down.
GTGCTTCAGGCAAGGAGGTCCTAATCATGAAATTCGTAAAAATTGAAATATTGTATAATACAAACAATAAAACACAAAAGAAATAGTGAGTGAGTGACATCATCGACTCTCTCATTTGGATGTAACTGGCTCGTTCATATAACTCTTTTGTTAAAAATAAGCGAAACTTTGAAATGTCATAACTTTCTTATTTTACATACGATTTTAATGAAATCTTCAGCATTGTGCTTGTCTGATTTTTCTCTATTGATTCAAATCAACATTTTTTTGAGGTGGACTTGACCTTTAAAACACAGTAATTATCACCAAACAGAATCAGTGAGAATACAATATGTTAGAAACATGTTATCATATGGCAAATGAATGAAAATTGAATACAATATCTTTTTATAAGACAGGATTTCCACAACCAAGTCAATACAATGGGTGATTTCAAGTCCGGTGTTGGCATTGGTGTTGGAATTTGGATTGCTTCCCCTAGCTCAAAAATCTAATCTGAGTAACATCTCAAAAAATAGTTGAGTGACTTTTCAGGACCATCTTCATTTTAAGTGTGGTGTTATAATCATGTAAAAATTGACCTAAGACCACCACCAGTAGGTCAACAGTGTACTTGAAATCACCCATTGTAGATGTTCAAAAAAGACTTTTTCAGGAAATGATCTAAACCATTCCTAGATGTTGAAAGTATACATCTGAAATCACTTATACTAGTAGGCATCCGAACCCCACATACAGAATTTACACTTTACAATACATGTAATATGTTCATAACAGAAAATAAATACATACAGTTGAGGCAGAAAGGTTACATACACCCATGGAATTAAGTAAAATTTGTTTGCCAACCAAACATAAAATTGACTATATCTCCAGAAATATGAATACTAGCATGACAAATGTGAAAGAGCAAATAAAGCTCTTTCACATGATTGGAATGCCGCTTGGATTAAAGTAAAGTTCAGGTGGAATTTTCTTTAAGAAAAAAAGTAATATTCGTGCAAAATGTATTCTATTGTTTATATTTTCAACATTGTTTCATAGAAATATATTAATTTTAAATCTATGATTTATATTACTTTTTCTATCATGATATGTCACCAGTGAAGAAAAAGTGCAATCTTAAATGTTTGTATTGAGAAGTACCTAGCACAAATATGAAGATTTGGGGGAAAAACGACACCTAAACATTTTTCAGCCTCGACGACAAAGCAATGTGATGAAGGGGCATGATACTCATTTGTTTGATATCAAAAATTTTATGAGATACAGTAAATTTTATGATGCTTCGCAAGTGTCAACTTTTCTTTGAATTTCCTGGCCTCTCTGTACATCTATTGCTATTAGATTAGAACACACATTTCATAATTCATTAACAACCTCTGCAAAACATGTAGACCTTTTCAAGGGTGGGGGTATTGTGATATCCTTTACTTATTCACACACATATTACTTTCAAAATCTCTTACAATTATTGATATATAAAGGCAATTTCATTAAAAAAGCTAAAAAATCTTAATATAGCACACAAGCTTTGTAATTAGTAATTTGATAATAGACAACTTACATTTGAATGTACAAAATTATTGCAATTATATCCTGTAGGTTATATATTAAAAACATGATATACAATGTGCATGTACATACATGTATAACAACAAAACAGGAATGAAACAAAAAATACCTGAGATTCCAAACTGTACATAAATTTGTGTATATAAACATAGTATATAACTCTTGTTGGAATGCTCCCCAGGGAGTGGAGAAGGTGCATACATTGTATGCAGGCATGCAAGGATCCGATGACCGGGGTAATAATATGTCTGTAAAGCGCTTAGAGACGTCGTTCCGATGTATTAAGCGCTATATAAATGCGGAATATATTATTATAAGCAACAAGATATATTCTGGAAGATCTCGATGATAATGATGATAATGATAAGGATGATGGTGAAGATGATGGTTGTGATGATGATGATGAAGATAGCGATGATGAATTTGACAAAACTGATGTGTGTACTTATGACTATAATGATGCTTATGATGATGATGAATGATTACGACAATACTTTTGATTATAATGATCTTGATTTTAATAATCATGAGTCGATGACAATCAAATAGCAATGCATATTAAAGAGTGGGCATCTCAAGAAACAAAGCCTGCACCTTGGGTAAATTATTGCATTCACATATCTGCTCATAAATGCTACCTAGAATCCATAGTCACAAACATTCAGACACCAATGTTATTTTGCACACAAAACTTAGTTTCTAATCTACATGAAGATACAAATTTACGTCCTCCAAGTTAAATTTCCTATATTGTGAGGACTAATGTTACTCATAATAAAGGTTCACCAGTCTTTTCAAAAGTCACTCTTAATTTAAAAACAGCTTTATGAAATACCCAAGAGCAGCACATGCTGAATGGGTCAATTTACAAAAATTCATGAAAATAGTATAACAGAACAAATGAAAAAAAAGTAATAACATCATGATATGAAGACATTTAAACCAAAATTTTTCCTGTTCGTAAGTTAAGAGCGACTTTAAGAACGACTGGTGATCGTTTCTTGTGGTAAATGGTATATTCATTGGCAATGGTTTAGCGGATAAGAAAGGTTCACCAGTCGTTCTTAAAGTTTCTCTTATCTTACGAACAGCTTTATGAAACGGCCCCCTGGTATATGTCGCTATAAGCATGGGCAGACAAGCAAAGTTTCTTGCATCACATACATGTAGTGCATACTTCCAAGATTGGTAGACCGGGTAGAGCAAAATGAGCCTACATATATTCGTACAGCAATACAGTCATGTGGTCACTATCGCCATGTACATGTAACCACACCCTCCAAATGGCAGACAAACACCAACTCCGCGATCACCAAAAACTTGCTACATACAGTGTAAAAGTAGTCTGCCGACCAATTCTGTTCACCTGGGCTCATATCAAGGTTCTCCTCCATACAAGAAACTTTACTTATCTGCACATGGTAAAAGTGGTAAAAATGACCTTTGGTCAAAGTTGTTATCTTTCAATTCGCCAACACTTTACTTAACGGTTGTTCGGTTAATCATCAATGCTGTGGTCACATTTCCCTTATGGCCGCCAAACGGCAAGTCGAAAACGGCTGTTTTATTCAGTTTTATTCAAACCTTGTATATAGCTGGAACAAAAAATGTTACAACGGCTGTTTTCTACTTGCCCTACGGTTACCATGGGAGAAATGTGACTGTGCCATAAAGCTTTTGCTTTATTTTTGGTCAATTCACTTGTAATGTAATGCTCAAGATTGTATTTATACTTTTTGTCTATATTTATGTAATCATTTTATACTTCTTGGGAATGAGTTATGTTTTATATTTTGATTGATTTGTGGAAAATAAATGAAATGAAATTATTCTGGCACTTTCCTGGGGCCTGTTTCATAAAGGACTTACAAATGTTGTAACTTTGCCATAATGGCAGCTACCATGGTTACAGGGCTCAGCAGCCAATCAGAATCAAGGTTGCTATGGTAGTTGCCATAATGGCAAAGTTACAACAGTTGTAACTCTTTATGAAATGGGCCCATGGACAGTACCTTGGCATGACCTTTGTATAGAAAAAAATCAGTAAGGTTGGACAGAAAAAAGTAGGAGGGAGGGGCTTCATGATGAGAAAGTCAGTAACCGTTTACAAGAGGAAGATGTTGACTAAATGATGATGATAAAAATGACTTCAGCATGATATTAATTGCAATGTGTCTATTAGGTTCATATATGTACATTAAAATAGATTCCAATCTTCAAAGTATAACATATATGTCTACACTGAAAGATACAATACCCTGTTAGTGAGCAAAGGATACAAACATACATACATTACCTGTATCAGCTTTAAATGAAAGCATTACCTTAAACATTGTGAATTAAATACTTGGAGGGCTTTAAGAAAATTCCTGCTAAAGTATTTATTTTCAGTAGCCCATTGATGTTTTTATAATGTACTGTACCTCTTGATTAATATTTTTTTTTTCATTTTTTGTAATTTTTTTCAAACACAAGTGCACATAATTATAGTTAGAAAGAATGCATATAGCATTTTCATTTACCTGAATACAGGATAAAAGAGCACTTTGGATTTAAATGTCTTGCTCACATGCAGAGGTGCTGTGGCTTGGGATTGAACCCCAGACTTGCAATACTAGTAGTCCAGTCAGGCGCCTTAGACCACTCGACCAAGGCACCTCTCCATGCTGAATACATGATTATACAAGATAAGAACGAGAATAAATCCATTATTCCAATATTACTCCTCATGAATGTGCAGCGTTAGTATACAAATAGCGAATAGGCATGAGTGCGATGGTGCAAGATTTCGCACGAGGTGAAAGAAAAATGCTCACAAGGCGTTAGCCGAGTTGAATAGAGCGTGCTTCTTTCACCGAATGAGGTGAAAGAAAGATGCTCTATTCAACGAGGCATTAGCAAAGTTGAGTAGAGCGTCTCTTTCTTTCACCAAATACAAAATCTCGCACCATTGCACGAATAAGAATATTTGTTATTTGTGTTATACAATGCCTCGGAATTTAGCAAAAATATGAAGAAAAAAAAGGGAACAAAAATATTGAAAATGAAAAGCGAAATCCCACAAGCACACATGACCTTGGGCAGCATTGTGCATTTAGCCAGCAGGCTTCTACGCGTATTGCACCTTTATTTTGACTGAGCGCAATGAATTAAATTGTATTGCGACGACACCTCCTAAAGCTGTGCAACGGTACATTTTGGATGGTATGTCTTGTGTGCAGCGGTACGAATGTTTGACATTCAGCCTCCCATTTGCTCGCGTACAACAAGCTAAGTAGACGTTGTACAATATGCAATGTCTCATTTCATTTGCTACAATCATCATACACCTTTTTTTGGTGGCATCATAAGTGTCTATAATTTTTATGTACTTACAGCCACTGTGCATTTATTACACAGAATAATGTTCAGCCTTGTGACAACTTTTTGAACATTTCAACATTTTAAAAAAGTGATATATATTCTTTTTTTTCCAAAAAAAAATATTATATTCTTTTTTTTCCCAAAAAAAATATTATATTGCAAATCCATTAAAGACACATTGTGACCTTGCCAAATAAGACACGATACTGGGTGCTTTCAAGCTTGGTGTTAGTGCACGTTTTGGTGTTTGATGAACAAGTTAGATTGCCTAACATAGCAGCAGCAATGGCTTCATAGTACACTACTAATTCTAACAGTTTTTTCTTTCTGGCTTGTTTCCCATTTATGACACCATGTTTCTTGTGTTTCCTCTAAATTCTCATTGTTTAGCTGCATTACCGACTCATGATTAATAGATTCTGTCCGGCGTATACATGGTAAAAGAGCTGCTTTATTCTATAATAAAACCATAACAACAGTCGGCACTTGAAACAAACAACAGGACTTGTCCCATATCTAGTCTATTTATTCTTACTTTGGGGCTGAGTTGATATAAGAACAGGCCTAACAAAGACCACAAAAGGTTAGCATCAAACTTGAAATCACCCGATTTACACATCCACACAATAAATATATCTCCTATGTATTGAAACTATAATGTGTATTGACATTCATGGCTGTCTCTGTTCCGACTAGGACACTTATAACGCTTGCATAGACGTTTTATTGAGGCAGATATCACACACACTTCATCAAGGTGAGTCATCTGAGGCCAAGTGTCTTATTCGGTTGGTCAGCTCGCGGCATCCCGTATCATACTGGATAGAAGTCGATATTTTCGCAGCATCTCAGGGTCGCTGTCGTGAGCACTAAGGAAGACAGTCATGGCATCTGCGACTTTGTCGGACCAAAAATATTGCCCTGAAAGGATCAAAACAAAAAAGAAAGGTATGAAAATAATACACAACATCATGGGCATTAGTAATGCACCTTTTATACCAGACGAAGTTCCTGATACCTCAGAAAAAATTGTCTAGGACGTAGCGCCAATTCCTTTGTTTTAAGAAGAATGTCCCTTGCATGCTGCATGTATGTCCGCCCGAAGCCCTTGTTAGTAGCTGTTAGAAGGTTCTTACTGGATTATTGCTTGAGGCTCATAAATCACAGTTTACCCACCTTTCATATGATCAGCAAACATCTGAACCTCATCTACATGCATCCATCCAGGCGGTGCCTCTACAACGATACCCTCTATTGTTGCTTGGTAGACATGCACAGTGACTTTGATGGCTCCTCTTCTCTCTGATATACTGAATCGAGGGGTCTTGCCGTAGACCCAGTCCCAACTCTAAAATGGAGAAAAAAGGCTTGTGTGAATTTAACATCCAACTCTAGTTTTGAGAATATCATCTTTACTCAAGTATAAAAACAAAGTTGAACACTGAACAAAGAAGTTTACAAGAAACCCAGGCCCATTCAATGTCGCATAGAACAAGATTCATTAATATCAGAAAATATATTGCCTCTAGATATCATTTTATGGTAAAGTCATTATTTCACTCTCCCTGGCCTGAGAGTTACTGTACTCAACTATTGACAGTATAGATTTGCATTATTTTACATTATTACAGTCATAGAGTTATTGTGGCTCAGTGAACAAGTCTCCAGACTTTGAACCACAAGGTCTGGGGTTCAAATCCCATCGTAGCACTTGCATCTTTCTGTAAGGCGTTTATCTGCAATTGCCACTCTCCACCCAGGTGCAGTAAATGGGGACCTGGTAGGAAGGATTTCCTTGAATGTTCGAGTGTCCTATAGGGGTACTAGTATGCAGCTCTTAGAAACATTTGTACTATCCCTTATCTACTTGGGGGGGGGGTGTCACTACGCCGTTGCACAAATTTGGTTTACCGCACCGCTTGTTGATTTTTTACTTTCAAACCTCGGTCATGTGACATGAAACTCAGGCAGGATGTTTAGTAATACTTGATTAATCTTATGGCCAAGTTGCATGAACTTGGTCCATATACTTTTGAAGTTACAGTATGCTGTCATTTCGAAAACTTAACCTTCGGAAAAGATTTGGTGTTGCTGCCGCAGTCGGAAAAAACGGCGCCTATAGTTTCACTCTGCTATGCAGGTGAGACAAAAACAAATATGTAAGAAATTTATTATATTTTGACAATTTTTAGATTGATGTTTGTAAGAAATGGAAAAAGTGATACTTTCATCAAAAATTAGTATATCCTGGTCTGAAATTGCCCAGTTAAAATAGTATTAAGTGCTGTACAGTGAGTATCAAAAAATAGTTTACACTTTGAAAAAGCCCTGGAAATTAAAAAATGTACAACATGTGGGTAATTTTTTCACATATAATCTTGGGTTTGGGTCTCATCTATCCAATGAAAGTAAAAGTTTTGACAGAATGTTACACTTGAGTAAGCACTGTCCATTTTTGTAAAGCTCGCAGAAATGCTCCTTTTCACACTGTGTCAAGGGGAAAGGGCGAAATCAAACTTACCGTGCGAAACATTTCTCATACATTTCCCTTGCTCTTTTAGTCAAATGAAATAAAACGGATACATTCAAGCATTTTGTAACAATTTTGCCACCCAAATTGAAATTTCAACACTTAGTAAGCACAACCTTTACCCTCATTATGTGCCAGCTGGATCTGAGGACATAACTGAATCCGAGCAAAAATTCATATCAGACATCTCGGCATTTTTTCACGAAGTTTTATCATTTAAAGTTGGTTTACATTTCAATTTTCATTTAATACTTGTTTCTCGACACTTTTTGCAAGCTTGACAATGATTAACAAAATGGAAATCAAGCCTAAGCCATGCCATGAAAATCACAGCTCAGTGTAAAGTAAATATCGTCATGATGGCCTCGGTGTGTGGGGGAGTGGGGTTGGGCGCAATGCACTCGTCAAAGTGTTTTGGGCAAGGAAACAAGTTAAAAATGGTAAAAGATATCTTCAAATCAATTTTACTAGCTAAATTCCATGCGTTCTTCATGATTGGATGTCTACTTTTATTCGCATAACTATTCCAAAGTTCTGCGCAAATCACTTTTCACTAGCTTTTCAAAAGTAAGTCGTGCTCACTCAAGCGGAAATATTTTTCGACAGTTATATCGTCATTTGATTAAATGTTAAAATGTAGAAAATCTTCAGGATATTACAAATGTATAATTTGGCAGGATTTTTTCAAAGTGTTAACTTTTTTTTGATACGCACTGTATAACTGTTGCATATTATTATCAACATTATTATTATTTAGAAAAAACGTTTTGTTAGAACCAGCTAGGCATCAGGAAGGATCTCTCAAATAGAAAGAAATAACACTTACCCTTAACTCATTGCACAAGGCAGGTATCCCTTTCCATATGTCCTCATCTGTAGGGTTGACTTCATAGAGCTGCATGAGAAAATTAAAACAAATCAAATTACCATTTAAAAACACAGAAAAGGGTCAGTTTCCATATGGAGACAGCAATACACTTACTGCTTCTCAGGAATATTAAAGCCCCCTTATTTCCAAACCCACAAGGGGGGGGTTCAATAAATATTCCTGTGCCAATCTGAGGATGGGGGCCCATGATGCAATGATTTTCCAAAATTGGGCACTTTTCAAAGTGCTCCCCGAAAACAATTTCCTTTTCAATCTAAATTTATAAAATCATGTTCTATGCAGCTGATTACTAAAACACATGATTCAGTTAACAATGGTTTTAAGTGTCCACAGATTCCCATGATAAAAAGAGTTTATTAAAGGGCCATTCTGGTCACATGTGTGACCAAAATCATGACAAAACTTGACTTTAATTAGTTACAAATCTAGAAATTTTAGAGATTTATAACTAAATGTAATGATGATTTTGAAAGTTTATTTTTCACAGGTATTTCAAAATGAAATTAAACCTTCAAAATCAGACTTCTGTGGAGCGTTTCATCAACATTTCTGTCCGACAAGTTGTCAGACCTCACAACTTTCCTTGATTTTGATTGGCTGAGAAGCATTGTTACTATGGTAACTGTCGGATAAAACGTCTGACAAGTCCTTGAATCATGAAACGCTCCCCTGAAATCACACGTGTGACCTATTTCTCACGACCTCTGACCTTCAACCTGCAAAAAAATATTTCCAAATTATAGCATTTTGTTAATGCTACATGTACATGTATATAATGTTTGAATTGCTAAATATCTACAATGCTATACAATAACTAATTAAAGTCAAGATTTGTCATAATTTCGGTCACACACGTGACTGAGAATGGCAAATGAATGCAAATGAAAAATATTGCATTTTATCTCTAGAGATAAATGTTGTAGGGAATATAAATGTATTAGTAGAGATCCTTTTTAAACCATTGGGATTAATAGCAACATATCACCTCATATTTCTGCTACATGTAATTATGCCCCATTAACAATCGCAAAACAGATTGCAATGTACTGTATATTTGAGCGTTGTAGTCAATAGGGCCGTCTGCACCATCCTGAGTTTTAAATTAGCGTGCTATTTCTGATCTGGCAAATTATCCCGATCTTAACAATCTTGAGATTATTTGTAATGGAGACGCAATTATCGCGCTAGTTCGTAAGATTAATCTCCACATCGCAATTCCAAGTCAACTTGGGATTATTCGCGCTATTTTACAAATTCTCACGCTAATTCGCAGATGCACTCAGGATTATTTATTCACGGCGTCAGACCATAATGCACCGATGCCTCGCTCAAGCTCTTCTTGCGATGGTGGCGACGGGGTTTCTTGAATCTCAAGATTAATCGCGAAGAGGGCCGATCGGGCTACAATCTCAAGATTGAGCAAACTCGGGATGGTGCAGCACTGCCTAATGTGTGAATTCAAAAGGCCAATAAAAGGCTAAGGCCTCAAAGGCAACGGCGAACACCAAGACATGAAAACCACATGACCAAGGTCACAGTGTAAAATCCCCAAGGCCCCAGACCATTGCAAGTTCATCTGTAGCGCGAAAAAGATTGCACTGCGACATTCTGTCTCAGTGTCTCCTTAAAGTCTCGTGCAACTGTTAAGACCAAAATTACGATGCAGGGGTACGTGGCTCAGAGCCCCATTTTACAAATAGTTGTGATAGATCCAATCCATCGCAACTATGGATAGCCAGCAAAGTCAACATATAAAATGCATGATTGCTCAAATTTTTTCCATATGAATGTACATCATAAATTCATTGATTTCTTGGCAATTTGGTGTGTTCTCCTTCGTTTCCAAAGGACATTTTGCAAATTTCCTGTAGAAAAAATTATGACACTGATGGAGTTCCATAGAGTTACGATTGATTGGATCAATCGTAACTCTTTGTAAGACAGGGCCCTGAAGTTACACAACACTTCAAAAGTGCATGTCAGATCAAAAATTGCTCAAAAACATTATTTACAATGTACAAATCCACAGCATTTCTGGAAGAAGCTAAAAAGTGCAAAGTGCATCAAGATACTACAAGATACTCTTACTGGTTTAAAAGCATTGAATGGCCAAGCCCCTAGTTCTTTTTCAGAATTGCTTTCCGTGAAAATGCCATCAACCTCATACAACTGTGCAGGATAGATTCCTTTCCTCTAAAACCCAGGCTTCTCTTGGAGACTGCATCTAGCTACGCAGCTCTGTAATTATGGAACCAACTTCCCCTTAGTGTTAGAATGACCCAGTCTGTTCCTTCTTTCAAAGCATTATTGAAGACACCTCTGTTTAAAGGGGAAGTTCACCCTGACAAAAACTTTATTGTAAAAATAGCAGAAAAAATCATGAAAAATATTGCAGAAGGTTTGAGAAAAATTCATCAAATAATTAAAAAGTTATTAGAATTTCAATTATTTGATTGGTGACATCATATGCGAGCAACATTCCTACATAGCGAATGGTAAAAAATCAATGAAATGTAATTTTCTAAGAAAATTGAAAATGGTTTTCACTGTACCTTTTGTATATCAATAGACAAATCATTTCACACCCGATCATGAATAGAAACAAAATTAAGTCATCAGGAACCATGCAAAATTTGAAATTCATGCATTTTATATTACATGGGGCAGCTGCTCGTTTATGACGTCACAAATCCAAAACTTTGAACTCTAATAACTTTCTTACTCTTTAACGGATTTTCCTCAAACCTTCACCAATATTTTTTACTATTTTTTCTGCTATTTTTGCAACAAAGTTTTCTTCAGGGTGAACTTCCCCTTTAAGGAAGCTTTTAAGTGGATCATCAGTGTTAGTAAGTATATGAAGTAGGAGGAACCAAAGCACAGTATTGTATATTTACATGTATATAGTGGCTGCGCTATACAAATTTATCATATTACTATTAATATTTGACTGAAAGGATAAGGTGCTAAGTATATCAAACTACCTTTGGATTGGGTTTGATTGGAAAATTAAAGGAGAATGAAACCATTGGAACAAGATAACTTGTGTGAAAACAGAAAAATCAAAGAAACAAATCAACGAAAGTTTGAGAAAAATCGGACAAATAATGAGAAAGTTAAGAACATTTGAATATTGCGATCACTAATGCTATGGAGATAGCAAATTGGCAATGCGACAAAGATCTGTGATGTCACTTGTGAACAACTCTCCCAATTACTCTAGTATATATTTCACTAGAATTGCCTCTTTTATCACATCTATCCATAAATCATGTGTTTTGTCTACATGAGGGCATGTAATGCATATTTTTTAAGAATACATCATGGATAAAGAGTTTGTATCATCATAAGAAAAAGCAAAAAGAGACATTTTGAGGGTATTTCATAGTCCACCAAAGGGAAAGTTGTTCATCAGTGACATCACACATCCTTGTCGCATTGCCAATGTGAGGATCTCCATAGCATCAGTGATTGCAATATTCAAATGCTCATAACTTTCTCATTATTTGTCCGATTTTTCTCAAACTTTCTTTATTCTTATTCTTTGATTTTTTCTGTTTCTACTCAAGCCTATTTGTTCCAAAGGTTTCATTCCCCTTTAAAAATTCATGAATGTATTATTTTTACTTTCACTGATTGAAAGCATCTGAGGAGCGATAGCTCAGGAGGAGGCGTGATAGCTCATTTGGTAGAGCAGTGGATTCGTATTCTGGTGACCCGGGTTTGACTATCACTTGGTGCACTAGTGCCCTTTGGTAAGGCATTAATCCTCAGTACCAGGTCCTTCGGAGAGGAACTTAAGCTGTCGGTCCTCTGGTTGCTTGCTTACAAGCATTCATACTTTCTTAGCAATCAGGTAAAAAATCACCACCACCATGTTATTTAGGATTGAGATAGTGTGGCTGATGATTGCATGTGCCAATTTTTGTTGCGATCGCTTCATCAACAACCGAAATCAAGGGGGGTGGGGTACATGTATATAGGGTTAAGCCGAAGCACGAAGTCCAATGCTCAGGCATGCTAACGGCCAAGGAATAAAATTCCAAGGCCAAGCATATAGATGCTGCAACGTTTTTTTTTTGTATTTTTGACTTACATATTCCAAGACAAGAACTGACAAATTTCCATACAGAATTAGTAAAACAAAGTTAATTGGTTGTAAATGATTGAATCCACATCACCAAATAAACTTACTTTATTTTGCTCCTCAGCATCACTCTTCAATCGAAACATATTAGCACCGAGATTTGCATTCTGACAGACATCAAAATAAATTTTAAAATCACTATGCCTATTTTTTGTCATACATGTACTTGGTACTTCTCAGTTTTAGCACCTCTAAATATTCATTATTGATTATTATCATTTTCATTATAATAATCATTACTACACCCAGTAAGTCAGAAAAGACTTTCCATCTTTAAAAATTGCCAATTTACTGAAAAAAAAAATGAACACTTGATTATCATATACATCCTGAAAGAATATCCTGCCTAATATAATCAGAGTCACGTAACACAAAGGATAGAAATTGATCATACGCTTGATTTTCATGATTGATTGTACATTGTAGTCAATGGAATCAATTGTAGAAAAATGTTCTACAATCATTGATAAGTTTTGTGTTACAGGCTTAAGATGTATTTTTAGATGGCACACACTTGGACAATCAGACGTCGTTGTGTCGGTGCAAGAACGCTCTTAGCAAAACATTTTTGCACTCCCCATCGGTGCAAAAACACCCTTATGCAATGCCCTTATGTGTGTTGCTGAGGGAATTTCTGCACGGATGCAATGCATGAAAATGTGGCATTAAGGGCCTCCTTGCACTGACACAAGGTACATGAATTCTTTGATGTGATGAACAATTTTGTTCAGAACGAAAGGCATCAATGCGATGAACCAATCCAGATCTTATGAAGTCATCCCACATGAGGTGCAGTAAATTTCATTGCAAAATACATGAGAACTTACTCGTGACTCTTTGTAAGGACTGTACTGTCTGTAAAACTCATTGCTGATGCATTTCACGAGGCTGTCATGACATATCGCCGGTTCAATATCAGCCAGGTTCTTCACTTTGCTGCGGATACTTGGTGTAGCTTTACTATTTAGGCCATCCTAATTCAATGAGATATCAAAGTGATTTATGTACATAAACATATCTATTCAATGCATAAAAGAACAACTTTGAATTAATGGTCCAATATAAATATCTTGATTACTTTATTCTTACCTTACACTATTTCTTCTTTAAGCACATAGAGACATGCTGTGTGTGATGCGCTTTACAAGAATTGAGCATTATTATTATTATTATTAAATCAATATTCAATGGTGCTCATAAGTTAGGAAACCCTAGCAGAAAATTAACACATTTCAAGTGTTCAAATTCTAAAAAGTTTTAGGTATTTAATTGTCAAGTTGGGGGATGATAATTATAATAATCCGCTTTTATACAGCGCTTTACATCTAAAGCACTTTATAATCCCGGTCATCGGATTCAATCAGTCATTCCCGCACACAATGTGTGCATATCCTTCACTCCCAGGGGAGTATTCCAGTCAGTCGCCGGTGAGGGGCACACAGGACAAGCTACAATGACTTTCACATCCTACAGGGTACCCATTCAGCACCTGGGTCGAGAGTGGCAAACTGTGGATTAACGCCTTGCCAAAGGATGCCAGACCGTGGTGGGATTCGAACACATGACCCTCCGTTTACAAGGCGAGAGTCAGAACCATTACATCACCGCTCCTCTAAACACCATGGCTCCTCTATAAAATAATTACATTGTTTGTTTCTCTCGGCTCGCCGAACATTGTAGTGTTGTTGTCTACATTCAACACTCGGCATGAAGGAGTGTATTTTGTGGTGGGTTATATTATAAACTTTTGAGCACAACTGTAATAGTTATTTTACTGTCTACTTTAAAACTATGGTAATGACAGAATTCATGAGTAACTGCTGAATATTACCTTGCTAACATGAAGCATCTCTTTCAGTCTTGTTTTGTCGACACTATGAAGGAGAGTGCAATGGTGATAGGCTATTTTACGACCAAGTTTAGAAGATGTTCCCGAGATGTAAACATCATTGTTAAGGAGCCCTAAAGATTGTTTAAAGTAATACATTAGTGCATATATAACATGATTTCCTATTACTCTACTGTATTACTTCAAACTACTAATTACATGTAGGCCTACATGTACATGCAGTACACATCATCATCACTGTCAACACTATCACAACTTTTGATCAGTACCAAAGTACCAACATTGGTATCATCACTATCATTAACATCATCACCACCACCACCAACACCACCATCATCATCATCATCATTACCACCACCAAAATCATCACCATCATCATCATCACCATCACCACCACCATCATCATCATCATCTCCATTTTCATAATTACCACCATATCATTATCATCGCCATCATCATCATCATCTTTACTACCACCAACACAATCATCACCACCCTCCTCCCCTCTTATCACCATCATCAAGTTCAAAAGGATATTTTGAAGAAGTTATCTACGATGAGGTCATCTCTTTCTGACACTGACACAGAAAGATGCGGCCAAGTCCTCTTTAAGGCTCTTGAGATCAGATCCAAGTTCTTAGATCTGTTGTAACGCTCTCGAGTTGAGAAGAAAGTGATGTTCAGGTTTCCCAGATCCTGCAAATTATATAGAAAATTAAATCAAATCAATGCGTGATCAATACAACCCACTAGGAAATAAGATCATTTTTAACCCTAAAAAGACTGGGGGGGCTGATTCAGCCCCCCCTCGACATTTTTCGCGATAAATCCGCCGCGCAAAATTTTTTGACCGCGTCGCTCTCTGACTTTTTACTTTCAAGTCTCACGCAACTTTTGAGACCAAAATTGTGACCCCCGGGTACGCGGTTCCAAAATTACGCAACATTTTGTACATTGTAAGTGCATGCAGACCCAAAATTACTCAAAAACGTGAATTTGTGTACAAATCCAATGCAAATAGTGTTCTTAGCCAAAATTCATAAATGTATCATTATTTTTCCTTTTACTGCTTAAAATCAATTAATTTTATCTTTTTTATGATCAAAATGAAGTCCCCGACAATTTCCATTGAAAAAAATAATAAAAAACAAAAAGTCGAAAAACAATGAAATACATAAGAAATTTAGAAAACAATAGAATACATAAGAAAATAAATGTGATTTTGAAATTTTTTTATAATCAATTTGATCAGATGCCTATCTAGAGTATGTGAAACAAAATTTAGCATTTCAGGAGCATCATCTTATTAATTAGAGCAAACTTATGATTTTACGCATAAATTAGCATAATTAATGAGACATGAGATTTTTTGCAGAATTTGATGTTATAGTTTTGTAGATAATGCCATGGGTAACGCGTGTGCCAATTTTCGTCGCGATCGACGGCCGAGATCATAAGAGGGGCTGAATCAGCCCCCCCACCCCCCCGTCTTCTTAGGCGTCGAAATAGCCCAGTCTATTTAGGGTTAAGTTAGACCTTGTTCCAAATGACCTCTCATGTCCACAGATAATTTGAAATATAGAAAGATCTACATCATGTCCTTAAGCATGGCCAACACCTTTGCATTTTGAGTATGCATCCGGCTGTGAATTGCCTGAAAGCAGACAAACGCAGTCAAACACAACACCATGCAATGAAACAAGCTAATACGAAGGTTCAGTCAATATGCAGACTATACAAGAGGCCTTGCATTCTGCCTTGGTAGTTTGAAATTTTTTTTTTAACATCTGCAGCTGAATGCAACCAAAATTAATACGAGCAAAGACGAGCAATAGCAAACTGGATACGCAGGCATCGTTAGCACTCAATTTTATGACCTTGCTTTTATGGAACTTGTGCAAGCTACGTTGAGCTCATAGGCAACAATGTCATTGCAACTGCTTATTTTCTGTGTAGTATGCTGCATTAGGCTGTGTATTGCTCTTCTTTTTTTGTGGGGGGGGCGGGTAGGGGGGGGGGGGCTAATGCAGCTATATGCAGTTTGAAACCCAAAGGTGTGAGCCAGGCTTTAGATCAGGCACTTATCAAACAATACTGGTGCTTCATGACTTGCTTTTTATTTTCTTTTGAAAAATAAACATCACCAGGAAACATCATGCACCATTTGCAATTTTATCAAAATAAGCCTCAGTTGAGTTCAATAGTGAATTGCGCAAAAAAAAATTGATAGTCCTCATGTAACTTACATGATACACCGTTCCTCCCCCACTCCTTCTTCTGGCCAGTTTGACATTTGAATTCCAGAGCAGACGTAGGTTGACCTCCGCCCAGGGATTCTGGTGTCGTCCAATCACGACACAGGGATCGTTCCGCCAGAGTATCATCAGCGTTGTATCAGACAAGTCTGTGTTATTGTAAATCCTTTAACAGAGTGTAGAAAAATTCAATGTTACAAGTGTTCCTGCCAGGACACACATGCATACAACAAACATGAAAGAGTATACACTTAAAACCCATAAAGCCAACTTAAAAAGAATGGTAATAATAATAATAATTGGCATTTATATAGTGCTTTATCAATCTACGACCGTTCAAAGCGCTTCACAATTATTATTACCCGGTCACTGGATTCATAGCATTCCAAGCAGCCTGTTAGGCGCAACTTGCTAAACCAACCACAATGACGGTTGTTTCCTACCGGTACCCAATTAGCACCTGGGTGAGAGTGGCAAAGTGTGGATTGACGCATTGCCAAAGGGCGCTAGGCCATGGTGGGATTCGAACACACGACCCTCTGATTACAAGGCGAGAGTCAGAACCGCTACATCACGGCGCTTCCACCAGGCTGGAATATTTATATCTCAAAATAGAGTAGAATTCACAGAGCAATATGCTGAAAATTTGATCAAAATTGGATCACAAATAACAAAGTTAATGAATTTGAAAGATTTGATTTATTCCGGTGAAACAGTTCTAGGCAAGTCCTTATGAATATGGGTTGATGATGTCATATACCCACTTGTTCTTTTGTATTTTATTATATTAAATTAGGTTTATTCAAAAATTTTCTACCAAGATCTAAAACAATTGGATTGACAACTGATAAAGTGCATTGGTTATTTATTGCCGCTACTTGTTTCACCATAAGGCGAGACACATCATTTACACATATGAAAAAATGAAACCTTTTGTTTCATGTAATAACTTCAAAAAAGGAAAATGGGGTTGTGACATCATTAGCCTATCTAATGAATATTCATGACGATGTTCATATAACTGCTTTCACAAAATATTGTTAAACTTTAAAATTCAACAATTTTGTTATCCGATTCCAATGAAATTTTCAGCATTTTGCTCTGTGAATAATAATCTATATATAATTAAGATATTAATATATTCAGCCCGTACCATCCCTTCAACACTCAAACTAGTCGCACCCACAGGCACAGAGCCTTGGTTTTCGCAATTCACATAACGTCTACTTACCAGTCTTCTAGTGAGAGGTTTGTATGAATGTCTGTTGATGTTGACACATACACAAGACCCTGTATAATATAAAAAAAAATCAGTATTAAAAGTCAAAATATAACTAAACTCCCTTGCCAACAGACTCCTTTTTAAATTGAAATACACATAGAAATAAACATTTTGATTGAATTAGAACTGTTAGAATGTAGCATACACTGTCAGGGTTCCAAGTTTTTCAAGAAAACAAAATTCCCTGATATTTCCCTGATGTTTAAAAATTTCCTGATAATTATTTAAACCCACTCCCAGTTTCGCATATTTTTTAAGTTGTTGCAGTCAATTGCATGTCCTTTCAGTATAAAAACAATAATGTAAAACTAATTAGTACCACCATAACCAGTCATTCAATGGATGTTGTTATGATATGCAACAAAACATAACAGAGTCTGACTGACTACCGTGCTTTTGATTTTTGGGCTGATCAAAATTCCCTGATTTTTCCCTCATTTCAGGCATTTTTTCCTGATTTGAGGTATTTTTAAAATCAAATTTCCTGATTTTTTCCTGCCTGGAAAAAGGTCAAATGATTTTCCCTGATTTCCCTGATGGGCTGGAAACCTTGACTGTACAAGCAGAGTTTGATAACATGCAATGATAAACAATGTCTGATAAACGGAAAAAAGTATCTGACCTTGACTTTATCTGGGTCAATTTTCTTGCTGGCTTGTTTCTGTATTGTTCTCTTCATGTAGGCGAAGGTCAAAGGTCGGTTCTTGAGCAGTGCATTCCCGATGCTTGGGGTGAAGTACCTGTAGAGTCTCAGCGCAGGGAGGGCCATCTTGTGACTGCTACATACAACTTTGACTGTTGGAGAAATAAATTATTCATCACATGTTAATTGGCATTCATTCTACCAGTATTCATCCTACAGACATCCTCAGAAGCCTCCAGGCTAGGAATGAGTCATGCTGACGACACAAGTCGTGACTGACAATGATTGATGACCTGTTGATCAGCCCTTTTAAGTCTTATTTCCTTCCTAAATCAATGTCAACATGGCATGGTCAATGATGAATTAAGTGCAAGCTCAAATCAAGTATGCATGTGATCCAGGTTTAAATTCAATTTATAAACAATACATGAACATTTGTTTGGGGCTGGATACGAACATCACCAGTCCAGGGGCAGGGCCAGTGCAACGCTGATCCAGTGCAATGGGAGCGAGGATCTATATCGACGCAGCTCCGTTTTGCACGCCGAAAGTATCGGGTAAAACTTCAGCTCTGCTTGGCTAGATTGTAAATGGGTGGGGCGACGACGACGCGTCGACACAGTCAGCAATCCGAATAGCTGAACGTTGTAGTTGAAAATATATTTTGAGGATAAGGATCGTGTTCAAAATTTGCCTGGAACTCGAGTTGAATTTCTTTCTATGACTTAATATCGCCCATACAGTATAAAACTCTGAAAAACTCACCTTTTCGCGGACTAACGATTGATCGATCGCGTGGCGTTGACCGTCGGCACTCAAAAAATCTATGAAAAGCCGTTTGGTAGGTAAATGCACTATGCAAATATGGTACGCCTCTATTTTATTTGCTTTATTTAGCTTCATTTTCAGTTCGTTTTATTCCCGGGTGGGGGGTGGTCACTCTCCACATGGGCTGCTACGCACCCCCGTCCAGAAAAAGCCTCGAAAAGGGTCCCGTTTAGGCACTCAGGCATTGTCGGCGCCTTTGGCAAAACGGTTGCATTTCAGCAGAGGCACAATTCGCTAGTGAATCGCCCATTATTTAATATAGGGTAATTTTACATCCAGTTTCTGTGCGCGAGTGACTAAATCAAACGTTCTGAAAGAGGTGGGGTTTTAATTGAACTTTGAATGTCGATGGAAGTATTCCAGGTGCAGGTGCAGCTTTCTGGAAAGCCCGATCCCCATATGATTTGGTCTTGACAGTAACTTCAGAGAGAAGATCGATTTGTGACTGAGAGCCAGAACGGAGATTACGCTTAGGTTTATGAATCTGGACAAGTTCTTGAAGATAAGCAGGGGCAATACCATGAATACATTTGAATGTTAATATGAGAAGTTTATATATGATCCTTCATCGAGTGGGTAGCCAATGAAGGTCAGATAAGATAGGGGAGATGTGTTCAAATTTTCCTTTTCGAGTTATAAGTCTTGCAGCAGAATTTTGGATATGTTGTAATTTATCGAGAAGCGATTCCTGTATTCCGAATAGTAAACTATTATTATTATCTAAGTGACTTAAGATGAAGGCATGTAGGCTACTAATTTTTCTGTTGTTTTCCTATCAAGATATTTTCTAATTTTCCCAATTTTGTGTAACCCAATGGCAGCAGTCCTACAAATATTGTTTACATGGGACTTCATTCCTAATTCATTCTCGACAATTACCCCTAGATCCCTTTCCTTGTAGACTGGCTGAATAATAGAACCAGCAACATTTACAGTTGAGACATTATCTGAGTTTCTGTGACGCGATGTTATGTGCAAGATTTCAGTTTTCTCAGAATTCAACTTCAAACTATTCATAATTGACCATTTCATAATTTCATCTAAACACGACTCTATCCTAGGGATAACTGAACTACGGTCCTTATCTGAGAACATCGTATATAACTGGGTATCATCTGCATATATCAATTCTGCCCATTTCTCTCTCTCCACGCCATTAAGGGTTGCTAATTTTGTCATGAAGATTACGCCATTTATATAGGGGTAAAAATTTAAGGGTTGAAAATTTAGGCAAATTTGAGGAGATATCAAACGAAATCCTCAATAAATTATGTTACAAAAGAGATCAGAAAACTGAACATTGTTCTAGTTCATCGTCAACGTTTAAACTTTTATTGTATATATTAAATTTAAAAAAAGCGCTGCCGATCGTCTGGTTCAGCTCCTATTCACACAAACATCTATAAATGGAGCAAACCGATTCACCAGAACTACAAATGTATTTACTTTCAAAAGTGCAATATAAAGTAATAATCTCACTTCGAATACAGAAACGACTTTGATTGCAGATTTGCCTGTCATCAAAATTCAATGTCCCTTTGCAAATGAATTAATGTAGTAAAATAAACCGTTCTAGTACTTTTGACTTAATACCATCATATCAAAATGAAACTTTTATTAACTTAATAGTCACATGATTCCTCACGGATAATTTTACAAACTAATCATGCTAATTGTGTCCAAATCCGAAATAGTGTAACGCGTTCTTTCATGGAAAGAAGCTTATTTTGCATTGATTGGTAATTAAATTTTTATAAATCCATAAACACCATTGCACATATGCCAATTGTTGGTAATCCCCGAGGCCACCATACTTACATGATAATTCAAATTATCACACCACCCTTTTGGAATTAATTTGAGTTTGATCAATATTTGTATATCCATCTTCCTACCAAATGATACTGATCACTAAGATCACACGCGATCAAGAGGACCATAATGGAGTACAGTTAAGTGATCACCAAGATGAATAATTAGTCAAGCTGACCGTCCTACCACACATATCCCATATTCATGATATTAACAGCAATAATAAATTACCCAGATCAATTATAGTTCAATATTTATTGTAGCCTACTTCCTTTCATCTCTGTCCAAAATGAATTTCCCTCTTCTATGGTCATCGAAATCATCATGTTCGGTATTGCTGTTCTGTCCAACCTTTCCCGCTTCTTACGACGACCGACATAACGTTACTGACAATCGGCTCTCACCCCGACAAGGAAGCTCAATAGGACAAGTGAGTTACGTCCTCACTGGATGAAAATGTCCTGACCCCATTCGGGGGGGGGGGGCGGGGCTGGAGGGCTTCAGCCTCCCCCCCCCCACTTTTTCCAAAACCGTGTACAAAAACGCAAAAATGACCATACGATTGTGATTTTTAGCATGGTCAGC
Organism: Lytechinus variegatus; assembly: GCF_018143015.1. Lineage (NCBI taxonomy): Eukaryota > Metazoa > Echinodermata > Echinoidea > Temnopleuroida > Toxopneustidae > Lytechinus > Lytechinus variegatus. Next base: position 9,696,770 of record NC_054748.1, on the reverse strand, counting down.
CCCCCGGCCCCTCCCCCCCACTTTTGGCTCAGCCCCCAACTTTGAAAACCGTTCCGCGGCCCCTGCCATTGAAGGATTCGCCTACCCACACAATAAGAGGTCAAAATCTTGTTAACCGTGGCCAAATCAATTATATGAATGGAAGTAAATAGGTTCATGCACTAATGACAAGCTCTCATGGGTAGAAGCAACTCTTGAACTTTCGTGTGACTCACTCCCTGCATCTATACTCTTGCTCAACCCATTTCCCCTATACCCTTCCACAAGCCCCATCCCCCCACCCGGGGGGGGGGTGGGTACTTGCGTAGCCATGGGTCCGTTTTTCAACTGAAAATCCTTAGACATGGGTCATAAACAGGGGCGGATCCAGGATTTTCAAAAGGGGGGCACAGGTTCCCGAGGAAAAAATTCATATAATTGATTTGGAGGCTGCACTCTACAAGCTCCGCTTTTTAGAAGCCTCCTCCATTTCAAACCTGATTTGTAATAATCTTGAATATAATTTTCTGTACAGGAATATTTGAAATATGTTTTGTTATTTATATTTGTCAATATGTAGGAGAAACCGTAATTGTTGAAAATGGAAATAAACGAATGAAATGAAACGAAATAAGCAAAAAAAAAGTAACAAACAAAAAAGGTCTTCACTTTCAAGGGGGGGGGGGTGGCACACTTCTGTTTTAACGGCATTTTTACATCACAAATTTTAATTGTGCTTCTCAAAGAGAGGGGGGGGCACTGGCCGGCTGAGAAACCCCACCCCCCCCCCCCCCCCGGATCCGCCAGTGCTTATAAGAATCCCCAGGAAAAGTCCCCGGAAATGTTAGTCCAGGCCCAGAGTACGAGTAGTCGGGAACCCGGGACAAGTAGATTCTATCTGTGGTATTTCCACATCTTAGTACGATAGCAATGGGCACCGGGATACCTCACTCTGCATAATATTATCTGGCACGCTCGGCCGACCGTATACAGTACCGTATATACGTAGTGCATGCATCCAGCACATCATGCGCATGTGTTTTTTTTTTTTTGCATTGCACATTGGGTTGCATGGATATCATACCAATGCAGCCGTGGAGCCGGGATATACCCCGGGATTTACCCGGAGAATTTACGGCCTGATTAAGTTCGGTAAACAAAGATTCTGCTTGGGATTCTGCACTTCCTAATCTCAAAAATTTGTCTATATATTTGTTACGATACTGCAACAAATAACAAAGAAGATTTTATTTAACTTTCCTTTTTTTATTACAGGAAATAAATCATGTACTTAATCAAAATAAAACCAAATAATCTTACATTAATCTCTTGAAGTGTCTGATGTACAATCCAGGGTTATAGTTCACTGTTATGGTAGTCCAATATATATTCCAGGTAGGCTGGGAAGATTCCTTATTAATGATGGCGATGATGAAACTGATGTTGAAGGACGATGAATAATAAGAGTCACTGTAACGAGTTGAAATGTCCGTGAAGACGATGTTGACGATGATTAACAGTCGATTTCAGCAATCCATGGGTTGAAGCGTGTTCATTGAACAGGTTGATGATGTTGATGATCTCGATGAGAACTGAAAATTCCTCTCTCAAAATAACTGCAAACAGTTCATTGATGGTGGGCAAATATTCCAGGTGGAAATGAACTGCTCTGATCTGATCTGGTGAAGTGATCTCATATGATGTGATGATGATCTCATATGATGTGATGATGTCTTTAAAGAAACTGCCACCTTATATATACCCAATTACAACTGTCTAGATCATTCTAAAATTCAGTCACCATTATGGAAGGTTCTAGCATTGTCTTCCAAAAGAACATTCTTCCTCTTTCAGGAGCCTTCTTCATTTCTAAAACATTCTTGAATGACCTCATTGAAATCAACAGTGTCAATAAAATAGCTAAGCCTATTGTTCATAATCTCTATTCACAAATAACAATAAAACTCCTTGGCCTTTAAATAGGCCAATTAGACATGGAGTCTACATGGAAACCTGTTCACGATAGACCCATATAAATGGGTAAGGGTTTCAATGCCAGAGCCTCACACCACGTCCAATCGATTGATTGATTTTATTTGGCAAGTCACCATAACATAATACAGTAGCATTAAAACAACAGGCTTGCACAGGATGACCCAAGAAAGCTCGAAAGCTTATTTCCAGTGGGGTCCTCAATAATACAGAATTAAGATAATAAAATGGTAAAATTATACTATTTACATATTAAAAATGAAGAAACAAAATCAGAATTTACTATTACCAATAAATAAGATATATAGACAATAAATAAGATATATACAAGAATAACGAAGAAGAAGAAGAAAAGAAGGAGAAGGAAGAGGAGGAACAATCATAATCCAAGTACCCCCCCCCCCCCGGCAACAATTTAGCGCCTTCCTCCTTCACTGGAAATCCATCAAGCAAACTCATACCAACCATATTAACATGACAGAAGTATCAGCTAGGGTAGTGCTCTAAATGCAACTGCTGTATCTGTCATTAAAATAGCTTCAAATTCTGGTTGCCCTGTAGATGACCCCGAAAATGCCTTAGATTTCTTTTATGCAACGTACAGGCCCTTGATGATGATGATGATGATGATCATGATGAAAATTATGATGATGATTGGTTCTTGTATATAGCGCCTGTTTCCGCATCGGCTGGCCGCTCATGCTTGCTCATATAACATGTATAAAGGAAATATTTCACAAATTTCAATGTCTTCAAACAGTGCTTGATTAGAATAATAATTTTAGTTCAAATTGTGTCCTAGTAATGCTAACAATGAGTTATTCTTGCACTAATTGGGAACAGAAAGGTCTTCGGGTAAGTCTCAGAAGTTGATTGTGTCTCAGTCTGGTCTCCTGATAAATTGGGAATGCTAATCCACAGCTTTGGTTCAGAGATGTAGAAGGCTCACCCCAATTTGTGTGGCTGAGAGATTCAGCATGGTCAGCAATGCTTGATCTGCTGATCTGAGACTGCGTGTTGGTCTATGCTGAGATAAGAGCTCTGATATAGGGTGGATATTTAGGCGATTCTCTGGTATATAGCATAGGAAGGCAATGTAGGTCACGCAGACCTACTGTGTGATTCTCCTTATGTGAGAAACAGCACATTTTTTTTTGTCAATTTTTTCCCACTCTCTTTCGAATACAGTAGAAACATCTTCGCATACGCGAATATCAGAGTCATATTTTTGTTTGTATCTAAAACAGGAGCAGAACAATTAGCGTAATTGTCGAAAAAGAATAAAACGTTTAACGTAAAAAAACCAAGAAATGTATGATATTTTATTAGTTTCACAAAGTGGTTGATTTGTCAAAAGTTGATGTTGTTGCGTACATTGTAAAGCCAAGGGTTTGCGATAACATACACTTAAGTTTGCAAGGAAAGAAAGATAAGTATCTAGAATATTTAACCTTAAATTATACAGACATACACATTGTATCAACTCAGGGTAATCTAAATAGAACAAAATCAAGTTTCCAAAAGGAACATCATGAATTGAGATTATAGTCGGCAAATCCTTGCAATAAATCAATTCAAATAGTGTAGGAACTTCTCCTCACCTATACCAGCATTTATGCGAACTGTAATTATCTATTATAAATCAAGGTAGCTTAACTGAATGATTTTTGTGCTGCCAATTAAAACTACATAAAACAAGACAGGAGAGATATTCATACAAAGGTAATGTCTTGATCGAACCTCACTGTATTGATTTCAGCTGACAGCACCTGTGAACCTTCTAAAAGTGTAACTAATGAATATTAACATTCGTCGAACAAAGTCTAAATTTAAATGATGACCATGATGGCCATCTGGCAAGCCATTGCAACTACTTGTGCATGCATATTTATTCGTTATCATGTTCATGACGCCATGCAATCTGACGGGTTCCTAACGTTATTAATTGCATTTTTAACTTAGCAGACTCGCGCTTTGATAATATATATGTACTTTTCTTTTTCAAGCTAAGATCGTAATATCGGTGCTGAAATATTCAGAATTTCTGTATCAACACAAACGGAGAAGGCATTTTGGAAGTCTGTTTTTGGTTAATGCTGATGAGGCCCGTCAGGGCAATGGTCGTGGTAGGAATCCCGGCCTTCACTAAAGTGGCGTATGCCTCAGACTACGCTACCACGGTACCTAAACCATGTTAAATGCTAGGACTGTTTTCGTATAGAATGATTGTAGATTGTTGTCTCCAATTCTGCCTTCTATAACAACAACAACAAAAACAGCATGATAGATTAAAATAGAATACAAGCTATCGAAGTTCTCATTTGCAAGGCAACATTGACTAGCAACCCCCTTAAAAAGCTTGATGATGAATATAATCTATAATTTAGATCAGTCCAAATAAAAAAGTAATGTTAAAGAAATGCATCACTATTGGGTTGACTGCAATAGGAACGCAGGCGGGTTATTTCTTGTTTTCCCTTGATTTCCAAACAGACCGACGATGTGTCCAGCTGGGGTCCGTTGCAGAAAGAGTTGCGTTTAAACGCAAGTCAAAAAATCAATCGCAAGTCCCAAATGCGCGCTGTTGATTGGTTGAAAATCATGTTGCGCATGATTTTTAGAGTTGCGATTGATTGCAACTCTTTCTGCAACGGGCCCCTGACGTAATTTGCATAAACGACCGCGAATCTTATTCTGTGTGACGTAATTTATAACACACACTTTAATTCCTGAGTAACATGAGCGGTGGTAAATTTCCAACCAATGGGAGTCTGATGTTGTTTTCTCATGAGGGACGTGGACTCTTCGATCGTGGGGCCACGCCCCTATTTCAGCTGATAAACAGATGATTTAATTGGAGGTGTTGGGGGACTTGGTTGGACCAGAAACCATTCAATCGTCTGACTGGTACCTTCGTCTACAGGGTGAAGTGGGGTCCTTCTACCCCTGCAGCAGTAAACTGCATAGAACTAAGTAAAAGGTAGGCCTAAGTAGATTTATTTTATGTTTTCCATAATCCCAATAGGTCATCACACGCATGTCCTTTATTACATAAAGTAGCCAGTTTAGGAATGCAAAATGAAACCATTATATAGTGCGCTTTAAAATAGGAAACAATTAGATAATCGGTACCTCATAAATCTTATATAATTATTATTATTATTTTCATGTTTATTCAATTCATTTGATTTATTTAATTCATAGCATATATCAACCTTCGAGCAATTATAAAAGGATGGTCGTCTCTTAAATTCTCTTAACAATATAATAAATAGTTTTGAGATATTGTTTCCTGTTCATGCGCTCACGTTTTTAATCGATGTTTACGATCATAATGCTCCGGTGAATAATTCCCAAAATAAAGTGAAGTGTATTCTTGACACTTAGAATCCGCATCACAGCAGGCCTATATGTAATTACAATTTCTAAGCACCTGAAAAAAATTGCAAATTAAATCAGGTGTATTAAATTCAGTTAATACCTCGGCAGGCGATGAAAACAAAATCCTTGAATACTATTTAGCAATTTCTCAACCTTTTTTCACTCGAGGCTCTGTTTTTTCGAGGCCCAAGAACATATATATTAACATTTTAAGAAAACGTCCATTTTGGTGAAAATATGTTTCGCGAAATTTGAACACAATGCTCTTATATAAGCACATTTGAAACAAACAGTTTGCATCCGGAAAGGTCCGAGTAAATGGGCAGTATAAACTACATTCACAATATGCACGCACATGAGGTTCACATCAAAGATAGATCCAAACCATCACAGTGTATATGTGCATGCTTTGGAACATGCTAACTTTAGCTTGTTTTAGCTTTCTTTGACCCACGTAGAACGATCGGACATAACATGTTCAGAGGGGGTCTGTGCAATGTGGCATAGGCGGATCCAGGGAGCGAGCCCCCCACCTATTGACGGAGCAAAAAAGAAAAAGAAAGGAGAAAGAAAGAAAGAAAAAAGAGATAAAGGAGTAAGTAAAGAGAGGAGTAAAAAAAGAAGCGGAAAATAATAGGAGGAAGATGAGTGAATAAAATAGGATGAGGGGAAGACTTGAAAAATAATTCAAAAAAATAATGATGATTCATGTCACTATACAATGCGTCCCACAAAAAACGAAACTGAGATTTATCGATGATTTATCATAACTTAATCACAAATACAATAGACAAATGACCTACCATTGTAAAGCTTCGAATCTCCTCTTTCATCCAAAATTACTTAGATTATTTCTAATTCACGCATGAGTGAGCAAAAACAATTTAAAAATGGGATACCAAAAAGTCACTTGGCGGGCATTATCTGGGTTTTAAAAAGAAAAACACATTTTTAAAAAGTTCAATATCTGCTCTTTAATTTTATACCTCAATTACAGAAAATGGTCAAGAAATAAAAAAGTTCTGGTTATTTGAAATAAGGCTTGAATTTCAACAATTTCATAAAATGAAGAGGTTTTACAGGCTAGCGTTCAAACTCACTCGACACTTCGTTTTGTTGACGATTAGCCTTTTGTTAAGCGTGCGATAGCTTCTTTGGGTTACCGGTGAAAACACGTTTATTTAATGAAATTATGGAAATACAAGCATTGATTCGAGGGATCATAACTCTTTTACTTCTTGACCATTTTCTGTGATTAAGGTATCAAAGAAACGAGCAGATATTGAACTTTTTAGTCATGTGATTTTCATTTTGAAATTCAGATACCCCCGCCAAATGAGTTTTTGGCATCCTTTCTTCAAATTGTTTTTGCTCACTCATGAATGAACGAAGAATAATCTAAGTATGAGATGAAAGAAGAGATTCTAAGCTTTACATTAGGTCATTTGTCCATTTTATTTATGATTAAGTTATGACAAATCATCGCTGAAGGTCAACATTGTATTTATCGCTATAAAAATGTTGAATATTATTATTTGGGTCATAGTTTATTGTTTATGATTTCAACAGATGAAAAAAAAATCAGATTGTATTCTTTTATATTCTTTCCACCCTTCTTTTTCTTTTCTCTCCATCATACAATTGCTAAATTTTCTCTCAATGTTCTTTTCTTCTATGTCTTCTTTTGTTAGGCCTTCTTCCTTTTCTCATTCCATTTCCCCTCTATCCCCCTTTCTTTGTTTACTATCGTTTTTCCTTTAGCGCTTTTTTTGTCGTAGTTTTTATTCTTCCATTTCTACTTAACTCTTTGTTTTCTCTCTTTCTTACTGGTTGTCTTCATTTTCCCTTTGGTGATTGCTCAACAATGGTCTTATTTCCAGACTATTTTCAACAATAAAACAATACAGGTGCAACTTCTGTTTAAATTACCTACACTTCAAATTCTCCATTATATATACAAATACCGGTACTGTATAATCATCCTATAATTTAAGTTTTTGATTGAAAATTATGAGCAATGTTTATTAATATGACTCTTATTTATTTCATTTTTATTTATTTTGTTTTATTTATTTTATACTGCAGGGTAGGCCTTATCTGGGTTTTTTTAAGATTAGATATTAAGTGTCATGACTTCAAATCGACTTGGTATATACGGACGAAATAAATACAATTTGGTATGTGTGGTCGCCTTCAGATCAAGGGGGTGATCATGGTTATTGACGTGCACAAATTGATGCCCACCGCATATTTTAGTGGAGAAAACTAGTCTAACGTGCTCGGATTTTTTTGCCAAACAAAAAGGCCAACAATTGCAATATTTTCGACATTTTTGAATAAAAAGATGAAAGGAACGTAACTCTGTGGGGATAACCATCTCTGTGACTTAATGATATCCAGTTGGAAAAAAATGTTCTCTTAAAAAAAAGCAAACAAACAATAAAACAGCAAGAATTATGACTGATAAAAGAACCCTAGAAACAAATCTTGAACCACGACCACATACTTAACTATTCTTCATGCAGGACACGATATTGTTCTAATTGGTTTTACGTCTAAAACATAATTTCCATTTTCGGAAATTTCTTAATATTATCGTAATCACTACACCGTCATCGGTTATTTTCTTATCTTACAGATGTTAAAGATGGATTCCGAAGTGATGATCATCTTGATTTTAGCATGTACTGTCACTTTCGCCGCCGGTCTCCCTGAACTTGGAGAAATTCGTTACAAAGACGGACCAGAACCACCAATGCCACCAGAAATCAACTACAAAGACGGACTAAAGCCAACAATGCCACTAAAAATTAGTTTCTCAGACGGACTAATGCCGCCAATGCCACCAGATAACGGTTTCCAAGATGGACCAATGAAACAAATGCCACCAGAAATCGGTTTCCAAGACGGACCATTGCCACCAAATGCAACCAGAAATCAGTTATCAAGACGGACCAAAGCCACCAGAAATCAGTTTCCAAGACAGACCAATGCCACCAATGCAACCAGAAATCGGTTTCCAAGACGGACCAATGCCACCAATGCAACCAGAAATCAGTTTCCAAGACGGACCAATGCCACCAGAAGTCGGTTTCCAAGACGGACCAATGCCACCAGAAATCGGTTTCCAAGACGGACCAATGCCACCAGAAATCGCTTTCGAAGACGGACTCATGTCACCAATGCCACCAGAAATTGATTTCCAAGACGGACCATTGCCACCAATGCCACCAGAAATCAGTTTTAAAGACGGATTATTGCCACCAATGCCACCAGAAATCGGTTTCCAATACGGACCATTGCCACCAGAAATCAGTTTCCAAGACGGACCAGTGCCGCCAATGCCACCAGAAATCATATTCCAAGACGGACAAATGCCGCCAATGCCACCAGAAATCAGTTTTAAAGACGGATTACTGTCGCCAATGCCACCAGAAATCGGTTTCCAAGGCGGACCAATGCCACCAATGCCACCAGAAATCAGTTTCCAAGACGGACCAATGCCACCAGAAATCAGTATCCAAGACGGATTATTGCCGCCAATGCCACCAGAAATCGGTTTCCAAGACGGACCAATGCCTCTAGAAATCAGTTTCCAAGACGGACCAATGCCTCTAGAAATCAGTTTCCAAGACGGACCAATACCATTGATGCCACCAGAAATCGGTTTCCAAGACGGACCAATGCCACCAGAGATCAGTTTTCGAGACGGACCACTGCCACTAGAAATTGGTTTCCATGACGGACAAAAGCCACCTGAAAGCAACTATCAGTTTCCAAGTCGCACTCGCACCAATGCCACCACCATAAACCAGAATCGAAGACGGACCAATGCAACCATAAATCAGCTTTCAAGACACTCAAATGCCACTAGAAATCAGTTTCCAAGACGGAATAATGCCACCAGAAATCAGTTTCCAAGATGGAACAAGGCCTCCAGAAATCAGTTTACAAGACGGACCAATGCCACCGATGCCACCAGAAATCAGTTTTCAAGATTGACCAATGCCACTAGAAATCAGTTTCCAAGACAGACCAATGCCACAATAAATCAGTTACCAAGACGGACCAATGCCACCGATGCCACCAGAAATCAGCTTTCAAGATTGACCAATGCCACTAGAAATCAGTTTCCAAGACAGACCAATGCCACCAAAAGTCAGTTACCAAGACGGAGCAATGCCACCGATGCCACCAGAAATCTGTTTCCAAGATTGACGAATGCCACCAGAAATCGGTTTCCAGCAAGACGAAGCAATGCCACCAAAAGTCAGTTACCAAGACGGACCGATGCCACCAGAAATCAGTTACCAAGACAGACCAATGCCACTAGAAATCGGTTTCCAAGACGGACCAAAACCACCAGAAATTGGTTGCCAAGACGGACCAATGCCACCGGAAATCAGTTACCAAGACGGACCAAAACCCCTGTAATGCCTCAGATGCCCTGAGAAATTAGTCACGGAGATAGACTTTTGCTACGAATCCCACCAAAAATCAGTTACCATGACAGACCAATGCCACCAGAAATCGGTTTCGAAGATGGACCAATACCACCGATGCGACCAAAAATCAGTTACCAAGACGGACCAAAACCACTGCAATGCCTCAGATGCCCCGAAAAATCTGTTACGGAGATGGAATAATACCAACTTAAACCAGTTACGGAGACGGACTAATGCCACCAGAAATCAGTTACCATGACGGACCAAAGCCACCAGAAATCAGATACCAGGACTATCAATGCAACCAGAATTGAGTTATCATGACGGACCAAAGCCTCCACTGCCACCATAAAACAGTTAAAGGAGAATAGAACGTTTGGAACAAGTTGACTTTTGTGGAAACAGAAAAATCAAAGAATAAGAACAACGCAAGTTTGTGAAAAATCAGAAAAATAATTATTTTTAAAAGATGTTTTATTGTTTTTCTCTCAAATCGAATTTCATACAACGCAGTTTACAAACTAAGTAACAATTGTAAATAATAATCCCAACAAATTTCCTAAACTCGTATACATTATGCTCATCATGAAATCATATTGTAAGACACTACATCGTACCACTACCAAATGAGTTTAACAAACAAATATCAGAGAAAAAACTTTTAGAAGTATATTCGTTGTACCTGCCTCCTCCTTACCCACCCCTCCTCCTTCCGCAAACCCCCACACTTCACACCCTTAAACACTCACACACTCCACACGCCCTTGCATACGGTGCCCGCGAATAATGAGAAAGTTATGAGCATTTGAATATTGCGATCACTAATGTTATGTAGACCTTTCGTTGGCAATGCGACAAATATTTGTGATGTCCACATGTGAACAAATTTCCCTTTGGTGGACTATAAAATACCCCGAAAATATATATTTTTTGCTCTTTCTTCGGGTGATTTCATTTCATTTATTTATTTCACCACGGTTAAAAGCCCATTCAGCATAGCTGTTTTTAAAAGGGGCCGTGATACAATATACAATATTCAATACACAAAATTGATCATAGTATTTAAGCAAACAAAGTAATTAATTAAAAAAACAATATTACACGGATACAAACAACTAAAGTAGATACATTAACATTACAGAGTGAAAGTTGGATACAAATTATTAAAATTCAGATATCTTGCACTTAGGTATACAACTAAAACTATTAAAATCGTTATTCTTTATTCCCCATTGCGTTTCCCCGCCCTTCCCAAGTGAAATCATTATATAAATCTCAATATGTCTTATTAAAGGTTCAATCAAAGCACATTCGTAATGGTAGCTTCATTTAAATGGAGTCTTAGTTGCGATCTGAAGCTGAAGGTGGACCTTATTCCTTTCAAGTCATTTGTAAGATTATTCCAGGCAATTGCACCTCTATATTCTAATCGCCCTTTCCCATAATTTTTTTTTACTCTGGGGATGCAAAGACTATAATCCGATTTGCGGGTTTTATAGTAATATATCTGATAATTAAATCGTCTACTTATATAGTCTGGAACAGCTCCATACAAAATTTTGTAAATTAGCATTAGCTTTCTCATTCTAAGTCTCTCAGTGACTTTGTCAAGTTTTGATTGACGATAGAGGTCTTCTGTTGGAAACCTGGATACCATCAATACTAATTTAAGTGTTCGTTTTTTGTAACAAAGGGTGATACAAACTCTTTATCCATAATATATTCTTTGAAAATCTGTATTACATGCCCTCCTAAAGAAAGCATACATGATCTACTGATAGAAGAGATAAAAAAAGCATTTTAAGTGAAATTATTATAAAGATAAGTAATGGAAAAGTTATTCACATGTTACATCGCACATCTTTGTTGCATTGCCAATAGGAGGAAATTACAATAATGATCTAAACTTCACAAGCTGATTACTTTCTTATTATTCATTCATTTTTTCTCAGACTTTCGTTTATCTGTTTCTTTGATTTTTCTGTTTTTGCACACGTTATCCTGTTTCAATGTTTTTATTTCCTTTAATGTTTAAACGGTTGAAGATGTTTCGAAGGTATGGTATATAATCTAATTTACGGCGGGAGAATAGTAACAGTTACCTAATTGGCAAGTTATTTTATTTTGTCTAACTAATCAGTCGTTAAATTTTGGTATGTGTTTTTTTTTTCTTTTTAAGTACTTACGTCTTGATACTGCTCATTTCATTAAAATTGTTGCAATCAACGATTACGAAACCGATAAAAGTAGTTTTCGCACAGTAACGAAGAAGGATTCCCAGAACATAACGAAATTCGTAATTAGCCCGTGCAAATGGACATTTTCTAGCACTACTTTTAACTGTTCTAACTTAGTCATGCGTGCATTATGAACATTGAGATGGGCTTCAAACGTAAGAGGGGAACTGGTTCGTTCTATTGATGCACATTTCATAAAGCAAATGCACATTTATGATGGCAAAAAATACACCGAATTCCGATTTTCTTTTTTTCTGGGAGACCCTGTAAAATGAAGATAAAACTAAGAATAGAGCATTCTCGATTTTGTAAGGCTACTTTCACATTTTTTTTTCTCAATTGAATAAAGGTTGAGGAAAAGGAGACATCCAATGAAAAGCAGGGCTTGTTGAGAGTGGGCCCCTCAAAGAATTGGTAAACAGGTATATGTATAAAAACAAGAATGGTGAAAAAAATAAAGATGATGTAACGGTTGATAGAAAAAAATAACGCCAGAATGGAAGAATTTTACCAAAGGATAGGGTTGTGCACATGTGGGGTTGAAAAAGGGAAAAGAGGAGAGAGAAAGGAAAATAAAGGTAATAGTGAAGAATGCAAGACCTATGAAAGGGAATGAGTAGATAAGAGCAAGGTAGAAAGACGGATAAAGAGAGAGAGAGAGAATAGAGAGGGTTCAGGAAAGGTCGGGTGCCGTCCGCTTCGTATAATTCGAGACCGATAATATACAAAGAATGTACGTAAGGGCGTAGACAAGACCAATATTGGGAGAATTTGAATTCAAGGAGCATTTTAGGTAAAAGTTAGTAACCGGTCTATTTCACCTAATTTGAATATGCTAAATCTGATAAGACTAGTTTCCAAGCCAATTTTCTATGTCTTGATCACCTTATTTGCATAAACAAAATGGCTGCCAAATTGACCATTTAAATCTTATTTCTACAATATTCTTTTATAATACTCGCTTTCATCGACATGGATACTGCAAAATCCTGCATACAAAACATGTACCATTTATGAAAATTTTTTATTTCTGTTTTCGGCTAATTAATTATGCATATTTTGCAATATTATGCTATATTTTGATAATTACACCTAAAAAGTTTATTCTTTGGGGTAAAAATAGCATTTGTATCATTATGATAATTGTTTGGCCCTTAAATATAATATTTAAGTCAATTTTACTATGTATTTTATCATTCTTTGATATTTCTTTATGTTACTGTATTTTCTGCCATTTGCTTTGGATTTGTTTGATATGTGATCTTTAAAAAACTAATATCAATGGCAGACAAATATGAAGCTTCAATGATTGAATCATTTGATAAACTTCTTTTGCCACAAATGTTAATAGTACTCAGGAAGAAATACACACACATGCTCCCACACACACAACTGAATATTACTTGGCTCATTCTGACCCATTGTTTCATAAACTCAAAACTTTAAAAATATTTGATATCAATACAATTCAAGTAGCCATCTTTATGTTCAAATACTTTAATAATCAACTTCCTCCATCCTTTAATAATATGTTTAGGTTTAACAGGTCTGTTCATTCCTACCCAACCCGCTCATCAGGAAACCTTCATCTCACCAACCCTAAGTTATTAATAACTCATAAATCAATTCGACATTATGGTCCTGATATTTGGAACAACTTTCCAGACAATATTAAGTCATGTTCAATAATATACTCACTCAAAGCCACTATTAAAAGAAAAACCATTGAATCATATGCATCCCCCTCTTCAAGTTAATTATTCAACTGCCCTTTACTGCACCCGCACCTGCACCTGCATTGCACCCACTTGATCAATGAAGAAATAAATTTATGTACCATTTTACGAGGCCGCCATCATTTTCAAGCTTAACCGCTCACGATGGCGGTCTCCTGCATTCATTTAAACTGTTATTTTCTTTCGATTGAATATTGCTTCTTGTCGATATTTATTTTTCATTGCTTTATTATGACTATTGCTTTATTACTTTGTGAAACTGAATTTTGTGACCTTATTGTTATGTTGCATATATTATCTTGAATGCAGAAATAAATAAAATCAAATCAAATATAGAAAGTAATATACTTGCAAGGTAGTAGACATGCCCAATTTAAAAACACTTTGATGCCTATCCTATAATCATGCAAATTACCAAATTCAATGAAACCGTACGAAAATAACAGTTTAGGAGTTCGAAAACCTGTAATCATGCTGAAATTAAATTTCTTGAAAAAGAAATATCATAATGTTTTATAACAGATCTAATAATCAAATAAATGTATGTAGTTTATCAATCTGATATAAGTATCGGTACATCGTTAACATCCTTGTATAGCAAAATTATATCATTTGATTCAGCTCCATCAGAACTACAATCATGGCAGTTAACCAAAGAACAATTTGTGATAAATGCAAAGGGTCTGTATTACTGGATCACTTACTAATTTCTTGGTCATTACCGATTTATTCATTTATTTTGCAACGGTACATTTTCCACAAGTCATCCATCAAAGTGATAATTGAAAACCACAGCATTTATCCAATCCTTGCCTTGGAAGATTCTTTGGCAAACGATACTGAATACGAAAGAGGAAATGATGAAAACATGGGGCTAAACACAGATTAGCTCCATGGTAAAAACATGGGCGAAACGAGGAGGCTTCCAGCCCAGTCACTGCCCAATGCAGAACAAATTTTCACACTGTGTCCTATGGTTAAAAAGTGCTAGGGATGCCTGATGAAGGTAAACCACGGGGTAAACCAGCATGTAGACAGTTGCAGAAGTCCAGTCTAGATGTTATCCGGTCATGGATGATATTTTCTGCACCATCTCATGTAAGACAATGTCTGATCTCAGCAATATTGTGGAGCTGGTAATATGCAGATTGGCAGATATCTGATGTGCATTTCTTCATGTTCATTGTTCTATCAAAGACTATGCCAAGAGATCTAGCCTTGCATTATGGAGATATATAGCTTCCTCAACTATTAAGACTGGAGTTGTAGTCATAATTACGCATAAGTAGTATAAGGTTGTCTCCAGCGTCATGACGTAATGTTACGTAACCCTCATGAATATTAATGAGGGTCATGAATATTAATGAGGGTCTTGAATACATAATGAGGGTGTCTTGGGCGTCATGACGTCACACGAGCCCTAGGCTCAACCCTAGCCGTAACCCTAACCGTAAGAGTACCAGCAACTGTAACCCTACCCGAAACCCTAACCCTAAATGTACCAGCAACCCTAACCCTACCCCAAACCCTAATCGTTCGATGTCCCTGACGTCAGTCAGTGACATCGGAACACGATGGAAGATGATGGTACTGACGTCAGTCAGTACCATCATCGATGACATCGATAATGACATCGTTGGATTGCAACAGGGAAATGCAATGGTAGGGGTACGAACACGATGTGACATGAAATGGGTGGGGGTATAACAGTAGGATAAAAAAACCAAGGGGATTTCTATGACATCATACTCGATATAGTTAACCATGACATCATTGGATTGCGACAGGGGAGTGTAGAACGTGATGGGACATGAAGGAAGGGGTAAAACAATAAGTTAAAAAACATGGAAACCTCTATAAAAGGTGTGGAAAAACCATCATCCGTCATTATTGCGACGAAGAAGAAGTAACACTCAGAAACTGGGACCGTCTACATTCAACATGTGTAATAATACAATCGCAAACGTAGACGATACCGACTGGTGTGAAGAATTTCAGAAACAAGTGGAAAAGGCGGACTTGCTCATGGTTATCGAATATCTGGCCATTATCGAGATTTTCAAAGACATGAACAAATATCCCACGACATGGGTGGAAGAATTGATCAAAGACAATCCTCAGATGAAAGTACGGCAATCGGTGGAGTGCTTGGACCCTCAGAAGGTGGCCAAATTTTACCCCCACGTAGCGAGAGTGATGTGGCTGAGACCAGAGCTGATGGACCCGTACCTCGTCACAGAGTATCTCAAATATATTTTGAAGGGCGACACGGAAGAGGAGCTGAAAGAAAGGAGGGAGAAAATGGCGTTACATGTCGAAGGGGTGGATGCCGCTACTCGGACGGTGTACAGAGCCATGGAAGAAGAGACGGGGTTACCGGAGCCAGGCTGCATATAGGGGAGGGACCTGGATGGCGGTTGCTTTCTACGATCATCCAAGGTTCGAGCGCAACGTCCTGTTCGGAAACCGATCTTTCAAATCTACGGACCACGTGCCAATATATTATGACGATGGAAGAATTTCAACGTTTAGAAAAGATCGAACTATGCCGTGACGATGATTTGAACGATTTTGTTCAAACGTTACTTTTAAATTGTATCGGAGATAAATCTCATCCTAAAATCAGGCAACGAGCCACAGTGGCTTTATGTTATTTTATCAACATCTACTTTTCAGTAGAGGAGGAAGAGATTAAGAAAGAATTATTGCCCGCATTTATCAAAGAACTGCGTGAATATAATGTACAATGGACCGTTAAACCGTATAAATACAACTCGTTATTGTACATAGTGTTGTATATAGCTTACTACATAATGACGGTTGATATCCATGTGTTTAATAGGTTTTGAATGATTATATTGTGTCATATATTTGATAATACACTATCCTGTCGGTCATGTTTGTCATATTGTAATTAAATATAAAGGAAGCACCATGTTGAATACTACAATCGATCTCCATTTATCTGTTGTTGTTGTTTTTTGTTAATTCTTTCAAATAAAGAGTAAGGAACGATGTAACTTCATTGCATGAGGTGACATGAGAGAGAGAAGACGGAGAATGGAAGCGTTAGAGGATACATTACAGCGACTTTATTACGACCCCTCCAATGAAGCGAGTTTAGGTGGTAGTGTGAGATTATGGAGATCTTTGAAAAAGAACGGATTCGAGAAAGTACCTTATGAAACCGTGAAGAAATGGTTGGAAAAGCAAGACAGTTACACCTTGCATGCCCCTGTGAGAAAAAGGTTTGTGCGCAATAGAGTGGTGGTGAGAGGCATGGATGATGTTTGGGAAGCCGATCTCTTAGATGTCCAAAATCTAAAGGATTATAATGAAGGGTACCGTTACTTGTTAATGTGTATCGATGTGCTGTCGAAGTATGCATGGGCTATTCCAATTAAGAATAAAACGGGAAAGACTATAACGGAAGCGTTTAAACAAATAACGGTCGATGAACGGTTTCCCGTTATGTTACATACGGACAAGGGAAGCGAATTTATAAACAATGAATTTCAAAAGTACCTTAAATCCAAAAGTATCTCTTTCTTCACGACAGAAAACGAAGTGAAAGGTTCGGTTGTAGAAAGATTGAACAGGACGATAAGGGAAAGGCTTTGGCGTTATTTTACCCATACAAACTCTTACAGATATATTGATGTGATACAGAAAGTTATGAAAGGGTACAACGATACATACCATACAAGTATCCGCATGAAACCGAACCAGGTAAACATTGAAAATCAAAAACAAGCCTTAGATGCTTTATATGGAAAGCAGCTATACAAGAAAGCTAGGTCGCGTAAAAAATTCAAATTCGAGGTAGGTGACAAGGTGCGTATCAGCAAAAGTAAGTTGCGTTTTGAAAAGGGTTACAAAGCAAATTGGTCGGAAGAAATATTTACCATTAAGGCAAGAATAGCAAGACCTATTGTCGTGTATAGGATAAAGGACTTTAATGGGCATGTCATAAAAGGTACCTTCTATGAACGCGAACTGCAAAGAGTCTCAAAATCGCAGGAGGAACTCTATACAGTGGAGAAAGTATTGAAAACGCGGATGAAAAGGGGGAGAAAGGAATATCTGGTTCGTTGGAAAGGGTATGGCAGTGAGTTTGATAGCTGGGTACAGAGAATCGAAAACCGTTAAAAGTAGATTATCTACAGCCGAACAATCATTTTGGGGTGTGAGAAGGATAGGAATAGGATATACAAAATGGGTTCACAGTTTTATGTCACATTACCAAGTAACAGTTCCATGAGTTACTTTCCGGAAAACAAAACATGTCACTTCACCACTAAATTACACAGACCACTTTCACTGAGCGACGATTTCGAAGTCGGGCTTGCGGAAATCCAATTTCAAAATACATGGGGGAATTTGAAAGACGGGCAAAACTGGATAAAGCTGTATACCTCAAATGGAGACCCCGACAACGCTCTAGCTTTAACGCATATGTTAAAGGTTCCCACCGGATACTACAGTTCAGGAGACGACCTATGCGAAGCCATCAACTCCATCCTTCCAGATGCGATCCGCTCAAAGCTCGGTTTCTATTTCAAGAGAAGATCCCGACGATGCCACATAGACATGAGGGAACGGCTTGAAATTGTCATATCTTGCTATTTAGCCCGACTGTTGGGATTTGATGGGGAATGCCGTATTAGAGAATCGACTGAGAGCCCTCTACCGGTAGACGTCCATATGCAGTTTCATACATTTTACATCTATTCCGATATTGTACAATCTCAGCATGTGGGGGATGCAGCTGTCCCATTACTAAGAACGGTTGCCGTGGTACCAAACAAACGACATGAGAATATCGTCATGTATTATACATCTCCACACTACGTTCCTCTCAAGATTCATCATTTTGAAACCATCGAGATTATATTAACCACTGAAACGGGGGAAGTGGTACCATTTGAACGTGGGAAAGTCATTGTGAAACTACATTTTCGAGAGCGCTCTTCTAATTTGCCGTGAGGGTAGAACGATCCAAAATGACCCGTATGAACAACTTTAACCGAATTATACACAAAACCCCACTCTATGTAAAGCAACATGGGATGGGAATCCCTGTGTTTAGGGGCTCCGTGATGCAACGGGGGCATGGCCTTGGAAGTCTTGTAAGAGGATTATTTCGAACAGCCACCCCTCTGCTAAAAAAGGGGGCAATGTCATTGGGAAAAGAAGTTTTGAACACAGGACTGAACATCGTACAGGACACATTAAGCGGACAACCCTTGAAAGCCGCAGCAAAAAGAAATGTTTCACAGGCTGGAAAAAGGATGGCCAGGAAAGCTTTGAATGGTGCGAGAAAGAAAACACAGGGCGGAGGTGGACGTGTGATTATAGTTAAAAGGAAACAGCGAGGGAAGAAACGTGTCATTCGAGCGCAGAAGTCCCATGTGAAAAGACGTCGATTGGATATTTTCGATTAAATTCTACAAATTCTACACGGGTTTATCCATAAATCATGGCCCTTCTTCATGAAAAAAGTGACATCTGTTGCAAGTCTGAATTGGACTTATTTACGGTACCGTATACGCAGATGAGTATAGTAAAAGGACCATGGATAGAATACCATCCAGTTAGCAATATAACCGATTCTGGCCCTATCGAATTCAACCTGTCCGGAACCGCCGAAGAATACATGGACCTATCCCAAACCATGCTTCATGTATTAGTGAAAGTCGTCAACCCAGACAACACCGATCTTGCTGAGGATGCCCCGGTTGGACCCATTAATCTTCTCTTACCTTCACTTTTTAGTCAGATAGATGTCAAACTGAATGAGACCCTCGTGTCACAGCCATCCAATACAAACGCTTACAGAGCGTTCATAGATGTGTTAACCCACTATGGGAACGATTCAATGTCATCCCAGTTGACCCAGCAGTTATTTTACAAGGATAAAGCGGGAAAATTGGATGTGGTGAACCCCCTACTCCCCCACCCTGAAGTGAACGATGGATTGAAAAAAAGACACGATTTCACGAGTGAAAGCAAGACTGTATCCTTACTGGGGCCTTTGTACGGGGACATCTTTTTTCAAGAGAGACTCATGCTCCCAGGCGTGGACGTAAAAATCAAGCTCAATCGAAATAAAGATGCATTCTGCCTCTTGACGTCTCATGCTACGATGAAATACAAGATCGTTATTGAGAAGGCTGCCCTCTACGTTAGAAAAGTGAAAATCAACCCATCCGTGATGTTATCGCACGCGAAAGGATTGGAAAACACCCCAGCCAAGTACCCCATCAATAAAGTGGACGTACGTTCCTTTACTATTCCCTCTGGAAATATGTCGATCAATAAAGATAATCTTTTTCTTGGACAGATTCCTAACCGAATTATTATAGGGTTTGTGGATAACGACGCTTTCAACGGGAATTATGGAAAAAACCCGTATAACTTTAAACATTACAATCTGAATTATATTTCCATCACAGTAGATGGAGAGCCCCTACCAATGAGACCGCTGCGCCCCTGTTTCGAAGAAGGGAAGAATCAGAACTATGTAGAAGCCTACAATACACTGTTCATGGGAACAAGTCGATTATTTTCAGACCGTGGGATGGCTATAAATAGGGAGGAGTATGCACAAGGGTACACACTTTATGCCTTCGACCTCACCCCCGATCTAAGCGATGGGTGTCATTTGAATCTTGTAAAGGAGGGAAACGTGCGTCTGGAAGCGGGATTTGATGTTGCTCTACCCAATACCCTGAATTGTATCGTGTACTCTGAATCACAAGGACTCCTTCAGATTGACAGAAGTAGGAATGTCATCTACGATTTCAAAGGTTGAGAGAGAAAAAACGACGACCCCTTGGATCTGAAGATAATTAATTAGCCATGGATACGTTTCAGATAGATTACGTGCTCAAGACCCAGCCCACTACCAAGGATCAATTTAAAGGGGTTTTTGCACTGGATGAGATACCCCGCCTTTCGACCCAAAACAGATACTGTTATGTTTTTAATACAGACACCCGCGACAAACCCGGTTCCCATTGGCTCGCCTTTTACTACGACGGAAGTCGCGGAGAATTTTTCGACTCTTATGGAAATGACCCTAAATTTTACAGCCCCGACTTTGAGGATTTTTTAAACAAGGACATCAAAGAATGGGATTCGAATAAAAGGAGACTTCAGGGAACCTTTTCGACAGTATGCGGACAATATTGTATCTACTATTTGACAAAACGAATGGAAGGAAAGAAATTGAGGGATATTGTGAACGTATTTGGTACTGAATTAAATGAAAATGATAGAAGGGTTAACGAATGGTTTAATCGAAAATATAATTCATCGTTCCCCACGCATGATCTCACATTCACTCTCTCTCAAATTGCTCGCAGTTTTGAAGCTCGAGAAACGAACCCTTCATAATAAGATATTTACTAAAAATTATATGTATTTAGCCTTTAAACTTGGGTAATGATAATATTAACAAGTCGCCTCGGTATACCTTTTTTTTAATAGATGAAGCGGTATAAAGGGCTGTTATTATTATCACATCCTTGAAATCTTTCACACTGTTTAAATTCTCGATAACCACCTTCAGTATACCCGTCAACGCCAACCCCCTCTTAATCTCTTCCACCCCCCTCCCATTTATATGTTTACTAAAGAAATATACACATTCACACCCACACATGCACATCTTTCTCTCTTTTCTCATTTCAGACTCCTTCTTTCATGGATTCTCATGTACCCCTTCCCTCTCTTTCTCTACCTCCCCACGCCCCCTCTCGTTCTCCCTACCTCTCCCTCTCTGATTATTCACCAAGGAATGCGTTTTGACATAAAACAATGAAATGTAATAATTTGCAATGTAAATGTATGTTTAATGAACAATAAACAGTTATATCCAAACTATATACGTGTCAAAGACTTTCTTTTTTTACAGTCCGTTCTTTTGTATTCGTTACATAATGTATATACTATAATATTCTAGTCAATAAATAAGATGTACATTATTCTTTTTTCAGCGATATATATCATTATTTATATATATTATATTCTAATCTCCTTCACTAATTAAGAAACCTACAGCTCTTTTAAAAAACGTATGTCATAACACATCTTTTAAAACTATTCATCATGAATCTGTTTCCTTCAACTGCGCACATCAGATCCCATTTCTATAGAGTTTTAAATGTACAGTAAAATAAGATATGTTTGTGAATCTGATCTTAAAAATAAAAGCATCACATTTCTATATAGATTTAGGGACAAATTAGATTAATGTACTTATTACAAAATTGAAACAAATCATGATCCTATTTGCTATGTAACCGTGCTGAATTTAAAATTTCATTCATATTTCTGAACGGTGTATACACCGTATACGAATCTATTTACATGGTTTAATGCTCTACAATATATATACAACCAATACTACCCTTGCGTAACAACATGTAAACAACTATAAAATTACCCATAACCATATTTACAAGGCAAGTTGGTCGTTAGGCCATTTGCCAATTTCCTCATTTACTCATTCGGTCAAATTAAACAAATCATTATCCTATTTGCTGTGTAACCTATGTGGTGGTAACCCGAGCTGAATTCAAAAATTCATCCATATTTCTAAACGGTGGAAACACCGTATACGAATCTATTTACATGGTTTAATGCTCTACAATATATATACAACCAATACTACCCTTGAGTAACAACATGTAAAACAAATACAGAGTTAAAACCATAAACATATTTACAAGGCAACTTGGTCGTTATGCCATTTGCCAATTTACTCATTTACTCATTCGGTCAATCATAGACAATCCACTATCATTGATTCTGCACATTAGAATATCTATCAAGATTCACATCCATTTAAGGCATTCAAACGTAATCCTAAAATATCAAAACGTCATAATGATAACAACATTGTTACATGATTGACATGAAATTAAAAAAAAAAATAGATTGATTACCAAAGAGTAATCGGGGCCCCTGTATAACACGGGTGACTGAAACCGTTACTTTTCATTAGAAATGTATCCACTTTTTTGATTTAGGAGCTACATTGATTTTCTTCTCACGTTCAGGCTTAGTTACATGTACAGACGCCCCCGTTCGCTTGGTTACCTTTTCATCTTGATTTACCAACCATTCCCCATCTCCCTCTTCCTTGTCGACCCCGTCCTGTCGCTTCCACCGCTGAAGATCCTGCCTTCTCTTAGGGTTGGAAACGAAAGTTTCAGGAATGTTCATTTGCGCTAGAAGGCGTATAAACTGTTCACTCCCGCTTGGCACGTAGTCTTTGCGTTCGCGAAAAATGTCATACATTAAATCACAAAGATTGGATCCCCGGATCGGTCTGCCATGGATGACAACTTGACCTGTCGATGTCCATCCGAAACTTGGGTTCGTCTTTAATTTTTGAACAAGTTGGTGCGCACGATTTGCATAGGATTTAGGGATGTGTTGCTTGATGTCGAGCTCGATAGGATCGGGCAGCTCCTCACCTTTCATCACACTGGATAAGTTGGATGTTTCGTCTCCGCTGCCTTTGGGCTGAGGTTGAACATCATGGACTTCGATGGGAATGGGTTTCTTAGCATTGTCCGATGTGTTTAGAAATGTTCGCAGATATTGTGAGTACATCTGTGCTTTATCGTGCACATTCAAATCCTTTCTTTCTAAGATACCTCGCATTTTCTCGTCGAGATCATCGAGTGTGTGCTGGGTAGGTGTAGCCGGGCTCCCTTGCATGGATTGCAGTACACCCGGGGGTACAAGAACCATTTTACGAATATGTTCAGTGCTCATTGTCCTTTATTTTTTACCGGAGAAGGCGCTTGCAATGGCTCCCACAGCAGGTACAACGAGTCTCAGAAGGGGTAAAAGAAAGCCACCGCGTTGATTGAGAAGTTGTTTTCTCACCTTGAAGGAGGTCCTGCGATCAGACAGTTTTCTCAGTTTATTTTTGTGTTTAGCGAGTGAACGCTTGTGATGGGGAGAAAGTTTTATATTACCATTGATGACGTTGACGATGCATTCGCATATGGCATCTACGAGACCCTTGTCTGCAGCTTTTAGCAATGCCTTTCGCTGACTGCTGGTACAATGAGCAAGGGTCTTGAGAAGAACTGCGTGGGTGTTGATGCGGCGGGACATCTTTCAAGAATAAACGTTGCTCCGAGGCGAAGTGTTCATTTATACTCTTGGGAGGTAGCTGTACTGCGTCTCTCCTGGAAAGATGTTGGTTCTCAGACGAAAGGAATCGGGAGTGTCGGGTTTTAAATCGATGAAAAGGTAACCATACTTTTCTTTGGTGGCATCGGCGTAGGCCTCTTGAAAGTACTTTACACGGCCTGGGTACATTTGTCTTGCTAAACAATTAATTTGCATTTTATCTCTACAATTCTTGAATAGAGAATAATATTGAGTGTTGAGCGATATAACTCTCGACTCTTTTCCCTTATGAAACAAATTCTGACTAATATAAATAACACTTGCATTTCTGTGATGGCAGCCCTTGGTAAACAGAGCCGCCACCTTTTTGTTATCACCCGCAGCGTCCATCAAGTCATCGATGATAAATAGAGATGGTTTTGTGTTGTCGGTATATTCGTAAAAATCTTCCGGCAGATTTTCATGAAACTCAATATTTGGGATGGTTTTCATCATGGTGACATACTCGTTTTGAAATTCACCATAAAACCAAACAATTTTTTCAGGCGTACGATCGAACATAGCCGGAAGGTTTTTCAATACTCTTTTAACAAACATAGTTTTACCCGAAAAGGTTGGACCGACAACACACATGGTAAAAGGATGCCTCAGTCTAACATCCATTATCTTCCAGTAATGTTATTACTATTGTTAATATATATATATTTATACATATATGGTGCAACAAAACAGGAAAGTGAATGCAACGTTATTCGAGCGTAAGAGATGTGGGTAGAGTAATACAGTAATTATTACAAAATAATTAGATATACAACATAACTACATTACATTCAAACTATAAATACACAATAGCCAGACAGCCGAAAAGGGGCAACCTTTCATTCTCCCGAAAATGAGCTACTGAAGCTTTCATCCATAAGGGTATCGTTTAAATACGAATAAGTAAAGTTACTATTGCTATCGTTTTGACTCATCAACAATATGTCGAGAGTAAATCGTAATATAAAAATAACTACAAGCAGGATGCCTAGGATAATATTCATTGTAAAAGTATTTCGAGGTAATGATTCGATAAAACATGCGCGTAAACGCACAAACGTATTGAAATCCATGTTGAATGTACGATCTTTAAAAAAAAAAATACTACCTTCTCGTTACGTCGTTATCGACTAAATGGTATAAAATAGAACATCATGAGGTATAAATAGACTTTCAAGGGGGGTAGTCTCAACGCTATATTTAAAACCATCCTGTAGAGTAGGATTTAAGATCCCATTTTGATAAAATATGAAGTCTGTAATATAACGAATACTTATTTATTCATTGACGTTCCAATTGAAATTATACATTGATATCAAGTAAGCACAAATGTCATATGTTTATGCTGACTACTTACGGGATTTCTACATGGCCATAGGGTAAGGTCTCGGTACCATCCCCCACTCGAACCCTTTTAGTAAAAACGACGCGATAATCCTTCTTTCGCTCTACGGTGTGAATGGTCCTTGTTTCCGTGTCGCGCACGATCTTTGTTTCGTGGATCGTGCGCTTTTCTTCACACCGAGATTGAATGAGCTCTTGGAGAGTCTCATGATTGATTATTAAGGCGTTTGCGTTGTTGAGGGTAAACCCTCTCACTTTGCAGACGGTATTGTTCTTATTAGTTCTGTAACTATAATTTTTAGGTCCTGCACAGAGCCACGTTTCTATGTATTCATCATTCGTGGTGTCTATTTCATTAGTCAATTCTCCCAAATAATCGCCCGTTTTAGGATCGGAGGGTTCGAGGGAGGGATCCGTCCTAAATACCACACTATCTGTGTCATGATACAAGACTCTATCTCCTAGCATCTCTAGAACACTGTACAACTTCAATCTAGCCATGGCTGTGGTGAAACTTGCCACTATTATGTTGGTATTTACATTCTGGTCGACAAACCCTTCACTGGAGGTATAATTTACTTGCATCATTTCATTCATGACGATTAAGTCTTGCACAATTACCGAATCATCGTTAAACAATTTTAGTAATTCTTCGGACGTAGTGATATATTTTGATTGCCTTAAATTGCTGCGTTCGGCAAATTTTCCCCAGAGTACGTTGATAATTTGTTTCGAGATTGCTCGAAGACCTGGGTTCTTTTCTATTTTCTTAGGGTCAAGCGAAATCCCTTCGTGTTCATAGTACTTTTGGACATAGCTTCTTTGTTCTTCAGGAGTCTTTGCATTGGCAGGATACCCCGAGGCTTCCTGCTTTAATTTCATGAATGCATTTATATAGTCTGAAAAAAGACCTCCTGATTGCGTCGCTTCATCGTATTGACTGGATCGTTCGAAATGCCATACCTCAAACATGCGCAGACCGTAGTATCCCATGTCCAGAGCCTTTTTTAGTTCTTCCGAAACCCACACCCCTTTCAATTTACGTTCGCTATCTGAATGGGTACATTTGCTCTGATTGAGGGATTCTGCACACGCCGCACAGAGAGGAAAGGTGAGCTTGCCAGAGGAGCGATAGGGAAGCACAGGGTGGAAGAGATTGTTAGGTGGTGTTATTTCACACTGGATCAGACCAAAAATTTCAGCAATAGGTGGAAAATTGGAATGGAAGATGCGAGGATGACCCAGAGGGTACCTTCCAAATTTGTTGATATAAGGATAAAGACTGGTGAAATCGTAATACTGTATCCTTTCACCAGGCTTCACCTTGTAGAAAAGATTGCACCCATCGGTGCGACCACCGAAAAATGAATCACGGGGATTGAGGGGATCTTTGAAATTTTCACCCAAATTTTGTATGTGACGGGACACCTCCGGTCTGACCCTCTCCATATCCCAATCATGTTCCCACATAACTTCAACGATATATCCGGCTTTCTCCAAAAGTTCGATCCGGTGTACAGTTTCATTGTACAACACTCCCATTCTTTTGCTGCATCGTTTGTTTACAGTGTTGGGTTGATAACAAACGTTACACCCATGAAAGAAACATCCTAAAAATTCATAGACGAATTTGCTATCCCCATCTTCTCTGTACCCATCCACATAGCGCCCGTGAATTTTTCTTTCACCGCCATTAAAAGCGTGTCGAATGTCAATTCCTAATGCTTGTGCCTGATAATGTAACCACTCCCCCGCCTTCAGAGAATGAGCTTTGGGGTTGGTGTATCCATCATGAGGAATTAGCGCGATGGTGTCTGGCTTCAGGTAATTCGTTCGAAACAATAAATTGCACGCGCCGGGGAGCGTCAGGTTGTATAGAAACGGGTCGATCCCATCTGGATTTGTTTTGGTTTGTGTGATCTTCTTGAAATTACCCCTGAACAACTTGCAACTTTCATGAAGTATTTTCACATCGCTTTTACAGTATTCCAAAATTTCTTTCTGGAAATCAAAGACAAAGTCTTCGGGGACACTATCGTACCACTCATTGAATTCGTCAAGAGTTTTCTTCATCATAGAAGATGTACCGTAGTACTTTTTATCTGGAAGGGGTCCTACGTAGTTTTCATTCGCTTCTACGTTAAATAAGTGTGGGAAAAAACCCTTTTTCAGTTCCTCTATCCCAAATGTTTTCGGCAGTTTCGCCAAGCCCATCTGGAAAAAGTTCAGGCTGTCCTTTACCACAATTTTAGGATCTTTTGTACGCAAACTCATTATTTTCCCACCATTCATTACTATTTCAGGAACGATTCCTTTCGAAACGAGGTGATTGAGGAGAAAATAGGAATCATAAGCCTTGCTATTGTGAGCGATAGCTATCGCATCCTCATTATCCGAAGAAAACAACCAGTCACAAAATTCTTCTAACGTATCCCGCCCCTGAAAAGTTATCTCCCTGTCATATTTAGACTCGCAATGCAAGCAACCTTCTTCTTCGTCTTCGGGAGGGATCCCATCCATGCAATTTGTGCATTCCCATGATGCATGTACCAGATTCGGAACATGGGACCCCGTATTTTGAGTGCACTCGAAATCGAAATAGATATACTTCTGAGGTGTGGGCAAGTCTTCTTTTTCTTTCTCATTTTCATTCTCCCTCCCTCCCACTTTCGATTTATTACCTTTCTTTTTCTTTGATTTGTTCTTTTTTCTTTTTTTGAAAATTTCATTCATTTGTTTCTCCTTTTCAGTCGGTACATAATGAGGACTTTTTTTGGTGACCTTCATAAAACATTGATGGGTCGCCCCGTTTACATACTCTTTGCATACTGTACAAAATACCTGAGAGCAGTCGTGGTCTCGCCTTTTACCTGGAAGAACACCGACATCGAACACGCGCTCGCATTTTGGACACTTTGTTTTGGTGGCACAAGCAGTAGCATCTTTAAACAACGTCACGCTGTGTAGACGATAACACTGGTCTGTGAGAAACACCATGTTACAATCTGCGCATGTGTGAGGTGAACGTTTGGCGGGATCATTACGATCGCAATCCTTTGAATAACAGTCAGGACATATTTCACAGCATTCGTGTTTCCGCGCATCATTGTATACTTCAAGACACTTTTTGCAAACATTTTTCACGCATAAGAATGCCGCCATGTTCTTTATTACGTTATAGTGGCCCGATTCCGTCAGATACAAGTATATGTTTTTATCGGCAGGAGGACCCGCGTAAATCCTAGAGTGACGTTTGCGACCTCTGTAAATAACCAACCTATAATCTGGCTGTAACACTGTTTGAAATTTACTATAATGGCTCGAATCTACCTCTCCTAATCGTACCCCTGCCAGCTCATGGAGTTCTGAAGCCTCTCGTTTGAGCCCATCAGTAGGTTTACGATCTGTGCGCGACCAAAGCTTAAATTTACGGTCATCGTTCACAAAGTACCTTGCAATGACCACTGCATAGGCAAAACATGTTCTCTCTTCCTTGGAAGAAGGGACGGTGATGATGGATGATTTTCGATAGCATGCCTCGTCATCGCGCACCCCGTCCATTTTTCTCACGTAACCACCTGCAGGGTTGATGACATGATGGAAACGGATGGTAAAACCCGGGTTTAATACAAAGTCTTGGTTGCTATTCAAAACTCGCTCAATGCGGTCCAGAATCGCGCTTATATCAAAATCCCTAACGGTGGACCAAGGGAATGCAATGGGTATGTTCAGTTGATCGGAGACCAACACGAGTCTAACGTAATCTCTTTGAGAGGTTCCCTCAAGTAACATGTGCTTTAGCTCCTCGAGAGAGGACGCTATGTAATTCAGTACATCCCTTACCGATGTATGATTTCTAATGTTCCCCTCAAAATCATACCACGACTCTCTTACGCCAAACCGTTTGGACATCCGTGAATCAACAAATTTCCACTTCGGTGTTTCTGAATCCGATTGGGCATTAAGAGAGTCATCATTTTGGGGGGAATCCATCGGTTCTATATTATTTTTCTTTTGTTTACGTTTTCCCCCTTTTTTTGAATTTGGATTAGTAGACTCATCACTGGTGGAGTCATCAACAGGTTCGACATTATTTTTCTTTTCTTTCTGTTTGCCCCCTTTTTTGGAATTTGAATTTATTTGACCTCCACCTTTTTGCGGTGTCGTCAAAGTCCTGTTGGGAAGTTGAATACTGTCCTCATCGTCGGAGGATAAAATGTTGACGTGGGGAGGTGGGGGTTGTTTCGATGCGTATTGAGTTCCGGGGCCATTGTGATGAGACGGGGCGGGAATATCAGAATTGATTGGAATAGTGACAGGCTCTGGGTTTGTCGTATAAGAACTTGGATTATCGGGTTGTTTTGCCTTTTTTCTTCTCTTAAGTTTATTTCTACGCTCCATTTTTGATTTGGGGGATTCGGGTTTGGGGGGAAGTTGAATAGCGTCCTCATCGTCGGAGGAGAAAAAAATGTTGACGTGAGGAGGTGGGGGTTCTTTCGATACGTATTGAGTTCCCGCACCTTTGTGATGAGAAGGGGCTGGGATGTCCGAATTGATAATAGGCTTGGGGACTGAGACGTTGGAACAAAATTTACCCTTGCCCTTAATACGTTTCCCCCCTTTTTTTGAATACGGATTTGATTTCTTTTTTATGGGTCTCGGTATTGCTTTCTTCTTTTTTGGAATTTGAACCTCTTCTTCATCGCCCGAGGAAAAAAAGTTGACGTGGGGAGGTGGAGGGTGATTTGACGCGTATTGAACCCCCGAACCTTCGTGATGAGAAGGGGCGGGGATGTCCCCTTCGTTAGAGATGTTTGATATAAGCGCATGTCTGTTTGCCATACGTTTTTTAGCCTTTGATTTATCGCTTTTTGGCGCAAGATCGCGCTGCCTCTTTTTAGTAATATGCACAGAAGGCGGAGCCTCGATAAAATCATCATCATCACCATCAGACCAATTACCAATCTGATTTGCTATGCTGGAGGCTTCAGAAACACCATGGCTCGCAGGGTTATCCCTACGACCCACATCTCTTACAGAATTTGGTAAAGAAACGTTGCATTCACTTACCGTTGTTGCTTGACTTGATGGAGGCTGTATTTCAGCTGGATGCTGCTGAACAAGTTGCTGGACACCATTGATCGTTCTATGCACTAAAGGTTGTATTTGAGAAAGGGTCAGATCGTACAAATTAGAAAATATGTTTTGAAGATTTTCCCTAAGCCTTGTACTACGTGGAGAAGACGACGGGGATGGTATATTAATAGAACCCATTATGAAGTTATGAAAAGACTAGAACGGTTTCAGTCACCCGCGGGGCTAAATGTGTTTCGAACGGAGAGTGCTACTGTTTAAATAGGTTTCCCTAACCCTCCATCCTTGAATCCTCGGTACCTGCTAATTAGACAATTGTCAACATTTAAGGATCGTAAAGAACTAATATTTCATAATAGAAATGTTTAAAAGACCGGATGGTCATGTCGACGTTCGTACCCCTAGAGAAGCACCTGTTCCTACTTTTGCTGTTTAATCCATGTAAGAAGACTTTCTTATCCTCACATTGAGGGTAGATTCGGGGTAAATTAATCCACTTCGGAGGTGAGCTTTGGCTAATCCAACCCTCTCTTTTCACGCTAGTACGAGGGGGGACCTGGCTTCTTAATTTTGTATACTAATTTTCAATTTTAAGCCTGTCACCGTGTACGTAATTATGCGGGTAGAATTTATACACATCGAATATATACAATGACTCGTTACATCCTACATTTCTTCTGTAGAATATTCTGAATGGCTTGGCTCTCTTTACATAACGCCTTGAACTCTGCCGCCGTCAAAGTCACGCCCTTTTTGGTGGGTAAGAACTCGCTGTTTGGTTACGTAACATTACGTCATGACGCTGGAGACAACCTTATCATACTCGCATATATGGAGATGACAGAACAAGATACTTCGCTTTTTATCGTTAAGCTCCAGGAAGTTGACCTTCATCCAAAATCGAATCCTCAATGGCAGCACAAACAACTGCAGCTGCACGAACCTCTGTATCTTTAACTTTTGGATCAAAAGTGAGATATACAGCTGGATGACATCAACACAGAAGTGTATACCAAGACCATGAAGCCACATTATAGAGCCAAGAGGGGTGATGTACAGTTTGAAGAGTAAGGGACCAAGGACATACTCCCAATGAACTCCATAGCAAAGGGTAGTCACAGGATACTGCACGCCAGTGATGAATACAGCTTCATACAGCTCTGTTGGCAAGGTAAGAGGAAAGCCATTGGAGTGCAGAATCATCAATTTCAAAACAGACTGTCAGTCTTCCAAAAAGAGTGACATGTTCAGTAAGCAACTGTTTTCTCATCGAAAGAGATATCCTGGCTCTACAATCGAAGAAAATTCTCGACCTAGACTTTGATGGTGATATATCAGACTCGCATGCCTATCAGAGCTTTGTAAGCTATTGGATGCTGTTGAGTTTAATACCGATCAAAAGAAGTGGATTAATAATCACCTACAGTACAGGAACGCCAAACATGTCAGGTACCCACCATCCTCTGAAAGATATCTTCCTTATCAATTAGAAATAGTCTTATGAATGAAATGAAATCTTATGAAGATATGAAGATATGAAGATGTGTGAATATTAGAAGTTTGATGAATGACCAAAGGGGGCATTACACGATTCACAAAAGGTGCACTCCGAGCATTTTAACACCTGAAACAAGATCTGGTCAGACAGCAGATTCTCTCTCAAGACAAAAGTTTATGTTTCTCTATGGATCTGTGACATGAGAATCGGACATATCTCAAGAACACAAAAACGATGACTTCGATACGAACTGCCTCCGCAGAATACTTGTACTAAATTGGTTTGATTTCAACAATTAGAGATGACTTTTAATAATATGAGGCTTCCCTATCAATGAAATATGGAACAACAAATCGAGCTGACATTGATCATTCAACACCACGAAGGTAAAGGTGTATATCAAGCTGGGGGAAGCTGGATGCCCTAAGTTGGATGAAGCGACAAACCTTGAGAGGACAGGTGCAGTACTGCATTGGAAAATGTATATTATGGAGATGCACAAGTAATCTGTTAATGAAGTCCAATGATCAAAATCTGTTATTGAAAGGATATGCAGTGACTTATTCGTTGTGGAACTTTAGGACATTACAGTCTCGCTTTTAAAACATGGAAAACGGTCTAATTGATAGGTAAAATGAGATAATAGATGGTTTATATGCGGATTCAGTACTGAGATTTTTTTTCAAAATTGGGACTATTTGAAAAGCATAATAGAGAAACACACAAGACATCTCATTTCAGCAGACTGTTTTCATTTCATTTTGCTAAAGAAAAACACATTAAATATATATACATGTATGTGTGATCAGATTCTGTCGGTAGGGGAACATAGCTACTCCAAAGGATATTAAATGCAACTGATTGACTATTAGTAGTTGAGAATTACAGTATTGTTATGATACAAATTTAATAATTCATCATCTGAAATGGTAAATATGAATAAATTGATTGATATCATAATTCAAGATACCATTTTACAATAAAAAATTAAACAATTAATAGTGACACTCGCTTGAATACTGATCGGTTCGTGAAATTCGTTGGATCCCCACCAGTGTGCTTTAAACGGGAAGGCACTCCCTGAAGAAATTTACATTTGTATGTGGGTGTGGGAGTGGGTGCATCTGTTTATGCCAATGGATATATACGAATAAAAAATGTTAAAAAGTGATTACATAATTAAATCACTGAAGCTGATTATTTTCTTCCAGTGATAATCAATACCTTAACAGATCCCATAACAAACATGTACAAAAAAAGGTACAAAATACAAAGAAATACATGAGAAATAAAAAAAAAATAGAATAAATTATTATTCACTGTGATATTATATTCTAAGGGTCGTACAATTATTTGTAATGATGCAAATGCTATTTGTTCCAAAAATATAAAAATTTGAGCTGAAATTATCAAATTATAGCATAATGATCCAAAATATGCATAAATTTGCATAATTAATTAGCCACAAGCAAAAATAACAAATTTTCCAGAAAGGTACACGTATGTATGCAGGATTTTGCAGTATTTATGTCTGTGAAAGCAAATATAATTAAAGAACATTGTCGAAATAATATTCTGAATTGTCAATTTGGCATCCATTTTGTTTATGCAAATTAGGTGGTCAAAACATGAGAAATTAGCTTGGGAACCGATCGTATCAGATTCAGCATATTTGAATTGTGTGAAATAGTCCGGTTTCCAACTTTTAACCCAAAATGCTTCTTAAAGTTTATCTAGGCCTCTTTTCCCAGAATTGGTCTAGTCTAGTGTGCATGCAGGGCCAAATAATGAACGATGTGCGGTCCCCAGCACCGAGTGCGGTATCCTTTTGGCGAGTCGAGCACAGAGTTCATTATTTAGGTCCTCTGTACACAAGAATGCGTGCATTGTTGTTTGTTATATACAAACCCATCCTTCCCCACGTTATTCAGTTGCCCCGAATGCTATTTTTGATCTATACTCTAGATCACAGCACAGACCTCGCACTATGGCGTCAGAGTGCGGGATAGTGCATTTGGTATGACGCGTCGTCAGAGTGCAGGATTGTGCATTTTAGATGCTATAGTGCAATTCGCTGAATATCATGTGATCCGATTTGGACCAATCAGATAACGGGACATTCTTGGGAGCTGTATAGTATTTTTTGCACCGCAAGGAAAGACAATTCCCAGAACATCGCAAATGCCTTGAAAATCAAAGTCAAATCATCATGAGGGTCAGTGATGAACGGCAGCTTCGTCCGACGTTTTCAGAGCTTACGACAAATGGCAAATGCAGTTTGTCCAGAGGAGTGAATCTGCTGTTTCGATTCATTGACCCTTGAGAATTAGACTTCACTGTGATTACACTTGCATTTTCAATGCATTTGATGCGTTTTATACGATTTATACTGCGCCATCGTGAATGGGAAAAACAGTTTCGTTCTACGCTCCGGAGATGACCAAAAAATCGAAACTTCGGTTAAGAGTCGAGGGCGAAAATGCTGTTTCGATTCACCAAGCCTCGACAAAGACTACACTGCAAAAACTCCGGCGTTGATTTAACACCAGCCCGGAATCTATGTCCACACCACAGAATTTAGTGTTAAACATGAACACTAGTCTTGTTTTGGTCTAACACCAGATAGGTGTTTATACAACACCAACTGGTATTTAATCAGCATCATTTGATTCCAAACTGGTGTTGTTTCAATACTTCTCTTATGTGGATATATGAAGAGTTTAGTTGCAAAAGGGGTTACGTCCACTTTAATTTGGACCATTCCGAGAAAAACCATGTTTTTTTATTCTCACGTATTGCAATAGGCCTATTCTTATGAGAAACCGATTCGTCTTTAAGTGCTACCCTATCATCTGAACATAAAATTGAATATAAAAAATCCACCTGTCTTTAAATGTTTTTTCTATATATTTTCTTTAAAAAAAATCATCATTGTGGACTTTTGCAAGTCAACTAAAATGAATCCAATCTCTTTTGATTAAAAAAATGTCTTTTCTTTGCCACTTTCATTCACGTTTTCATTTGAATTTCAAATTCTCTTTGGTATCATCAGAGTGACTAAAACAATAGACAACCTCTCATGAAGAGCTCATTTTTCAAAAGGGGTTAGGTCCATTTTTCATAAATGTAATGTTTTCTGTTTCAAACCCTTTAGATTTTTGGTCACTCCGATGAAAACAAAGAAAATTTGAAATTTTCATGAAAACGTGAATAAAAGTGGCAAAGAAAAATCACTTTTTATCAAAATAGATTGAACTCATTTGAGTTTGCTTGCAAAAGGAGTCAGGTCCACAATGATAATTTTTAAAAGAATATATAGAAAAAATTAAAGACAGGTACAGTTTTACCCAATTTTATGTTCAAAGGATAGGGTAGTACATCATGACAATTTAGTTTCTCATATTGCAATAAGTGAGAATACAAAACATGTTTTTTCCCAGATTGGTCCAAAGTGGACCTAACCCCTTTTGCAACTAAACTCTTCAAATGCTGATATAATGCTTCCCAGCTCTTTGGTGCCAAATAAAGCAGATTTTCAATTATTTCGAACACCCCACTTCGTATAGTTTAAATCTGATTTATGTAGGGCGTAAATAAACTCCTCAAAAAAATTTGGAAATCTGATTTTGATCGATAATCCTCCTCGGTTTTAGTGAATATCAATGTGTAATTTATATCAATGAATTCTCTTTAAAATGATACCCTACATGATATGATTATGGTTCACATGGAGGTGCAGTGCCCTGAAATGTGGCGCAAGTGAAAGTCACTGTTCTTTTTTCCGTAGTGATGAGTGAGTTTCTCAGCGGTTTCTTTTAATTGTTTTCATGCACCTTAACATTAACATGGAATCAAACACTTCTCTACACAAGCAAACACATAACAAACATGCATGGGTATTTCAAACCACGACACAAACCATGTTATCTCACAGAATCATCACTGCATAAACCACAACAAAACATAAAAAATGAAGAAGCAGGGGCTTGATTTAAATGTATTTTCATTTATACTAACACAGAAAAAGATTCATGTTCTGTATTGACCCTATTGGCTATTTCTGCTCGTTTTGCAGCTTTTTAATCCTGCTCTTTTCGTGATGGCATTGCTTATAACAAGCATGGTATCATTTTAAAGAAAATTAAATGATCTTTTGAATGATGTTAAATATGTATTGTGTAAAAAATTGGGAGTTGGGAGAAATTAATGGCCGAACTGATATTTCCAAACCATTTTTTTTGCTTGTTATGCAGCTTTTCCTTTCAGACATCATCCAACAATTTTGAATTCTACTCTTTCCGTGATGGCATGATCATAACAAGCATGGTATTATTCTAAAGAAAGTTAAATGATCTTTCGAATGATGTCAAATATGCATATTATTGAATTGGGAGTTGGGAAAAATTAATGACCAAACTCAGATTTCCAAACTTTGTTTTTAGGTTATATATATATATATATATGTACATATATATAATCATCATTAAGCTGATTTTATTGTCTGTCAAAATTTAATTATGGTTTTATGGTGGTATTCAGCCCAACTGTGCAGCAGTCACTTTGTTGAAACGAGGATAGTAGGCGGGGTAACAAAATAAATGACAACTGTTATAAGCTACTTAATTCCTTGCATCTGATTGGCTAAGAACAAACTAGACGATGGAAATCACTGAAAGGATGTTTTATGAAACACCGGGCCATCAATATATCACAATAGACTCAAAAAAATTAAGTTCCAAGACCAAAACATTTAATCGCTATGTGAACATGACATGATCGTTGACAACTGTCCAAATCCAGTTTGGTATAAAAATATTAACTTTGAACCATAACACTCTTGATTTTGAACATAAGTAGTTTGTACCAATGTTGACTCTGTTTTTCTTACGTAAGAATTAATTCAGTAAAATAAACTCTTTCAGATTTAATTTCATTTCCCATCATTTAGGTATATTCCAATTGTATGCGTGTATGTCCAATGGACCTTCATAAAAGCAATACTGCAAAGTGTTGCTGCCCTCTACGTTCGCTGGTAAATTCTTTGATAACACCCACAGAGATCAACATGATCAATGTGAGCAACAAACTAGGCAACTCTGAAATGATCTTGATCTTGAGCATTTGTGGTTACATCATATCATGTTTGGAAACAATGTAGTACTGTTATGACTTATAAACGTATTTACCCAAAGGATGTGTAATTAAATTAAATATGATAGAACTGATGGACCAGTTTCCATTATAACAGTATCTGTAATATGCAATTTCGATAACATAATTATCTAAATATTAAGAAAATATGGATTTATCATTCGCTTGCATTGACGGTGCATCGTTAAATTTACATAGATATCATCTTTTCTCATATTAATTAATGGCAACTTACCGCAAATAACCCCCCCCCCAAAAAAAAAGGATAGACCTGGGG
This sequence comes from Lytechinus variegatus, assembly GCF_018143015.1. Taxonomy (NCBI): domain Eukaryota; kingdom Metazoa; phylum Echinodermata; class Echinoidea; order Temnopleuroida; family Toxopneustidae; genus Lytechinus; species Lytechinus variegatus. The sequence goes on along the minus strand of NC_054748.1, from coordinate 9,659,442 downwards.
CCCGTTGCAGAAAGAGTTGCGTTTAAACGCAAGCCAAAAATCAATCGCAAGTCCCAAATGGGCGCTGTTGATTGGTAAAAAATCAAGTTGCTCGTGATTTTTAGAGTTGCGATTTATTGTATCTCTTTCTGCAACTGGCCCTTGCTGGTCGAAGTGATTCAGTTCGATTTTCGCCTCCCAAGCACAGGTAACACCAAACAAATAATAACAATTTCAAAGTAAATCATCGAACTGTCGAAATGGTGCCATATACACGTCTGTCCCTTTGGGTGTTTTATAGATCAATACATTCTTCTATTTTAAAGATAATAAAAAAATCCTCTTGCAAACCCTGTCCTAAAATCAAAATGTATACTTCAAAATATGTCATGTGCACTAGAAATATACAGTGCGTATTAGAAAAATGGTAATCCCCATCTTTGGAGCCGATGTTTAACATGTTTAAAGCCCATTTAAATCTATACAATTTTTTTGGTTGGATATGAGAGAATGTCTCAACCTCCCATTAATACCCTATTTGTATCAGTTGCGTCAATCATGGCCGAATTAATTGATGTTGAAGAAAACAGATGCAGATACCATTTTTCCATGATTTTAAAAACTCGATGGAAAGCTACACAAAAAGACAAACAGCATGAATAATTCTTATCCCGAGTGAAATTAAAATACGTCTTGCGTACCCACCCTCCGGTAATCCCCGTCAGTGACCTAAATTATTCCGTTTAACATCTGAATATTCCTCTTTCGAAACGTGACGGCAATAATTGCACAGACAGGACTAAGTGCGTCACAGAATAACGACTATATTGAACAAAATAATATACATTATAACCAATGACCATTTTCCAGTTTGTTTTTATTTCTTAAAATTTGTGTCACTCCATTGTTTTCTGTGAAGAGAAATGATAATAAATGGCATTTTGATAATAATCACTTGAAATTTTCTCCAATGAATAGGAGGCAAGTGTGTTTGACATACCAAATATGCATAAAGTGAACATTAAAGGCACCATGCCACAGTCAATGTGTACAGAAAATATCAGTCTCGAAAATATTGTCTCGAAAGGGTTGAGGGAGGGGAGTCGATTCAACGCACTGTTTCGAGACAACCGGGGGAGGGGGCTTAAATGAATGGCTGTCTCCTGTATCGGATTTTTAAAATGAAAATCATATGACAAGAAAAATATATTGATAGGTAAAAATAAGAAGAGGATGCATTTCGTGTGGATTTTTGTGGGGGTTTCTAGAATTAAAATCAAGCTCCCTTTTTTGCTCCTAATAATATTACATTGTTATTTCTGCATGTCTGATGAATATTTTTTTATACAAACTACTGGATCAGAAAACTACTCGATACGGTCATTCGTGAAATGCACCTCCCCCCCCCCCCTGTTGTCAAGAAACATGAGAAAGCTGTGTCCCCCCCCCCCCCCCATCTACCCCCCGCTCCAGGAACCGAGACTCGTTTATTCCTTCCCTTTCCATTTTAAGGCCTGGTCACACTGCACGAGCGTTGTTAGGGTGGTCGTTGAGCGGTAGGGAAAGAGGGTTGAATTTCGCTCTCAAAATTGGGAAAAAATCGAAAAAAAAGCAATCGAAATCGAAAATGGTGAACGGTAGCGAGCGGTGTTGATTTTTTATTCTCTCCGCTTCACGACCGCTCCAACAAAGCTCGGGCGGTGTGACCATGCCTTTCGTTCGACATTTCTAAAGTCTCGGTGTAAGCCCTTCTGCATATGTAGCACCATCACGTAGGCCGGGTCAGTGCCCTTATGCAATCCGACTTTCTTCTGTTGGCCTGGTCTTTCCGCTGGGGTTATCTGCTGAGTCCAAGGTGAAGCTGTTATCCTTAGCGGATTCATCCCTACTGCAGCATCGGGCGAAGATTAAACGCTTGTATGCTGCTCGGAACTGCATAGAGAAAATGATAAAACATGTCAAGAATTCATGAGATGTTTCTTGTTTTTTGTCATGTCTCTGCAACACCTCAAGAATACTATTCACATACGATCGCTAGTAAAGCCATTAATGTTGTTATGTTGTTCTCTCCAGTAGGACCCCATATTCATCAATATTTTTCCTCCGACAAGTTGTCAAATCTGTCAACTTTCCTTGATTTTGATTGGCTGATATTGCCTGAGAACCACTGCTACTATGGTAACTGTCGGATAAGACAGGACTTGTCAGATTAAACGTCAGACAAATTCTTCATCGAAATCCCCTGCTAGGCCTATAGAGATATAGGTTCCCTTGATTCGATTGTTTGGACGCTTTTGGATGTTACGCACGCGTCGTGGACGGCGTCAGCTGCCCATTGACACCAATATTATACGACGCTTACGCAGACGCCATGTTCTGAATGCCCAAACACTGACGATTCTTAGTTCGGGTATGCTTCGGTTGTTGCTCGAAGATCTTGGCAGGTTGACTTCGCCTCCTCGATCCTGCTGTGTAAAATTACTTCAGAAAGTGTTTGGGCCAATGTGTCAATGTAGCAAAAAGCAGCAGTGTTTGCGTACTGCGCGTGTGCTGTGCGACTGGCTGATGATTGTATTACGTCGATAATCTTCGTAATGAAGATGGCGGCTAGTACATCACGAAACAAAACCGTCGAACAGATAACAGGGAATCATTTTGTGGACGCTTTCTTCAACGCACCAATTCCTTTGAAAATGCAAGTCAATTCACAATGGACAGCTGAGCGTTAGTGGGCCGGGACAACAGATGGTCCAAAGACCGGACGAAGTCTAGAGTGCAGGACGACACTAGCCAGCCAATCTGGGTCGCCAAGAAGGGCGCGCACACAGAACTGTGACCCGCAGGTCTCTCCTCCCGATAACTGGTTGGGGAATGCAGTTGGACCACTACACCGGGGTTTCCCCCTACTCTTATTCGAAAAGTGCAGTCGGTTCTTAATATGCAAAGGTGGTGATTCTCCTTTACACGGGGCCTCCATTCAATGCCCTATCCAGAGTGACGGAGTGTTTTCCACTGTAACATGTAACCCGCATCTATGAAACAGGGGAGAGACATTTACACACAACGCACTGGCTTCAGTCATCCGCCCGGGGTGGACTCGAACTCACGATCTTTGGTTCGACGGGCAGACGTTTTACCGACTGAGCCAACTTCGTTCTCTTTATCTTATCTGCTTATCGCTTATCTGCTTTATATGTTACCATGGTTAGATACGCTATTTTATTCATTAGTCCACTGTTTGGAGAGTGGACACATTCAAGACAGTGGACTCATGAATGAAATAGCGTAGATAATCATGGCAACAGGCGTCAATTTGGCGCCCTGTGACAAAATCGCGCATCAGCATTGGACATTTTTCAACATAGTTACGAGGTAAAATAAGCATAATTCATACAGGAAATCTGCATAAACCATGGACTCAACCGTTGGCTTTCAAAACCACCTTTGTAAATTCTGGCCATACTGTCCGATATAAGGGTCGTAAGGACAAGTGCCACGATCCTGGCCCAGCGAAGCACAACACCATGATCACTTCCATTGAAGGGTGAACAGAATCCCGAGGAATCGTCCCGAAAAAACCCACTATAATCGAGGATACAGGAGCAGTCGGCTAGGACACCCTTTGACATGAATTTTAATGTAGATTGAATTTTTAATGAACAGGGATTTCGTTTATTGTTCGGACATAGATCTAGTAGGCCTACCCTAAACCAGGGTATTCCCATTTTCAAACGAGCATGAAGTGCCGTGATGTTTCAATATTTGGGATTTGGGTTCGGGGTCGAGATGCGAGGTTACGGAATCCTTTTTGATTTAGAATTTGTATCGGGCTTTTTATCGAGGTGGCATAAAGAGTTAACCGTTCATTGGTCTTGTACATTCGGTGAAAATTACATACCCTTTTCGTATGTTATACCATCTCGACAATGGGGGGCATTCTCAATGTTGGTATTTTTCTTGAAAAAAAAACCCTTCCCGCGACTTCTTTTCTCTCGAATGCTGTCCATCCTTCAATGGAAGTGACCACCTACACCACCGGGTATGGGGCAAGCCCTTGTCCATTAGCAGGGATGTAGTCGAGGCCGGCGATGAAGCCAGATTTTGCAGGCCTCGGACAGATCTAGAGTAACATGTTAAACGTCTTTCAGTGAAAGCTTTTCTAATCAGCGACCTTGTGCCATCACTGGCCATTGAAGACACCTTCTTACCCTTCGGTTGGTGATCCCGTAGAGAATGCTATTCATACTGGAGTTGAGGTGGGCCAAGATAACTGCTCCGACGTAGAGTTCTCTCGGATACACGTTGTTGACGTCGGCCAGGACAATGATGACGTATGGGGTCCAGCAGGTCAAGAACACGATGAAGATGATGAAGACGGTGATCATAAGTCGTCGATCTGCCTTTGTAACCCGCGGGGCCTGGTTCTGGGCAGTAGCGTTACCCTGAATTCGCCAGCTATGAATCTATTAGGAGGGGAAAAGTAGATCAAAATGACATCTAAAAAGATACGATGATAACGAGACCGCCGCCCATCTAAAAATAATCACTCATGATGCCATTGATGTTGACTCCTGATCATAAAACTGTATTGATTTATGTTATTTGTATACAATATCTTTATGGTATTTATGTTGAGGATTATTCTATTGTGGTTCCAATACTATTGTATTCGTTTATATTGGTGTATATCCATTACGTTACCTAATATATATTTTGTTGGCCAAGGGACGCAGAATAAAACGAAATCAAACAATGGTTATGGATATAAGCCGCAGATGAGAACGGGGACATGGGGATGCTGAGAATAATACAATTCGTCAGTTTCTCAATTATTGAATATGTTTTTTTGTATGCTCATGGCAAGAGTGGGATCTTATTTCTCATTTGAAACCAATAGCTTAATAAATCGTAAACGCATGGCATATACATATATTGAAGCATCTCAGAAACGATTTGCGCAAAAACTTATGTGTGAATATGATCCCACTGTCATTTCAAGGATCAGCGAGAGAAGCTGAACAAAAAATACAAATTAGCCAATCGCTCAATATTCACGATCGTCGTATCATGAAACAATCTCCAATTTATCGGCGCAACCTGGTTTTGACATTAAAATTTGAAACTCATCTTGCTCAATAATGCGTGAGGTCTTCGTTCTATATTATGTGTCAAAATGAAGAGAAATGATTGAATTGTATGGCTATGTAAATGAAATATCATAAATCATTATGGGAATTCAGATTTCCATTTTTCTGGGACGCATTGTATATCAAACGTTTTTTTTTCTGTTGGAAATTCTATCCGTGAACCTTGGTATCTCTTTCTTTCTGCGACGAACTTTCAAAAGTTCAGAATCTAACAGGTTTATCGGCTCTTTCACACGGTAAAAGAAATCGTAATTTGAATGATGATTGCAGTGAAGAATAGGCCTAAGGCTCATGACGAATATTTAGCACATGTGACACCAAACTAGAACATGATTAGGGATTACGAACGCTAATCACAGTCACGATTACAATAGTAATCACCATTACAATGATGATTCAAGATTCACGTGTGAAAAGGCCCTATAACATGTATGATGAGATCCGTGTTAAATAGTCATAGGGCTTTTTCACACGTGAATCTTGAATCATCATTGTAATGATGATTACTACCCGGGGGGCACTCGACCAGAAAAGTGGTAGGGGTGTGCCGCGGGAGAGACAAAAAACGGGGGCCTTGGAGCGGGCTTATTGTAAAAAGGAGGGTCCTCGGAACGGGCTTCGGAACTACAATTTTGTGAAAACGGGGGTCCCTGGAACGGATCGTCAGCGTGTGAGTACGTGCATATGCACCCCTATGGAACGGGAAAGCGTGCATGATGCAGATAGCGCGGCCTCCGCCGGGTACGCTCTCGCAGAGACGATGGTTGGACAGCGCGGCGCTCTGCGGCCGCTTTTCACCAAACTTGCAGAAGATCAATGCGACCGGAACGGCGTAACTAAAAATATGCGAAGCCTTGGAGCGGATTTCTTTTTTCTCGTTAAGAACAAAATGCTATGCCTTGGAGCGGCTTTCTTTGTTTTTTTTCTCAATAATACAAAAATGCTATGCCTTGGAACGGAAATTTGGGTGTGAAAATGGGGGTCCCCTCCGCGGCACATACCCACTATGCATTATATACTGAGTGCCCCCCCCCCCCCGGGGATTACTATTGTAATCGTGACTGTGATTAGCGTTCGTGATTCTAATCATGTTCTAGTTTGGTTTCACATGTACTAAATATTCATCATCAGCCTTATTGTACAGTGGAATCATCATTCAAACTACGATTTTACCGTGTGAAAAGCCGGTCTATCTCTCTGACGATGATGACTTTCTCTAGATGACGATCACCATTACAATGACATAGATGCAACCCGATATCTGTTTTAGCAATGATCAGTATCCTAAAAAGTAATTTTCCCCCAAATACAAAGTTCTATAAAAATTGCAAGTAGCAATCTTAAGGCACGGTCACACCAAGCAAAACAGACACCAAACGATCGATGGTATGTCATTGAAAATACCATTATCGTTTGATCGGTCTGTCTGAAGCCAAGTTAGATGTTGTGACTGGGACTATAGTGACTTTTTGTTGAAGTATGATGAATTCGCTTTCACCGAGATCAGACAAATAGAGCCGAATATAATAGACCTATCAGTTTTCAACCTTGGATACTTCTTAACAACGCCATGGAATGGATATAGACCCAATAAAGGTAAATTCATTTGTGAACAAGAGAAAATTAATCCGGTTGGTCGATTATGATGATATCAATACCCTAGTCACATTTGCACTACGGCGGTCGTACGGCGAATCGAAAACAGTCGTTTTAACATCTTTTGTACTAGCTACATATTGGTGGTTTGAACAAAAATAAATGAAACGGCTGCTTTAGACTCGGCATACGGCCGCCGTAGAGCAAGTGCGACTGAGGTACTTTCTTTGGCTGAAAATAAAGACGAGAAAGATAAAAGCCATAAGCGAGCTTAAAAGAGAGCATCCATTGGCAAAAATTTAAGGGAAGAATGAATTTTGTCGAAAGTAGAACAACTTTGTTTTTATTCCATAACCTTTCAGCTGGAATTTACGTCATGAACTAGACCGATGGAAAAAGAAGGAAAACCTATATCGGTTCAATATGTTACCTTACACGATTTTCACGTTTTTCTATTACAATTATTCTAGAAATCTTGGTTTTTCTAAATAATATTTAGCATCTATAATTTCTTTATAAGGGGTCATATTTCTCTTGACTATTTTTTTTCTTCATCCACTTCTGCTATTGTTATTTTTTATTGTCCTCGCGTTATATTTTTCCGGTGCTTTCCTCGCATCGGTAGGTTGGGTGGAGGAACCATAAAGTAACAGTAGGTAAGTTTTCTCTCCACTTCCCCCCCCCCCCCACTGATGTACTGCTTTGGGTCACTGGTGGATCCGGGGGGGGGGGAGCGGGGCAAAGCCAGTCCGTGTGCCCCCCCTCTAAGAGGCACAATAAAAACATTGTAATGTAAAAATGCTGCCCCCCCCTTTAAAAGTTGTTAAACATTAAAGGGTAGAGTAATATTCACCTAGCAAAGTGCTGAAATTTCATCAAAATCGGATAACAAATACCGAAGTTATTGAATTTTAAGGTTTATCAAATATTTTGCACACTCATGAATATTCATTCGATGGGCCGATGAAGTCACATCCCCAATTTCCCTTTTCCTTTATTATCACATGAAATCACAAATGTTTCATTTTTTCATACAGGTGTAAAAGATGTGTCTCCATTATGATGAAATAAGTTGCGGCAGTAAATAACTAATGCATTTAATCAGTTGTCAATCCAAATGTTTTATTTTTTTGTATTTTTTTAAATATACCTAATTTCATATAATAAAATACAAAAGAACAAGAGGGGATATGACATCATCAGTCCACCTAATGAATATTCATAAAGACATGCCTAAACCTGTTTCACTGGGATAATGCAAATCTTTAAATTTCAATAACTTCTTTGTTTGTAATCCGATTTTGATCAAATATTCAGCATTTTGCTTTGTGAATTTTACTCTATTTTAAGGATTTAGAGTTATCAGCGGGCGGATCGCGTATGAGTGGCCTGTGACGGCGACCATGATAGCCCGACTAATACGGTATGGTGGTACCAATTTTCCGACGTTGAAGGTATTTTGAAGAGTATGACAACTTAGCTCTTTACTTTTTCGCCATTCCTATCTGTATTTGTATTTTGGTAGTTATTTACTTACCGTTCACAAAATACAAACACGGTAACACGACATCATGAAATCAAATAAAAAAGCGTGTCAATCGTAATCATTCATGAAAGCAGAAGAAATGATAAACTTAAACTTAGAGAAAAAAAAGAAGAACGGACTTAAAACTGAATAATGGAACACAGAATATGAATTTATCTGACATGAAGGATTGCATTTATGATTGAATTCGGTCCAGTGTCGTCCAGTGGTTAGAGCATTGGACTCATAATCGCAAAGTTGTGAGTTCGAATCCCAACTCTGCCATTGTCTCCACTTTGATAAAAAGGCCCAAGGGTGATATCTGTCGTCTATTACGTCAGCCACTATGACTGATTAACCTAGACGTAAAATGTTTCCAAGGTAATTGGTTATATACCAGCTTGGCGTTTACCAGCAAAAATGCTGTCTTGCCGAGTTCCTACGGGAACCACAAACAGAAACAGTTGCTGAGTCAGTGATTTTTATCCCTTCTCCCTGGCTAAATGACCAAATAAAACGATATACAAAAAATGATAGCCCCAGAAAATACGAAAGTGGTGGTGAATTTCAAGATTGTTTTTCCCTGTTGGAAAAATGCTTCTGAAAGTGGTAGTCAACTGTCTGAAGACGCAACATTCCCGGTTCCAGTAACTCATGGATTCGCCCCTGACAGTATTGTAATTTTTGATCAGTTCATTTCAATTTATTGTTTTGGTGAGCTTGACCTTTATATTAAAGACATTACCTTTCTTTCACTCTCGCGGACGAACGAAAAGACCCGGATGTAACAGAAGAGAACAAGGCACAGTGGAATCAAAACCCCCATTCCAATGAAGTAAACCGTATAGCCGTAGTATCCCAGTCGGTCGAACGAGCAGCCCATCTTCTTCTCATCAAAAATATGCGCGCCCAGGCCGATGTAGTTGGGTAAGTCGATAAAAGCACATAGAATCCAAAGACTAGCCGTCATGAGGAGGGTATTCCGACGTGTGTAGATGGTTCCGTAAAATTTAGACTATATATATGGGTATGTATATAATGATAGGAGAAAGAGTGAGGGGGAAAAGAAAAAAAAAGATTTGGGAAGAAATAAACATTGAATACATGATGATATCAAATAATCTGGTATAGTGATGATTAAAATAAATTTCACAAAAAATAACGGTAAATAAATATGCATTTTCTCTTTCTTGCACCTTATAATCCCCTTCGTCAGTGACTTGATTTAAAAAAGAATTCAAAATATGGCAAGTTGGTACCTTCCACTATAATGGTTATGTAATATGGTAACAGCGCTATACGATAAAATCGAAATTTCCTCAACAATTTTCATGATGACAAAGTTTCTATTACTCCGAGTCTTTAAGATCCCTGCATGCAGTCTGCCTTATCAACCTATGAAGATGCGTTATCATTTTTTTTTTTACTTTTGAAAACCGATTTCCATAGGACCATTATCGAAAAGATTTTTCTAATTAACCATGCCAGCTTGTATGTATAATACTACAAATGGACAGATTCTCAAAAGATCCCGGGGGGGCAGTCAAATATATTGATGGACACACGCGTGACCCAAAAACGCGTTTGAAGGGGGTGTTTTTTTCAATTTTGGACGCGGTTTTGAAAGACTGGTCAATCGCGGGGTCAAACGTATTTAGGGTATGTTTTTTCTCCAAAGCTTTTTTTTTAAAGATTATAGCCAAACGTGTTTAGGGTATGTTTTATTCCCAAGCTTTTTTCTCCCGAGGTCATATTTTGGCGACAACTTGTTTAGGGGCCAGAATGTGTAATGAAGCCCGCGAAAAAACTTGTTTAGGGGTTATTTTGGAGACAAAGAAAAACTCGTTAGGGGGTGTTCGGAAATTCCTTGGTCACGCGTGTGTACAGCAATATATTTGACTGGTCCCCCGGGCAAAATATCACTATTAAGAAGAGTGGAACAAAACGAAGAGGTGGCATAGGATGACAAGGAAGACATACACCCACAAAACCACACACACACGCTCACATGCCGTAACAGATACCGTGTTTACACTTAATCGGCATTGAATCGGCTCGCGGTTCTGAACCGCGAGCCGATGCAGCATCGGTTTTTTACTATGTGTAAACAGAAAGCCGATTCTTCTTCGGCAATCTGTGCGCATTTCATTTACTTTACCATTGTGACGTAATTGTAAGCGCACTTATCCAGCGTTGTCTTTATTATGACGTATATTGTTGGTGTGCGTATCATTTCAGGTTTTTGCATCGGCTCGCGGTTCTGAACCGCGAGCTATAACAACGTGTAAACGCAAACCAAAAGCCGATTCTGCATCGGCTTTTGGTTCTGAACCAAATGCCGATTAAGTGTAAACACGGTATTAGTATACGCTACACCCTCGTTACGCCACGCCCTCGTTACAAGAGTGTGCTAAAGACAACAGTTGAAAATAATCAGGACAATTACTGCATTATTCTTGGCTATATAGAAGATGCGATACAAACACGGTGTCAATTCCTCACAAACACATAATCGTTATAACCTCGTCTAAGGAATAATGACGGAAACGAAGGAGGAATAATATCCCCTGTTTCCATAGCAACCAGTCATTACCTTAATTATCATGCTCCCTCGGTAATGAGCGAGGATTACAGAATTCATTGCCAAAACATTGTACTTTGAGTTATCACAGTATTTGCTTCTAATAAGACAAATGAAAGGATTCTTGCATAATATAACTTCTTTGAGAGTATGCCGGTGGGAAGCATCGTTTGATACCTTCCGAACACTTGGTTCCTAAATGGGAAGTTGAGCCTGACGATAAGTTTGTTGTAATAGCTCCATGGTATTAATAAAGTAAAATACTGGTGAAGGTTTGATGAAAACCCATCAAAGAATAAAAGAGACTTACGAGTTAGTATCTAGTAATAATTCAGTAATTACATTTGTTTATGGAACATGATAACTAAAATATTTTTTTCCTCTAGCATATTGTCTAGTAAATTTTAGAAAAATACGCAGCAAGTACCTTAGAATGGGCAAAATTTTCATCACACTCGAAAAACAATCAAAAGAAATGTCCAATGTTAGTTGGACGCATAGTTACTCTCATGGAGCACGTTTACCCAATATTTTTATTCTTGAGTGTACAATATACACTCAAGAAATATAACCACGACTGTATTTCAAGAAAACGATGAATGTAAAAATATACATCATATACCTAGAAAATATTTTGAATAAACATGCATATAAGATGCTAACGTTGCTGGCTTTCCGCAGTTGTGGTTGATAGGATCAATCGTAATTCTTTGTAAGACGGGGCCCATGGATGAAACAGCAGTAATCTGGCCAGGTTGCTAGCTCATTTTAATACAAAATTCTGAGCAGTGAAGTCTTGTCAAGTACATTTCCTCTCAAAGCAATTACGTCTCTCGAAACAAGTAAATCTGTAGCCTATTAATTCTATATTTTTATAAATAGTTATCTAAAAAGGCACTCACAGAATGCGGCCCTTTAAAAAAGACAGTGGTCTGACTATTATATAGCAGAGGAGTGGATGGCGCGAATGGTGTGTGCGTGACAATTTTTTCTAAAAATTCCCGATCGAGCGGAAGATCTTTTTAAATGAAAATTTAATTGATCGATTCTTACAATATATGGCAAGAGGTGTAATGTTTTCCCTTTTTATTTTTTTTTTGTTTCCCTAGTCGTGGAACAGCGATGTTCGCTATGACTATCTTGCAAATTGATTCGCTCTGTTCGTTAATTGGGTTTCCTTGTGGCCGTGACGGGTGTTGGAATGGGTTTTTGCGAGGAATCTTTTAAAGAATTCGTTCTCTTGTTTTTTTTTGTTTGCTACTCCTTTCGACTCTGGAAAACAATAGGAAACGTTCGATTAAAGACGAAAGTTATATATACCGATAACACCCACACAAAACAAACTAGCATATAATGTGTCATCGCCCTATACTGTGCAATAACACACACACACCCACCCACACACACACACCCACACAAAACAAACTAGCATATAATGTGTCATCGCCCTATTGAATACTGTGCAAGAACACGCATACCCACACAAAACAAACGAGCATATAATGTGTCATCGCCCTATTCGAATACTGTGCAATAACACACACACACACCCACACAAAACAAACTAGCATATAATGTGTCATCGTCCTATTGAATACTGTGCGATACACACACTCACACACCCTCAAAAACCTTCACACACACGCACGCCAATCAAATCCTCCTGCAACCTAGTCTGCAGGCGCAGACCCTGATTGAAACTTTGATATACAATAATTGCCTCCATGCAAAGACTAACACATACAAAACTTCCTGTTTCAATTCGAGTGCTTTCGGCACACAAGGCATGAGTAGGCTGCAATCCAGACCCTGAGTGAAGGCTCGCACAGCAGACTATCTACCTGCACCCGGAGTTACCTAGGTTGTCCATAACAATCACCGTGTCGTCCTTGTACACTGTAAAAACTGACACCAATTGGTGTTAATAGAGGACCACATCCTGAGATGTTCAAATTACACCCTAGAGATTGAACATAACACCAAAGAGTGTAAATGTAACAACCAAAGGTGTTGTAATAACACTTATATGTGTAAAACTAACACCACCAATTTAACACCAGTGTAAAATCACTGGTGTGGTCCTCTAAGTACACCGGTTAACACCACAATTTTTGCTGTGTAGTGTAGAATAGGAAGTTTTCGCAGACGCAGACGTTTTCTGCAACGTAGAGAATCTATTATCAAAAGCCCTTCATGACAAAAAAGTCTTTGTCGAAAATCGGTGAATCGAAACAGCTGTGTCGTGCATGACTTTGGACTAACGACATATTTGCAATTTTTCGTCAGCCTACAAGCTTATGACGATCAACCCTTTCGATTGACCGACCCTCGCCAAAGAGTTTCTTCTGATTTATTCTCTGCATTTCATTTATTTATTGCATTGCTTTCATTCATCGCATTTATTCATTGCATTGCATTTATTCATTGCAATTCATTGCATTTTTGATGCATTTGCTTCGTTGTAGGATTCATTCCGGGCCGCTACATGCGAAAACCTCCTAATACAGCTATCACGAAAAAGTGAAAAGGCTGAGCGCCGTAGACTGTTTTGGCATGCGTGCATGTTTTTTTTTTAAGTTCCCGCCATCATAATTTACATCTTCGAATATCGTATGCTCCATAAATTCTAATGAAGGATGTTACACCATCTGTGTAGACAGTGGGAAAAAGTGTATGTAATGTATAAAATGGCATAAGCGATAGTTGCGTCTCGCCCACTTGTATCGTAAATATCGCAATTTGCAACGGAAGTTAACATAATGCTATCAAAAGTTCATTGTGAAATAATTGGGATGAAATGATATTTGTCATAAAAGAGTCTTGAACATAAATATTAACCTCGAAATAACCTTTGACCTTACCATGTGACCTTCGACTGCAGCATAATATACAGGTCTCCAAGTACATTTAAAACCCGAGTTTGGATTAGAAATGACTTACAGCTATATGTCACAAGAGACTTGCACGTAAACTTTAACCTTGACCTGAAAATGGCCTTTGACCTAGTGACATTTGACTGCAGAATAACATGCAGGTATTCTAAGGGTTACACTTCGTAATTCCGAAGCTTCGTAATTCCGAAGGTTCTTTATTCCGAAGGTTCGTAATTCCGAAACACGTAAATTGCCTATACCTCGATGTTCGTTAATCCGAAAACGAAAAAGGGTTCGTTAATCCGAACATTTGTGGCGTAATTCCGACGGTTCGTTATTCCGAAGGTTCGATAATCCGAAAACGTAATAAGGTTCGTTGTTCCGAAGGTTCGTTATTCCGAAAACGAAATAAGGTTCGTTGTTCCGAAGGTTCGTTAATCCGAAAACGAAATAAGGTTCGTTGTTCCGAAGGTTCGTTAATCCGAAAACGAAATAAGGTTCGTTTTTCCGAAGGTTCGTTAATCCGAAAACGAAATAAGGTTCGTTAATCCGAAAACAAAATAAGGTTCGTTAATCCGAAGGTTCGTTAATCCGAAAACGAAATAAGGTTCGTTAATCCGAAAACGAAATAAGGTTCGTTAATCCGAAAACGAAAAAAGGTTCGTTAATCCGAAAACAAAATAAGGTTCGTTAATCCGAAAAATGAAAACCGGGAAAGCAGAGGCAAGGAGGAGGGGGCGGGGGACACTGTTGCCGTTCAATTGTTATGAGGATGGGAAGGCAAGGGCGGCCGAACGAATTTTCGTTTGGGGGGTAAAGCCAAAAAAATGAAACTCATACGTCAAAATTGACATTTTCACCTTAAGATTATCATCTGCTTGAAGTCATTGTGTGTTTGATAGTGATTAAGTAGAGAAAAACCTTTTTTTGAAGTGATTTCTTATTAAGGCAAAACGTATATTTAGGCTTTATTTTTCGGGAGAGAGTATAATGAGCGAGCGGCTTGGTAAAACAAATTCAAAGGTGAAGTTGTAAAACTTTTGGGGGGTCAATTATTCTTAAAATGGCATTATTGTGAGGTGTTGCGAGCGTGAATCACAAGCTAAAACTTTAGGGTATTTCAATAAAAAATGAAAATAAGTTTTTAAAAATCCGAGCTTAAACATACTGACCAGAAAAGGAACCTGTTAAAGAAAACATTTAGTGAAAATTTGCAATATTCCAGCCTGAAAACTTAACTTGTATATTTTAAAAAGAGTATTTTATTTCGAAAAACACGAAAAACGGCATATTTATTTTTGAAAAAGGAACTTTCCCATTTTGGAAAATATTAATTTCCCTGTTTTTTTTATTATTTCATTTGGGGGGAAGTGCCCCCTGCCTCCCTCCCGGCGGATCCAACTATCGTCAAATAGGGGGGGGCAATTTTTTCCAGCCATATTTTCCTCGATCGGCAGCTTAAAGTTGATTTTTGATTGTTTCTTTGAAAGGGTAGTCCTCACAGTCAATAATTAGCTTTATACTCATAAAATAAAGTAAATATGTAATAACATGATAAACCCTTTTTAAATAATGCGAGCGCGAGCTATATATTTTTTTTAATATGATGGGCAATATGTTTGTGATCTTCAAAACGAGATGCCTATGTAACTAAATTTAGATAATAACTGCGAGCAAGAAGCGCAAACAGACATTTTGAATATATAAGCTCTGACCTGATCTAAAGGGGACATTTTAAGAAATTTTTGATGCGTGTTTCAACCAGTGGCGGCGGAACATATTTTCCTGGGGGGGGGGGGGAGCAAAGCCCCAAAAAAGGGGCCAATAGGGGCAATTTGGGGGAAACGTATATTTTCACCATGAGATTATCATCTGTGTAAAGAGGTTGTGTGTTTCGTAGTAATTGCATTGAGCAAAATATTTTAAGTGATAACTGATTGATAAATTATATATCTATGTGTCATTTTTGCGAGCGTAGCGAGCAAGTGGTTTGGGGGAAAGAAATCAAATCTGAAGATGTATAATTCGCCTTTATGGTCAATTACTGTTAAAAGGGCATCCTTGTGAGATGTTGCGAGCGAATCACGTGCTCAAACTTTTGGAAATTTCATGTAGGCCTAGAATGATAATAATGATATAGATATTATTTACCCTGGGAAGCCACTTCAGTTCTGAAAACTGTTCTCCCAGCTATTATTTCTTTTTTACAAGAATACTTTGGAATGTCCAGTTTTCAGGTTGGAAAATCGGAAAATTTTGGCTCACGTTTCTCGCTCGTATCAAATATTGTTTATTGAGGAACTCATTCTATTCCTGGTTACAAAAAAGTATAAAAATGTCCAGTTTTCAGGTGGAATATCACAAATTTTAAGCTTGCGGTTCGCGCTCTCATTATTTAGTTCGTGAGATATATACTCTATTCATGAGTCACTAAATGCAGTCCTTAAAAGATTACTTAGAAGCCTGTTGCATAAAACATTTTACCTGAGAAAACTGGTAAAAACTGAAAACTAAGGTTAGTCTGATTTCCGCCATTATGCCTGTAGCACAGAGCAAAAACTCCGGTAAAAACAACCTGAGTTTTCTCAGGTAAAAAGTTTTATGCAACGGGCCCCAGGTCAGTATATGAACAAATTACAGCTCGCCCTCGAGTTAATTTTTTAGAAAGATACACATTTTTCTCACGATTACAAAATATGCTCAGAATGTTTAAGTTCACGTCTTGTTACATGAAATGTCTACTAGTTTGAGCTTACGATTCGCGCTTTCAACATCTCACAAGGATCATTATTAGTATTATTTTTATTGCCAGCAGAAGCTGTTATCAAAAATGACATCCCCTCCAATACAAATTCTATTATCTATGGTTACTCGCACGCGACCAACACACTTGATCCCTGCATCTTTAAACCATTTGCTTAGGCAGCAATTGCTCAGATAAAATCGAAATTAGCCTATGCTTGATCAGGGGGCCTATTCTTAATGAAATACATGCTTTTGGCCACAACACACGCATGTATCATCAATCGTTATTACTATCATTGCAGAATATCGTATAATCTTGTAATGACAACACCGTTTTTGTTACCAAACTGAATAATTTTCATTTTCGGAAATACGAACCTTATTTAATTTTCGGATTAACGAACCTTATTTCGTTTTCGGATTAACGAACCTTCGGAATTACGAACCTTATTTCGTTTTCGGATTAACGAACCTTCGGAATTACGAACCTTATTTCGTTTTCGGATTAACGAACCTTATTTCGTTTTCGGATTAACGAACCTTCGGAATTACGAACCTCATTTTGTTTTCGGATTAACGAACCTTCGGAATTACGAACCTTATTTCGTTTTCGGATTGACGAACCTTCGGAATTACGAACCTTATTTCGTTTTCGGATTGACGAACCTTCGGAATTACGAACCTTATTTCGTTTTCGGATTGACGAACCTTCGGAATTACGAACCTTCGGAATTACGAACCTTCGGAAATACGAACCTTCGGAATAACCGAACCTTCGGAATTACGAAGCTTCGGAATTACGAATGTATGCGATTCTAAGTACCTCTACGATTCGAGTTTTTGTGAAAAGGGACTTACGGTTCCGGAGTTATGTGTCGTAAGATAATCTTGCACATTAACTTTAACATTGACCTCAAAATGACTTTTGACCTTACCATGTCACCACAGACTGCACAACAACACGCAGGTCCCCTAAGTACGTCTACAATCGACGTTTCGCTAAAAAGTGACTTATTGTTGCAAATTCATGGGTCATGATATTTGTGACGAACAGACGACGGAAGGATGACATTACTCTCGTCTTCACCTCTGGTGGGCGAGACAAAACGTAGGTAATGAGAAGCGGGAGATTCGTAGGCTTAAAACCATCCTAGAATGAGGTACAAGGGCCCGTTTCACAAAGAATTAAGGGTTTGTCACAAGATAATACAAGGGTAAATTTATTGCGGAATGTGCGGTCAAATGCTCGCCAAATGACAAAGGGAGCTGAGAGGTCTTTGTCGATGATTGGTAATCAAAAGAGCAGGTAGGTCCTTGATTCTAGACAAACAACACATTAATGATGTAACTTCTGAAGTTTTCCTCGGCGAAGAAGAACGGTGTAGTAGATGTCACGGTACACCATGTATCTCTCTTGGGCAAGACAAGAGTTGGTCCTGAAAACGACCACCCACTCTCGACGTTTTGACAAGTGTGTTCTTGCAATATTGCGTCAGCTCTGAAAGTGACGCACTGCTGTTCCGGTTCACAGATTCTCCACAAAGACTTCTTCGTTGATCTTTGTCATTTTACAAGTATTGACAACACATTTATGTTTTTAAATCGTCCGTACGTCGATCGCTGAGCGAAAAAATCCTAGAACCTTATTCCCAGGAAACTATTGGTTATTATACTTTAACCTATCCAACCCGGCCCTCTGATCATAAAAAAAACAATAACAACAACAAAATTGACCAAATGCATGGTTTTCATGGTTACCTTAGTAATGCACACGTATCTGTTGATACTGATAGAGCATATGCTCCACATGGAACATGTACAGCTTATGATACACACAGAGGCGGCCATATTGCACAAGATCGAGTGACTTTCAAGCCAATGGGGGTAGATGTTTCCTGTAAAGGCGAGAGAAAAACAAATAATGTAGCTTTAAAACGCAAATGAAAAGGAATTAATATGGCTTGTGACTAATAGAATAATGATAACATTTTGACTTCATAAAATAAAATTTAAAGAGCAACACGCTGGCAATTTTAACAAAATCGGATGAAAAATAATGAAGTTTTTGAACTTTAATAAAGTTCGGATGCATTTTGTGAAAATCGTTAGTGCATGCCGTTATGAATTATTGTTATTTATTGTTTTCATGTTCAAAAACAAAATTGCTTGTCACAAAATAGGTTTCAATAGTCTTTATCTCACACAGTGGCCTATAGAATGAGGAGGGGTAGTTTGGGCACCCCCCCAAAAAAAAAAAACGACCAAGAAAAAAGAGAGAAGGGTCAATAAATATGATATAATTTTATGAATATTATGCCAAAATCTATCACAAAATTTGAGTTTTGTAATAAAAATGTCGAAATTTAGGCAAGATTGCTTCGCTCGCCCACATATTTTTTTTAGATTTTGCCCGATACGCCATATATGGCCCCCTCAAAATGTTTGACTCATTACACATTACTATCGTTACTTTAGTCGATCCTATTATCATTCTTGGATGATGAAACTTGAAAAAAAAATCATATGAAATACAAACAAATAAGATGGGTTGTGGGGATATAATATTGTCAGCACATTCATGCATATTCATGAGGAAATGCATATGAGACTTTTTTTTTACCGACATAATGCAAAGCTTCAAATTGTCATAACTTGCCATTTGTAGACCAATTTTGATGGAATATTTTGTTAGTCTGATTTTACTATGATCTTATCAGTACAAATGTCATAATTAGCAACCTAGAGTGCCCATTTTTAAAGCCCGATGATGAGAGTGAAATGGACCAAACAAAAGCTGAATGACACTATGGAATCCATTTTTATGTAAGAATAATTATATAACCATTTTGTTTGGGTGCATACCCTTATTTGGAAGGTATAAGGCCAATAGGGTACATGTCGAAGCCGATCAAACGATTGAGTCACTGCGATTAAAAAGTCATTTCGCTTTTTTAACTTTCATATTGATGGTAACATATCCACAGGTTTTTAACATATCAAGCATTTGTGTGATGATTTAAAATTTTAAACAGTAGGATATATTTGCATTAAATTTTACTAAGTTTTATTCCCCAAATCGGGTCTCAGACCAATCGTAAGGTGTGCAATGGACCTTAAAGTCTATGGCCCGTATTCTAAAGTCAGGTTTAACTTAGACCATGATCCAACTCTGTGCTAAAATGATGGTAAGACAAAAACTAAAAAAAGAATGGGGGGGGGGGTGGAAACCCGGTATGAAGTTACGCAAGGCATTGATGTACAGATGGGTAGTTGGGGTTTAGCACGCCTACCCCCCCCCCCACAAAAAAATAACAATGATAAATAAGAAAAAAAATCACGACCAAGAGAAATATGCCGGAAAGGAGATAAAAGGAAAGAAAAAAGGATAAAACATATTATTGTTCTTGAATATTGTACCAAAACTTAGTTTTTGTATAAAAGGTGTTCAGTTGATGTTCCATGACGTTTTCGAAGTATGAAATTTCTAACAAATTGTAATATTTTCATTAACTATTAATTGGACTCTCGTAAAAAAAAACCATTCGATAGTTAATGCAATAATGTTATTAATTCATAAAGTTAGCACGCCGATTAAAAGAAAATCTCATGTTGTTGGTATTTTTCTGGAATTCTCCAAGGCCTTTGACACGATCAACTTGCATGCTTTTATTCAAAATCTCTCGTTATGGAATTGGAAAGACCTTGAGTGTCTTTGACAGAACTCTTTTAGCAGTAATTATTAATTCCAATTCTAAAATTCAACGCATTGTCTGTGGTGTCCCCGAATGTTCACTTTTGGGTCCACTGCTACTTCTTTTTGTGCATCAAGGATTTATATACTCATTCTTTTTATTATCTTTTCTTCTTTTCGCAGATGATACTACCTTATTTTTGTGTAATTTGATGCAAGCTAATAAATTATCGCTAAATAAATAAAGACAATTTATATAGTCTTAAGCAACTCATTACATATTATGCCGGGTCTTGTTTTCCTGAATGGTAATGCTTTTGAGGATATTTAATCTATATAATTCCTTGGTGTCTTTATTGATTGTAAATTGTCCTGAAAAGTACACATTGATCATCTATGTAATTTGTTCCCAATAAATGTCGAATTCATTAATAAACTCGAATTATATTTTTCGCATCACACTTTGAAATGACGTATTCTATTATTACCATTATGTAATGGAAATTTATCCCGGGGAAATACCTCTATTAAAGACTTAATTTGAATCCATACTTAGAATTAAAAAAAGGGTCGTGAGGACAATTAATTCTTTCATTTTCGCCCATCCTAATCAACTTTTTTATTCAAACCAATTATTGAAAGAAACCGATTAATATTTTACATTGGTGGTATTGTTATGTAATAATTAAAAAAAATTAATGGTTTACCTAGTGTATTTTCTGATGTTTGTTCAAATCAAGAAATCAATTTCTAAGCGACTCGACAAGTACATGATTTTTATACTTCCCTATTGCGTACTGTTCTTACTCTCATAGCATTTCCTTTTGGAATTAGTAAGACACTCATATAAATAAAACTCGTCCTCACCATATTCTTTTAAA
Source organism: Lytechinus variegatus (assembly GCF_018143015.1). Lineage (NCBI taxonomy): Eukaryota > Metazoa > Echinodermata > Echinoidea > Temnopleuroida > Toxopneustidae > Lytechinus > Lytechinus variegatus. Next base: position 9,638,424 of record NC_054748.1, on the reverse strand, counting down.
TGTAGACTTAAAAGGGTTTCTCTTACCATATTGTGCTTGTATGTTGATACTCGGGTAACTATATGTAGACCTATATATGATGTAATTCCCCCTTTTTTATTCATCTTTCTTCATTGAGTTTTTACTCATTATTTTTTTTCTGGGAACGTAGGATAACAAGTTATGTGCTTTAATAGGTTCCTCAAATTTCTCGTTACTCAGTTGAAATACCCTGTAATTTGTTCAAGATGTATGTATTTCTTCTGGTAATGTAAAATAATATTAAGTAAATCTATTAATCAATCCAAAAATTATTTGATTTTTATTATATTTTGATTTTTTTGTCCAGTTTACCATCCCTGGCACGTGGACATAGCATGACATTTTTTTATGATAACTAGAAAGAAAAAAAAGAGGGATATAGAAGAAAGAAGCCTTACCGAGGACGTAGGAAAGATCGACAAATGATGTCACACAAAAATCTGCTATGGCAAGATTAAAGATGAAGATATTTGCCACGGTATTACGTAACTTCTTGTCAATCAATATGGCGCCCATGACCAACATATTCCCAATGTTCCCCCATATCATGCATATGATGAACGCAGTCAAAAGCACGACTTGTATCGCTGAAATGTTCCCGGTGGAACCCGCTTCCGTCTGGGTCGGAGTAGAAGCCCAAACCGGTTCGGACGTTGGCAAATCCACCATGTCCATCGACGCCGTATGGTTTTTGTAGGATGTCGACATCATAAGAATGATGTCGGTCATGGAACCAACCGACGTCAACGCCAGTGATGTTGATGGCGTGAATGATGATGGTAGTGACATGTTCATCTAATGTGGGACGGTCGCAGTTTATTTTCCTGCAGGAACAACGACAAAAGAATTCAAGAAATATGAATCAAATTATGCTTTTTCCTAGTAGAATGAAGAAAACAAAGAAAACGTTTAAAATAGAAAGCAAGAGAGAGAGAGAGAGAACGAAAGAAAGAAAACGAATGATGCAGGGAAATATATGAGGTGCGACGATCTACATATATTGTCTGGCAAAGACAACCCATAACAACTTAAAGGTCAAATGAACAACGCTGAATGTTATTCATTAGGGGGGGGGGCTACATAGGGTGATCTAAGTTGAATTATAAAATATTTTTTGAGTTCAGAGCAAACACGTAAACGACATACAAAAAGACACGACCGTACGTAGAAATGTTCCGGAGGAAGTGGGGGCAGACATGTGCAAATTTTCGGGGGAAAAAACTCATAAGCGAGGGAGCTTACCTAACTCGTCATGGGGCGCTTTTCAATTCTTTTAAGTGAAATTGAAAAAAAATCCTCTACACTTGAAAAAAAAAAATTTGTGCACTTTCTTGAAAGTTTTCAGTAAACAAAATTTGTATTTTTTTTTTTTTTGGGGGGGGGGGCAATTGTGCACTGACCCCTCACTGTGTACGGACATGCCCAAAGACATAACATTTTACCCTTGCCCTCCAAACACAACCTCGGCATAATCACAACCCCCACACATACAGTACGCTAGAGATAGCGAATTGCAATTATTTCATTTTCTCCTCGAGTTTCCTTTTTTTTATTCTCTCTCTTTTATATATATATACAGTAGATAACCGACTTTTCTTGCAAGGTATAAATGTGACTTATAATGCTGAACAATATATAAGGCTTCCCATTACATATCCAAATCGAAGAAACATTAATTACCATGGAAACAGACGTCAATATCACGATTTTAAACGTTACTTCTCCAAAATTCATAATTCTAAGAAATCCTTACATAATACATAACTAAGAGATCATGAAAAAAACACCCATAATGTTTGCAAATATCAACATCTTAACTTTGAAATGCACTCTAATAAATGGCAGGACTGAAATACATTTCATAGGTATTTTACGTTACATTTAACGCAGAAATCAATAGAAATTGTGCAGAATTTTACACACAGGGGTTTTTTGTTCAAGAAGTTTAAACGATAAGAAAAGGTTTTCACTGCCGAATGGAGTAGATTGATGTCAAGAAGAAATGTACTTTTGTTCTCAAAAAGATCGAGGGCACGGGCAGGATGTGCCTCATCGCAGTAGACGTGTGAATACAGTGGAAGGGAGATGCTACCTCCAACCATGGAGGAACTAAGGAGGAGGAGGAAGAAAAAATGAAGAAAAAGAAGAAAGAAGACGAAGAAGAAGAAGAAGGAGGAAGGGAGAAGAAGAAGAAGAGCTGGAGGAAGAAGAGAAGAAGAAAGGGGGAAAATTAAAAAAAGGAAGAAGAAGAAGAAAAAAGAAGAAGAGGAGGTGAAGAAAAAGAAGAAGAATTTGAGAAGAAGTCGAGGAGGAGGAGAAGAAGAAGAAGATGATGATGATGATGATGAAGAAAAGGAAGAAAGGAAAAGAAAAGGAAGAGGAATGGGAGGAGGAGGGGGAAAGGGAGAGAAAGAAGAAGAAGACGAAAATAAGGAGGAGAAGAACTGGCTGATCATGTAGTATACACTGTGATCAGAATACATCATATCCACTTTCTTTCACGATCAAGTATATAAACCTTATGTATAAAAATGAAGAAAAGAATGGAATCTTCGATCAAGCTTTTCATGAACTCAAAAGCATGAGGACTGCTTAAGAAATCTTGTTTTCAGAGTCACGTTTACTAAATTACGTCATTGCAAATCAGTCTCATTAACTTCGAATGGAGGAATACGTGAGAGTCATTACTCACTTCATGATTATCGCGAATTAAATTACTTGCAGTAGATCTGGGTTGTTATTCGTAATGAGACAAGGTCACTTTTGTAAAAAAAAAAGAAAATACTTATTGTTTTCTATTACCTCAGAATTGTCCATTGGTCATTCCAATTATATCATGAATTGGATTCTTTTTAACCTTTGTGCAATTACCTACAAAACAAACAGGAGATGAAATGGATTTTTTGAAAAAACAACTTTTAATAATAAAATACTACGTTGCCCTATAAAGGTAGAAAACTAGAAGTCTTTGCCAACCTTTTGATTCAATACTAAGAGACATTCTGTGCTATGATAATAATATAATAATAATAATAACGCAGTTCTTGTATAGCGCATATCACATTATGTCATAACGTCCCTATGCTATCTGTGCTATCATAATATTGGGATTCTAATTTTTTCAATGCCCTCTTTAACGAACGCCATTGCGATTTGAGCGTGTTATTCTGAGCCATTTAAAGTCACATGGTTCGTCTTCGCAAAAACAATTTGACAATGAAAGCGATGGCTTTTATGAAGTTGGTCATTTTTATTCATGAACAATCAAATTAGCTAGTGCTATATTGTCCTTCCCAGGATACGCCTTCAGAAATGTTTTTCATTGAAGGAAGATTTTGGAACATGCTGGTCTATGCCGTTTGAGAGACTTTAATTTTTATGAGCACCTAGGCAGGCGAGGGAGCTCATAATTATGTGTAATTATTTATTCATCAGTAGTAAAACAAATATTAAGGATAACAGGAACTCAATTTAGTGACAAGCACGTCCCTTATAAATATTTACAGATGCTTTTGGAATACTCAGTACACTTTTAAAATGTTGGGTATCATGCTGTCCATACAACGTTGGTTAAAACTTTATCAATTTCTGGGTAGTTGTAAACGAATAATGAGTCCTGTGGGTGATAAATACACAGTACTGGTTAAAAACTACCCAAAGTTGGATATTTTTTAACCAATTGTTGTGTGGCCAGTATGTTGCCCAACATTTTAAGAGTGCAGTATGCTAGTTGCATCTTGTACACTGCAAAAACTCTGGTGTTGATTTAACACCAGCCCGAAATCTAAGTTTGTCCACACCAGAGAAGTGTTAAACAACACCAATGTCGTTTTGGTAGAAATTAGTATTAAAACAGCATCGGTTTGATTCCAAACTGGCGTTGTTTCAACACTTCTCTGGTGTGGACATACATAGATTCCGGGCTGATGTTTGATCAACACCGGGGTTTTTGCAGTGTACAAGGTAGAATGAAGATAAATCGATATAGAAAAAAAAAGACCGAGTGAGAGGGAGACGTGAGAGAGAGATTGAATGAGAGCAAAAAGAAAGAAAGAATGAAAGAAGGAAGGAAGGAAAAAAAGAAAGAAGGAAGGAAGGAAAGAAAGAAATTTGAATGAATGAATGAAGGAAGGAAGGAAGGAAGGAAGGAGAAAGAAAGAAAGAAAATAAAGAAAGGGAGAGGGAAAAACACGGGGAAGACATATCCGTGAGTTTTAAAGTTGGGCATGTCAAGGGTGTGTCTGTATTTACAAGTACGTCGCAATAGGATGTTAAAATTGAAAATTCAGATAATCATTAAAATGCTACAATTACATATTGTACTAGTCAAAACACGCTCTTATTATCAATATTGTATAATGTTTATAATTTGTCTGTAGTTGATTTGTAATAATATTTTATTTGTATTTTTAAAAAAAATTGTGCTTATGATGTATATGATGGAAATGAAGAAATAACCTGAGCTTGAACATCTACAAAGATCAAAGATTGTGTTGCGTCCATCAGGTATTCTAGTAGGATTGAGAAACAGTAAATTCATGATTTACAGGTTGAAACCAATAACAGGGTCAGTCCCAAATAAAGCTTTTCGTAAAGTTACACACAACTTTACGCACGACTGGAACATGTTCTTAGGTCATTAGCTTGAACACTTACAAAGATCAAAGATTGTGTTGCGTCCATCAGGTTTCCGAGGAGTATTGAGAAACAGTAAATTCATGATTTACAGTTTGAAACCAATAATCTATTACATAGGGATATCACATAGCACAAGAAAGGATCACCAGTCGTGCGTAAAGTCATTCGTAGCTTATGAACAGCTTTATGAAACACCCACCAGGTGAGGTAAATGGGTAACGGTAGGAAGTAATTCCTCAAGAAGCTGCGTGCGCTGTGATCGCCTAGCTTAGCCGGGTAATATAGGAGCGCCTTGAGCACCTAACAAGGTTGATATGTGCGTAATATAAATTCCCTATATTATACAGTTGCAAAAGTTATATGCTTCTTTCGAAAAATAATATGTCACTAATTTATCAAAGAATTCAAGTAAAGTGATACGCTTAACTTAAGTAAAATGTAAGTAAAAGAGAATTGTCGAAATCGCGCATTAAGTGTTTACTCTAGAATGCGTTTCATATCTTCCCTTCTTGAATATGTAGTTTCTAAGTTTTGATTTAAAGTGGATTCATAAATGTTTGGGTTTTTTATAAAGATTTATACATATTATGTTTTCAATTCGGATATAGTGAGATATGCTTCCTCATGGTAGGCTTGTTAAATTACATACGTCAACAGAAAGTACAACAGCATGAAAAGTAAGTAAAGTGTACTTTAAAAACGAAAAGGTGGAAAGTAATAAATCAACCTTTTAAAAGGGCCGAGGAGAAAAATTGTTTTCAATATGGGTGTCAAAATGCTGTCGCTACTTGACTATTTGCCTCCCTTTTCAACCTTTTTCGGCTTTTATGTTTTAGAGTGAAGGCTTCAAGGACTAGTTTAATTTAATACACCTGATCATCAATTATTTATTTCATGATTTTCATCTAAAGGCGTAGTTCTATTCAATACGCATGTCGCTTTTATTATTTTCGGATAATTTATTATCATCGTTTCAGCGGTAGACTGATATTGATTGAATGTAGGTAGATGATATTACGATTCCAATATCATAATATGTTCAGCTAAACTTGTCTCCTAAAAGCGTCAATGCAGATTTCACGATATTCGTCTATGAATGACTTCAATATTTTAGTTTAAATATATATGGCACTACATATGTTGTTCAATCTTCTTGATTATTTTAATACGGCAATGTAATTATGTAAAATGTGCCTACTATTAATAATAGGACCACCATCAGGACGTTTTAAAGAATCTTCACTATATTATCATGAAATTTTAAAGTCCGTTCTTTTTTCAACTATGTAAAGTGGTGCGCGCCTAAATGAATCAGTGGTATTTTTAGCGATTCAGTTGGAATGACGAGATAAACTTATTTGCAATTCATTTAGATGTCTTTTTTCTGTATTATGATTGTAGAAAAAGAGTAAAAAAAAATTGAAGAATTCAGATATATCTTGAAAAAATCCCAATCAAGCAATCTTTTTGCCTGATTTGGGAGCAGAGAGCATGTATGTGTGTGTGAGAGAGGGGAGGGGTGGGTGTGCGTGACTGCGCAGATGTGTGTGTGTGTGATGATCAAGGGTGTGTTTGGATGTGATGGTGTGTGAGTGTGGTTGTGCGTGTGATGAGCCAGTGTGTGCGTGTGTGTGTGAGGGATGTGTGTGTGTGTGTGAGGGGGTGGGTCCGGGTGTGCGTGAGTGCGTAGATGTGTGTGTGATGATCAAGGGTGTGTGTGTTGGGGTGTGATGGTGTGTGTGTGTGTGAGGGTGGGTGTGCGTGTGATGAACAAGTGTATGCGTGTTTGTGTAAGATTATGCGTGTGTGGGTGTGCGGATGCAGGAGGGATGACGGCATCCATCTCTCTGAGACGAGCACAAAAGGAGTATAAAAATTCTCTGCCTTTGAATGAGTCTCCTATTTCTCATATTTTTAAAAATCTTTCCAAGGTCGTTAATTCTCATGAATCCTTCTCAGTGATTATGGCATTTTATCATCAAATAAAGAAAGATGTATTCAGAAATACCTCTTTTCCTTTTTTCAATCGTCTTTATTTACTCTACTTCTTTGGATCATACCCCTCCCTAACGTTTGAATATCCGTGTTTGTTTCATACTGCTGCACGAGTTTATACGACTTAAGAGATTAATTTATAAAGCACAAATGTAAATACATTTTCCCGACATATCAACAAGCAAGGCTTCATATCAGATACTTTGTGTTTAATAAAAGCAAAGGCAAACTTTGGCCCGACATTTCATTTAATAGTTATACTCACAAACATTCGCATGCCTCAACTTAACTTACTACGGTCACAACACCAATGTGAATATCATGATCTTATTGATGGAAGCATTCCTCCCATCTCAAAATCAGGAATGAAATTATGTCATATCAATATAAATTCATTACCAGCTAAAATAGATGAATTTAGCCTTCTGTTGAAAAACTTCACGTTTGATATTATAGCGGTAACCGAAACACACTGTGATGAGACAATAACCGATTCAGAGTTAGCTATGGAAGGATTTACAATATTGAGAAAAGATAGGTCTCGACATGGTGGAGGTGTCGCGTTTTACGTCAGAGAAACCCTTCACTTTAAACATCTTTCACAATTTGATAGTAGTTTGGAAGCACTTTGGATAAATTTACACGTTAACAAAAAGAATATATACGTATGTGTACTGTACAGGCCACCCAACTCACCTGTATCTTTCTTTGATGAACTTAATCGCCTAATGCAGAAAGTCATTGATGTGGCTGATGAGATCATTATATTAGGCGACTTGAACTGTGATTTTAGTACTTCGAAAGCAGATCATCTTGCTAACAGCTTGCAAACATTGATGTCCGGCTACTTATTTGACCAACTTGTTGACATTCCTACCAGAATTACATCAGGCTCAAGTACAATAATTGACCATATTTTTACCACTGATTCTGAAAACCATTCAATGACTGGAGTATTTAGAACATTTTTGAGTGATCATTTTCTGGTCTTCACCGTATTTGGAAGCGATTCCCCTAAAAAGTTAGACAATTACATCGAATGGAGGAGTTTTAAGGACTTCAGTTCAGAATCATTTGAACAAACTTTGTCACAATTACCTTTTTATTTAGTATTTGATACAAAGGATGTGAATTATGCATGGGAATTATGGTATAATATGTTTATGAATGCAGTAAACGATCATGCCCCGTACAAGAGAAAACGCATTCGTAATAATCCATGTCCATGGATCACAGGAGACTTAATTTCTTTAATGAATACTCGTGACCTTTTGCACAAGAAAGCCACAACTTTGAACAGCCAAGTGATATGGACTGCATATAGGCGTCTGCGAAATGTTATTACTCATAAAATCAAGGAAGCAAAAAGTGAATTTATACAGTTACAGATAAACAATAACGCTGGAAACTCTGGCGCAATCTGGACAGTTCTTAAAAGCATTTGTAAAAATAATAAGAATAATAAAATATGCCTGGAATTAAATCAAAGTATTATATCTGATGCAGATGAAGTCGCCAGATACTTGAACGAATATTTTGTTGAGTCTGTCGAAAAATTGCAAAAGTATCTGAATCTGACTACAATCGCATTCTGTTTGACAGCGATAATTTAGCACCTCATAGGCATGACGTGGATGCAACAAATAAAGCACCAGTACATGATAACGATGTTTTTGAGATGCCATCAATTTCTTCTGAATTTGTTATTTCGGAAATAAACAAATTAAGAGTAAAAAAGGGCACAGGGCATGATAATTTATCTGTAAGACTCTTGAAATATGCATGTAAACTACCAAATTTAATACAGTCACTTGTATACATTTTGAATTTATCAATTGAATCGTGTACCTTCCCTGACGCTTGGAAAATTGGCCGTGTTCAACCAATCTTCAAATCGGGCGATAAAAATAACCCAAGTAACTATAGGCCAATAACAATATTGCCTGTTATATCAAAAGTAATAGAAAAGGCTGTCCATTCAGAACTCATGTCCTATCTAAGCAGAAGATCGCTATTATGCTCGAGCCAGTTCGGTTTCAGACCAAACCACTCGTGTGAAACGGCTCTTCTTTGTATGATAGATGAATGGTCTCGTAACGTCGACAATAGGAAAATGAATGGACTTATCTTCCTCGATTTACGTCGAGCATTCGACACTGTGAACCATGAACTCCTTTTAGATAAATTAGCAAAGTATGGTTGTAGTGCAAGTAGTCTTAAATGGTTTCACTCGTATCTTGCTCATCGCAAACAGTATGTTTCTGTAGAAAATAATAAGTCGACAATTAAAGATATCAATATAGGTCTTCCCCAAGGGTCGGTACTTGGCCCACTAATGTTTGTTTTATTTATAAATGACCTACCAAAGAGTATTCCAAATGGATCTGTGTTCATGTATGCCGATGATACGACCATATCTGTATCAGGCACATCTAAACACGACATTGAAACACAGCTTAATGAAGTAATGAAGCGAACACATGAATGGTTAATTCGAAACAAGCTTATTCTCAATGTCGATAAGACTAAGACAATGCTACTTGGTTCACGTCAAAGAGTTTGCACATTACAAGATAAAAACTTAGATATTATTATAGACGGAAAATCCATAGCATGTGTAAATGAATATAAATGCCTTGGTGTTATCATTGACTCATATCTAGACTTTAGGAGTCATACAAACAAAGTTGCAAAAGATGTTAAGCAAAAGTTGGGTATTTTGAGGAGACTGAGATCTACCTTCTCCGCTGAACAATTGTCACAGATTTACTGGGGGTATATAGTGCCCCATATTCTCTATTGTTGCAATGTGTGGACAGGGAGAAGTGATGTCAATTGCGATATCCTTAATCGCCTACATAAAAGGGCAGCATACTTAATTTCACACTTAACTTGGGAAACCCCGTCCAATGAAGTATTTAATAAATTATCTTGGCCAACATTGGACAAACTCTTTTGGAAATCTGCGTGCTGCACAATGTTTAAAATAATTCATGAACTTGCCCCACCTATACTTTCACGTAGAATTGTACTTCTAGACACCGTATTAATGAGGAACTCTAGACGATCAAATAAACTGATTTTGAGACTCCCAAAATGTTCCACCTCTTTTTATCAAAATTCTTTCCTTTATTCAGGTGCCACAAAGTGGAACAACCTTCCGGACGCTACGCGACTAGAAAAGCGGCCAGCCTCCTTTAAATTACTCCTAAAATGATATAATCACAGATAAGAATATGACATCACTTCTCATACTTACAGCACATGCTACATGTATTGTGTTTTATTAGAAATGCATGATCACTTCCTTGATTTGGTTTTTATCCTATGCTATCTTATGCCTTTCTTAAGAATATGCCTGACTGGTCAAATATTACATAATTACCTTGCTCCTGAACTCTCTCTCTGTTTACCTCTGGCCCTTTCTCTCTCTCTCTCTTTCTTCCTATCTTACCACGTCCTTTTACTTTCTCATTCCAAATCTTATTCTGATGTGTATATATATTTTCTTTACTTATGTTTTCTTTATGTTATGAAATATATGTTTTTTGGTATTTATGCAGAGCCCTGTGGAAGACCAGCGATTTTTAATGAATATTTTAATTGTATATATTGTGTAATTTTGCATATTTGTTTGTATAAAGCTGAACAGGCTACTCTGGATAAAGATGTGAAATAAATAAATACGGTATATATTATTATTTGTAATTCTTTGTTCGCGCTATGGTATCTGTTGTTTTAGCGTCTCTAAATTTTCACAATTATTTTTTATAATCTTTATCATTACTATTAATATCGTCGTCATTATTATCATTTTCACCATCGTGATGATGATTATTATTATTATAACTATTATTATTATCATTATTCTCATTGTTGTTGTTGTTGGTATTGTCATTGTTGTTGTAAAAGACGGCTTTGTTGAACACACACCGTGTAGTTCCAACACAAAACATCAGCATCATAACTTACCTATTTCAGACGTGCCTTTTGAATGTCGTAAATTAAAAAGTGTAATTAATTATCTAAGTGTGTGAAGTATATCGGGCATGGTTCACGGAACAACGAGTATGTAATGATATATGATATTCTTTTAGTAGCTGGGAATATAACATAGATATTTCATCGTTATGTTACATGTAGTATCAAGGGGCAAGGCCCATTGGCGGCGGAAGCCAAACATTTTAGGAGGGGACAACCAAAAAAAATTTTGACAAGCAAAAAAAAAAGGTTCTCAACCCAAAATTTTTAGGGGGGACGTAGGAAAATAAACTGACAAGCAAAAAAAAAAAAAAAAGGTCATCAACAACAAATTTAGGGGGGGACATGTCCCCCCCGTCCCCCCCGCTTCCGCCGCCTATGGCAAGGCCTGTAATGTGTTACCACCAATGGAGGCACCAGTTGGAACTGCCCCACCCCCACTCCTCTCACAATTTCATGAAATATAATCAAACAAATGTTGTCAAGTAATTTGTTAACAAAAACGTATTCATGTGTGCTGCTGTGAGCGTCATATTCATGCTGTCAGCATCGTAAGTTGGTTGGTTGGTTATTATTCACAATAAAAAAATGCATAAATATAAACAAAATAAACCTGACATGAGTGAAATAATCATACACAATTTCATCTTGATTGTAATCCTTCATGTTTGGATACGAAATAAAAAGAAATAATCTTAAAACTTTAAACTTACACAATATAACAATGAAACAATAATCAAACTTTATTTATTATTTATTTATTGGTATATATGCACATAAAAATTGACCAGCAGCACAAGGTGAAAGGGTCAATTTACATCATTAGTTATTTCCATTACTACACTTACAACGATAATGCATACTCATCATTATATCAAACTTAATAACGATTTGTACCCGTTTCAGAGTGGCTTTTAATAGCCAACCTGTTCTTCCCCAGGGTACCTAAAATACGATCAAACACTCTACAAAACTCGATTTAAAGATTTACACCTTTATCACCCTTGTCTGCCCTTACCGCCCCCAATTTTCCTTCGCCGTCCATTTGCGCCCCCACACACATACCTAAAATAAAAACCATGGTGGAACCACTGGTTTATAACATTTGCACTTGGGGGTGGATCCAGGATTTTCCAAAGAGGGGGCGCATTTTCCCGACGAAAAATTTAACAGGGCAAACAAAAACAGAGGTTTTCAACCAAAAATTATGGACATTTCGTCAACGAAAGAAATTGACAAGAAAAAAAGTCTTCACTTTCAAGATGGGGGGGGGGCATACATCTGTGTTCTTTTTTTCATTTTCACACTCCAAATTTTAATTGTGCCTCTCAAAGGGGGGAGGCAAAAGCCGGCTGTGCCCTGGATCCGCCAGCGAATTTACTCATCATTTTCATCAATCTTCATTAGCAAATTAGCTAATGATCGTAATATGGGTGAGTGTAGCTGATATAGGCCCAACATCATTAGTTATTTCCATTACTACACTTACCAAGGTAATGCCTAATCATCATTACATCAATTACCTTTAGGATGTTAGGATATATGATATCATTTTGCTGTTGCTTGCCATTCTGTTTACTTTGTAACTGATATTGATATTAAATCCCACACGCCCTAAAACATGTTAAATGGTCAACTTAAATGTTCGGCGAGTGACAACTTTTCCATTCCTGATTTAATATTTCATTTTTAGCATGCATGAATATAAAATCAAATCTTAATGAAAACCACTTTGTGAAAGTTTATAATTGCATTACGGAATAACATGAAGCTTCAATTGTGAATCACCACGTGCTTTTTATGTTACGAAAACTCCTTGGTTCTACAAACGCCGACCATTTAGCACGTTTATATTGGAAATTATGGAAGGTTTTAGTGCTATGCAGTACATATGTCTTGTATAACACGTATAAAGGAATGACAACATCATAGGTCACGGATTTCAAGTAGACATCCTTTATCAGATGACAAGATCACGGATCTTGTCATGCTTAATCATTTTAAACAAATGAATACATGGCAAGATCACGGATCTCTTCATGTCTTCATCCATTTGGACAGATGATCAGATGACAAGATCACGGATCTTGTCATGTTTTAATCATTTTAAACAAATGAATACATGACAAGATTACGGATCTTGTCATGTCTTCATCCTTTTGAACAGATGATCAGATGACAAGATCACGGATCTTGTCATGTTTTAATCATTTTAAACAAATGAAGACATGGCAAGATCACGGATCTCGTCATGTCTTCATCCTTTTAAACAGATGATCAGATGACAAGATCACGGATCTTGTCATGTTTTAATCATTTTAAACTAATGAATACATGACAAGATCACGGATCTCGTCATGTCTTCATCCTTTTGAACAGATGATCAGATGACAAGATCACGGATCTTGTCATGTTTTAATCATTTTAAACAAGAGATCACAGATCTCGTCATGTCTTCATCCTTTTAAACAGATGATCAGATGACAAAATCACGGATCTTGTCATGTTTTAATTATTAAAAAAAATGAATACATGACAATATCACGGATCTCGTCATGTCTTCATCCTCCTAAACAGATGATCAGATGACAAAATCACGGATCTTGTCATGTTTTAATCCTTTTGAACAGATGATCAGATGACAAGATCACGGTTCTTGCCATGTATTTATCCTTTTAAATAGATGACAAGATCACGGATCTCGTCATGTCGTCATCCTTTTGAACAGATGATCAGATTGTAGGATCACGGATCTCGTCGCTTTGACGAGATGACGACATGGCAAGATCCTCGATCTCATCATGTGGGACATCAAAAAGAAGAGATGACATTAGGAGCATTTCATTGAAAGAACTTGTCGAACGTTTTTCCGACAAGTCACATTCAATCCGACAGTTACCATATTAAAGGCACTTTTCAGCCAATCAAAATCGAGGAAAGTTGTAAGATGCGACAGCTCGTTCGGAGATAAATGTTGTTGAAATGTCCCGCGAATAAATATCCTTGAAATCTTCCGAAAATCACATGTTTGCACAATGCGACGTCACATGTTCGCAGACATGTTGACATCCTGTCATTACTTTCTTCTAAACCATGTAAACGGAATCGCCATGAAGAGCTCATGAATCTTGTCATCTATCTGATCATATCTTCATAAGAATTTTTACCGAAATCACTTCTTCTCCGACAGTATCGGCACCATGGCCTCGCAAAATATCTAATCTCGCGAAACTTCTAACTACATGTATAAAAAGCGACGTACATGTACATGCGAAGAATGCGAATGTTCTTAGAATCATGTGCAAACCTCTTCTGCATCTGTCTAACACTGATTCTAGGGAGGGCACCTACTGAAGTTCCTTTTTTTTCAAATTGGAAAGATGTATCATCATTATGGAACAATATATTTTTTACTGGCGGAAGAATTAGGGCCATTTTACTCTCATCAAGTGATGAATTTGATCCCGTCAGGTGTAATTTCATAAATGCTGATTTATTTTTGAAAATGAGCCAGTCGAAGTACCGTTTTTTGTCATATATGGACGGTCAGACATTTATCCTATCCAATGGTAGTAAACATTCAACCCTCGAATTTCCTCCTCATTTTTTTAAGTTCCACTTTAACACACGAGTCTATAGGAAATGAATTAGGCCTGTAAGCTCTGTGAACGTTTTAGCCCCTTTCACAATTGACGTACGATCGTTTGCGACCTTTTGGTCGTGCGACAGGCTGCAACAGGCATCAATCGCTAGTCATCTCATAAGACTGCACAGAGGCTTTCACAAATGCAACAACTGCCGTAAAACAAAAACATCTAGTAAACCCCATTGCACGAGTAGGTTGCACATGCTCTTATTGTGCTCGTGCGATCACATACGAGTGTTGCACGAGGGATTACGAATGGTTTCATATCAGTCTCAATAGCTGCACGTACGTTTGAATGAAAGCAGTGCAAATGTGAATGATGTGAGGTATAAATTAATTCGAACTCAGAGCAATGTAAAGCCAGCCACAGCTTGGGGCTTCCAATGGGCTGTCAGCCAATCTGCAATGAGCTAGTTGCGCGTTTGTACATATCTCTTTGTTTGAATGTTTAAATAAATTAAACCTGCAACATAACAGATTTATGCATCAATTGGCTATCCATAATTAAACCAAAACCTCAGAAGAGTTTACTTTAAACTCGAATTCAGTATGGGGGCCTATTTGTTGAGGGAGGAATGCCCTTCACCCTATTTTCTCTAGGTTTTATTTCGGAAAAGTTTGATTTATGTTTTAATAGACAAAAATATAAACTTATCTTGCCCTTTTAATTTCGTGCAGTTTATATTACACTTTTTTCTTATATTTTCTGCCCTCTCGTTTATTTATTCTTAACTCTTAGTTTATAACACCAAAGAACGGTCGCATACATGTGAATGCAACGGTAGTGCATGTAAGCAGTCTTATGGGCTATATATCATCGCACCCAGTCGCACCAGTCGGTAGCACATGTGCAAGTATTGTACGACCTCCAGTCGACTAAATGCGACTACTTAGTTGTGCCACCTCTCGCACCAAGTCGTACGACGTTGAACAACACTCACATGATGATCTCCAGACCGATGGTACGATCTGATGCGAGTGAATCGATCGGATTTGATCGCGTTTGGATTCTGAACATGTTCAAATCAGATGCGACCAGTCACGACCACCTCGAGTTGGTGCGATCGTCTACTGCGAGTGCTCGCAAGACACCAAGGGATCGATCGTGCAACAATAAGAAAAAAACAACTGTTGCAGGCGGTCGTAAACAGGTCGTACGTCAATTGTGAAAGGGGCATTTGGGGCCCCATTCGCGAGCAATGAATGCATTGTGACGTTCGTGCGATATCCGAACGTACGTTAAGTACGCCGCCCGATTATCATGTCACTCGGTATGAACCTGCCACCAAATGTCCGAAGACGGAAAAAGTTGCGGACACAAAATTTCGTAAAGTGGCTGAGGAATTGAAGAGACTCTATAATACCGCGCACGTCCTTCCCATGCATGCAAGTCGAAGCTTTTGAAAATGTCTGAGAAGAAATAGCGAAGCCATCCCGGAATCGCAATTAATTTCCCATCACTCTTACTATTTCTCTCTCCTGATAACACAAACCGTCACAATGTCATTTGCTTAAAGGGGAATACAGCCCATATAAAAATTTGTTTTTGTAAGGAAAAGAAAAATCAGACAAGTTTAGGTGAAAATTTGAAAGATATTGGACAAATAACAAGAAAGTTATGAAATTTTAAAAGTTATAAATATTGGTAATCACTATACAAATGGAGACTTCAAATTGGCCGCATATGTGATGTCATAGTGATGTAGGGCAAAGACTACTCTTCCATGTACTCCAATAAATATTATGGCTAAAATTTTATTTTTCCCAAAAGTTTTATTTCAAATTATATTTTTCTTTCATTAGTACATAAAACAATTATACTACCTGGGTTATATTTAGATTACTGCCCTAGGGGAATAGGTACTTGGGAGAAAACCACAAATCACTGATGATAAAGTACATGGCCTGTGGGAAAGTTGTCCTTGCCCCTTGTCATTATTTACCAAACCAGTTGCCAATTTGAAATCTGCATAGTATTAGTGATCTCAATTTTAAAGCAGCTATAACTTTCTTATTGCTTGTCCGATTTCTTTCAATCTTTCACCATTCTGTTTAATTTCTTTTTCTCCGTCCCAACTCATCATTTTATTGCCAAGGCTGGATTCCCCTTTAAGGTTGGCTTTGAATTACTTTATACCGTAGACAAGGCATTGCGTAATGGATAAGAAAAAATAATGGCCAAGTCTTTATATTTCGTTAAAAAAGATAGTAGCATAATTACAGATTCTCATAACAGACACGTAACATTCAAGAGGATCATGTAAGAAGCAGGTAGTCGAATCTAATAAATCTAGTTTGAAAATCAGTCCATCATTTTGAAGACACGTTTCGCAAATTGTTGAAAAATTAATGGAACGGATGGTTTTTCCTGTTGCATATTACGTTACCTTGGAGTCGGCGGCTTTATTTGCACATGGATTCATATTTTTACAATTGGTTTTGACATGCATCAGGTGTAATGTCACGTAACCTGATACCTACAATAGTGAAAGGAACTAAAAGTCCTGATGTGAGTTATTCTTGTGGGGGGGGGGCGTCATAAAATGTAGCTCGCAGTCGCACTGACGTCAATGTAAAATCTTGTCCTTATTTCATTCAAGGGGAGAGCTAGGATTTTATAATGGGGGAGAGTAAAATATTAAAATTTGTATTACTCGAAAATGGGACCAATTTAAATCGTAATTTTCAGATGCGGGAGAGAGAGAGAGCTGGATAAATATGTATATATCAGTAAATAAATAAATATGTGTTTTTGTGTGTATATAATATATCTTTTTTACAGATATGGTTGAAAGGGGGAAGGAAAAACATGTTTTTATTTGAAATAAATGTTTGTTGTTTCTGTAGTCTCCCTATGAGAATACATACAAGGTCAATCAGTTATTTTTTCACGGAAAAATTAACAAACAAAAGGTCATAATCCGGAACAATGACAGTTCACAGAATTGTCCACCTTTTCCTTCGTTATGAGAAATTACAAATAATCAAAGTTATACTAAAATAGCTATTGGCACCGTTGAGGGTTAGAATTGAATGGAAAATTAATCGCAATGACTTAATTAATGAAAATGTAAGTTTGGACCGATGGCAAGCTTACAGTTTTAGACAATATAATGAGAAAGGCATTTGCTCTTTAATGCGATGTTTTTTTTTCTATCATCAGTATTCACGTAAAAACAAAACGCGTCGAAGTTTTTGCTATCATCATCATTTAAACATCATTTTTTTTATTATTACATCATTATACGAGGTTTTACTCTTTTTTTCCGTAATACAAACAAATTCAATCATTTAATTATGAATCAATTTATTTCATATCCCTATACCTTAATAGCGGAATTAGCGAGATTTGAGAAGTCTTTCAAGAAAATAGAATGAAAATGACATTCATGTCAGATTATGAACTGTTATTGATACACAAATCGGGATCATATTGCATGTACCTAGAATGTGTCTTGTGTGATTCTTTTATCTAAAATGTATATGAACAGTGAGATAAAATAAAGAAACGGTAAACATCACAACTTGTAGAACGTTTTGAGAATTGTCACTATTACAATAATTTATTCTCTGTTTGTGCCCTACATGTACACAAACAAACACGTTGAAGGCCTACAAAACATTGAATATCTAAAAAGTGCATAACACGAGGGGATGGTCGCAAAATTTATTTCAGATCACAAGCTAATTTTATTTGATTAATTGTAACAGCACAGATTTATGCAGGCTTGTTAATAAAATACAAAGAGCCAAATTACACAACGCAAGGGGTTTGTCGCTAGCCAGTCTGAGCGTGCATTTATGTAATAGGAACGTTTTTAGACTCGTATGTGACGGATCACCTAATGATAATCAATTTACGACGTCGTAAATGAGATACGTATGTGTTTTCTTTTTCATAACATAGATTGCATTTAGCATTTTGAGACTTGTGCTTGATTAAATGCTACACGCAACAGGCAATACTGTGCATTTATAACTCAACTTCTATTGAATAATTATTCACAAAAAAATAAAAGAATGAAAAGCTAAGAATAGAATGGGCTTTCGAACGTTCAGGATGCTGATATTGCCACGGCTCTGAGAGCTGGAACATATTAACATTTTTGACTGCGGCATAATCAAATTCGACCTATTTTTATTAGTTACAATATTTTGATCAAAAAAGAGATAAATCTCGTTCTGCCAATTTAACTCAAATAATGCGTGTATATAGGAGCAAAATAAGCGTCCCCGGTAAACAAATTTTGCTGAAGTTATGTTCGAAAATGAGCACGGTAACTGGATTAAATTCGAATTATTAAGTCTATGAGACCATTATACACGTCCCCACTCTGATTGCTAAATTACAAGACTTGGTGTGCGTGTGTGTGTGTGTGATGGTGTGCGCGCAAGCAAATGTGGTGTGTTTGTGCGTTTTGTAGGCTTTATGTGGCTTTATCGCAACTATGGAAAGCCAGTAAAGTCAACATATAAGATGCATGTTTGTTCAAAAAAAATCTAGATATGAACGTATATCCATCAATTCATTGATTTTTGACAATTTGGTGTGTTCTCCTTTGTTTACAAAGGACATTGTGCAAATTTCCTGTATGAAAAATTATGACACTGATGGATTTCCATAAATTTACGATTGATTGGATCAATCGTAACTCTTTGTAAGACGGGGCCCTGCACACACACCCACACACCCGTTGGCTTAATATGGTAAAAACGATGAGATGGCGGATCGAGTTCGGATTCGGTGCAGTTTGAAATATAGGCCTACCTACGAACGAAAGGAGCTTACAATCTCAAATCAATATTGTTTTTTGTATATAACTGATTTTATTTTAAACTGCCAGAATCACCTTTTTAAAATTGTAAAATAAGAGACTCGATTAATTTGGGGAACACTCTCTCGGAAACTTAATGGCCCGTATTCTGAAGTCGGGTTTCACTTAGACCATGGTTTAATTCTGTACTAAGATCATGCATAAGAAGCGATATGTGTCAAATCTTGTTTAACATTGTGTGTTTCTTGTATTTACTGTTCTCTTCTCTGATGGGGGAGGATCCATGGAGTAGTGGTTCTGACTCTCGCCTTGCAAACAGAGGGTCGTGTGTTCGAATCCCACCGCTGTCTAGCGTCCTCTACCAAGGCGTTAATCCACACTTTGCTACTCTCGACCCAGGTGCTAAATGGGTACCCGGTAGGATGTGAAAGTCATTGTAGCTTGTCCAGTACTGTGTGCGCCTCACCGGGGACTGACTGGAATACTCCCCCGGGTGTGGAGGATCTGCACACATTGTGTGCGGGAATGACTGATTGAATGCGATGACCGGGTTAATAATCTGTAAAGCGCTTATAGACACGTCGTTCCGAGGTATTAAGCGATATATAAAAGCGGATTATTATCTCACCATGCCTATCTACCATTCCCAGACAGTGAAGAATGATTCAAACTAGCTGGTACATTGATTATCTACTGTTTCAAATTTAATTCTCAATTGGCTATCAATAGTCTAACAACAACTGTACAGTTTAAACTAAACCCGACTTCAGGATACGAGCCATCATGTTTGAAAAAAATATTTATAAAGCATCCTTCATACAATAATTATATATTTGATCAATATCCCAGATTCTTACAAATGCATCGACAACTAGATGTATATTGCGATTTTGCGTGATGGTGAATATAGGCTTAATGTACAAAATCTCCACCATTTATTTGATCATTTATTTTATTGTCAACTGTTTATATAAATGCCCCTCAATAACCATAGTAATAGGAAATTCATGTATTCACCATTCATATATATGCGACCGATTTCATATATATTTCTTTTAACAGAAGAAGCCATATATTTGGAGAACTTTCCCTCCCCTTTTTCCTTCTGATTGGATATCTTGGGATATGTTGTTTTAGTTCAACCCACTTAAAGTCAGCAAGGAAATGAATAAGTTAAATGAGATAGTAGAATGAATTACCTTTTATTATCATTAATAGTACTTACTACTTGGGTCACATTGATCGATAATACAGAAGGCCTAATTCTTTTGTTCTACTAGAAACTGCACAAAGAATGTGACCACTGATTATCAAATTCAACCAAAAAACAAAAATAAATTTTGAAATTCGCCAAAACCAATGAAATGTAAAATTATGAGGAAATCATATAACGCAGAAAAAATAACTTACGATCTATAAGATAAGAAAAATTTGATTTTATTTATACATGGTTAAAAAGCCCAAACAGCTCACAGACTGACTTCCATTGGGGCCGTGTGGAACATAATATACAATTTACATAGTAAACATTTTAAAGCCAGTGTTTAACGAACAATATACAGTGCGTATCAAAAAAGTTTACACTTTGAAAAAGCCCTGGGAATAAAAAAATATTAAAACAATTTTTAAAATGTAAAAAAAAATTAAATATTTAAAATATTAAAAAGAATTAAAATATAGAAAATATTTTTTAATATTTCAAATTGTTGAAATATCAAAAAATATAAAACATATGGGTAACTTTTACACATATATTCTTGGGTTTCGGTCTCATCTATCCAATGAAAGTCAAAGTTATGACAGAATGTTACACTTGAGTGAGCACTGCCCATTTTTGTAAAGCTCGCAGAAATCTAATGAAGATTAGGAGATCCACTTACCGAATAGATGTAAGAAAGATGATCTTTCCCCGTTTCTTTTCCAAGTTATAGTGGTAAACTTAATGCTTAATAAGAATGTCACTGGAGAATTTATCAAAGTTTCAAATGCTCCTTGCAAATTACTTCTCAAATTAATGTTTAGTGGTGATAAATTTCATTTAATTAAGATATGCCTGTGGAAAGTGGAATATAGCTCGAGTTGTCGCTGCGGAACTCGAAATAATTTTTCAGTGCGTCGCATACTCTTCGAGAAGAAACAACAGAAAACGGATAAGGCGTACGACTCCGGTAAGTGATTAAGAACTCAGTGGTGGTGAAGCTTTCTTTTATAACGACGACCCGGTGACTTGCTCTCAACCGAGGAAAACATCGGTCTGTGGTTAACTAACTAGTTGCTCCATGAAGAGAAAGAATATATGAGATGAAAGATGGCAAAAGATGACATCGTGATTTGTGATGCGCTCCATAGTGCTTCTGAACCCATGTAAAAAGCGATTAATAGCATGTGTGTGTGCTTGTGAGCGAGCGCGCACGTGTACACGCGTGATATCATAAAAGGTAGTTTTCCAAACAAAAAACAATGATATAAGAAACTTTAAAGGGCATTATCTTTAATCTTATACATTATTTCTTGTGTGCAACAACAATCGTGGAATGTTATTAATTGCAGCCAATATATTTTTTAAAAATGGGGAGCGATATCCACCCTGGAGCGTCGTGGCCCAGTGGATTAATCTCCGGACTTTGGCACAGATGGTCGTGGGTTCGAATCCCAGCCATGGCGTAGTTTCCTTCAGCAAGGAATTCATCCATAGTGTGCTGCTCTCGACCCTGGTGAGGTTAATGGGTTCCGGCAGGAAGTAATTCCTTAAAAAAAGGCTGTGTGCGCCTGAATAAGAAGCCTAGCTTAGCCGGGGTAATAATAGCAGGGCCCGCTGGGAGAACAGTTTTCGGAACTGAAATGGCTACCCTGTGTAAATATACAATTGATTATTATTATTACCATTATTATCATCATTATTATTACTATAATTATTATTATTATTATATCCTCCAAACTTTTTAACACCCATTTCTCTAGGAAAGGAGGGGGGGGGGGATGGGTGCGCTCTCCTTACTATTGCGAAAGGATCCCATTGATATAATTATAAAGTTTTCTCTTGACTTAGTTTTTTGTGTGTAGGCCTATATCCACAGGATGGGGATCAAGGGGCAACTCCTCGTTAATTTCCAAGAAGTAAAAGGGTGATAAATAGGGAATGGAAATTAATAAGCAGGTGCGAACGGCTGGACCGTGAAACTCTATAGGACCACACAAGTTCAATTGATAAGTACATGATGTTTCTTATAGGCCACCCCCCCCCCCCCCCCATAAGAATACCCTGGCGCTGACCCTGTACTCTTGTATTTTTTCTATTATCGCTTTGAAAAAATAACTGAAGAGATGTAGTTTCCATTCATTAATGAACGTGACAACATTTAGCTTCAAAGTTCGTTTTCAGGCAGTGTGTATCTGACCAACTCCAATGTACCCTTTGCGGAAAGGTTCGAACGAAGCAGAAGTTTTCAGCAGCGAATATTCCTTTGAGCACCGATCCAAGTCCTTTGGAAGCGCATAGAGACATTATTCATAATTGTGATATGCGCTATACAAGAACTGTTTATTATTATTATTATTATTATTCATCGCCTTCTTCTTCTAATAATAATGATTATAACAATAACGATACATAACATTTATAAGGCGCTTACTACGGGCGTTTCTAAGCGCACTGTTTATTTACAAAGTCAAATCACAATGAATAGCTGAGAGGTATTTGTTGGAAGTTGCTGGACCGAGACAGCATATCGTCCGAAGATTCGGAACGGACGAAAAATTGGAAATATGCCGGTTGTCCAGGATCCAGGACGACACTGCTGTTTTGATTCACCGTGATGTCCGACAATGACTGCTTGGTTATGAAGGGCATGTGACAAAAGATTATCTGCGTTATAAAAATCGTCTGCGTAGTGGCTGCGAAATTGTCCTATTTCATGGGGAAACTAAAATGCGACTCGTGTCCAAAATAGACATATATCCTGTTTTATTTGATTACAAAAAAGTGATAGGCCTACATAAATGCATGCCGATTATCTATAACAATCGTATTGCATCATGACATTATGCGTGATATTGTTTTAAAGCAGTATTAAGATTTGAATTGAATTTAGAACTTGACAATTTCTAGAACAATATTTTACAATTTTCCACAAAATTCCAACATAAAAACTGATAAAAGATGTAAAGATTAGTTTCTTTGAAAATACACTGCAAAAACTCCGGTGCTGATTTAACACCAGCCTGGAGTCTATATACATTATGTCTACACAACACGAGTTTGGAATCAATCCGATGCTGTTTCAAAACTAATTGGTGTTGTATAAACACCTATCTGGTGTTAGACTAATACCTAACACGTGTTGTTTTACACTTCTCTGGTGTGGACATGTATATATTCCGGGCTGGTGTTAAGTCAACACCGGGGTTTTTGCAGTGTATCTATTCGGAATGTCATGTGCCATATATGCTGCCAAATGCGTGCAGTCGAGAAACTCCAAATCTCATTTCTATAAACTTTGCAATATCTGAATTTGCTTTCCTTGTGAAAATTATGGGACAATTGTCTCTGCTCAGATTATCCGACCGTATGCAGCGAAAAGTGAATATCATTATAAAAGCGCATTTCCTTTTTGCAATTGGCTAGTTAAGTAGGAATATTTTGTCTGTAATCTGGAAAAGATGTCCAATGAAGCATTTTTTATGCCTCACTTATCCTTGCGGCATTAAACGTGACTTCGAAGTAAATGGGTAGTACTTCATTTTTAAAAAACTACTTGATCGATCAGTGAACTGAAAATGAACGAGCTTTCAGAGTCATGGCGACAATTTTTTTTTCTTCTTTCGGGTGCATCATTCCATCGATCTTTAAGCCGAATTTTAAGGGCAACTTTCATTAGGTGTACTTGTTTACTTGTTATGTAGAATATATCAGGATTCCTTACAATCGGGTTTGAAAATAACACTCAGAGTAAATTGAAAAGCTACTAAATTTGATACAACCACGACGATTGAGAAGGATATATGTAAGAAGTTCAACGTAAAGCCGATGCTTATGTCATTAACATATACATTTTATTTTTGTTTTGCCCCTGTTGTTGTTGCTGTTTTTGCTGTTCTTTTTCTCCTCCTCCTTCTTTTTTTAAAATAATAATAATTGCTCATATAGCGCTTAATACTTACTTTACCTATAAGTCTCTTTCTGGTTCAAGCCCTTCATATCTTTCTGAACTCATCAACACCTACACTAATAATAATAATAATATGTTCATTTATATAGCGCTCTTACAATATATGATCGTTTCACAGCGCTTTACACAGTTATGGAATAAAAAAATAACTAATACATGTATTATTAACACAAATATTATTGATTAAAAAGCAGAGTCTTGACATGTTTCTTAAATACTTCCAAAGAAGGAGAAAGTCTCATATATCTTGGAAGGTCATTCCAGAGTCTTGGGGCACATGTCTGAAAAGCATTATCACCTGCTTTAGTATTTGTCTGTGGAATATGGAGTAGAGTAATGTCCGTACTCGAGCGAAGCCCAGGACATTCTGACTGATGTAGGCGGATGAGAGAGTCCATGTAGTATGGAGCTTCATTATGGACAATCTTGAAAACAATGATCATAATCCTGAAGACAATACGTTGCTTCACTGGAAGCCAATGCAACTGTCTTAACAGAGGAGTAACATGATTATGCTTACGTGCTTTGAAAATCAACTTGGCTGCACGGTTTTGGACCCTCTGAAGAGGTTTCATCTGTGACGAGTTGATTCCATACAAGAGTGAATTTGCATAGTCAAGACGTGACAATACAATGGCTCGAACAGCATGTTCACATACCTTGGCAGTTATGTAGGGTCAAATGCGGGCTATGTACGGAAGCTGACAATGAAGTCCCCGACAAAGTGCTGAAACTTGTTTATCCATTTTCAGAGTCGAATCCAACTCAACACCCAGACTCTTAGCATGAGACACTGGAAGGATGGTCATACCGGACAACGTGAGAGAGACATCTGCTACATATTGCCGGGCTTGCGGGGTAGAAACAACAAGAAATTCAGCCTTGTCACAATTAAGTTTCAACATATTGGCAGCCATCCATTCCTGTAAATTTTCAACACATTTTGTGAGTGATTGAAGAGCTTGACTCAACGATTCAGGACTTCTAGGATCAGCAAATGTATACAGAGAGACATCATCTGCATATGAGTGATAGCTTACTCCATCGTATTGTCTGATAATATCCGACATTGGCAGTGTGTACGTGCTGAAAAGTCGCGGTCCAATTACCGATCCTTGTGGAACGCCATACTGAAGTGACTTCGGTGAAGACAGTTCACAAGTAATCTGCTGGTACGACCTGACAGGTAAGAAGTGAACCACGACTGAGCATTACCCGTAATGTTGAACACTTCAGACAGACGATTGAGGAGAATGTTATGATCCACAGAATCAAACGCAGATGAAAGGTCAAGCAGAAGAACAAATGCAACACGTTTCATGTCTATAGCCTGAAGAATATCATTCTTTATCCCCAACAGGGCAGTCTCTGTGCTGTGATTTTTACGATAGGCCGACTGATAATCAGAGTTGAGCTGATTCAACTATAGATGTTCTGAGAGCTGACTAAGAGCTGTTTTTTCGATCACCTTAGATAAAAAAAGAGGTAGATTCGATACCGGGCGATAGTTTTTCAGATCGTCTCGATCCAAAGTTGGTTTCTTGGTGAGAGGCGTGACAACAGCATCCTTCAGTGGTGATGGAAACTGTCCAGAGTTCAGTGACGTTTCGACAATTGACACAATGTATGGAAGAAATGTGTCAATATTCTCTTTCACCAACCACACGGGAAAAGGGTCAAGTGAGCAAGATTTACTTGGCGATGACATGATAATCTTCCTGACGGTATCAGCTGACGCGGATACAAAGGCTGATAGCTCGCCTCCACTTGCGGCAGGATTTTCTCCAACATGTCCAGGGTGAAGATCTTCCGAAACAGGCGGAGTAGGATCAGTTGAGGGAGAAACTGATAATAAAGCCTCTCTTATCAGTGAAACTTTACTGCTAAAATAAGTGGCAAATCTGTTGGAGAGATCTTGATCAGACGCATGTACTGGAAGGATTTTCGGAGACCTGTCCAAGAGCACATTCAGAGCGCCATATATTTTCTTAGCATCAGCATCACTCAATTGGTCATTGTAGAATGATGACTTTGCTTGCTTGACAAGCTTGTCTATCATGTGGATCTGGTTCAGGTATTTATGACGATTATCAGTGGTGCGATTCTTAGACCACACCTTTTCAAGCCTTCGTCTAGTACGTCTCGCTTCATAAATCTCATCACTATACCATGGAGGATGAGAACGAAATTTGTGGGTCCTTTTGGTGGCTGGACACATGGTATCCAGTACTGTAAAGATTGCATTGTTGTAAAATGTAACATGTTCATCTGCAGTACCTTGAAAAGGAAAGTCCACAAATGCTTCAGCTATCTTAGAACACAGAGAATCCTTGTTGAGGCTACGGAAATTACGGGAAACAGATGTCACATTCTGTAACTTTGGTCTTGCCACGTCAAGTACACAGCCAAGAAAATGATGATCAGAATATAACTTCTCTCGAATCCAGCAGGAATTCACAAAGGAATCATCATTGTCCTTAGAAATAATCAGATCGAGCGTATGACCGCACCTGTGGGTAGGTCCCTGGATGTGTTGGCAAAGGCCAGCTTCATCAAGGGATGAGAGAAACTCCATTGCCTCAGGTTTACTTGGAATGTCTACATGAATATTGAAATCTCCGAGTAAGAGGACTTTGGACGAACTTGCAGAGAGTTCTTTCACAAGTTCATCATAATCAGCTAAGAATTCACGAGTTTTGAGGGAATTCCGCATAGACGGAGGTGGTCTGTACCACATAGCAAACCATCCGTGATGGATCAGTAACATAGATATGCTCATAAGTATCATGTCTCAGCTTAAGTTTGATGACAGACAGGCTGAGCTGAGTTTTTGTAAATGACAGCAATTCCACCATGAGCTTCATCTCTTCCACGTGGTGCATTCATGAAAGTATAGCCTGATTGAGTACTCTCATTGATCACCACTGGATCCTCACTTTTCAACTATGTTTCAGTCAGAAACATGTCAATGTTGTTCTCTAAGATGTAATCAGTCAGAAGGAATGTTTTTGTTCCTAAGTGAATGACAATTCCATAGATGAACATTAAGTTTATCATACTTCTCTCTTTTAACAGGCACTAGATTATCAGAGGTAGCTTTTCTCTTGTAAGATGGCAGCCTTCTACTAGAGCTCACAATTACAGGGATTGTGTCGTCATTCCCTCGGCTGTACCTTTGCATACTTCTTTGTATAACCATTTACAATCCTTTCTTGAATATGCCGTCCACCTCTCCTACCTTTCATTTGACATATAATCAACTCCTTCATGTCCTTGATACGAGTATAAGTATCAGGTGATAGATGACAAGATCCTACACATGCCTTGTTACAACCGATCGCAGCGACGCATATGCGTTGATAGTGACATGTGTTCGATGATAAATGTCACAGTCAACGCATAATATCGTAGCTTGAATTATTAACGCATAACGTCGCAAATCTTAACGCATAATGTCGGATCGGTATTTTATTCAGGAATCGAGTTGCAGATAAGATAGGCCTATATCATGTATATGATGGGGCCTATATGTTTTCAGCCAGTAATTTGTTCAGGCTCTGTCATCTTAACGTTTTAGTAAGTGTGATTGGTGGGACAGGCGCGAATGCAGAGGGGGGGGGGCATTATTGAATTAATCATGAAGAAAAGTGGTCACATTTTAAAGAATTATTATTTTATCGTTGTTCATGGCATCTTAGAAAGAGATCATATCGTATTGTAACTCGGAATGTACATTAGGAACAATCATTTTATAACGATAGGTCCGATACCAATTTCCCCCGGGGGAGGGGGGAGCAAGTGATAAATTAAGAACAAGTTAGTACGTAGCGGGAGGGGTCAGAATTAATGCCCGTCCCCGGAAAAAAATGTATTTCTAAAAAAATAATAATCGGGCATTACAATATTTCACATGCATTGGCAACTATTTTCTTTTCTCTTCTAAATAAGGAGAGCCCCTGGGTGGCAAAGAAAAAGGGATAAAGGGGAATAAAATTTATTTTGCATGTTTCACAAAATGGAGTGTGAAGAGCGAGCTTAGTGACTAGGGCGCTGGATCCAACTTTAGGGTCCCTGCTAGAGTCCAGGGGCAGAGCAAGCACACATACGTGTTTATAATACAGTATATAAAGCGAGATTAGGGGTGGGGCGCAGAATGTTTTCACTTTCCCCGATCGGTTGCTAAAAGCCTTTTTTTGCTGTTGGTTAATAGAGGGAGCAGTCCCAACTAAAGACTGAGGTTATAATTACACCTAATTAGCTTTATTCTTACAAACATTTCATTGTTGTTTAATAGAGGGAGCAGTCCCAACTAAGGACTGAGGTTATAATTACACCTAATTAGCTTTATTCGTACAAACATTTCATTGTTGTTTAATAGAGGGAGCAGTCCCAACTAAAGACTGAGGTTATAATTACACCTAATTAGCTTTATTCGTACAAACATTTCATTGTTGTTTAATAGAGGGAGCAGTCTCAACTAAGGACTGAGGTTATAATTACACCTAATTAGCTTTATTCTTACAAACATTTCATTGTTGTTTAATAGAGGGAGCAGTCCCAACTAAAGACTGAGGTTATAATTACACCTAATTAGCTTTATTCGTACAAACATTTCATTGTTGTTTAATAGAGGGAGCAGTCCCAACTAAAGACTGAGGTTATAATTACACCTAACAAGCTTTATTCTTACAAACATTTCATTGTTGTTTAATAGAGGGAGCAGTCCCAACTAAAGACTGAGGTATTAAGTACACGTAATTAGCTTTATTCTTACAAACATTTCATTATTGGTTAACAGAGGGAGCAGTCCCAACTCAACACTGAGGTTTTAAGTACACCTAATTAGCTTTATTCTTACAAACAGGATAAGCTATCTAACATTGCCTAATTGAATAATGAGAGCGCGAAGCGCGAGCTCAACTTTTCGGATATTTGATGCATTTAGACCAAAGCAATGAACATTCTGAGCAGTTGTTGGCAGTATAAGATATGCGACCCCCCCCCCCCTTTGCATCCACACTTGCCCCATCAAACACGCTCTTAAATAAAAACGTCCAGATGACAGAGCTTGCACAAATTAATCAGTGCAAAAATATTTTATGTCATTTTAACTCGAGTCTTGGAGCAAATACCGCTGCGACGTCATGCGTTTAGACTTGCCACGTTATGCGTTGGTATAAAAGCTACATTATGCGTTGGACGAACGCTCTTGGCATGTATGCGTTGGTGCGACATTCCCGACCTTTCGTTCGAGGAGCGTACGCTTATTTAGAACGATAGTTCATTTTGGAAGAGACTTTTGGGCCCGTCGTCATGGTCGTAAAACTCCGTCCTGTAATGCAAATTGTGTGACATGAGATTTTTTTTCGTTTCGCATCTGGAACGGAAACATTCAATCTGCGTTTCGTGTGCAAAATTCTGGTTGCTACTATGGTAACAGCGATATATCTAATTTAGGACGACTTTCCAAATCCAAATTAGGTTCCTCCCAGAGCTCGAGAGGCCGCCCGGGGGACCCACTTCCATTGAATGGTGGATACCAGGCGCGACCACACGTAAAAAGGGAAAGAGTGGGTAAGTACGTTATGTATAGGCCTATATGTAGCGTTATGAGGGTATGGGAAACAATGATTTAAATACTGAAAAGGGATATATTTCCACTACTTGTAGGGTGTCACAACTTGTTGAGAGATGCATTTTCATAATCTGGAAAAGACCTTCCCTTGTTTCGGGTGCTTTTCGAAACCCCATGGTCGCGCCTGGTACCCACTCATCAATGGAAGTGTACCCCCGGCAAACCCCCCATTTCTGCGGGAAAATAAAACATACTGCCCATTACATTGTGTGCTAGAGGCATATCGTTTATGTAGGAGGTGCAGGCAAAAGAAAAAAAAAAACTCTGCAAATTTAGACGGTTTATGGCCTGTTGCATGATGTGTACATGTCAACGCATGGGAAATGATTCGGCTTGAGAGGTGATCTGACTCATGGAATCAATGATGACAATCCTTCTCCTGCAAAATGTAAATGTTAACTAATTTGGTATGAGATCAATTTTGTTTGTAATGATAATTTTAGTACATTTAGTTATGATTCATGCCAAAAACTTTATCAATATACTATGTTATGTTATGGAAAATGTATTATATACGAATGATGTAATTGCAGAAGTAAACGATAAAATCAAAATCAAATCAAAATCAATTGCCAGTGATCCACAAATAATGCACATTAAATGCAATATCGATTCGATGGACTGTAATGATCTATATCTAAACCTTAATTCGGTAAGTTTTTCCTTACTCAATATGTACTCGATTTGTTTGAAAAACCACTTTCTTATCCATGTCATAATCTACATTTCGCATGTCTCCAGCCAGCTGGAGTCATAGCCATGATACAGGAACATTCCCGCCGCGAGCTTCGGCAGGCAAATGGCATGGCATGGCATGCTGGTGTCGTATGAAAGAGCTTTGCACACGAAAAGCAAGATCTATAGGGCCTGTAACACAAAGCTTGGCAATGATTGTAAAACAGTTTTGTACGTTTGATTGTATTGACTGTAATGTATAATCAATCTAGAAATTCGAGTCTATGATTAATCGTTAACTTTTGAGTTACCCGACCTAATCTCGCGGTGTAGAGATGTGCGAAAGGTGCCTATTATCGGTTGTAACATGCCTTACATTGGCGACAGATGGGCACATTGACCACACCTTCAAAAAAAGGTTTTCCTTTTCTTTCCAAATTTTCCTCCTTCTTCTTCTCCTTCCTTTTTGTTCTTTTTCGTCTTCTCCTTCTTCTTTTTTTTCTTCTTCCTTTTCGTCTTCTCCTTCTTCTTCTTCTCCTCATCTTCTTTTTTTCTTTTCTCCTTCTTCTTCTTCTTCCAATAATAATACATACATAAAATTTATAAGGCGCTTATATACTACGGGCGTTTCTAAGCGCACTGTTTGTTTACAAATTTTCGGCATTACTCCTAATTGTTTAAGATCGGTATTACAGAACGAGTATACTCGATCTATAATGAAAATCATAGGTCAGAAAAAAGGAACCAGTGAGATTGGAACCCGCCATCTACTGGTTTCCGGGCAGCGACTTAACCACCAGGCTATTCTGGTTCACGGCTAAGCCACGATGAACTGGAATTCAAATACCCTTGATCCTCTTCTTTCTGACTCATTAGTCTCCGAATGCCGTCCCTCGTGGACAATAGATAGTAAATGGCGAGGCTTTAATAGGAGGAAATTATAATTTGTTAAAAAATTTTCGGCATTACTCTTATTTGTTTAAGATCGGTATGCTCGATCTGTAATAAAAGTCATAACTCATAAAAATTTGGTACCAGAGGGATTCGAACCTCTCATTTACCGCTTTCCGGTTAGTGACTTAACCACGAGGCTATTCTGGTTCACGGCTATGACACGATGAACTGGAATTCAAATACCCTCGATCCCCTTCTTTCTGACTCATTAGTCTCCGAATGCCGTCCCCCGTGGACAATAGATAGTAAATGAAGAGCCTTTAATAGGAGGAAATTATAATTTGTTTACAAATTTTCGGCGTTACTCCTATTTGTTTAAGACCCGTATGCTCGATCTGTATTAAAAATCATAACTCAGAACATTTTTGAACCAGTGGGATCCAGTGGGATTCGAACAAATAGGAGTGATGCAGAAAATTTTTAAACAAATTATGATTTCCTCCTATTAAGTGCACTGTGTTCTGTTGATGGCTTATACTTGGGATTAAAGAAAAATACATCTATAGACTCAAACCTGGGGAGAGTTCACCAATATTTTTGTCCGACAAGATGGCAGATCCGACAATTTTCCTTGGTTTTGATTGGTTGAGCGGTAATGTTACTATGGTAACTGTCGGATAAAACGGGATTTTTTGGAATAAACGTCTGACAAGTCCTTTCATGAAACGCTTCCCTGGTGTTCACCTCCAGACCGATCCACAACTGTGAATCATTTATCAAAGAGGTTGGTTTTGAGTAGGATCTTGAACTAACAGAATTTGCACCATGACTGTGCGAAGGGATAGCTTATTCCAAAGAGAAGGGGAATTGAAGAAAAAGTGCAGTCATCACACTTTGTAGAGGTTCGAGGTCCCGGAGTTAACTGCATTGTAGACGATGAACAGAGAGGTCTTCAGGCGGTATTATAGCGTAAAGAAATAAGATATTTTGGGGATTGGCCATTGATAATTTTGAAGAAGCCTTCTATTCCAACAAAGCATCATAATAACATGACATAATACATTAATAATTATGTGTATCCACTGAAATATCAATGTGGAAAGAAGTTTCCCTACCACTTTTTCTCCAAAAAGAAACAAAGAAAAAGAAAGAAAGAAAAAAAATAATAAGGAAAGGGAATGCTTATAGCAACTTTGTGGAATGCGCTTTGTGATTCTATGAGATACCAAATTAACTTAGATTTTCTCTTAAGAGACACTTATAAAACAATTCAATTATTTCCAAGTGAAGTCAGTGTCCAATAATGGAATTGTACGAATGATAATGATAATAATAATAATGATAATATTTATATACCGCTTTTTATTAGAGTTTGTTTTTAGGCAATTTTCATTGCAATTATTATTAATCCGGTCATTGGATCCAGATATGCCTTCTTCACTCCCTAGCGAGCATTTCAACAAGAGTTCCAAGACTCAATTGCTGGGAATGCTATATAGACTTTCGCATCCTACCGGGTACCCATTTAACACCTGGGTGGAGAGTGGCAAAGTGTGGATTAATAATAAGCCTTGCCAAAGGACGCTAGGCCGACAAGGCCGTGGTGGGATTCGAACACACGACCCTCTGATTGCAAGGCGAGAGTGTCATAGCCGCTACACTACGACGCTTCCACGAATATAAATATGAACCTTGTGTTTCAGCTTTTTTCCGTTAAAAAAAAACATTCATATAGTATTACCCAACGAATAAGGACATTCAAGCTGCTCCGCGTGAAGCGTTATACAATAATCAAGTATTATTATCATAACCATTATTAGCCAACTGCGTCCATGATGGCCATAACTAGGTAGATCTTGCGTGTCAGTGTGCCTAAACATGCTAAAGATGCCCTCCAAATCTCTTTCATTCTTCTCAAGGAAACTATCATTCTCCTTACATTGCGTGCTCAACCTAATGAAAAGGCTGTAATGGTTACAGTCCTCATGAAAAAAAAACATGCGAGTACGTGACCGATAGCGTCTACCGTAATAATAATTACTGATTTAAACAAATTTTTCTGCAAATTCATAAATCTTAGGATTTTGTGGTTTGAAATCGAATTAAGGAAGGGTAAATAATTTAATGCTGAGTCGCCGTTGTATATGATTTCAGAAAGGACGTAATAGTCGTATATAAATTAATTAGAGTACGCCTTCATTTTCGTTTGCAAAGTCAGTCTTTTTAACTCAAAATGCTTAGCAAAAGAGCAGCCTACTAGGTATACTTGAGTAATCATATCGTTTTTGAAATGAGACCAAAGTGTAAGGTTTTGGAGATACTACTTTATTAATAATTATTTATTCAAACACGTTCGTTCGGAATAACATCATCAGAAAAACATGTTTTGATCAATTGCCCTTGCTCTACAAACATACTTGTAGATGAATATAGGACTACTCTGTCTATAAATAAACAGATAATAGTAATAAATATATTAAATCCTCCTTGTGTATGATGTTAATTCATCGTCACGTCACTGTCACCTTCCATGGCGCGAAAGGTTTCTTATGAGGTTGATTTTCCTTGTCAAATAGGTTATTGTGCAGCTAAATAGTAGGTATTTATACATACATATACATACATGATATATATATATATATATATATATATATATGAAACTTTGTTTTTAAGAGTGGTTTGTATGCTCATACCCTCACATTAACTCAGGGTCTTGTGTTCGAATCCCAACGCGGCCTGGCGTCCTTTTTGGAAGGCGTTGATCCACTCTTTATTAATATCTGACCCTGTCTATCTCACATGCATATGGATTTAATGTGGTCAATACATAATTACCACGGATAAGATGTGTTTATTTTTCCATTTCATCAAATTAAACCTACAAAATGATTGAAAGCTCTATTAATAATATGAACCAGACTTGTAAATCAGAATCATAGATTCTTGAATAATCAACAATAGCGAAACTCGGGCAACATTATAGGGAGGATTATATGTACGGTGCACTAGCGATTAATGCAGATATTGCTTTTCGTCATTGCGGACGAACTTGCATAGAAGACAATCTATATTGATGTTTCTTGCCAATTATTAAAAAAAGCATACTCAACTGATAGGACAATTTTATCTGTAGATGTATTCATTGATTTTGCATTAGTGTAAATCCTTTAGAAACGCATAGTCCTCTATCGATTCGCTCTAAATTTAAATGGATTTTTTTTAATTACACATGAAAGATAGGAAAATTGATCTATTATACTTAGATGTATTCGGGGTTTTTTTTACATTATTGTAAATCCTTTAAAAGCGCATGAGCTCTTTTTCGATTTTCTCTAATTTCAAATGGAATTTAAAACAAGAATTGCACTTATAAGATAGGACATCACTCTATTATATTCACATGCATTCATTGATTTTGCATATGTGTAAATCCTTTAGAAACGCAGAGTCCTTTTAAAATATGCTCTACATTTAAAAGAGATTACATCATATTGGGCGAGGTTTAATTTCTATTTTCCACAAAAGTTAGCGCCCAAAAGAGAGATAGATAAGATACATGGAAGACAGAGAAAAGCGCGGGAAGACTCAGAGAGATAGAGATTGCTAGCATTGCTCTTTCATTAGCGAGTTTTTCTTAATCGCAACAGGGGTGAACTACTACAACATAGTAAATCTATTGAAAATGCCCGCCAAATCACAATGGAGAGCTTACAGGTCTTTGTCGAACATGAGCGAACAGGGGCAGCAGGGTCCCGTAACACAAAGGTTAGCGATTGATCGCTAATTTCAAAGAACAATTCTGATTGGTTCATTGTCAGTATACTTCGCAAAATGCGCATGCAACGAGGTTATTGATTGGTCATTTCATTCAGCGATTAATCGCTAACCTTTGTGTTACGGCGCCCAGATCGTCCTAAGATTCAGAGCTGACAAAAAATGGCAAATAAATCGTTTGTTCAGAGTTCAGGACGGACAATGCTGTTTCGATTCACTGATTTTCAACAAAAACTCTTTTGTCATGAAGGGCTTTTTACAATAGATTTTCTATAATACTAAATAGGTTCATTATTGCGGATTGAAATAATCACTAGAGGGTATTCATTTGTCTCGCAATCTACTATGGTCAA
The DNA here is from genome assembly GCF_018143015.1 of Lytechinus variegatus. Lineage (NCBI taxonomy): Eukaryota > Metazoa > Echinodermata > Echinoidea > Temnopleuroida > Toxopneustidae > Lytechinus > Lytechinus variegatus. The sequence continues at coordinate 9,602,869 of NC_054748.1, read as the reverse complement.
CAAGGAAATTCGTGATCACTCTCGCAAAAAGTGTTCACTGGCTTTCTAGGAAATTCGTGATCACTCTCGCAAACTCCTGACCAATCGCACAACGGATCAGCTAGTGCCCACCTATTGTTCTCGCGTTCGTGCGTACGGTCTTGGAGATAAGTATAAATAGAGTACGATATCAGACAATTTTCGTCACTTGATAAAGAGTCGAAAGCTCGTGAACTTGTAAGCTAGTGAACACATTTTGCGAGAGTGATCACGAATTTCCTAGAAAGCCAGTGAACACTTTTTGCGAGAGTGATCACGAATTTCCTTGTTGACCATAGTAGATTGCGCGACAAATGAATACCCTCTAGCGATTAGATTTTCTATGTTTCAGAAAGTGTGAGTGTAGTGGATGCAAAATCTTCCTATTAACACAATAAGCCTGTAACACACAGCTTAACATTAGATAACGGGGCTGATTATTGGCATCGTTTACATTAGTTACTTTGCATGAGATCAATTATAAAAAAATCAACCCCATTGTCAATTGCTAGCCTTTAATATGCTACAGGACCATATCGTAATAAAAAAACAGAACATGATTAATTCTTCCACAAAGATTGTGATTTGATATTTTATTGGACAATAGTTACAATGAGGAATATGTAAATTCACAAGAATCTCTGTAAGTAGTATTCCATTCAAATATCACTGGATATCTCATATTGGTGTGTATATCAACACCAAAATGTTCAGATAGCACTAAACACCATCCCACATTATACATCATCAACAATTTCATGTGTAAATGGTATTACATCATACCTCAGAATGTTTTAACCAACCCCCAAAGTTGGTTTAAAAAGAAACTACCCAATTATTGGTTTTAAAAAATTCCCAATTCATATTGCAAGCAATTTTGTTTTTACAGTTGGTCAGTTCATATTTTAACCAACTTATGGGTTGGTTAAAACATTCCTGACAGTGTATACATGTGTGTGTTCACACTTCTTATACACCTAAGGTATGTTATATATGATTGTCCTATAAATGAAGAGCACAGCACCTTGCAGTGTGAACAGAACATGTTCACACAATTGGTTACAACACTGGATTCATTGTATTGTTCTTACAATATGTTTACATGTATCTTCATAATGTGAACACTTTATGAACACTGTGCAATGCATGTACATGTATATTAACTCCTTATACACACAGTGTAGTCATGCATGATAAGACAGTGAGGAGTTTGTTTTTATACAATTACCATGGCATAAGTCGATCTGCCACAGTGTGGACATACAAGACATACACAAGTACAATCTTACAGTGTATTAATACACAGCATACACAGTGTCCTGCCCTGTTTATCACTGTGATTACTTGTACGTGTACACAAATCATGTTCAACAATATGAACACTGTCAATGAAAATATGCTAACCTCTTTCGTGACACATCCACAATGCAAAAGTCACAATGGGTGTATTACCCACATATTGTACACTCACAGTGTGGATGCATACGGTATATCCACAACAGTGGATAATGAAAGTATTCTGCACTCTTTTCATGACACACCCGCATTGTGTAAAACACTGTGGTTGTGTCTCACACATGTATAGTACATCACACTGTGGATACATTAGGGATACACAGTATGTACACACCGATGAACATGACCACACTGTGAATAATGGAAGTATTATCAAACTGTACAGCGCTATGTTCTTCACTTATGTGCAATATGCCCTAGCTGAGCAAATAATGCATCACTGTGAACTCGACATATGATTAAAATACATCCTTCTACCATATTACAATGTCGCTACACTAGTATAAAAGGTAATTCTGATGATTTCTAATCTTATATAATGCTATTTTAAGGCCAGAAGGGCACAAACTGTAAATCAGTTAGAGCAAGAAGGACTTTGTGGTAAAATGATTGTTTCAAACCTACATGTATCAGTTAGGTTCACATAAAGTTATTTGCTGTACATTAACTAAGATGCTACAAAACGTTCCGAGTGTAAAAGGGGTCATATGGAAAGACTACATATGTCAGAGAGGAACGACTCGTGTTGCAAGCGTACATATATCAATACAATATATACAAATAAATATATAGTACAGTCATTTCAATAATAAGCAACATTCTTGGCATTTCTTGCACAGCTGAATTATTGAAATTGAAGCTAGCAGCAAGCTTTGGTTGCATAATGGTGGAATTATAGGAAAAATTGAGAAACAAAAAATATCACATGACAGATAACATGAGAACGAACTGAGCACCCATATTTTGTTTCTACACAAAACCATTAATAAAAATGTGTAATGCCACATAAACCAAATTAATACAAAGGCTTAATAGCACAAATTGAATTACATAAGTATTTTATAGCAACATGGAGAATGACAATATCTTTTTCATAAGGTAATGGATAAATTTGAAGGGGGTGTTTCACAAAAATTCAAGTATGACTTAGAGTCGCACTTAAATGCTGACGCGTACAGGATATCTAAATCGCAATCTTATTGATGGATACGCGGAAATGCACATCGTTGTTTTAGTATGACTTAGAGACAAAATTAAATTCTGAGTTGCGTACGGTATAAAAAAACATTACCGCATTGTTCAAATCATACCTAAAGAATGTGCACTACTGCGTATGAATCAATGAGAATTTGCATTTCACAATCATGTGCACATGCGTATCGCATATGATTCAAGTCATACATAGTGTATGCACCTCTTCCACTCCCTGGGGAGTTTTCCCAAGCCTAAATATAACAGGATAAATTGATCATTGTGGGATGGCAACACCAGATGAATCCATACATTTCATAAATATGGCCAAAATAGCTCCACCAAAGTCTAAAAATATTCAAATCCCGACAAAACAAAAAACATTCAAAGAATACGTTATTTATGGACTCCTCAGGAAATTTTTTTGGGGACATTTTCAAATTTATCCCTAATAAGAGACTGACCTTCCTTCATCGTGTGGGTTGTCTGGTTTCTATAAATATGTTAATAAGAGAGAAAACTTATGTAATTGCTAGAGATGAAGTCTTATAAAAACTAGGTTAGAGAAACCCTATTAATATCTAACATATCAGGACGAAGGTCTGATTTTGATTTCTTGGTAACTATGAAACACAATCTAAATAAAGTGTGAATGAAAGAAAAACGATATTAACCACCCTTGCAACTTTTCCAATCTCTGATTATATAAGGCTGTCAAAGATTTCTTTTTGGTTGTTCCTAATTACAGGCCAATCTGAAATTGTCTTTTGTTTTGCAACTCCGATGAGAAATTCACGCAGGAAAGTCACGCAATGTACTGGTGACAATTGAAGCTCAGAAAAAATATGTATACAGAATAAAAGAACAAAATAAATTTGATTTCTCTTTAAGATTAAACCTTGGAAAGATTAACTACATGTATGTTATTCCCAAAACTAATTAAAGAAATTAATGATATTACATTGAATCCTGACTAGACAAACAATACAAGCATTTGGACATGCCTTTTTCAAGAACTTGTGTGCCTAATTAAAAGTAACATTGTGCAAACGGAATCTAAGGTCAATATGCTTTCCTCCTTCAGACATGTTTTAAATATTGTACATTAAAAGGTCCAGAATAACAGGAAATCACAAAATCTAATATGCCAGATTACCACAAATTGTAATGACATTAAATTGATAACATTGATATACATGTATAAGCCAGTTCACTGTTAGCTGATGATCAACTTTTCTCAAATGACCTTGCAATTTTTCATTAGGATGAGCACTAACATTTTCGAATGAAGATGTTGTGTAAGTTTTCCCGGCAAAGCATTCAAATTCTACAAATGAAAGGTATTGTATAGAGCAGGTGACTAGAATAGTACATCAGGGGTAAAGTTTTTTGAAATCTGGTAGTTTTTATTGTCTGCTTCTGGCACATTTTGACTATAGTTTGGGCTACTGTCAAAAACCAGTGATTATGAAGACTTTGTTTCTCTTCAGCTTGGACTTGATGAAAAGAATATTTTAAAAGGAATACATGAATTTAATCACAAATGCCTATGTCAGTGAATTTGAAAACCACCTTCATGGTTTATCTTAAATGACCTTTTACTGCTCGTGTGCAGTTCACAACCGCGAACAGGCTTATTATCAAATGTTTAACCTGACTTTGGATTTTGCCTTGAAAAACAAGCATTAATGAAATGCAGTCAAACCTGCATTAGGAATGTCTGTATATCAAAGGGGGGGGGGGTATTTTCACAAATATTTAAGTATGACTTACGAGTCTCACTTAAAGGACAAGTCAACCCCAACAAAAAGTTAATTTCAATAAAAAAAGAAAAATCTGACAGGCATAACACTGAAAATTTCATCAAAATCAGATGTAAAAATAAGAAATTTATGGCATTTTGAAGTTTCACTTAATTTCACTAAAACAGTTATATGCACATACTGGTCGGTATGCAAATGAGGAGACTGATGTCATCCTTTTGTATTTCTTTATATGAGATATTGTAAATTTCTTCTCATTGTCCTGTAAAACAAAGTTTTATATCTTCCTTAAATGTGGAATTACCATTGTTTTAACATTGTATGGTTGAGTCAAGTTGGTTCTTATTGTCAAATCTGTAAAAATGGAAATATTGTACAATTCAAACAATAAAAAACGAAAGAAATAGTGAGCGGGGGGACATCATCGACTCTCTCATTTGCATGTTGCTGAGTTGTGCATATAACTGTTTTGTGAAAAATAAGCGAAACTTTAAAATGTCATAACTTTCATATTTTACACCCGATTTTGATAAAATTTTCAGCATTATGCTCATTTAATTTGTCTATATTGATTCAAATCATCTTTTTTCTGGGGTGGACTTGACCTTTAAACTTCCAGTTGCCACCTGTGTAAAAGGCAGCACCACATTGGTCAAGTCATGCTAAGAGGGAGCACTCTACTGCATATTATACAAAAAGCGAATAGGCATAAGTGCGATGGTGCGAGATTTTGCATGAGGTGAAAGAAAGATGCTATATTCAACAAGGTGTTAGCCGAGTTGAATAAAGCATCTCTTTCTTTCACCGAATGCGAATCTCGCACCATTGCACAAATATCAATATTTGCTCATTGTGTTGTACAACGCCTCAGAATCTAGCGAAATATGAACAAAACAAAGAGTTTTTCCCTGCAGTAATCTATGGAGGGAGCAAAAATATTGAAAACGAAAAGCAAAATCCCCCCAGCGTACATGACCTTGGGCAGCATTGCGCATTTAGCCAGCAGGCTTCTACGCGTTTAATTTTACTGAGGGCAATCAACTGAATGGTATTGTAACGTCACCTCCTAAAACTGTGCAATGGCACATTTTGGATGGGACGTCTTCTGTGCAACTGTAAAAAATGTTTATTTGCTTGTGTACAACAAGCTAAGTACATGTAGGTGTTGTACGTGTACAATACATTTTGGATGGTACATGTACGTGTGCACCGGTAAAAATGTTTGACATTCTGCCTCCCATTTACTTGTGTACAACAAGCTAAGTAGGCATTGTACAATAATCAATAACATTGTGCTGTTCTCCTGAAAGTGGCATGCCCTAATTCAAGTCAAAAGCTTTTTAATAATAATAATAATAATAAATTGGTTCTTATATAGCGCATAATCAATGGAAATTGCTCTATGCGCTTAGTACAAATTGCTCTCCAATATTACAGTTACACTACAACAAAAATAAATATGTTTTAAAATTTCTTTTAAAAGATTCAACAGAAGTACATGATCGAAGGTGAATTGGTAAACTATTCCATATTTTGGGACCGCAAAAATCAAAACTAGCTTCCCCCCCTTTTGAAACAACTCTAGGAATTTGTAAAATTGTAGTGTCTTCACAAGAACGAAGTCTATAATGTGGCCGGTGTGGGTATCTAAGTAAACTATAAAGGTATTCAGGTGCCATTTTATGCATACACTTAAAAACTAACAGTGCAACTTTGTAAGATATTCTTTTGTCAGCAGGTTTGTAAACGTTAGATAGGGAGAGCTGTTTGCATTCTAAAGTAATATGCACTGTTTCAGTAAATCATACACATCAATTTTAATAATTTTTTAAAAATAACGGTGGGTCACTTTACCATCCTGAACATTTCTTAATATTCAAGAAACAAATATGGAAATCTACAACAGAAATATACAACAGAGGTAAGCTTAGATTATAACAAAAAGGGTATTGTCAGAAGAAACAAAAATTGCACATAAAAGATGAATATTTCAATAATGATGATTATTTTAGGATGACAAAAGTCAGATGATGAAAGCTTTTATTTCAGTATATAATGGGGGCAAACAGAACTTCCATGTATCACCAAATAAAAATGCAAAAAAAAAAATATTGGATTACGAAACGTGAAACTTGCATAAGGTCTTGACCCACTCTCAAAAAGAGTTGCCATCGATCCTATCAATAATAACTATTGAAGTTGCGATTAGTCCAATCTAACTCAACCAAAGAAAGCCAGCAAACACAATATCTAGACTGTAGAAGTCTGTGTACAGTGTTTGTTATTTTAAGGTTTCTTTAACATCAATGTGTACTGGGGCCCGTTGCAGAAAGAGTTGCAATCAATCGCAACTCAAATAATTAGGCGTAACTTGATTTTTAGCCAATCTAAAGCACGCATTTGGGACTTGCGATTGATTTTTTGGCTTGCGTTTAAACACAACTTCGTTTTGTTTTCATGATGAATGTTTTGTTTTTATGATAAATGGAATAAATGCTATCAAATCTAAATCTAAAAATCTAACTCTTTCTGCAACGGGCCCCAGATGCATGGACTCTTGTCTGAACTGATTGCACCTTCCTGTTTCCAAAACATAGGCTGGGTCCCTTTCCAATATGAAGACATATGAATTATATATTGTATTGTTCTACTGCTCTATCAATTCATGCATGTTTCACTCTGATGAGTACATGTCAAAACGCTTCGGTATACCTGCTAGAATATATTGTGGAGCGTTGTGGCCCAGTGGATTAGTCTTCGGACTTTGAAAAAGAGTGTCGTGGGTTTGAATCCCAGCCATGGCGTAATTTCCTTCAGCAAGAAATTTATCCACATAGTGCTGCACTCGACCCAGGTGAGGTAAATGGGTACCTAGCAGGAATTTACTCGTTGAAATGCCACCGCGCTGTAAGAGGCTGTGGGGCTAAAGCCAGGGTAATAATATCCAATTAAGCAGATAGGGACGCATTTGGCAGTGATATGTGCTAAATAAGCATGTTGATATTATTATTACTATCATTATTATGAACTTGGCGCAGGGCCCCTAATACAGTGAAAGTAATTGTGGATAGTAGGCATCAAAAGAAAAAAAAAAAATAGGCAAGAAATGGGGCGAACACAACATGGTAACGGTGGGAGATATGAACCTAACAAATGTCTGAGTCATGTCTTGTGGGGAGATCTCCCTTTCAGCAACTTCAACGCTCCAATTTCAGTGTATACATGTATGTCACAGTGGGGTATGATTTAATGCCCCAGTAAGAAATGCTCAGTGGGAATTTTGCTCAGTACCAATCTTCCCAATTTAACACACACAAAACAATATGAATTGTACGAATGCGGCAGCAGAAAACTAAAAGACCGGACAGACTTTGCGTAACGAAACCTTAGGGTGGATGCATGTACTTTGCAGATGCATAATTATTCATAACTCAGACCCTGCAAAAAAAATCATATGTAGTAATATTAACAAAGGTTTTTTGAACATTCTATATTGCATAACATAAAAAAAATGGACAGCATTATTTCAACCAAGTCCTGAAGAGGTAAATAACAATTGCACACAAAATAAGCAAACACAAATCAATAAGCATAGAACAGTCGATGGGCAATATTTCATGCGTAAACCCTGTGTTATATATACAATGTAAGGTATTGCACAGTTAAAAATCCCAGACACTTTTAGCATTCATGAAACTGAAATTTAACCTTGTACCTCAGACTTTTATGTACAGCCGTTGAGAACATGGGAATAAATAAATAATGTTGTCTGTGTCCGCAAGAGTACCAATACCATACAGTGCGTTCCAGAAAAAAAATTAATGATGGTTTATCATAACTTAATCACAAATACAATAGACAAATAACCTTTCAATTTAAAGCTTAGAATCCCCTTTTCCACCTGCTATAGATTAGAATAGTCCTTGTTCAGCCATGACTGACAGAAAAATAATTTGAAGAAAGGATAGTAAAAAGTCAAGGATGGTATCTGAATTTCAAAAAGAGAATTACATCTATAAAAAGTTTCATATCTGCTCTCTTATTTAATACCTCAATTAAAAAAAATGCAAAGGAATAAGTTCTCTTTCTTTAAAACTGTGCTTGCATTTCCATTATATTATCTTTTGATCAAATTTATGATTAACCAGTCAATATTGATTGGTTTCAGTTTTTTCTGGGACACACTGTATAGAAGGAGTTAAATTAGATTGGATTGTTCATTTGATTATGACTCTTTTTGAAAAAAAAAAAAAAACAATGTATCAATTATCAATGCCTATTACTTTTCATATTTAATGAGCATTATCAGTAAACCTGTTGAGTGCTTAATCCTGTCATTCCTTAAGACTTTGTAAAGAGATCACCAGATTAAAGTAAGAAACCCATTACATAATATCCCTTTTTTGTTTACAAAATAATGCTATCAATTAACAGAAGACCATTTTATAATAAATGGAAATGACATAGCATCAACATTTTCTTTAGTACTTTAGTAGTTTAGTAAAAGACCCTCACAAAACAACAACGCATTATATGCAGCAATATAATATCATACTTTAATATGTAGCAATATTGAGAATGGTTTGTTATTTGGTCCATTCTTTGAAAAGAGAGAAAACATGGAATTCAATTTTATCCTGCAAACAAATGAACATTATAATGCAAAACGGAAATACCCAATATTCTTTAGGTAACATTATCTGGATAAATATGACTTATTGAAATGCAACTGTATGCTCAGTAACAAATGTAATTTGCATACGTAGTTGTGATCTGGTGGTTAAGACTCAAGCCTTTCAAACTGAGGGTCAGGAGTTCAAATCCCAGCCATAGCATAATTTCCTTCAGCAAGAAATGGATCCACAGTATGCTGTACGCAATCTAGGTGAGGCAAATAGGTACCAGCATTGGGTATTTTCTCAAAAAGCAATGAGCAAAGTAATCAGTACACTAGCTTGGCCAGTGTATTAGGAGCACCTCTAGCACCTAACAAGGTGGATATTTGCACAATATAAATACCCTATATTATTGTTATTATATAAAGAGGTTCCATTCATAAATGTGTATGATGTCTCAAGGCCACTGCACACCTTGAGACTGTTCGTGATCTGATTTTGGTACAAATCACATTTTGCTCATTTTCTGAAAATGTAAATGGAACATATTATTTTGAGGTTTAAATTAATTTAAAGAATACTAATATAACCGTTTTAAAAGATTGCAAGCCTTTATTTTGGAGTGAAGGCCAAATTAGTTTCAAATTGTAGCCAATCATACAACTGCTATGACGTCATTACGACTACATATTAAATTCCCTTTCATTCTAAGGATGATAGCATAGTCACAGATTTCAAGATAGGTATTCGTACAGTTATTTAGAACATTAGACAGTAAGATATTCCAATTCTCAATGTTAGCATCAAATTCTACAACATTTTATTCTGAAATTGGGTCACGGACCAATCGTACGGGGTGCGGTCGCCTTAAGGTATACCATATAGTTTTTGCCAGATAGTGGACTAATCTTCAAGAAATTAAAAAAATTCTTAGTATTTCTGTCAAGTCTATGACTTCTGCATACTTTATTGATTCTGGAATATCAATGGGAATTTCAACTAGAACAGATAAAATACTGGGAAAGGATTACTAATGGGACTATTTGTACACTACAAAGGTGATGCTTTTGGCTTGAAATATGTTGAAAAAGTAGAAATCTTTTGTCCAAAAAAGTTACCTCTAAGACTGTTGGTTTCTATTATATTCAAGCATTGTATCCGTCATGATTCATTCCATTTGCTGTCGGAATTCTTTTACACTCTATGAACATGGCAGTTTGCTGGTGGCAGAAATGCAATGAAAAATATATACGCAAGATTGCAATGTCTAATGAAAAGAAATGAAGCATTCCCTTTACACTTTCCAAATAAATGATGTTTGGCCATCCAAACAAAATACTTTTTTTGGCAACAACATATGCTACAGCAATAGTATAAAAATCACATACTATATCAAAAAAGGAGAAATGAAAGCAACACATACTATCATGATAAAAAAATTAACAGCAGACACAAAAACAAGTATGTGGGGCTGCATCAGCAAATGCTATTTGATACTTGACTACAGGCACGATCCTTGGCAGCGTCGGCCATCAGACCTTCTCTAGAGACCGACCGGCCGTCTGAAAAAACCTCATCGCCGTCGTCTTCGCTGAAGGAGGGATTGACGGGGCGGGGTGAGACGGCGTAGTCGACACTCGTTGAGGAAGAGCTCCCCGTCGAAGATGACCGGATGGGGCCGGGAAGCGATTCGGTTGAGTTGACGCGGGAGGATGACAGACGGGTTTGGATGAGTTCAACCAGCCGACGGAATCTCCTGATTGGACCTAGACGAAAGAAAAATCAACATTATGTTAAAAAAAGAAAATGCTTTAAGTACCATCCCTTACCAAATCAATCTGGTCTATAACAATAATAATAATAATAGCAATCACATGCATCATTTAATAATATGGAGCACTTAATACAATGTTTTGAAGTGCTGCATACTTTTACCCTGGTTTTTTTAAAACAGCTACTCTAGACTAATGGTGATATGAAGGCCTGTGATATGACATGAATCACCGGTGTGTAGTGGTTCTTTCTCTCATCTTCATCATCATCATCCCCATCATCATCATCATCATCACCATCATCATCATCATCATCATCACCATCATCATCATCATCATCATCACCATCATCATCATCATCACCATCATCATCATCATCATCACCATCATCATCATCATCATCATCATCATCATCATCACCATCATCATCATCACCATCATCATCACCATCATCATCATCATCATCATCATCACCATCATCATCATCATCATCATCATCATCATCATTATCATCATCATTATCATCATCATCATCATTATCACCATCATCACCACCACCACAATCATTATCTTCATTATCATCATCATCATCAACATCATCATCTTTATCATCATCATCATCATCATCACCATCATCACCACCACCACCAAAATTATTATCTTCATCATCATCATCACCACCACCACAACCACCCTCACCATAATCATCATTATCATCATCATCACAATCATCATCATCATTATCACCATCATCATCATCACCATCATCATCATCATCATCATTATCACCATCATCATTATCATCATCATCATCATCATCACCATCATCATCATCATCATTATCATCATCATTATCATCATCATCATCATTATCACCATCATCACCACCACCACAATCATTATCTTCATTATCATCATCATCATCATCATCATCTTTATCATCATCATCATCATCATCATCATCATCATCACCATCATCATCATCACCACCACCACAATCATTATCACCACAACCACCCTCACCACAATCATCATTATCATTATTATCATCATCATCATCATTATCATCATCATCATCACCACCACCATCACCACCGCCACCACCGCAATCATCATCATCAATGTCACTGCTACATGTATTTGACCTTTGACCTTTACCTGAGATGAGAAGGAAGTGTAGAATATGAACCATGTTGTCCTTGGCGGCCTCGCTCCCGTCAGGGGTCAAGATCTCGACCTGGAACTTGATGGGTTTGGCAAAGACGGCACCGCTTCCAGCTCTCTTGAACTCAGCTTTGAAGGAGGTGGTGGAATGCACGCTGTGGCTCATATCTGGAATCTATTATCGGTGAAAACAAATCAGTGGATAAGATATTAATCAATGAAATCACATGGAAGCATATAATGGGGAGTGTTGTGGCCCAGCGGATTAGTCTCTGGACTATTTATCATTATTAATGAGTTAAAGGGGAAGTTCACCCTGACAAAAAGTTTATTGTAAAAATAGCAGAAAAAATAATAAAAAATATTGCCGAAGGTTTGAGAAAAATTCATCAAATAATTAAAAAGTTATTAGAATTTCAATTATTTGATTTGTGACGTCATATGCGAGCAGCATTCCTACATAGCGAATGGTAAAAAATCAATGAAATGTCATTTTCTCAGAAAATTGAAAATGGTTTTCACTGTAACTTTTGTATATCAATAGACAAATCTTTTCACACCCGATCATGAAAATAAAATAAAATTAAGTCATCAGGAACCATACAAAATTTGAATTTCATACATTTTATATTACATAACACATGGGGCAGCTGCTCGTTTATGACGTCACAAATCCAGAATTTTAAACTCTAATAACTTTCTTACTCTTTAACGGATTTTCCTCAAACCTTCACCAATAATTTTTACTATTTTTCTGCTATTTTTACAACAAAGTTTTCTTCAGGGTGAACTTCCCCTTTAATCAAAGCTGTACATGACATCACTTGACATTTTGATGTCATGTACATACTTCATGATTACAAGATTGAATGGACTTCTCTCTCTCAGTGATTGATAATAATGAATAATCTTATTTTCTGCAATCATTTCTGGCAATCAAAACAAAACACAGCGCACACAGAGGTGTTGTGGCTCAGTGGGTCTGGGGTTCAAATCCAACCCACAGCACTTGAGTCCTTTAGCAAGGCGTTAATCTGCATTTGCCACTCTTCAACCAGGTGTAGTAAATGGATATCCGGTAAATATTGCTTGAATGCTTGAGCGCCCAATCAGGGTAGCCATGCTAAAGCCGGGTTAATAGTATTCAGCGCTTGGAAACATTTGTATTACTAGTAAGCGAGATATAAACGTTGCATATCGTTATCATTATTAGACACTACAGTGACTGTGAAAAATTATTGAAATTTGTACACAATTGCCTTATTAATGCAATATAACATTTTTGCAATGAAAGTGACTGCAGCATTTACTTTCTAGAAATTCTTGTACTTATTCTGCCTTGACTGAACTTACAGATTTTTGTATAATAATTTGTATTCCCTTATAAATGAGATCACTCACTTGCATTCAAAGTGAATACAACAAAATGTTATAAATGATGGTAATCATTGTGCCAATGGATTTGGCTCTCTAGGCATTTCATGCATTTAGATCCCTTCTTGATGCAATCATTTTCTCGCAATCAGATGAATGCAGCATTCAAATTGTAAGTTTCTTGGACTTTTGCCGTCTTGATTGAATGGTTTTGTCTCCCATAGTTTTTATTGCATCAAATTTACTTATTAACATATTCACTATCTTGCCTGCAAATTGAATTTTTTTTTTTACTTATCTGGCATTGATTTAATTTACAAATATGTCCCACACAGATAGTGAAGCATTAGATTCCCTTATTAATGCAATCAAAATGAACGCATCATTAGTAAATTGCTAGAATTTACTAAAAAAATAATTAAAATTGTATCTATTTTGCCTCAAATGAATAGATTGTGGTTTTACAAAGCTAAATGCATTGAATTCCCTTTTAACCCCACGGAGACTGAATGGCCCGAATTCCCAAAGGTGGTTTTGAAAACCATCGGTTGACTACACGGTTTATGTAGATTTTCTGTATAAATTACGCTTATTTACAGCGTATATTAGAAAATGTCCAATGGCGATGCCGTCTTTTGTCACAGTGCGCCAAATTGACGCCTGTTGCCATGGTTACTCACACTACATGTATTTTATTCATGAGTCAACTGTTTGAACAGTGGACTTATAATTCAAATCAGTGGACTCATGAATTAAATAGCATGGATAACCACAGCAACAAGCATCAATTTGGCGCACTGACAAAAGTGCGCGCGCATCAACATTGGACATTTTTTAATAGTCGTGGTAAATAAGCATAATTTATACAGGAAATCTGCATAAACCATGGGTTCATCCGAAGGTTTTAAAAACCATCTTTGTAAATTCAGGCCAATGATTTTGCTATAACACATGCTTTCCATAGACTCCAGCCCACAGATACATGGGTTAGTTTCCAATGGATTAATGATGCAATTAATTTCTTGCATTAAAAATGATTGCAAAGTTTACTTACTGTAAGAAACGCTTGAACTAATTCGGCCTTGATTGAACTGATGGATTTATCTCGAACAGCTATCGACAGCTCCTCATCCACGACCCTTTCTGCTCCCATAAAGCTACTAAACCAAGACTTCTTGGACATTCTGTTAAGGAAAAGGAAAGATAAGTACAAGGCAAGGATGCACTATGTATCTTTTATATTGAGCCATGCAATAGATTTCACTAATCATTCAGACAGATTTGGACCATACAATTTCCCTAGACTGCCCACATGTAATAGAATAGTCAAAATTTGACCTGTTCATATATTTTAAACTGTTGCACCCTCAGACCATATTTACAGACAATTTAATATACTGACCTGAATGGGGTTTCATGAGAATGTTTTGCAATGGAGTAAATAATTGTGTTCCTAAATACATTCATTGAAAGATCTACAGAATCAGTTCTACATATATATTACATGATAGCTTTAACTGGAAATGTCAGTAATGACAATTTTTTTCCAGGAAACAAGATTGGTTCAGAAGAGCAAAATAGTCTATCCAGAACATGTTTTACTCCTTTCCTGTGAAAAATGAAACTAAGATTGCTAGATTATTTCCAGGTTTTGTTGCTTTTCAAAATCATGTGAAAGCAATGATTCATAGAGCGACAAAACAAATTTTGGTGTATACAGAATGCACAGAGTACAATTAGAGTATGGATGAGATCAACACAATAGTGTGGCGTTGTGGCCTGGAGGAATAGCATCCTGACTTTGAGGCAAAGGATCTGAGTTCCAATCGCAGCCACGGCATAATTTTCTTTAAGTGAGAAATTGATCCACATTGTCCTCCACTCATCCCAGATGAGGCAAATGGGTATCTGGCAGGATTTATTCCTTGAAATGCTTGTGCACTGTAAAAGGCTTGCTTGCATATATGCAGGATAATGATTTCCAAATCTAATTGGAACAGCTTCTAGAGAAGTTAAACAGTGCATGACATGCACTATACAGGGACTGAATTTTATTGATATTATTGTTAACTGAATAGGTGTAGAGTGTCGACAAGAAATGCTCAATTTATGACGTTAACCCTTGGTCTTGGACGTTTGAAGTTCTTGGATGTTTAATCTAGGCCTCAGGCAATTAGTCCATGGCCATAGTCTGGCCTTTGACATGGCCTTCGCTTGCACTCAACACTGGTTAAACCATCAAATGCTACAAAAAGAAACAACATCTTCTTACTCTGGTGAGTTATCCGGTGTGAGTGAGAGTTCATCCGGTTCCGCCGGCTGCATCTTGCGTCGATGGAACCTCGGCGATCCTAGGATGGTGTTCTTGAGGCTGTTCAGTCGCGCCCTCCAGGGTGTCGACTGGCCCTGCTGCTGTTGACCTTGCAGTGAGGTCGCAGTCGGGCTGGCTGGAGGCGTGGTGCTGGATCCTGTCGACACCAGGCTGCTACCAGAATGCTGCCTGCAGACCTGCCTAGGACTGTGGGTGGGGGACGCTAGAGGGCTACTGGTCACGCTTCTTGATCTACTGGAGATGGAATATCAAATTGATTCTTTATAATATTACAATAGACAGACAGACAGACAGAAAGATAGATAGATGGTTTATTTGATAAAACTCATACATCATGGCGGCCAAGCCGAATTGTGATGCATTTACATATAAATTAATACATATCATTGAAATGAATAATAATTAATAATTGCAAATATTGTTAAATAGAAATATCAGATAGTATAATCAAAATGTGAATTCATTAATAATTGCAAAGGTTACTATAATCCTTGATGCATAGATAATTGCAATTGGATAATTGTGAACTAGCAGAAATTGAATTGAATAGAAATAATAATGATATCAATTGAATATTTGTATAGCGCACATATCTGTCTATCGATCTGTCGATGACACTCAAGGCGCATAATTAAACACTTTTATAATACAGAAAATCGATTTAATAAATACATAGAAATTAAAAAATTGACAAGAAAGAAAAGACACAATCAGTTAAAGTTAGTAGTCAAAATAAAAAGTAGGCCTAATCCAACAACAATTAAGGAAGTGCTTCCTTCATGAGGTAAGTCTTCACTTTGTTGTGGAATAGCTCTCTTGACTGGCAAGACTTAATATCCAATGGGAGTGATTTCCACAAACGGCGACCAGCAACATAAAAGGATCTGTCACCCCAGGACCTCTTTACCTAGCATGTCAATAATTATCTACTAATTATAGAATATTCTGGGGAGTGCTTCATGAAGCAAAAAATCCATGATCTTCACGGACTAATTGATCTGAGCCAATCAGAATCAAGGATTTCAGTACCTTTCAGTAACAGTTTTCAGTCATAATCACTATTTCTTTCATGAAGTGTTTCATGAAACATTTTGTCAATAATTTCCACTGACTGATTTGCTCTGAACCAATCAGATGCAAGGATTTCAGTAGCTTATAACAGTAGTCAGTGAAATCACGGATTATTTGTTTCATGAAGCACTCCCCAGTAGATGGAAACATCATGGTCTGGTGGTTCAAACTCAAGTCTTTAAAGGACAAGTCCACCCCAACAATAACTTGATTTGAATAAAAAGAGAAAAATTCAACAAGCATAACACTGAAAATTTCATCAAAATCGGATGTAAAATAAGAAAGTTATGGCATTTTAAAGTTTCGCTTATTTTCAACAAAATAGTTATATGAACGAGCCAGTTACATCCAAATGAGAGAGTTGTTGACATCACTCACTCACTATTTCTTTTGTATTTTATTATATGAAATATTTTTATTTTCTCGTCATTGTCATGTGAAATGAAGTTTCATTCCTCCCTGAACACGTGGAATTCCATTATTTTAACATTTTGTGCTTCAGGCAAGGAGGTCCTAATCGTCAAATTCGTAAAAATTGAAATATTGTATAATTCAAACAATAAAAAACAAAAGAAATAGTGAGTGAGTGAAATCATCAACTCTCTCATAACTGGCTCGTTCATACAACTATTTTGTTGAAAATAAGCGAAAGTTTGAAATGTCATAACTTTCTTATTTTACATCCGATTTTGCTGAAATTGTGCTTGTCTGATTTTTCTCTTTTGATTCATATCAACATTTTTCTGAGGTGGACTTGACCTTTAATAAGCGTTTCCTTGGTTCATATTCAACAATAGTTAAATATCCAAACAAATAGATGGATAAATGAATAGATAGATAGATATTCAGGTAGATATAAAGATATATAAATAAATAAACAATTGTTAAGCAAATGAATAGATGAATAAATAAATAAATATACAAATAAATGACCAACAAAAAATAAATACTAAATAAATAAATATATAAATAAACAAATAAATAAATATATGTATCAATCAAATAATAAATGGTTCAAATAAAAATATAATTAATGAATGAATAAATAACAAATGTTCTTAAAACCTTTATTTTTTCTTAAATTCTTTTATGCACTTGAGCATTCTACAGAGTGAATTTGGCATTTTATAACTCACATGTATTATTATCAAATATATAAATGAATTGAATAAATGAAATAAAATAAATAAATAAATGAATCGATTACTGAATAAATAAAAAAGTAATAGAAGCTCACCCTGAGTTGTGATGTGACATTGCTCTCCTGGCCGGTGACATGGACCCATCTCTCGTCATATCAAAAGATTTCCTTTCTGATCTTCTTCTGTGATATGAGTCTACTCTCTTCCTAGGCGGATCAGCTACATATATACGTAATGAATGAAAATCAAATGAAAATAAAAAATCATTGCGGGTAACTGGGACCTTCTGTAGAGTAGTAACCACTAGACTACGGTACCCGCATTTTAAAACTTTGCAACACTTGTCAGAAAAGTTGGCTAAAATATGCTACATTCTTAAACATTCCCCGCCTAATGAGATCTTACATGGAACTTCAAATTCGTATGATGAAATTCCTATGGGAATTTTTTAACATAAAACGGAATAGGCATACTTTCCTAATATGAAATGATAAAAAGAAGAGAAGATTATAAAAAACTTCAAAGCAAGCACAAAT
The DNA here is from genome assembly GCF_018143015.1 of Lytechinus variegatus. NCBI lineage: Eukaryota > Metazoa > Echinodermata > Echinoidea > Temnopleuroida > Toxopneustidae > Lytechinus > Lytechinus variegatus. The sequence goes on along the minus strand of NC_054748.1, from coordinate 9,584,594 downwards.
GTTGGTAAAAGAATTAAATCTCTCATGTGGAATTCGATATTGCCATTATATCCCTTGTGCTGGGATAGATCTACAATGCATCTACAAAAAAATCAATTAACTTTACATTATATTTGAGAGCCATTTAAAAAATGTATGATTTATTTTGAGAAGGACTGTAGTGTTACCTACCTGAATCTGATCTGGTTCTGTATTCTAACTCATCTTCAAAGCTGGGCTTCCTTTGTTTCCTATCCAGCAATAATGAGTAGATCACCTTCTCTGAGTTGTGACTGCATGAATAAAAGACTCATTAATAAAACAAATAATCCACAGGAGAGAGAGAGTCAGTGGCAATGCAGCACACTCAAGGGTATTTACAATGGAGCTACAAGTACAAAGTTCTTACATTACCCTGGGTGCGTTTGCACATCAATGTGAATACCCAAAATGTCTACACTGCCATGAAAACACACATTTTATCCCATGCATTATTTGTTTTATAAAAAAGAGGAAGAAAAGTCAAAATCCCATCAAATTTCTACAAATTGCACAGATAATGCACCACATGTATAACCAAATAAATATCTACCAGTATTATCACCAACATTACAATGTTAAATATTAACATAAATGTGATAACGATTGTTATTATCATCATCATGACTTTAATTGGAGTATAAGTTCTGAACTTACTGTGGCGATAAAAGATTGCGTAGAAGTTTTGGTCTATCTTTGAAGCACCCTAAAGATGTCATACTGCCTATTACATCAGGGTCAACATCTTCATCACCCAAAATTGGAGGTATCTAAGGAAAAAAATAGGATGAAAGATATTGATAAGACAGACCTACAGGTTATGCCTCTTCTTTAAAGATTGATATAATTTCAATTTTGTTACGCCTCACACACTCCTTGTAAATATTTGTAAATAGTTGTGGCACATAATAATTTGTTTGGTTATTTTTCTTTGTGTAATTGTTAGTTTTGACTTTTAAATATTCTTTTATATTTATGTATGTATTTCATATATCCAATGGTGTGACAACAGCTCAAGCATCTGTTTATATTGTCATACCACTGCATGTCTGCAACCTTGGGATAATCAGTTATGTAAATGATCATAACTATATTTCTTTTTATGTTGAATTTAAAGTATTCAATTTTATGTTGATCACACTATGTACATTGTCATTACATGCAGAAACGAATAAATAAATAAATTTATCTTCTCTCCTTTCTACTTTATTCGTTTTCTTCTTTTCCTTCTTTACTTTCTCTTCTTTGCCAAATTTTTCATCTTCTTCTCCTTCTGGTTTATAACAGACTAATGTCTTTGTTGAGTGTTGACGGCCTGTACATTTGTTGGTAACTGCATTGAATTTGAAGAGCATTGTCCAGAGGTAAGACATGGCGAAATGACAAAAAGTCTTTTCAATTAACCTGGTCATGTTAATATCTTTATCCCAACATATAAGTACACTTTCTTGCTTTTTGCTCCTAATTTAGACATCAAGAGGACCTATTAGCCAATGGACACATCCAATTTGTCCATAGCTAGAACTTTGCCACATAAATCTGGATGTTAGTATCACAGAAAAATAATATCAAATGAAGAAAATATGAATTATATAACTCCAAAAATTTTAACCAACACAATCCAATGAAAAGGAAATTGAGCAGATGACTATTAAAGGGGTGGTCCAGGCTGAAAGTATTTATAGCTTAATAAATAGAGTAGAATGCACTGAGCAAAATGCCAAAAATTTCGTCAAAATCGGACAACAAATAGCAAAGTTATTTTGTAAAAACAGTCGTCATGAATATTCATTAGGTGGGCTGATGATGTCACGTCTCCACTTGTTCTTCTGTTGTATTTTATTATATGAAATTAGGTTTATCAAATTTTTTCCTCCAAGAACTAGAAAAATTGGATTGACAACTGATTTAGTGCAATAGATATTCATTGCTGCAACTTATTTCAAGGGAGACATATCATTCACCCAAGTATGAAATAATGAAAAAAATATGTTTTTTTGTTATAACATAAGATAACGGAAAGTGGAGATCATCAGCTAACCTAATGAATATTCATGACGACTGTTTTCACAAAATATTGCTAAACTTTAAACTTCAATAACTTGATCAATTGTTATCCGATTGTGATGAAATTTTCGGCGTTTTGCTCAGTGAATTCTACTCTGTGTATTAAGATATAAATATTTTCAGCCTGGACCACCCCTTTAATCGATTCCTAGATGTCAAGTGAAAGACTTACTTTGATATGGTGTTTCTTTGGAATATCCGATTCTGGTTGGTTTTCGTTTCTGGTTCCTCTGCTTTATCATATACATGAAAGAGAGAACGGATGAAAAGGAATGATGGAGAGAAGGTTGGAAAGGAGAAAGAAAGCAAGAGAGAGATAGAGCGATGAGAAATATAGGGAAATAAAGCAAAACAAAGAAAGAAAGATTCAGAGTTAAGAAAGAAAAAAATCATATTAATAACATTTCTATTTTGGTAATGGAAATAAATTCCTATAATTTTAAATAAAATCTTCTTTTTTCTGCAGTTTCCTAACATTTAATGATAAATTCAAATACCCATAATACGCATTCAAGTTTTGAGGCTGAAACAGGCTCCTCTCACATAAATTTTAACCAACGTCCAGCTTGTCAACAAAACTGAATACCATAACTGCATGCTTTGTTTTTTTCTAAGATATAACATGTTGTTGCACAATTTTAATAGTAGGTTTTGTGAAAAAAGGGTCCAAAGGCAGTCAATATACATTATGCTTCTAAGACCAACACCATATGTAAAATCATCTGATGTATTGAGAGCAAACCAATCTGTCTTTCACACGACATGCTGTTACTAAAGCCTGACACACACTACACAAAATGTTATGATACAATCGATTTTCAAGGAAATCATAATGCACTTGATATGTACTTCCTAACATACAGTATGAATTCTTAACGTTCAAAGTTCTACATGTAAATTGTGAAATGAGCACTAAAATCAAAATTCGAATCTTGATTGAGTACATGTACCTCTGCAGGAACGAGGCAAAATAAATTCTGGATATTAATGTCATCAATGGCTTCGACCCGAAGGTGATTTTGACTTTACTGTCGAAGTAAGGCTATAACTGCAAAGCAATTTGATGATTTTAGCATTCATAGCATTATGCTGAACTTGAACAAAATAATTTTACTTTTGGGAACTTGCACAATGCAAAATGCAATTTCTTAATTAAACAATATCATAGTCAGATCATGTAGTGTATTTCACGCTAAAACAAGCTATTTTGATACTTACAAAACATACCAAGGATGTCTCTGGATTTGGGATAGCTAGAAAGTGGGAAAAGAGAAAGATTTCAAATTTAAATCTGCATATTCTCACACAATTACATTTCACATTCCATCTTTATAGGGCTGCTCTCCAGGGAAATATTTCATAAAATATATTGTCAGTGAATTTCAACTGTTACAAGCTATTGAAATCCTTGCCTGTGATTGGCTAATAGAAAAATTTGAAAGAACCCCTGACCCTTGCCATTGATGAAATGCTCCCAGAGTTGGTATTCAACTCAATCTTAAGGTCAGAAAATGATTATTTTAATCATATCTCTTACTATGAAGAAATGAAATGGATTGCACAATATCATAGATTGATATGCAGTAGTGCGTGTCCTCTTGGCAAGATCTTACCAAAGTGGCCATTTTTTAAAATACTGCACGCAACTAGGCATTTAGGTGCAACTTTAAGTCATACTCAAATCTTTGTGAAACACCTCCCAGGACTTACAAAGAAGCTGGTATGATAGGATTATTTTGCGCATAAAAAGTAACCAGGGGCCCGTCTTTTTTAGACATACGGGTATTCAATTTTCACTATTTCCTTTCCTTATATAAACCATCTAATCTGTTGATCCCCATGTCATTTTCAAAGTAGTCTTGAAAAAGGAAACTTTTTGACAATATGACGTAACTAGTAAAGTTTTCCATGGCGAAGAAGAAGATTTGTATTTGTTTCAATAAAACATGGTGTACAGTGAAACCACTACACCCTTCTTGACAATGTATGTAACCAGCCACTCCAAAAATAACAAACTTGTCTCAAGGAAAGGTTCTCTATAAATTGTAAAAATTCTTCTTTTTCTTCTTCATACCGTCACAATTTGAAGTTGTAAAGTTATGCTTGTGGGAATCCACAACTTCAAACCTAGTTTTCTCCATATTTATTGAAGCTTTCACAGAATATTCAATCAAGTACTGGTCTGAATTAATGATGTTTTCTTTTTTTAAGTTATAAACCATTAAAAAAGCTTGAGAATGTTCATTTTAAGCTCAATAAAATTCACAAAATCAATTCTAACCAAGATTTTGTTTCAGAATGGCAGATCACATATGCTATCAAAACCCATCTTCTCCGAAACTCATAGCTAGGAGTAGTGTTGGTAATCACTTTATTGGTAACAACGGTAAGTTTTAAGTAATTCACAGGTATATTTCTTTGTTTGTATTATATGTGTTTTTGTTTCTTTTATTGTAAAGCGCATAGAGAATCTTTCAGTTTATTATGCGCTATATAAGAGAAGTAATATTATTATTACTATTAATATTGATCCCCTCATCATTTTCTATAGTCTCAAAAATGGAAACTTCTAGACAATATGCAAAAGTAGAACTGACATTTCAAGGGAATACATTTTTTTTTCATCTTATCAGATATTCTAGCCATGACGCAAATTCAGCCTCTGTTCTACTTTAATATGCCAACTGTATTGTATCATACATAATTCATGAACATTTGATGGTCATGATATAGGCCAGGTAACTGAATTATCTGTGAAAACACAATCTCATCACAAACATTATGTTTCCCATCATCATGTAGTTTAATGTAGATTTTTAAGAAGGGAAACCTTATACACTGGTGTATAGATAAAACATTTTCATGGCGAAGAAAAAAAGGAAAAGATGAAAGAAAAGGAATATGGTATGATATCATCTTCAAAATATCATGACAATATCTATAACAAAATTAGATTATGTATGAAAAAGGTCATTTTTTTATAGCTGCTAATTAAAAAAAAAAATATTTCCCTATCCACCATGCCTACCATGATAATACTTTTGCTTTATTATGCCACTGCCCCTATATGAACTATATGGAATCCATTCATACACAGCATTCAATAAAACGCTGATTGGTTTTTAGGCTTTTATTGAAGCTCAAAATAAGGGGAAAATTGCTACAGGTTACCTCAAATGGGGAAAGGGGATCACTTTTTCAGTATAATTCCTTCATAATTTCAAAACAAATGTAAGAAAAACAGCTGTAGATTGTGACCAGTCTCACGCATTGTTGATTTTAATCCAATCATAATTTTAAAACAATATCAGAAAGCCAGTACTCAATCACCTTTGCCTGATCAGACTATTTATCAGTCTTGTGTACAAGCATTCTTCCTGACATGCCCTCTAAGACCCCTATACATTGATCTTGGTAATGAGAATTTTCCAAACCAACAAGGGGAGTAAAACTCAAAGGTCCATTCACACTCACTGTTAATCTCTTATCAGCATTCACTTCTACCATGCCTCTCAACAGGTTCTGACAATCTGGCGGAACAAAATGTGGAATGTGAAAGACCCCTCGCTTGACCTTCTCTAACAGGTTCCTAAGATTGTCATCGTCGAACGGTAAAGCCCCCTTTAAGAATGAAAAGAGAAGATACACAAGAAAAAAACAATTTGTAAATTTTATATCCACTCTCTTTACAATATTGTATGAACAGAAATTTATTCATCTTGAAACTCGTAACTTGCCCGTTGGTTTTCACCGACTCTGTATACTTTAAATTGTTCTCATTTCATAGTGTTGATCCTACTTCATCTAAAACCATTTCATCTCTTACAATTTACTCTGATTGCCATTTTGTCTAACTTCATGTTTAAATGATACCCATTTTATCTAGTATCCGCATTATCTAACACAACTTATTCTAAAATGTCAGATGAACTGATTGTGAACCAAACTTTGATTATAAAAAAAGGAGACAAAGTTGGTATTAAACCAACACAGCAGTAAACTACATTTAAGGACTAGACTAAGAGAATGTTAGACCTAGTGTAATGAAAAAAAAGAAGTACAAATTGATAGAACAAATTGATTCAGCCCATGTATCAGACCTGATTCTAATTAAACTTTCTAAAACTAGTTTACTGGAAACCGGTTGAGGAAATGAGATTGGGAGATCGCTTTGTTATTACCCAAAAATGTTTTTCATAAGCACTTGAAATTTGAAACAACAGTGTAGACATGTATGGTCAGTTCCCCCAAGTCTGCGCGGTCTCCCAAGTCTGCGCACCCGCGTATCTGCGCGATTCTAATTAAAGAAGATACGCAACGAGCACGAACTTTACAAATGCAATACATAGGCAGGTATTCATTAAAAAATCCGACTCAAAATGGTGGAAAAATAATGAATTCAGGGCATTTCATGTGACAGCCTCATAAATGCAGCCTTTGTCATCAAAATCCCCGAAACGTGTGCAAAGTGAATGAGTGCGCAGACATGGGGTACCATTGTTTTTTTCAATCTGAAAATGACTGCCCGCAGTTTTTTCAAGAAAATCCTATATTTTCTTTTATTTTTTAATGAGAAATTTGGTACACTTACTCTTAATGATATAAGGAACATTATCAACTCAAAGATTTTGTGTAATAAGAAAAAAATCATGTTAAATCTGAACTCAAATTGTTAGGTGCGCAGACTTGGGGCCCACCATCATACACACAGTGTGTGGAGTAGCATGCTCAAAATGTGCGAAGATCGCTTCCCGAAAAACGGTTGTGTCCTCACTGGTGCTGAAACCAGTATAATGGGGCAAAGCGATCTTGAAAACTACATCGCGAGATGTTTTTCCTAACCAATTTAGAAGATTGCTTCCAAGACTACTTCATCAAGCATTCTCATTACACATTAATCTAGTTTCCAATAAACAAGTTTAAGGATGGTAATGAAAATGGAGTCTTGGGACTATCTGAGATGTATGCTTTAGATTAAAGTGAATATAAATACTTCAAACTTACCACTAAAAGAGCATAAAGAATAACACCTGCACTCCAAACATCAGCTTTCCTGCCATCATATTTCTCTCCCTTGTAAAAATAAAGAGAAAATACAACAACAAAAATGGTTGTTAATGCAATTATTTTTTCTGAAGAACAAGTGTCTCCAAAGTTACTATTCAAAATAATTTACATCTTTTTACCCCAAAAATATACATGTATAAACAATCAATATGGCCATTTCATTAAAATTTGTTATTATAAACAAAAAAGAAACATAGATTAAAATCACATCCTCATTGCAAATCAAATTCAATTCTTTTAATACCTTACAGGCATAATAGTACTAGCTTATGATTTGTCATTGATAAAAAGATAATATGATATGGGGCAAGGATAAACACATAGCATGTGTGTGTGAGGATGTATACAGGTACATGTATAATGGTATTAAGGGTGTGTAAGGGGTGTGGGAGGAGTTGGATGTGTGTGTGGGTGTGTAGGAAATGGTGGGTGCATGTTGGTGGAGGGTGAAAGGGTGTGAGTTTTAGGGAGGGAGTGTATGGGTGGTCTGAGTGAGGGTATATGAGAAGGGGTGGTTTTTGGTGCTTGTGTGTGTGTGTGTAGAATGGGCGTGCACATTTAATAGGTTCTCTGAGGGGCTGATATTGCGTGGGAGTGTGTGTCGGTGTGTGTGGGAGGGTGAAAAAGTGAATGATATGTGCAGGGTGTGTAAAGATGTGTGTGAGAGGGTGGGAGGATAGGAATGGATGGGTGGGTGTGAGAGGGGAAGGTTGTGTGTGTGTGTGCATGAGAGAGAAATTGTCCGTTAGTATGGATGGGTCTAGGTGTATGTGTGTGGGTGTGTTGGTGCGTATTCATGGGGTTATGGTTCTCTGAAAGTGTGGCAATGAGTAAGAGAGGAGTGTGTGTGTGTGTGTGTGTGGGCGGGTAAGCTCGTGTGTGTGTGTAATGTGGAATTTGTATTAAGGGCATCAGTATTTGAGAGTGTATTTATTCCTCGTGTGGTGAGTGTGTGTGTGTGTGTGTACATGTACATGTATCAGTATGACTAGGCCATGTGGAATAAATGCAATCAGTGATGCTATCCTTGATAAAAATGATGTAGGCATGTAAGCTGAGCAGCTAAAGTAATTAGAAATATTGATTGCCAATTTTTTAAATGACAGATTGTGTATTAGGTCTCAGTGCAGACTGGCACCTGGGAATGAGAGAGCAGGGAAGAATGACAAAAATTACAGTAAATTAAGAGAAAGATATGTAAGAGTGCCTAACCTGAGGGCAATGAAATGAGGATACGAGTGTGCAACGCTAGTTTTTAGGCATGTATCATACAGGGTGAATGGATGATAGAATGAGAAGAAATAAATGGGTGGGGATCGGTAGGCATAATAAGGATAAAGTTGAGAAAAGGCGTAAATAAAACGTTTTGAGATCAGTCGGTAAAAAGTCGGTAAAAACTAAGAGACATAAAGTGAGAAGTGAGGGCGGAAACTATAAGTATACTCCTATCACCAATATCATCAATGTTATTACCATCATCACTATCTTCCTATCATCATCATCTTCATCATCATCATCATCACCATCATTATCATCATCATCATCGTCATCACCATCATCATCATCATAACATCACAAATATCACCTCCATCACCACCAATATCATCAACACAATAACAATATTACCACCATAACAATCATTGTCATCATCACCAAGACCACCAATATCATTCATCACCATCAACACAAATATCATCATCAGCAGCAGCATCATCATCATTTTCACCATCACCACCATCACCACCACCCCCACCATCATCATCTTCATCATCATCTTCATCATCATCATCATAACATAACTTTCACAAATATCATCAACACCACCACCCACCATCATCATCACCACAATCATTACTTTCACAATCATCATCACCATCATCACTGCCACCACCACCCCCAACAACAACAGCATGATCATCATCATAATAAACTTCATCATCACCTCTTAGTGATACCTACTCTTATAACTTCCGGGCATGCATAATGAGGAGATCCGCAGCTTGTTTCCAGGAGTGATTGGTCTAGTTGTAGTGATGCCATCCCAAAGTCTGCCACTCTGATGTTATTCTTATCATCTAGAAGAAGATTCTCCGGTTTCAGATCCCGGTGACTTCAAGGACAAAAAAATCAATATTTTCATCAATCAGATTATACAAATATCTAAAATTTGGACTTCTAAATGGTGAAGAAATAGAAGACTATTAAAGCCACTATGACACAGCCAGTTTGACCACCAACATCTTAAAGGTATACAGATGAGAACACTATCTTCACCATCGCCATTGTCATCATCATCATCATCTTCATCACCACCATCATCGCCATCATCACCATCATGATCATCATCATCACCATCATCATCACCATCCTCCTCCTCCTCATCATCATTATTATTATTATTATTTGTTTGGCGTCACCTGTGCCTGGGAGGCGAAAAGCGAACTGAATCACTATGACCCGCAGGTCTCTCCTCCCGATATAACTGATTGGGGGGAATGCAGGTGGACCACTACACCGGGGTTACCCCCTACTCTTATACGAATAGTGCAGTGGGTTCTTAATGTGCAAAGGTGGTGACTCTCCTCTACACGGGGCCTCCATTTAACGTCCTATCCAAGGGACGGAGTGTTTTCCATTGTAACATAGCCTGCATCTATGAAACATGGGAGAGACGTTTACACACAACGCACTGGCTTCAGTCATCCGCCCAGGGTGGACTCGAACCCACGATCTTTGGTTCGACGGGCAGACGCGTTACCGACTGAGCCAACACCGCTCTCGTCGTCATCATCATCATCATCATCATCATCATTGCCACTTTGTGAATCACCTGTATTCTCACTTCCCATTCTCTTTTCCCCCTTTCCCTCATTATCTTGATTTTTTTTTCTTAATGTGTGTTTTTATAAATGACCTCACAAGAAATATTTTCTATCACAAGCAAATTACCATTATTTTTACAACCATGTCCCAGAGAAATGAAGGTGAGCATTATCAAAGGCAACACAAGACAAATAGTATTGTAAATGCAATTTTTCCAAACAACTGATACCCGAGCTCCCTTGAATGTTTACACACTGAAACATGAACGGTTTGAACACATTGTTCCTTTGTGTGTGACTAAGCCTGAGGGGACCACAATGGGAAAACCAACTAAATTGGGAAAAGACAGTCCCATAGAAACTTTCTCATAAGAATCATATGAAGTTTCTGTATAAAGTGACTATGGAGTTATGTTGAATAACAGGGTTTATAGATATGTATGTGAATATGTAGGGGAGACCGGAGTTAGTTGGAACATGGGGTAAGTTGAAACATTGTAATTTTCTTTAACGCCTGTAAAATAAATTTATGCAATACTGCCCTCAATTTATTGCAATAATAATTTAACACTGTTTATTGCTATCAATAATACAAGTGTTGAATTATTATTGCAATGAATTGAGGGCAGTACCGGGGGGGGGCACTTCCATTCACGAGTGGATACCATGCGCGACCAAGGGGTCTCGAAAAGCACTAAACACGTAATATCCATATTCTGAAAATGAACCCCTTAACAAGTATTGGCGTGTGAAACCCTACCCTTAACAAGTATTGGAAAAAAAACAATACTCTTGTCAAATATTCCCTGAAATGAACCCCTAAACAAGTACAGGAATGTTTTATTGTTACGGGTCCTTCGGTCGTCTGCTTTACCTTATTTGGTTTAGTACGACGCCACCTTCTACACCTCGCGCAAATCGGACTCTAAACACGAAGTGTTGGGGCAAAAACGACATCCTTTATAAAACATTTTAATTTTGTTTTATCATCCCCGCAAATTAAACCCTAAACACGTAATTTTCCTAGCGAAATAGATACCCTTTTTTCATTATTTTTGTGTTTTTGACACCCTTATCACGTTACGTACGTAACGTGCCCTATCGTGAAAAAGACATCCTTTTTACGTGTTTTTTGGTCGCGCATGGTATCCACTCGTCAACGTAAGTGGCCCCTCCGGGGGGCAGTATTGCATAAATTTATTTTACAGGCTTTAAAGAAAATAACAATGTTTCAACTTACCCCATGTTCCAACTATCCCCGGTCTCCCCTAATTATGTATATATTACTGATTCAATTATATTAATTCTAACAAATTGTATGTTAAGCAGACAGTGCCATTGTGGAAAGCAGTTTTGAAATTGACAATGCTACCCTGTATGAATAAAACTGCAAATAAATGAATATATTAAATCAGGCATATACTGGAAATCATTATGTGTTTCTATCTTATGATTATTTTATTTGATGATGATGATGAAGAGCATTTGTATAGCACCATTTATCTGTAAGAAAACATTCAAGTTTTTTTTTTTTTCATCATCATCATCACCATCATCATCATCATCACCATCATCATCATCATCATCATCACCATCATCATCACCATCATCATCATCACCATCATCATCACCATCATCACCATCATCATCATCATCATCAACATCATCATCATCACCACCATCATCATCACCATCATCACCATCATCATCCTCCTCCTTATCATCATCGTCATCATTATCATCACTATTATCATCATTAATCCTCATCATCAATATAATTATCATTACTATTAGTATCATCATAATTATTGTGATTAAATACTTCTGATGCATGCAGCACAAAATATTAAAGCAAGATGATGATAGGTCAATGAGCTGTTGCCCTCCTGCCACTCATTACATATACCTCCAAAAATTGCACCTAATAATAAATAAGGGTCATTCACTTTGTCAAAGCCTTGGTCATATTACAATGCCTAAAGCATAAACTTTGCATGATTAAGCATGCCAGAGAGAAAAAAAAACGATATTGATATGCCACTGATATTAAAATTCATTGGACAATATTGGGTAGTACTAATAAAAAGAGGCTCTGACAAGTGGTTCAAACAACCTGTGATAACAAAATGCCAAAAGCAGAAATACTTCATAGTCATATATTTTCTGGATATTCAATCCAATGATTCATGTTCTAAAAGTAATAATTTTCCAATCATGACACCGTACAACACAGTCTATATGTAGAATGGTTTTATTTTTAACAAAGTCCAAATCTGTAGTCCCATGCCTTTCTGTGTATAGTGCATGCATCTCTTGACAGAATTTTATTAATTTATCATATTTTTGGCAATTCCAATACATTACAACATACACCAATTTTGATGTATTTTAGAAAAACATCTTTCATTATTACTTTAGAGATTTTCTTCCACTTTACAAAAACACAAAAAGAGCTATCTTGAATAATTGCTTGGAAATCCAAGATCATAATATTAATAAAAAAATGAAATAACAGTCTATAATTTCCTCACAGAGGAAAATGTAGAGGAATACTGCGTGTGTTCAAACCAAGCAGAGCTTGATTTCCTGAATGACTTCCTATAAGTCCCTGGGAGTCCTGTTCGAAGACAGGATTGAATTTCCGATCCTTGTTGGGGGATTATGGGCTAATTCTTTGCTGTGAAATAATTTCTCTCGTCCTTTTGGAAACTGTAGTGTTTTGACTTCAAATGTCTTGTATCACAATACTGTCAATCTCTTGATTTCGGGATTATAAAATTCTTGTTTGCTTTTTTCAATGATTGTTCTGTTCCAGTAGGCGGTGTATGATTTTCGGAATTTCGAGAAGGATTGACCCCAAGTATATACATGTAGGTCAATTGCAAAGTGGGGGCCCCACAATAAACTTCTGTCCTCTTTCACTGGTCATGGTGCAATTAAATGAATTAATAATGTGGTACAAATTATGATGGCCAATTGGCCAAGAATTCATCAGAAATTTGGGATGTATGTTTGGTTTATTTCCGATTCGTCTAATGTCAATTCGTCCAATTGCCAACTTGCGTATTATCATTTAGTCTTCCGTCAGTTTGTCCCCTATCACTATGGTCTAATTTCCAATTCAGCCATCCACCATTCTAATCTAATAACCAGTTGATCTGACAGCCATTTAGTCAATATACCATTCGATCTAATTGGACTATTTTGTTAATTGTGCAAACTGAAGAAAATAAAATGGATATTAGACCAACTGGTTATGAGATGAAATGGTCATAGACGAAACAGTAATTAGAAGAAGTGATGATTGGAACAAATGGTTGTTAGACGAAATGTTGATGGACAGAATGGCATTAGACTAAATGAAAGTAGACCATGTGGCAAGTGAATGAGTTGGCAGTAGACGAATTGGCAATTTACAGATTTCGTGACCAGGTCCCCCAAAACTAACAATAACTCACCAGGGAAGGTTCTCTGTAAATCGCAAAATAATAAATTGGTCTTCTAAAAGCAAAAATTAGCTTTTACACAGCAAATTATTGCTTGCATGTTTATTCCAAGGTCTTATTATATCGACATCATAATCAGTTTGTGAACGTGACTTTCAAAAAATAAGTCACATGATGCATCAGATACAATATTAAAACCCACATATATTACATAGTGGTTTGCTTGAGCCAAAAAATAAATAAATAAACATATTTTCAGGAAAGTAAAAGTGAAACATACATCGTATAGTTATGAAACAAAAGCCCTGGTATAAACTGTAGAAGATCTGAGAGATTTATTTTATTTTTAGAAGTTTCATAGATGAATTTGAGGTTAAAAAATTCTTAGTGCTATAACAAAATTCTGATCATTATCCTTGGTATTCTTGAATTGAATTGATCTTTTAGCACAACACAGTAGAAATTCATCTATTGAACACTATTAGTAATTTTCTTATTTCATGTTTCTTTTTTCTTTCTTAATTGTTAAAAATCTCAAAAAAGATAACTTTCATACTTCAGGGTCTTTTGATAAAGACTAGTAAGAATAACAAATGCACGATTAAACAAAAATTGCTTAAAAGCCAATCAAGTTCAATTATTTCCTTAGCTTTGCATTGCTATTTCATGTTATCATAGCAAGCTTTATGAAACATTGGGTATGAAAGTATAAAGTCAAGAACTAATTTTGACTTAAATCATTTCTACCAGAATGTCTGAAACGTATCAATTTACATCCCCTAGCAGTATTTAAGCAGTTGAGATCATACAGAAGTACTTGGTTTTGATAAAATGCTCTCACAAATTGCTACCTCTATTTGATACTGTTCTCTGACAGTTGTTCTTCCTAACCAGCGGCAGATACGGTTTTTAATGGATCATACTGCCTTGGGAAATGTAGCCTTCGATTCGACGGTATAATATGTAATTGTCGCTTGCATCCATGATGAAGCCGAAATTAATAACGATAATGATGATTGCCTATGTTTAAAGGCTAGTATTAATTAAACTGAATGCATGCTGAACTGTTTCTAAGCAATACATAGTGCACCTTCTCTCAACAAATCTTAAATATATGAATCTACTATTTATACAACATTACGCATAACGTCTTATATTTTGGTCAAACAGTTTATTGCATGTATGCTAGGCATATACTTTGTTTCATTTAGAAGTGCTGTGGTGTAGCGGATCTGGCTCTCGCCTTGTAATCAGAGGGTCGTGTGTCGAATCCCACTATGGTCTAGCGTCCTTTGGCAAGGCGTCAGTCCACAATTTGCCACTCTCCACCCAGGTGTTAAATGGGTATCCGATAGGATGAAAAAGCATATGTAGTATGCATAGCAATTGAGTCTTGGAACTCTTGCTGGAATGCGCCCCAGGGAGTGTATGCGGGCATGCAAGTATTAGATGATCGGGGTAATAATATATCTGTAAAGCACTTAGAGACGTTGCTCCAATGTGTAAAGCGCTATATAAATGCAGATTATTATTATTATTTGTTGTACTTTTTATCATACTGAAGAGAGTAAACGTTACGCCCTTTCTCAATCTGGAAGGAATATTAGACAGATCTTACGGTTATCTGCTTTACATACGAGAGCATGCTGAACAGAACATCAGCACACATAACTTCACATTCAAGGCACACAATAAATTAGTCAGAAAAGGTGATGATTTATGATGCAACAAATTGTGAACTCTTGAATCATCTAATGAAATTAAAACCCAGGCAAGTAGATTCTCTTTTTTCTTGTGGGGGGGTACATATGTGGCCTGTCACCCCAACCCCCCCCCTTCCGACAAGATAAAATAAAGTCGCATAGAATGAATTCTGAAATTTTTATTGAGCTTGAAAATGTACATCCTACCAGCTATAACCCACACTTGACTGAATGTAAAAGCAATGTAGTGTACTAGCCACCTGTATCTTCATGGAATAATGACGGAACAAATGTTTGAAATTCATTCAAGCATGAGATGTGTATAGTATTCAATATTTTCACCTTTTTTAAACCTATATCCTATTTTTGCTATTTACAGATAACTTTCCCCGTTGACTTATTGCAGTTCTGTGGTAGCAGGTAATAAATATGTACAAGAGTTGACCTCTCCCCCTGGCCCTTCTATTGTGAATGCTGACTATAGATGGAAAGAGAAAGTACTATTTTCTCACCATATTGAGTAACTATGACAGAAGTCAATGGCCGAGATGATTTGCCTGAAGAATCGTCGAGCTTCTCTTGGCGTTAATCGCCCTTTCTTCACCAAGTAATCAAAAAGCTCTCCACCGGCAACATGCTCCAGGATTAAATACCTATGAAGTGGAGAAACAGAGAGGGAATATGTCAATATGAGATGGAAAAGAATGAGTGAGTGGGAAGTTTGGAAGAGAGAGTGAGAGATAGAGAAAAAGAGAAGGATAGATGAGAAAGAGGAAGATCACAGCAATCAATAAGGAAAAAGACAAGTATTTTTAATATGCTCATTACATACTAAACTATACTATTTCTTAATAAATGACAACTAAATTATCAATTAATCTGATAATCATAAGAATAGCACACTCTACTAGTCTAATACTATAACTACTACTGGTATTGCTGCTAATATTACTACTATTACTACTAGTACTACTACTGCTAATACTACTACTAATACTACTACTACTACATGTACTACTACTACTACTACTACTTCTACTACTACTAATAATAATAATAATGATTAATATTATAATAATAATAATACTGCCACTACTATTACTGCTACTATTTCTACTACTCTTATACTATTACTACTGCTGCTGCCTTTACTACTACTACTATTACTACTACTACTAATACTACTACTACTGCTAATAATAATTATTATTATACTAATAATACTGCTGCTGCCAATATTACTGCTACTATTTCTACTATTCATACTACTACTAAATAATTAGTGCTGCTGCTGCCATTACTACTACTACTACTACTACTACTACTACTACTACAACTACTACTAATACTACTAATTATAATAATAATAATATTGGTGCCGCTGCTGCTGATATTAGTGCAACTATTTCTAGTACTCTTACTAATACTATACTATTGCTACTGCTGCTGCTGCCATTACTACTACTACTACTACTACTACTACTACTACTACTACTACTACTACTACTACTACTTCTACTACACTACTTCTACTACATGCTGTTGCTTTTACTGCTACGATTATTATTTCTAATACTATGGCTACCACCACTACCACAATCACAATACAATAAATACTGTCATAGTATAAAAAATATACGATGCCTTTTATGGATCTAGCAAAAACTAAGAGTATTTTTTTTAAAAGAGACATTTTGGGGGGGGCTACTTCTTTCAATTTTATACAGGTTTAGCTGAAAACCAAAAGACTTCAGATTTCACAATTGCACATGATTTGATTATGCAGTATTCTTAAGACAGAGATACATAACCATGCAAAAATATGAGGAGAAAATAGAGAGCACTTAACCCCCCCCCCCCTCCCTCACCACCACCACAACTGAATAGAGAGGTAAATGTCATTGTGAATTTACAAACGTACTTTAAAATTGTGTTTCCATGACGACTAGAATATACTCACAGATATTTCCTATTTTCGTAGACATCATAAAGCCCCAAGACATGCGGATGCTCAATCAACTTCATTATTGCTATCTCTCGCTCCACCTTCATTGGATTGATAGAAGGAAATAATAGAGAAAGACAAATGAAGAGAGAGAGAAGAAGACAGAAGGTAAAGACAATGAGACAGAAAGGAGAGAGGAGATACAAGAAGACAGAAGGTAAAGATCCATGAGACAGAAAGGAGAGAAGAGATACAAGAAGACAGAAGGTAAAGATAGATGAGACAGAAAGGAGAGAGGAGATACAAGAAGACAGAAGGTAAAGATACATGAGACAGAAAGGAGAGAAGAGATACAAGAAGACAGAAGGTAAAGATAGATGAAACAGAAAGGAGAGAGGAGATACAAGAAGACAGAAGGTAAAGATAGATGAGACAGAAAGGAGAGAGGGGATACAAGAAGACAGAAGGTAAAGATAGATGAGACAGAAAGGAGAGAGGAGATACAAGAAGACAGAAGGTAAAGATAGATGAGACAGAAAGGAGAGAGGGGATACAAAAAGACAAAAGATGAAAGCAGATGAGAGAAAAAGAGAGGAGCAAATGTGTGGAGAGAGGGGGGGGGGAAAAACTAAAAAATGGAAGGATAGATTATTGAGAAAAAGACAGAAGAATACAAAAAGGAGGAATATAAAGGGAGAGAAAAAGATAGGAAGTTGTAAAAAATACAAATGTAAAGATCACTTTGGGTAACATCTAAATAAAGAATCACCAAATTCAAAATCAGATCTTACAATTGATGTGAAATTTTTCTCAGAGTGCTAAAGGATATTGTGTATTTTCTTAAGTGAAAACATTCAGGAGCAATATCTGAATTACCATATCTAGAGCAGTACACTTATCTGCCAGTTTGTGAAAAGAAGGATAATTTTTACTCAAAATAAATGCATCATGTTCTTTGCCCCCCCCCCCCCCCTCTTCTCTCTCTCTGCCACTCTCTTCTTCTCTCCTGAGAAGTTAATTCACTCACGAACTATACCCATTTGATTTAGAAAGCAACAATCATTAATGGTCATCACCATCATAATAAGTTCACAAAAAATTGAGTCCATTGAATAATTCAAAGTAAAAGTAAGGCAAGCAATGCAACGCTGAAATCAATGTCTAGCATGTGCATATATGATCAAGAGATGCATAAAACTGCGTTGAAACGGGCAAAGAGACAAGAATATTTTAGTATCATGGGAGTATCAAAATAGCCAGAAAAGGGACTAGATTTAAATATAAGGTGCATATTATGGCCGAGTTTGAAGCAGGCGGTCCACAATTGCCTGTCCGATGGTGGTCACTGGTGCAACTTTTTCTGAACTGGTGGATTACCAAAATTTATCAATTTAAAACATCTACAAGCCTATAATCTAGGCAGAGACTGCAGTTATTGTCTTTGCTGTTAAAGAGAAATGCCAGTAGTTGCAGTAAACACTAATTTTACGAGTAAGTCTGTAAAACCAGGCTTAATCGTCAGTATATCATCGAGGATCTAGATCTTGTACAATCAAATAAACTGAACTTTGTGAAATCTTGAAATCTACGCTGAAAAATGATCACACTGAAGATCACCAACACAGATAGGCACACGTGGGACAGCGTATTAATATTGCTGGAATAAAGACCCGATGGAAGTGACCGAATCCGCGGTTATTTTGCTTATTCCTCAGCAATTACACAATTTCTTCCAGAATCCTTTGGCACATATTTTCAATTCATACAAACAGACACTTGGGTGGTCATTATATTAGATTCTGTAAAAAGTCATTTTGAGATCGTTACCAAAACTGGAATTTATCTTTAAGCTGAACGGAAGTGATACATCTGATCTGGCAAAGACTACGCATTAGCTACTGCCTATATACTCCTGTCTGCCCAATCGATATTCACGTATTCATCTTGTCGTTTGACGTTGTGGTACCTGGATCCGTACCGGTACCTGTATTGCTGTCGTGTGCCAATGACGTGAGATCATAAAAGCGAAGATATTATCGTTACACAGAGGGATTGCTTGGTAGATTTCGCTTTTTCCACATCCCTCCCGTCGTCAATAATGCTACGACTAGCAGATTCTTAAAGGTCTCAGAATTTTCCACTAGGAATGCCAAGTTTATTGGCAGCATAATCCAAACTCTCGCAGAAGTTTCTCGCATGTACTCATACTCGCCATTGCGGATAAGAAAGTGACATCATGTCACATGACTTGTATGCATTACCTTCTTCTTTCTAACGTATATCTGATTGGTCCGATTTAACTATGCATGAGAATTTTCGTACCAAAAAATGGCGTCATTTCATAGTCAATAATAAAAAACAACATCCAAAGTAAGACGGAAGTGTATAGGCTGTGGCTGCTAACAATGCATTAGTCATCGCCAGATCAGACGTATCTCTTGCATTCAGCATAACACCAAAAACAATAACTGCAGCCTCCGCCTACTATACAGGCTAAACATCTACTAACATATCAGCCAATTTATCAAAGACCTATATGTTTCTTTATATCTGGATAGTATAAATATAAATGTTCACATAATACATTTCAAACCTTTAATCAATCAAGTAGAAAGCTCTATTGAAAAGATGATACCGTGCAGGAATTCTCTATTTTCTTGTTTGAATTTTATTGACCCATAACGTTTTAAAGGAGAAATATATTGATTATGAATGTGGTCTTATTATATATCAATGGAAAGGTAATGATGTGGGGATCATCAGTGGGTCATTCAAAAATACCAAAAATAATACAAAAAGGTGAAAATCGCCGATTAAAAAGACGCTAAAATGCCCCTCCGAAATATGCCTCGCATCGGTCTCTGAATTGACTGGAATGTGATGACGTCACTGTCTGTACGAGAGGCGTGATTGGCTCTCCCACGTGAAGCTCCACTTGCATGCAAAACCTGTTGCGTGGGTACATTTTCTCCACACTGTCACTGAATACTTCTATCACGAAATGAAAGAAAACCCAGAATTTTATCTAGATTTGGATTTTCAAATTGATGATTTTAAAGATGAAGAGAATGATGATGAAGTGAACAACACAGTGACGTAGTTGGAGGTAAATTGGGGGAACTATGCCGATGATGATGATGAAAATTCAACTTGCCTGACGATCACAAGTCATGTACATGCCGATTCGCTACCAACTCATGCAGCTGCTGCTACAAGTGCTAGCTACACCGCGCGGGCCAAATTAAATCCATGAAAATGAATAACCACATCCAGACAGAGTCTATCATAAGAAGGAAAATAATGATATAACTGTACTTACAAACAAGTGAATAATCCGAACCTGAAGGCAAATCAACTCAACGAATAGCAGCAGACGATATGCACTGACGATAAACTTCATGTGGCTGGGATAGATTGTCACTTGTTCTGTTAGATGTAATTTGTAACTCATTAATTTGACAAAATTACGAAACTCGGGGAATCATTTATATATATAAAAATATAGTAACATCTCTTATTATTTTTTGTATTACGATAAAACCTGTTTTGAAGGGAAACGTTGAGGTAAACTAAAATTACATTTAAAAGATCATCCCCCGACATGCGTAGCTTGTATGCACTGATCTCTCCCCTATCTCAGTGCTTGTATGTCATTATTGCAAATATGCATGTATTCCTTCCTTGCTCGCCTTGCTGATTGAGAGCTGTGCAACACGTGCATAGATATATTCTCTCTCTCTCTCAGCCAAGGCGAGCAAACAATGGTTTGTTTACGATCACATAATGCTACGCATGATGGCCGCGATGATCTTTTACATCTAATTTTAATTTACCTCAACGTTTTCCTTCAAAACAGGTTTTATCGTAATTCAAAAAATAATAATAGATGTTACTATATTTTTATACAGATAAATAATTCCCCGAGTTTCGTAATTTTGTCAAATTAATGAGATAAAAGTTACATCTAACAGAACGAGTGACAATCTATCCCAGCCACATGAAGTTTATCGTCAGTGCATATGCCATATCATCTGCTACTATTCGCTGAGTTGATTTGCCTTCAGGTTCGGATTATTCACTTGTTTGTAAGTACAGTTATATCATTATTTTCCTTCTTATGATAGACTCTGTCGTGATGTGGTTATTCATGTTCAGCATGAATTCAATTTGACCCGCGCGGAGTAGCTAGCACTTCCAGCAGCACAGCATGAATTGGTAGCGAATCGGCATGTACATGACTTGTGATCGTGTTGCAAGTTGAATTTTCATCATCATCATCGGCGTAATTCCCCCAATTTACCTCCAACTACGTCACTGTGTTGTTCACTTCATCATCATTCTCTTCATCTCAAAATCATCAATTTGAAAATCCAAATCTAGATAAAATTCTGGGTTTTCTTTCATTTCGGGATCGAAGTATTCAGTGACAATGTGGAGAAAATGTACCCTTGCAACAGGTTTTGCATGCAAGTGGAGCTTCACGTGGGAGAGCCAATCACGCCTCTCGTACAGACAGTGACGTCATAAAAAATCCCCAATTTCGCGGACGTAATTCTGCGTGTTTGAAGCATTCAGAGAGAGAACTTTAAACTATCAATTAATTGAGTTTCATCGGTCTCCATGATAAATGATGTACACCATCGTGTTCTCCTTATTTTCTCCTTTATTGTGATATATGATTCTCCATTTTACGATTTTCAATATATTTCTACTTTAATCCAGCTGTCTGCATGCTGTCATATTATTGTGTTTGTGACAGTTTAGTTGTCCCACTTTAATTCTGCAGTGGAGTAACATTTTCCCTTTGCATTTAAATGTTTTCTATAGAAAGAAATCAAACGAGAATTCAGCCCTGTAACAAAAAAAATTAGAGAGAGATTGCATTGAATATACTGCAGCATATGTCATAACTATTTCCCTATCTTTTTTTTTGGTAATATTCCTATTATTTTGTGCAATAAAAGATAAGTCTCTCTTATTGAACTGTTTGTCTGGTTTTCCTTCCCCTTTCCTTTTGAGGCCTTTATCAATTTCAAGCTCTAAGCTTAACATGGAGGTTTCCCACATTTCGAAATGTATTAGGTCAATATCATGTATATTTTTTTTCCTGCTATTTGTTTTAATAATTACAAAAGAATTATCTGGAAAAAAAATATTAATTAAATTGTTAGAATGTATTTTATGCATATGTTTAATTATGTCATTTGCTTATTGTAATGCTAAGAAAAAAAATATAACACTTGTACATACTTTTGTTATTGGAATGTGGAAATAAATAAATCAAAATCAATCGTTCAGCCAAAGAATCAATTTTTAGAATCAAGTTTTATCATATCAGGTCCAGGACTCGAAAACTAATAAAGAGTAATAAAATTTATATTTTGCCAGTGAGTAGTAGTCAATATTTAGTCCTTCAGTAGATGAAGACTCAGGGTTCTAGTATACAAATATACAATGACACTTGAGGATCTGGCTAAAACTATTCGCATCGAAGAAACACTATGTGATGTTCCTGAGTGCGAATAGTATTCCGGGAATGGGTTATTGTATATTTGTTTTATATCCCTTCCACTCATACCATTTTACAGCGAAACGATTTTTAATAAGACGATATAGAACAATCGTTGAGAAGTTGAGAAAAAAAGTCTTGCCCTATGGATTGTCTGTTCAGCGAGCCCACCTGGTTAGTGCAGCTCGCCGAAAGTTTCCCGTGGCACGCAGTAGAGAGGACTGTTTGGTTGAGCAGCGCTCTGCTCGCATGGCGCCGCACAGCTCGCGATTCGCGAGGTGGGGGGGGGTCAAAAAACGTATACATGTATTTCACTTTTTCCCTCGGGAAAAAATGGACTTTGCGTGACATCAGCAAGGAAAATGAACTATTTCACGGCAAACGTTTTTCGTAGTAAAACTATTCTTTTTCTCCTTGTGTATACACTCTCAATACAACAATCTTATTAAAGTAAGGGATATAATTTCTGCCATTCTATCATTTACTGTTTATTTGACACATCTATATCCTCCATTTAGACTGTCTGCAGTACGGTGTTTCCTGATATAGCAAAATTGGCCTAATAAGAGCCAATCAATAGGCCTACACGGTTCTGGACCCAGGTCAGTATGTAATTTACCTTACCCCATGACTAACAACATGTTTCCTTTTAAATGTCAAGCATATAATCAATGGAATAGATTAATTGACCCATGCCATGATAATTGGCTACATTCATGAAGTTATACCCTTCAGCATATTGTTACATCATCTACATCTACATGGGGCATGAGATGTAACATGAACATTTTGCAATTTGATCATGTTCGTTCTTGTAGTTGCGTATGCGTGTGTGTGTCTGTAATTAAGTTTTTACTGACTTGCAACAACCAGATATGATCCTTCAAACCTGGGGCAAACCTTTTTTTATGTTTTTTACATGTATATCACCATCCATACGATGTGACCAAGGGTCTAACCTCTCTATTATTAAAGTAGTGGTCACCCAACATACATGTACATAATGTATGCTATTGTGACATTTGCTCTGACAGTCTTAATATCTCAATGGGCATAGGGTTAGAGTTTGGAATGCAATAGAGTTTTTAGTTTCAGAATAATAAAGAATGGATTTATTTTAGTATTGGAAGCTAGGTTTCATGTCTGGCTTAACATGCTGATTTTCCATCGCAGCAATTGTTGCCAGAGCAAATGTCACTTCCCACACAAGTATGTAGATTGGTATCATCCCCCTTGTCAAGAGTCTGTGGTCGCATGTTTTTGCCAGAGTCGTGCTATAAAGGCACTATGCATATTTTCAAATCAGCTTTCTTGTATCCCTCATGTTTTGTCCTTGGTGAAATGTGAGGATTGCAAGTGAAAGGCTGCAGACGGAAATCCTGGGAAAACACACAGCTCTGGCTTTGCCAAGGTTCCTTCCAAGCAAATGCCACAGTGCCCAGCTATCTCCTTTATTGCTTTCCACATTCGACTCCCCCGCCTCCTCCTCCTCATTCTAGCAGTATCTGTTCAGAATCTCTCACTCAATCCAAATGCTCCTTCCTTTATCTGTACTCAATCCAATTAACCTGTATAATGAATACATTCTTGATCAAGGGCCCTTCAAGAATGAGTGCAACAGATAAAGGTTGGTGCATTGCCACTGTTGCAGACAGAATTCATAGAAAGCACAGTTGCAGAAGTGTTTAATACTGACATGAAATTACGCCTTTAACTCTCTACATTGTATGTGTAAAGTTTGACCTTTACAAATGCTAGAAACTACAAAAAATGTATACCTAAAACAATGTGATTAGAGTCTTGCAGAAAGTTTACTGTTCATTCATGTGAATACTGCAAACTGCAAACTATTATTTTGCCAAACAGTACAACGATGAAAGGAGAGTAGTGGCCTATATCACAATATTTTAATGCCTTTTCAACAGGATACAAGATGCTTTGAAGCTTTGAATGATGATAATCTAATGACCATATACATGTATATTTTATTTGATGTTTTTACTCTATGAGCAATGTTTGCTTGGAGTCCCATGAGCATTTGGAGCACTTACTCCACATCTACCCAAGATATTACACATTCTGAAATGTCACAGAGTACATACATGTATGAGCACAATTTTCTAAGAATGTCTATTTTCAACTCCAAATTGCGTGATGTTCCCCTTTAACACTGATATAAAGATACATATATACAAACTGGCCCACTATTGGAAGAAACACTGGTTAGGGGTATTACTGGTATAAAATACTGCACACTGTATTGCAAAGTGATTTTAATCAAACCAGGCATATTAACTACATACACGTACATCTTGTGATCGAGGGGCTTTGTTGCACAGAGATGCAATCAATTGTAGATGTAAGTCTATGACAAACTAGAGTCATTGATTGTAAATATCTGATATTTCTTGATGTGCTTGTTCAATGTGATATATCCCTTTGAGACCATAATGCGTGCATGCATGATGTAGTATAGCTTTGAGCTTCACTACATCTACATGAATTGATGCTTAAGGCTAGTAATACTAGTCTCCCACATCAGACATACATATATTTAGAGGGCCTTTATGTGTGTGAGGGGGGGGGGGTAAAGGGGAAACTGAGAAATACATTTGAATGAATTCTCATTTATCAATATTTTCATAAGATTATCATTTTAAGGAAAATTCTTTGCTATGAACATAACCTACAGAGAAAGCAGATTCTCTGTAATTATACCAAAAAAATAAAAGTATTGATGCACTGTGCATTCTATAAATTACAATCAATATGTTTGCATCTATGGCCCTTGAGGCATTTTAATAGAGGCAGATAGATGTTAAATGGACTGCATGTTGATATAATACAAACATGATAACAATACACATGACTTGTGGTTTAAGGTCACAATGTATTCAGGTATTCAAATTTAAATGACTTTGATCAAAGAATCTATTTAAATGAGGGATATAAATCTTATCATCATGGATGGGATGTTAAAATTTTGCAAATCAAAATATTTGAATTATTTTTTTTATAGGGCAGCTCAGAAAATGCTGCACAGAATTATGGCAACAGTGGCAATTTGTAAGAACTCTCTCTCTCGAGGATAAAGTAGGTTGATTCTCAAGCCATGGTAATAAAATTGAGCTTTTTTCTGAACGTTGAGCATTCCACAACATTTTTACAATTTGAGAAACGAGGTTTTAATAGCCCAGTGAAGCTGGTCAAATTTAATTTTTGGTGAAAAGTGGCCTGAATGGTCAAGACTAAGCATTGATTGGATAGGCTGAAATGTGCGCAGCATGAGTAATGGAAGGGGCTGCACCGCCACAACAGGCCATAGTGTAATTGAATGTATTTGGGCACCTGTGGTGGCTAATTGGCTAACTGTGGCGTTCACAAAGGCGCAGAGGGGAGGGAACTTGCGCCAATCTTTTCTACTTTAGCTTTCCATTCTGTTTTAATGTCAAACAGAGGGGGTGGGGGGATGCCATGACTGAATGATGAATGACATGTGAAAAATTAAGAGCTCGACATGCCTGCAACAAGCTACAGCTCATGATGATAATGATGATGACAATGGTGATGATAAGGATGAGGATGATGATGAGGATGATGATAAGAATGGTGATGAAGATAATGATGCTGGCGATGATGGGGATGATGACAATTTTTTACGATTAAGATTATGATGATGGTGATGATAGTGGTGGTGGTGGTGGTAATGAGGATGATGGTTTAATCAAATATAATCCATGATAACAATGGAGATAATGGTAATGATGATGATGTTTATGGTAATGGTGATCAATGATGCTGATGATGATGGTGGTGGTAATGATGAATAATGATGGCACAGAATTGAAAATACAGAAATGAGAGAAACTTCCAACAACATCATTTGGAAACTATTCAAAGAAAATAACTACATACATACATACATATTTTTCATATGCATGTCTGCTTTGGGGTATATTTATATTGCAATTGTATAGTTCCAGTATAAATCAAGCCTTTACATCTATATCATCACTACAAAAGACTACTGTAATTCCTTTTCCTACATGTACCTGTATTAATAACAAAAATGGCGACAACAATGAAATAGTAACAATGGAAATACATGGTACAAAATAATGGAATACATGAGAAAAAAAAGCAAAATAAAAAGCTACTGTGATTTCAAATTGCAGGCAAACTCTGCAGCATCATGTTATAGCAGGCTATATATCTCGACATCATTTTTGTTTTCAATTATATCGTTTCTGATAAATGATTATCTTCAAACCCATTTGCATATACAGCCACGGTTCTTTGTCATAAGAATGCAGGCACTGCAGACATAATAATTCACTTGACCACATCTAACCATTTTTTTTATATCGAATCTAATATTTATGAATCCACTAATGTTATCAACAGGCACAATCGGCAAGATAGTCATGAATATACCAGACCGCATATAGGCATAAAGTAATCTTTGATATTGCGTTTAATATTCGCTTCCAAACTTCCCATTTGTATCCGAAGCCATTCTGTGGTCACATGAGCATAATCATGGGACCATTAAATTCTGAAAGCTCATTTCCAATACTCTGCTCTGTGTACATGCTTTGGCTGTGCACGGTTGGTTAGTGGTCATACACGCTCTACCGATCATCAATGCAGGGTTCCAAATTGGCAACAGAATTCAACAATCTCCCTCGGTACTGTTGCACAAGGGTTATTCCAAAACGGTGCAGTTTCAAATAATGTGCTCATTGGTTTAGAATTAGCTTTGATGCAAAGTATATTAATCTGTTTTATTTCATTTAGTCAGGGTAGGAAGTTCAGCACACATACTGCTTTTGCAGAAGTACCAGTAATGTATGGGCTTATTGTTAAGATCGGATTTGAAGTATTTATCTTTAATTTGTTTTATTTTCCCAGGTACAGACTGATTTATAAGAGAGCCCTGCACAATTTTATTACTATTCAAGTACATTATTCATTATAGAAAACAGAACATTACAATAATATCAAAATGGTGCAATAAAGAGGAAATTGATACAAATCTAGAGGATAAAAAGACCTGCATGATCATGTGGTCCTTGATAAGTTTATCTCGACTGTATTCAATAAATTCAAGATTTTTGTTTGGTTACAGTTCTAAAGAGAAGCTGGTGACGATGATGATCATAATAATGCAAGTACCATCTAAACCATTATAAAGCACAATTATAAAACAAGAATGTAAAAAAAATATATACATTTCCAATTCTAGGCGAATTCGATTCAATCAATGACAGCATATATTGTAAGGCTTAAAGGGATCATACTGTTGGAATTCAACATGTACATGAACATGTATACATTTATTCGAGAATGGAATATATATCCTCGCTTGTAACATGACACTTTTTGTTCCCAGGCAGCATAAATTTACAACTTGTTAGATGCATAAGAATCCGAGAGTTGAGGGGGGGTGAGCTTTCACGGAAGATTGCTATTCTACAAAGGCATCCTTTGTCCAGTGGCCGACGCATACTCCTTGTGTACACACGCTTAGGGTCTGGCGTAGGCATACACAAAGACATACACAGAAATGCATGCATGGGACAACAGGGCTTGTGATGAATTACTACACACTGTGCATTTGAATTCATATTTGGCTGAGAGGTATTGGGTTTCAGTACAGATTCAACAGACGCTACACAGAGCACTGTCAATATCGAGCCCAAGACCTGCCGCTCATTTTTCTTTCTATATTCTGGCTCCTCTTCTCCCTATATTTGATGCATGCATACAAATGTACACCTTTGATAAAGAACTTTTTTTTTTTTTATTGTTTTTTCACATCTTTATTTCATCAACTCCATGTATCCACTCTTCTTTCTCTCTATCCCCCCCCCCCTCTCTCTCTCTCTTCCTTATTTTCTCATATATCTTTCTATTTCTCTCCATACAATCTCCATTTCATCTTCCTATATTATTCTCTTGATTATCCCTTCTTTCTCTCTCACTCTCACACAAACTCTCTCTCCTCCCCCTTGTTCCTTCTCTCTTTCCCCCTCTCCATCTCCCTTCTAAACACACTATACACAAACACCCATAATTATCCACATATTTTTATACCAGACACAAGCACACACATCAACATTTTTCTTTCTAAATTCAATGCAAGCACACACCCACTGACATTTTTCTTGCATGCTCACACACTCACACTTCTATTCTCAAACGGAAATAACACACACACACATAATCTTTCTCCTATGCAATCACATAGAACCCACTTTCTCCTCAAACACAAATCACAAATCACACACACACCCACACACAATCTTCTCCAATGCAATCACAAAGAACCCACATTCTTCTCAAACACAAATCACACACACACCCACATACACACCCTCACACACAATCTTCTCCAATGCAATCACACAGAACCCACATTCTTCTCAAACACAAATCAAATACACTCACATACACACCCACACACAATCTTCTCCAATGCAATCACACAGAACCAAATTCTCCTCAAACACAAATCACACCCACACCAACATACACACCCTCACACAATCTTTCTCCAATGCAATCACACAGAACCCATTTTTTCCTCAAACACAAATCACACCCACACCCTCACACACAATCTATCTCCAATACAATCATACAGAACCGAAATTATCCTCAAACACAAACCACAAATCACACACAAACATACCCACACCCTCCACACAATCTTTCTCAAATGCAATCACACAGAACCCACATTCTCCTAAAAAACAAGCACACAAACTAATTTTTTTTTCTCAAATGCAAGCACACATGTACATGTACAAACGCACATTCTCTTTCTGAAACAAAACCTTACACACCCACATTCTATTTCTAAACCACACCCTCATTTACCTTTTTTTCAAACACACCCACCACACACTCTCTTTCTCTATAACAGCCGACAAACACACCCTTCACACAATTTTTCCAACACGCCCCAAAATCCCCACATTTCCCTTGCCTAAAACACACCAAACACACACACAACTTGTGTGTGGGTGATTGTGGTGTGTGCCTGTTTGTGTCGCTCTCTCTCATTTCTCTAACAAACTTTTCAAAGGTTCATTCTCTGCATGCAACTGAGTAAATGCACATGCAAACTCCACTATTCATTGTCTATTTTCAATGATTTGATATCTACTTAAGATACACAACATAGTTCCAACATGTATTTCTTTAGTTTATTCTCTAAATGCATAAGAGTTACATGTACAATATAAATGGTCCCTTAGCCTACTCTTCCCAGAGTGAGAACTGATATTAGAAACCAGTCTATTTTGAGTGAATGCTATACCTTTATAGAGAGAAGTGTTTCCTCCTTGTGAAGTGACCGTGTATTTTCACTCTAAAGGAGCTAAAATTCACAATAATCATAGAAATCTCACTCTAAAAGAGCTGTTCCATGAAGTGAGGAGTGCAGTAAGGGACAATTATAGGTCTTTTGAAGATGTCACACCAATGAACAGATTTGCTGTTTTTTCACATATTGCAGTTTGTACGGAAAACCATTTATTGGCAATGATGCTTTAATAGAAAATTCATCAGAAATTGAGTGATACTCAAACCAACAGGAATCTTAATCTCATTACAGGAGAATTGCATACCTATCCTGTAAAATTACTTCTTTACGTCAGAAGCAAATGTCAAAAGACATTTATAGTTGTAATCTCTAATAAAAGAAATCTCGAAATGCCAACAAGCAAATCTGGTCTTGATATTATTAATATGACTCTCAATGCATCAATTTAAGACACATTTAGAATAAAACTATCAAGTTTTAAAATGCATATATGCACATTAATTCATTTTAGTTTCCCCTTGAGATCTCATTAATTTCTGTAGCATACTGTCTGTGCCTGCATGGTTGATCAATAAGATGTCCCTATCCTCTTAGCTTTCATTATGCTTTCTCGCTTCCCACCTCTCTTTGTCTCACACTATTTATAGCAATATTTCCCAATATCACTTATTTTCTTTCTATTCCAATATAACATAATTCTGATATACATGTATATGATCATTCTCTTTATTTCTCCTGATTTCTCTCTCCCTAATTCACACACACACCCACACATATTTTTTCTTAAATCATTCTATCCATAATTGTAATTTTCAAGAAATGTTTCCATCCCTTCCTTAACTAAATTATAGTTACCCCCTACCCTAGTCTGTGTCCACCCCCTGTCATTCTCATTCTCTCACTCTTTATTTTTATGATCTCTAATTCAATAAGAGAAATCTTATGAGCCTTTCTTGAGAAGTTTTGTCAAGTTATTTTCACTGACAAAGGGAACAAGCTACCACTCATAACTGAATCTGATTGGCTATTAAATATCAGATTCATCACGGACAAAATTTTTCATGAAACAAACCCTAGTTCATCCCTGCGAAAACCAACGATAAATTAGGATCTGGTATTTGGTTTAGTAACCAATTTCATACTGGACGCTTCAATTATTAACCATGGTTTACGGTGTTTTCCTTCCTCCCCTCTCTTTCCCTCCCTCCCCCTCTCTTTCCCTCCCTCCCCTCTCTTTCCCTCCCTCCCCCTTCCCTCCTCCTCCCTCTTCCCCTCCCTCCCCCTCTCTTTCCCTCCCTCCCCCTCTCTTTCCCTCCCTCCCCCTTCCCTCTTCCTCCCTCTTTCCCTCCTCCCCCTCTCTCTCTCTTCCATCACTTGTAAAATATAAGAGTCGAAAGTGGGTAATTATGAAAGAGCTAAGGAATGACATCTTTATGGTGAAAAACACTGTCACTCCTAGGCCCTTTCAATCCTTTTCTATCACGTTTTATCGCCTTTGCATTTTTAGTGTGGCATATATTTCCAGCGCATGTTTGGTATACTCAAACCTACTCTCTTTACTACTATAGAAAAAAATGAAATTCTGCACCCCAGCCTTATCACCGCGAACGTACCACCACGTTTCCTTTCTACCCGAACGTTGACAGTAGGCCTAGATATTCGTCTGTCCACATCATGAAAACGAATCCATCTCAAGATGGGCTCAGCTGCATGGTGATGGAACAAACAGCCTTGACCTGCTTTACAGATTGCATAAAATTTGCGTTTTCAGAGAATGGTGCTGATATTTTTCCAGAAACAAGTCCCTTCATACGCTCTCTACTATGGACACATGTATGTCTCATCAATGATATTTGAATTTGATCATGAAACAAGTTTTCATCAAAGCTTTTTATTTTTTTCATTTTTTAAAGTAGTGTGTTAAGCTTGAAATGTCATTCCTTAAAGAGAATTGCCAGTAGTTGCAGGAAACACTGATTTCATGAGAAAGTCTGTAAAACCAGGCTTAATTGTCAGAATATCATCGAGGATCTAGATCTGGTACAGTTACATAAACTGAACTTTGTGAAATCTTGAAATCTACGCTGAAAACGTTCACACTGAAGATCCCCAACACAGATAGGCACACATGGGACAGTGTATTATTATTGCTGGAATAAAGACCCGACGGAAGTGACCGAATCCGCGCTTATTTTACTTATTTCTCAGCAATTACACAATTTCTCGCAGAATCCTTTGGCACATATTTTTTATTCATACAAACAGACACTTGGGTGGTCATTATATTAGATTCTGTAAAAAGTCATTTTGAGATCGTTACCAAAACTGGAATTTATCTTTAAATGATCATACATTTTATTCAATTCAAATTCATTTGACTATAGCGGGCCCAGTCAATAAGCTGTGCTTCACTGGGGTCCCCAAACCTATCATTCTGAGTTCTATTATGCTTTGTACCACTGTTTGTGTTTGATTTGTTTTGAATACTATACTTTATAGTTGTCAATTACCAATTTCGTTGGAGTTCTCCCAATTTTTCACACTGATGAAAAGGGGCATGACTTTGCCCAAATTTAGGAAAGGGTTGACATTTTCCATATTGATGTGTAGGAAATTGTACAGAAAAATAGGATAAGCATATCAAATCAGGAGCTCAGGGTGGTCAATACTTTTTAGATTCTTTACTCCAAATTCAGAGCAATTGGAAGATTTATTATTAAAGCATTTGGTATTGAGTACATGCTCTTATTTGAAACATGAGTTGTGTGTGTGTGAAAGTGAGTGGATGTGTGAGTTTCAAACAGTTCTTAGTACTTTTTTCTTGTAGATCCAATTTGAATTGATAAATTGAATTGAATTGTATTGTATTGCATGTTGCAATTGTTCAATAATTAGCCCATTGGAATGCTGAGTTTACAAATCCCAATAAATAAAAAAAACACAAGAAACAAGACACCGCCTGTTTCTATCACTGTTCAAACAAATATGTTGAAGAGTCACAATTCAATAATTGACAGAACATGTAGTAAATATTCAAGCTACTTGTATGCTGAGCATCCAAACAGGGACTCTCAGTTCTTTCCAATTAACATGATTTTTTTCTGTTAATTCCCTTGCATCATCATGCTATTCATATTTTCTTCTTTTTCTAAATATCTAGTGAAATGAATAGTTTATGCATAGATGAACAAGAAGAGTTTCATATTCTAATATCAAAATTAAAGTTGCAAAGAGATCTGCATTTTCCCATACATGAACAATGCAATAAAAAGGATTCATTTGAAATAAAAGAAGAGATTTCATTTTTACCATATGTAATTTGATACCAAAACATAATTGATGATTTTGTATCAATCAGGAAAACAGTTCGCTTTTTTGTCTGAGATGCGCTGTATACATTACATGAAAAACAGAGACTCCAAAAAATGAATACGCCTCTATAAGACCTGCACACATGTACTGTATAAAACAGCAACAAGGAAATGACACATCAAAGATAAAAG
The DNA here is from genome assembly GCF_018143015.1 of Lytechinus variegatus. Lineage (NCBI taxonomy): Eukaryota > Metazoa > Echinodermata > Echinoidea > Temnopleuroida > Toxopneustidae > Lytechinus > Lytechinus variegatus. The sequence goes on along the minus strand of NC_054748.1, from coordinate 9,551,184 downwards.
TTATGCAAATTTAGAATACACTAGTATTAAGTTGACGTCGGAAAATCAATTTTGAACAACACTGCTAAACTTAAATCCGACATCATAAAGAAAATTAACATGAACAAAAAAATGAAGGCGATTTCATCACAAAATGGTTAAACGAAATAGCCCCTGTACACTTTTTCTTAGCATACAATACAAAATGATATTCTTTCTAGAACAGCAAACAACAATTAAGTTCCAGTATAGTCATTTTTCCCCATAACTTTTCTATTTCAGCTTCCAAAAAATCTGTAGCATTGTGGCATGGTGGTAATATTCACTTTAAGTTTAAAATAAATTTTCTCAAATTACATGTAATCCTTGGCTGTGAGGAAACATGAGGTAATCTCTTGCACTCTTTCTAAAAAGCTCAGCTTTGTGTTACATACGAAAGCACAAATTCCTAATTTACCAGTAGATTATTACCGCAAATCCCTACAGAATCCTCAAATTGATCCATCCAAAATTAAGAAGCTAACTTCAGCCAAGTGTCTGCCTGTTTAGAGGATGGTACAAGCTCCTTAGCGTATTACAGGAGATTTGGTTGCATTAGTCCATGAGTGCCCTTCCCTAATACAGCATTTTCCTCATTTCACAAAGTAGTCTATTATCTCTCCATAATTACGGAGTGCGAGAGGCAATCGGGGTACATTCATGATTGCTCTTGGATTATAATCACTTTTATGTATGGATTGTTAAAATGGCTGTAATTATAGAAATGGGGGATATTATTTTGAGGCGTTTTCCCTTAAAAAGCTGTCATGTCATAGTAGGGTTCTAATAATTTTACTCTACAGAATTAACAGGAATAGAAACAAATGGAAGATGATATTAAGATGCATTAAGGTCAGTGCTGTTTCTATTATTGCTTTACATTGTAAATACATGAACTTAAATTTTGTTAATTATGAGGAAACAATATTATGTAATTACAGCTAGTGTATGTGTACATATATGTTTATGAACAGAATCCTTTGTAGTTTAGCACAAGTTTATTGAATTTAATGCAATTATTGCTATATACTTTTTAATGGTATGGCTGCACGCTTTTCCAAAATAAATTTTCTTTCATGGATATCCCGACACAGAATGACAGGTATATAAAACCTTTAATAGACAACATATGTTTGACATAAAACTTGAATTGAAATTTGTATGTGTAAGGTTTACTACAAACACATACACTGTACCATATAAACAAGTATGTAACGCCCCTCAATGATGAGGCAAGTCTGTATGGAGCAATCTTGGATTGTGATTAAGTTAGGTCAACCAGCATGACAAGTGCAATGTGATAACACCCCCACCCCCACATGTTGATCATGATAGTGGTGTGTAATATTGCCTTGACCTTTACTATGCGGTTTGGCAAAGTTGAATCATGATCCAATTTGATACATGTGCGGTACCTGAACTTTGAGTTTGTATCAAGTACTTGTATTAAAGACATTATTCATATTGGGACCAAGCGGGAATATTCTATGAAGAGAAAACAAAACTAAAATTCAGTCAATACATCCATAATGTAATAGAATGTAACATACAAAAATAAGAATGTTCCCTCAAATTTCTCTTGTGTCTTTAAAAATAATAATAGTAACTAATTTTGTAGTGTTTTACTAATGATCTCAAAAGATGCATTTTAACACTAGAGAGATGACATGAATTATACAGTAATGGTCAGTTTGCTCCGGATACATACATGTACATATCTTCTGAAGATATGAAGTTACTCGATATTACGTCAGTAATCCAGGGTTGGCGGATTTAAATCACGTTGATTTAAATCGTGATTTAAATCGCGATTTAAATCACCATGATTTTTTTTTTAAATCATTGATTTAAATCACTTCCATTGAAAAATGTACAAATCATGGATAAAGTATTTGTTCAAAGCAGTTTTAATTCTTCAAGTCAACTGAAAAACTTTGAATTAAATATCAACAAAAGATCAACAAAGTCTTCATATCTACTTAAAACAAATTAAAATCAAATTAATAAAATCAGGTAATTCCTTAAAAACTACAGATGTATGTTGTCAATAGGTAGGGGAAGGCGGGGTAAGTTGTGACAGTTTTTGCTTTTTGCATGTTAGAATTGATATGATTAATAATCTTGTCGAAATAAGTACCTTGCCTTGAAATTTCATTCTTCTGAAATATTTTCCACCTATATATAACTTTCTACCTTCGTGACCTTTGAATAAACCGATGTCAAATGGCTCAACTTGCCCCATATATGGGGTAAGTTTGAGCCACCTTCTGGGGTAAGTTGAGCCACAAAAACTATGTAGGGGAAGGCGGGGTAAGTTGTGACAGTTTTTGCTTTTTGCATGTTAGAATTGATATGATCAATAATCTTGTCGAAATAAGTACCTTGCCTTGAAATTTAATTCTTCTGAAATATTTTCCCCCTATATATATAACTTTCTATCCCCACACTGAAAGTCATCGTGACCTTTGAAAAAAACGATGTCAAATGGCTCAACTTGCCCCATATATGGGGTAAGTTTGAGCCACCTTCTGGGGTAAGTTGAGCCACAAAAACTATGTACAAAATGTATGAGGGGAGAACCAGCATGTCAATTTTTTGTTTAAAGTCTTTTCACTTGCTAATTCTCTATAAATACTAACATCCTTTAAAAGGAAAAGAGCATGTCATGTAAATTTGCTCCTTTCAGCCAGCATTTCAATCGATTTTTATGGTTTGTTTGTTTTTTAAGATACACTACCATAGGAATTACCATGGCTCAACTTGCCCCATGCTGTTTGGCTCAACTTACCCCAGTCCGAATTTAGTGCGATAATTTTGTATCCACACATTTATTATGCATCCATTATATAAAAGACTATGACAAGAATGAAGATCCATACCTGGACTAATAATGTTGTTATCATGTCTTTATTATATTCAAAGATGTGTGTGTTTATAAAGCACTTATGTGTTTCACACTCTTTTTTACTTTTTTGGCTGAAATTCATATTTTTCCCTCTAAAAAACTACTTTTTGTTTCAAAGTTGAAAACAATGTGGTGGGGTTAGGGGTTATGCTATGGGTCATCAATACATGACACCACCACAATGTCTGACTCATTCATTATTGGCCTGGGGCTGGTGGCTCAACTTGCCCCTATGCTCAACTTACCCCGCCTTCCCCTACAAAATGTATGGGGGAGAACCAGCATGTCAATTTTTTGTTTAAAGTCTTTTCACTTGCTAATTCTCTATAAATACTAACATCCTGTAAAAGGAAAAGAGCAGTCATGTAAATTTGCTCCTTTCAGCCTGCATTTCAATCTATTTTTATGGTTTGTTTGTTTTTTAAGATACATTACCATAGGAATTACCATGGCTCAACTTGCCCCATGCTGTTTGGCTCAACTTACCCCAGTCCGAACTTAGTGCGATAATTTTGTATCCACACATTTATTATGCATCCATCATATAAAAGACTATGACAAGAATGAAGATCCATACCTGGACTAATAATATTGTTATCATGTCTTTATTATATTCAAAGACATGTGTGTTTATAAAGCACTTATCTATTTCACACTCTTTTTTACTTTTTTGGCTGAAATTCATATTTTCCCTCTAAAAAACTACTTTTTGTTTCAAAGTTGAAAACAATGTGGTGGGTTTAGGGGTTATGCTATGGGTCATCAATACATGACACCACCACAATGTCTGACTCATTCATTATTGGCCTGGGGCTGGTGGCTCAACTTGCCCCTATGCTCAACTTACCCCGCCTTCCCCTACTCATTTTTTGTAAATTATGTCGAGTTTTTCTTCTGAAATTTTACATTCTTTGTCAGTTATTATTAGTCAATTTCTTTCTTAACATAAAGTTTTCACATAATCCAAAGACTTTTCAGAGAGCAGTTTGTAAAAAAAATATATAATATTTAAAAGTCAATGAGAAAAGGTTTGTTGGCAGTTTTCCAATTTTGATCCTTCGCCTACACATAACTACTTCTGTCATGTAAAATAAAAAATGATACCTGCATGTAATCAACATATTTAACATGCCTCTTATTTCATATTGTTACATTTATCATACATTTGATGTTTTAAATAACATAATTATAAAAATCACATTAACATAATGTAGTACAGTCATAATTTGACTGTTGAGAAAAGCTTTCTCTTATAAACCTTTTAAGTCACTGCAGCCCATTTTATGTTCAGTGCCTCAAATAATGGAAGTTTTGTATCTGCATGTAATAATGGAAAGAGCTCTATAACAACGATTTGCAAAACTCAGAATAAACATTTAACACTGCATTTAAATGTTAAGATGCAGGTACTTCAGTTACAATCATTGGCAGTTGTAAGCTGTGTCTCATTTAAAATAAAATACTTCTTTTTGTAATACATATGTTGTAATTTAAGCAGTTTTGCAGTTTTTATCCTTTAAGTTAAAAGTAAGTAGATTTTTTTTCATACTTCATGGATCAAACAGATTTTTTTGTAGAGAATATGGGAATAAAAATTGTAGATTAATGTAAAAAATCACAGTAACATAATGTAATATAGTCACCCTTTGACTAAGCTATCTCTTATATTGTTCTCCAAAACTGAGAGTTTTGCATCTATATCTGTAGCAAGAGCTTTTTACAAACAAAAAAGATCCTAAACATATACAGTTGTAGTCTCTCTTTAGCTATTGTAAAGCTGTGACTAATTGAAAAAAAAAATCATTGATTTGAATTATTTCTCTTACAATATCTATGAATACTAGTAGTTGGAAAAGGGTTTGTTGGCAGTTTTGATAAGGGATGTTTTCTCTTGGATTTTTTAAATATTTGAATGAAAAATCCCAGAGGGGAATTTTCTCTACTCACTGGGAATTCCCTATGGAATATTCCTTCATAGGCCTACATGTATGTATGATAGAATTAAGTTCAGATACATGATTCCTCAAATTTATTTTTAATTGTCCATTTTTACTGGATTTTAATTACAAAATATGTGGTTAAGAACAATATTAGGGGTGAAATGTATAACATCAATATTGATGTCATTGTAAGAGTAAGGGGGGGATAATTACCCTTTTTTTCGAAGAAACTTTAAAAAAATATAAAAAATCTGATTTAAATAAAAAAAATCTGATTTAAAGAAAAAAAATCTGATTTTTTTTTTAAAATCAAAAAAATCGCCAACCCTGAAATATATCGTCATCATGATAAGAACAAAATTATCTTTACTTTTTGTAGCATTATCAGTATCCGTTCTTTTAAAATTGGCTAAATTATTTTTGTTAAATTTCCAGGCTCATCCTTTGAAGTTTGATAGTGGAGAAATAAATGTTAATACAGATCATCAGAGAACCTTTTTGAAGGTTGAAAATTTGCGATATTGGCCTTTGATAATTTAAGAATCTGAAGTTTTGTACCATGTTGCTAATCATGTTTAAGCTTAAACATGTACATCATACAATATGTCAATGACAAGAAAGAAATACATGTATCAAAAATCCCTCTATTTTTGTCAGTATCTCATTTAACATACTTCATACCTGTTCACAGCAATTGGGGGCCCCAATCTCATCAATAAAGATTACTGTGGAATAAAATATCATCTTTGAAAGGACAAGAAGCAAATTACCGAGCTTGTCACCCCAGTGCCATGAATAAAAACAGAAAATACATGTAGTCTTTTGGCTTTCATAGCATTGTTTGCCTCGTATGAACGGCCCTTGGTAACCACTGAACTACATGTACATGTATACTACATATGTGTAAAGAGGACACACAATGGAATGGAAGCCTGAATATCTATCATATTTTGTAAATCTTGTTTGTGTCAAATTAATATGAATGATGAAAGTTTAAAAATGTAATGATCATTCTAATGTACATAGTGGATTTCATGAAATGATTACGATGTAGTCCCTTAAAAATCTGAATTTTATTTCTGATGATCATGAATAAGTATTTGATAAAAATTGTGAACAAGATGATTCAATAATAATTTTACATACATTTTGTAGAGCTTCATAACAGTACATCCTCTGTAGAATTAGTGTCAAGAACGACACCACATAGTGCTCTGAGATGTGTTAGTATACACCATAGAGTTTTACCCAACATCAAATGATGTTAAATGATGATATACAGAAAATACCAATCTGTGTTGGACTGACATTAATCTTGGTGTAATATTCTTGATGTGGTCCTCTCCAAACTCCAACCAGTGTCATTTCAACACCACTACTTTTGGCAATGTAGCATCACGCAGACAAAAGAAAAATGGGAACAATATTTTAAAATCTATCTTTAATTCATGTATTCCTTTAATATACAGTTCATGTATTCACTGAAAATATCTTAAAAGGCTTTCCTCAAACCTTTTGTCTTTAGATGAATCAATTATAACATGTATTCTAATATTAACCCACTTGTTGTCATGTCCATGTGCAAGTATGAAGCAAGAGCAATGCACATCACACACTAGCTTTCACTATTATAACCCACCCACATCGCACTACTCCCATAACACACATATTACTCCACCACTCACTTAGTGTAGATTCCTACAGTGCAGTGTATCACACATCAACACACTATCTATTTCTACTATCTTCCCATCTTGAATGAATGGATGACATGATCACCAAGTGTTTGGGGGCAAGCCATGATGCGCATTGACAGGCAGTGGAGATACAGAACAGAGTACATATCCCAAGACACACACAAATGGAACACACTCACACACACCCAGTACCAACACTCACCCACCCAGTGTGTCCCTACAGTGTAAGACACACACTGACACACACAGGTCTTCACTGCACATGAATTATCTCTCACTCAAAAGCTCATTCCCATCAGCCAGTGTTGTCAAATCATCCTGATATTTCTGAGGCAACAAATTATCCTCAACAAAGTAATCTACGGATTAGACCCAATTAAAGTCATGATTAGTGTGATATTTTGCGGGATTCATCAAGTTGACTATGTCTGCTCCCCGCAAGAAGGGACCAGGGGGTCATTTTAATGATTATTTGAAAGAGTACATTGCAGGCTAACCAATTGATGCCAAAATAATTAAAGTTTCAAGTAAAGTCAAATTGAAACAGAAAATAGCAGCAAAATTAAAAGGTCGTAATTGTAAAATATTATCCCTGAGTTCCTTCTGGCGGGAAGCTGATGACCAGCTTGAGTAAACACATACATGTATATAAAAGAAAATTATCCTACATGTAATTTTTGATGGGGTAAATGATCTCGCTCAAAATATGATAATTCCTAATGAATTGCACGGATAATTTTAAGATGACTTGCGTGAGTCAACTTATCAAGATTTTGTGAAAACTGCAAAATATATTTTTTTTTTAATGATCCAGCCATTTGCAAGTGTCAATGACCTTGTTTGTACTTGCAATGTACATGTAGCAAAATGATGCATGAACTGTAAAAGTGCCTACTTGGATATGAATTGCTGGTTAGATTTAGAGCGAGTCCAGGGCTGGTATTCAATTTGATACTTCAGCCAGAATTTTAAGTATTTTACTTCGTATTTTTTCTAACTTGGTATTCAATTGTATTTACTGGCAAAGTATTTTATTTCGTTTCACTGATTTCTATATTCAAATGAAAGTGGACAAATATTCAAATATTTCCATATTAAAATTATGAATCATGTTGCTGTTTAAAGGACAAGTCCACCCCAACAAAAACTTTATTTGAATAAAAAGAGAAAAATTCAACAAGCATAACACTGAAAATTTCATCAAAATCGGATGTAAAATAAGAGAGTTGTGGCATTTTAAAGTTTTGCTTCATTTCACAAAACAGTTATATGCACATCTCGGTCGGAATGCAAATGAGGAACTGATGACATCACTCACTCACTATTTCTTTTGCATTTTATTATATGAAATGTGAAATATTTTTATTTTCTTGTCATTGTCATGTGAAATGAAGTTTCATTCCTTCCTTGAACACGTGGTATTCCATTATTTTAACGTATTGTGCTTCAGGCAAGGAGGACCTACATGTAAGCGTCAAATTCGTAAAAATTGAAATAATGTATTATTCAAACAATAAAAAACAAAAGAAATAGTGAGTGACATTGACTCTCTCATTTGGATGTAACTGGCTCGTTCATATAACTATTTTGTTAAAAATAAGCTTTGAAATGTCATAACTTTCTTATTTTACATCCGTTTTTGAGGAAATTTTCAGATTGTGCTTGTCTGATTTTTTCTATTGATTCAAATCAACAATTTTCTGAGGTGGACTTGACCTTTAAACATTGAACACACCTCAAGTCTAATGGAACACGAACGTAAATGCTCCATGAAACCATGACAGTCTCGGGTCCTCCACTTATTATTAAGATGCGAATTAAAAATGAATCTCCGCCAATAAATTATCAATTTAAGCCTTTCAGGCCGAAGTATCGGGCCCATCTGCTAACATCATTCTGAATATTTTAAAAGAACTTCTTGACAATCAGTAGCATGTGCGGCAAGAAGACAGATCGCTTCCTTGATGCATGGGGACATTTTCATAAACAGGATGGCTGCTAAAAGGCATTTTTGCCTCAATTACAGCGTGAGATGCAAACAGCTTTAAGTGGCGCTGCGAGCTCAAAAGCAAATTAAAGGAGAAATTTCTCCCAGGTATGACCTCTTTTGTGGCGAGTTAGAATGGAAATCAAAATGACATTTAGATGAAAATCTACCGCTCGACTTTCTTTTTTTTAATACCAAAGCACTAATGCTCATGTAGGGCATGTACAATGTAGGGTTTTTATCATAGTCAATTGCATTGGGTTATTAAAAGGGGAAAATACTCCTCCATTTCCTTCTCTTGAAAGCTGAATTGAAGTAAGTTTGCTTTGTAAATCGTAAAATTTCCCCAACTCACTAGTTCCCGTTCCAGTCCATCTCCTTATTTTGTTCAATACTAAAGGATCTCAAGACTCTCAAAGCAGCTCATTCAATTATTAACCACATCAAAGCCATGATCTACAGGACATGGTCAAAAGGAATAACTGTTCTAAATTCACTATAAAAGCTCTGTATTGGAAGAAAAAGAGAAATTCCTTCCAATCTATTGTCTCACTTTTTGAAGAATCAAGTGAGATTACCACGTACAATTGAACTCGCCTTGAGGGGTACACACAATCTATGAACATACTTTATGGGCATCATGCACCGCACTCTAAAGTACTCTGACCGACTCGCACAATCTAACCTTTCAGGCAAATTCAAGGAGAAATCAGGGAGGAAGAAGCGGAAATGTTGGGGTAACATTTTGTCAGAGCGTTCCTCTTGCAAAAAAAAAGAGAGGATGTCAGCATCCATCAGCATCCTGATGGCTCTTGAAGCAGAATACAGTTTAAAATAACCATAAGATCTTGTCGATAGTCAGAACTTGGGAAGGGAAAGATACATTTTAAAGCTCTTTGAAAATTGTAGGGCCCCGTCTTACAGAGAGTTACGATTGATCCGATCAATTGTAACTATGGACATCAAGCAACGTCAACATCTACAATTTATGTTTCTTCAAAATATTTTCTAGCTATGATGCATATTCATACATTCATTGTTTTCTTGAAATTCACTGTACATGTACTTCTCTTTGCATACAAAGGACATTGTGGAATTTTTTTATCGAAAAAATTATGACATTGACGGATTTCCATTGTTACGATTGATCGGATTAATCTTAATTCTTTGTAATACGGGGCCCAGGTCTATCTTTTGTGTCCAATTATTGGGATCATGAGGGCTATAATTGAATGGTCTGTGTTTTGAATGGGCTTTTTAAACTTGTCTTGCTCAGAAATTAATAATTTCTACATTATAGATTTAATTTGAATTTAATTTCTATTAACTTGACAAATAATACAATCAAGAATTTACAATAAAATATGTGTACATATAAATAAGCCAAGACTAACCTAATAAATAATAGAGTAAAATGAATACTTTCAAGAAACTTTTCATTTCAACACTTTTATAAACATGTGTAATATATCAAAATGAAAATTTGTTCTCGACATGTTAAAACTTGCATGTATAGCAGGGATGCCACTAGGTGTCCTCCAAAAATACTGAAACTTATCGTGGGCCGGGACAGTGGTCAAGAAAACAAAATTAAGGGGGGTCCAACTTAAATTTTGGGATGGACATAGGTAAAATATATATATTTTTTTTGGGGGGGTAGGACCAAATGACTTTTTACCTGTTTGTGATTGATGACCTTCAAGTCGAGATTTGAAAAACTGACGGTAGTTAGTTCTTGTGTGTTTCTCATAGAACGCTAGACCAAAACTGATCAGTCTCTGTATTTTGGTTGTTCAGCTGAACTGCGTTTTCTCACGAACCAATAAACATGGACTGAAGAGTTGTTGGCCCATAAGTAAAGACAACGTTATCAGCGAACCTCCGGCTCGCAAAGCGGGATGGAGCTCCCTGGGCCATGGCTAGCTGATACGGGTACGTAACCCAAGGAGCTCCAGCCCGCTTCCCGGGCCGGAGCTCCCTGCTGGGTTCCGTATCAGCATGCGGCAGTAACGTTTACTAGATCTAACATTCAGCGGAAACCCGATTTTCAGATCGTTTTTTGGTACATAAAATGTTACATTATCAAAAAATAATTACATCCAAACTTACGAGAAAATATATAAAATTCAGAAACATCGTACCTTAGACCGCAGTTACCGTAATTCCTTTCAAATAATGATCAAACTTAGTCATCCTCGATTTTTTCCGTTAGTAATAGTAAGTTGCCATCTTGGGTGACGTCATCATCTTTACAGACGTATTTACCAGTCGCTATTATATCGGGATTCGTGCCGCTGCTTTGCGCTTGTCTATGGTTTGGAAGGATATCGAGAATTCAAATAAAAAAGCCTTGATAAAAGCATAAGTCAATGAATGTAGTGGGCAGTGCACGCATTTATAAATTATGTACTGCATAAAAAGCAATATCTCAGGGAAATATCTCTCACTCGGTCGATCGACATGCATCACAATCGAGAGAGATAGGGGGAAAAAAGGAGGACTTTCCGATTTTTTTTTAATATGTACACAAAAACAGGAAAAGTCGGAAATACGGAAATAAGACGGATAGCAGGAAAAAAGCCGGAATTCCGTATAAATACAGAAAAGTGGCATCCCTGTATAGTACAGTATGTCCAAAGGGGTTTTATTTTATTTGAAAATCAGCAACATGTTTTAAATCATGAGTGCTCAACAAGTGAAAAAAATTGCACTTTCCAAACTCACTCAATATAATTAGGTGAGGAGCAAAAGACCGCCTGATGCTGAACATGAAATTGCTCATTTTAAAGTGTAAATGTACAGTGGGTCCTTCAATTTGAAAAGGTTTAAAATTCAAAGAAATATTAATTTTGAAAAAACAAAACATTTGAAGTTGAAAAAAAAAATGTGCCAACACTAAACCTTGTCACACTTTTCATTATCGACAAATACAAGCAACTTTGCATATTCATCTGAAAATTGCATCTTTTTTTAAAGCATCCTCGTACTGTGGACATGCAGAAAACTTCATAAAATTGCCAAAATGTATGGTAGGTTAATAGATCCCAACCTGTAAGACCTTTAAAAGCTTTAAGGCAAAAACAACAACCTTGTTGCCTTGCCTCGACCCACAATCCTCTCTGAGATGGGTGGGTGTGCATTTCATGAAAAGAAGCTTTTCTTTCATATGGCTTTCCAAGACAAATTCACCTCAGCCAATCAGATGGAAGGATTTCAGTAGCTTATCACAGTTGCCAAGTGAAAATCACACATAAAATGCTTCTTGAAATGCTCCCCAAGTCTATCACCTGATACAGGCCTCTCGACTGATTTAATTAGGTGTAATCAACAGAATGCTGCCGAGTGATGTAGAAGACATTGCAAAACTCCATTGCTGCGCTACATGTACTGTAGATGTGCAGAAGTGTGTGTTTTTCAGGTATGTTTGGAACAGAATGTTCAACCTCTAACTTAATTCCAAAGGGCTTTCTCTTGAGGTACTTTTTTTGTGGGAGAGTGGTTTGTCAAATGTTTTGAGCATGCTTGCAAGGCAATGACGAAAGCAGTTTGATTTCCTATTCAACTTGAGTAAAAACAGTGCAATCTTTACCAATAGCATATCCAGCATCATCTATGACCAAGAAATGCATGGGCCCATGCACAGGTACGTGTATAATAGAGTCACTATTATCCCCAGACAATTTAGCCTATGAAATGCTTTGTAGGATCTGATGCTGGATATGCACCTGATTGCTAAATGTGCAAACAAGTAAAAGAACATGACAGCAGTGTGTGGACAAGTGACCAAATTATGCGCATACTGTTATGGTCTGCCTACGCACATGTACATGTAATGTACATACATGTACATACATGTATAGGCACAACATGTACCTTGGCATGCCATTAGAAATTCCCCCTTGGTTTGAGTAGGCATTTTGGGGTTAATATCACCTTTTTTCACAAAGTTTCAAAATGATGATGATTTGGAATGATTTTCCACCTGTCAACAAGAAATTATAGAGTTGACAATAATCTGTGAGAAATGCTAGGTAAGTAGCGTGCTTGCATTATATCCGGTTGTGACCTTATCTAGGGTGACCTCACCTATGCTACGCTGCATAAACCTGATCCACCACTGTGTTGCCAATGAGAGGTTAAAAAAAGGAAAAGACGCCGAGTAGAAATCGTTGGTAACTCTGTCAGTGGTTTTCAAGCACTCTCCACTGTTTTGTGTATGTTGACATGAGAGAATTTATCAGGAAAAGAAGCTATAAAAGTATAGGAATCCCGCTATTTAGCATTGCTCACAGGTAGCATTCTAACATTGTGTTGCCTGCATTGTATGTGTAGTGTGGGGAATGAGAAAGGAAAAGATGCTGAGTAGGAATCCTCGGTATCTCTTGACAGTATAGCGAATAGGTATGAGTGCGATGCTGCGATATTTTGCATGCGTTAAAAGAAAAGATGCTCTAGCCGAGGCGTTAGCCGAGTTGAATAGAGCGTCTTTTTTGTCACCAAATGCGAAATCACCATTGCATGAATGAGAATAATCGCTATTTGTGTTGTACAACGTCTCGGAATTTAGCGAAAATATGAAAAAAACAAAGAGTTTATTCCTGTAATCTATGAAAAGGGAGCAAATATACTGAAAACGAAAAGCAAAATCCCGCAAGCGCACATGACCTTGGGCAGCATTGCGCATTTAGCCAGCAGACTTATACGTGTATTGCATTTCATTTTACTAAGCGCAATGAATTAAATCTTATTGTCATGTCACCTCCTAAAGCAGTGAAACGATACATTTTGGATGGTACGTCTTGTGTGCAACGGTACAAATGTTTGACATTTAGCCTCCAATTTGCTCGTGTAATACAAGCTAAGTAGGCGTTGTACAAGAAGCGGTATTCAACATTCCCCACTTTTTCCGTCTATGCTGAAATGGGATAGTTAGCGAGGAAAAGATGCTAATATTAAGCACTTCTCAAAGATGCATTTTAGCACTCCACATGACAAGGGAGCATCAGTGAGTAAAAGATGCATAGGAAGAATCCAACTTGCATTTCTCACAACAGCATTCCTCCAATCTTAACTGCTTTTTAATGAAATAGGAGGATCATCTCGATATGAAAGGGAAAAGATCCCCCTCACCATTTTCCAGCGCTATTTACTGCTCAAAATGAAAGGATATATGTTGTGAGACTCGACATTTATATTTTACTTTATAGACCAAAGTTGTATGATAAAAAATGTACATGTACTTTGATATTGAAAACCAATGAAAACACTGATCTAATGAAGATATTAACTCATTAGCTGTACAATTAATCAGACACCACCATGTTCCAACCCAATAGGATTGGCCCGAAAGTAAAAGGTGTATAAAATGTAATGTAACCGACATTTAACTCCACGTTTATTTCAGCTGGCTCCTCAAATTGGCAATAATTCTCAATTTAAGAGTATGAAGTAAAACCCAACTCCTGAATAAAGTCACATGGACTTACACAGAATGCTTTAAATGAAATGTTGCCAATTCACATTTCAAAATAGTGACTTCATTCATTCATACATGAACTCTTTGCACCAAGAATTAATTCTAGAAAGACAATCATGACAATTTGTGTTTCTTTGAATTGAGATTTCCATATTGCATCATCAAATAGCTTTTGTGTAGATGTTATCAAAGAACATTTTTTTAAGCATACGTGGTATAAATGTCCCGGATAGACTAATTATTATGACTGCTGAGTTGCAAGATTAGTGCGCCAAGGATCATTATTAAAAACCGTGCTATGATTATGTTGATACAGTAAACAACTTGTTTTAATTCACAAATGGCGCAACAGACTACAGTGTAAATGTCACCAATTATTTTTTAGCATAATTTTTGTTTCAATTTCTAATCATGTTCCAGTGTGAATGCATGAAGGATAAAGAGACGCTGCAAGAAGGACACATTGTCTCCACAGTACTTATACAAGTATACGTACATTGATCTGAAATGCAAGATGCATGCCATCGTCATGACGATGATGCGGAACCTACCTTCATGAGGACGGACTCACTGAGCTTCTCTTTGTTGATGATTTTTATTGCCACTTTTTTCCCTGAAACGCAATGGATTCCCAGCTTGACCAGTCCTGTAGATGTTATGGTGGGAGAGAAAGGGTAAACAGGAAAGAAACAAAAATCAGTGAGAATTCAGAAGATCACAAAATTTGGATGAGAGAGGGAAAACAAAACCATAGGCAAACCCAAGTAAAAGAAATTTTTAAGGATTGAAAGGAGTCTAGGAAAAGGTCAAAATAATTACAGTAACATAGAAAAGGAGAAAGAGAAAGAAAATACTTGATTTTTAGAATTCAGAGGAAAAAAGATTGGAAAATGAGTATAAAGCAAGGGAAAGGGAAAGAGAGCTCAAGATATTCAACAAAGTAAAGTATTAAGAAAAAAATGTAAAAATAGCAGGGAAAGAGAGGGAGAGTGAAGAAAGATACATGAAGTGAAAGGGTAACATTCATGGAAGAAGTTACATGGGGACTCAGGCAACTGCGCATGCAAAATTCTCATAAGAGCAATCTCAGTGAAACTTCTAAGCATTCCACAAAAAAATGGCATCAAAGAAACTCTGGTATGTAGAGCTGTGTTTCTTAAACTTTTACAACTTGAAATTTTCAATGGTAGAAGAAAAATTACTCTTTCAGATGAGCCAATTTTCACATTTTTACATTTTAAAGACCAAATCATTATTTTGGCAATTAACAGAGAACCTCTCATCCCGAAATGTTTTGTTGGTTTTGGGATGGCCGGTCACATGAAGACAGCTGTACAGGTATGTAGCAAAAATAATAATTTAGTCTAATAAAAAGTAAAAAAGATTACAGCAATGAATAACTAATACACTTTATAAACAGTTGTCAATCCAATTGTTTTAAAAGTTCTTGGTAGAATTTTTTTGGATAAACCTAATTTCATATATAAAAATAAAAAAGAACAAGTGGGGATATGACATCATCAGCCCACCAAATGCATACCGTATTTGCCGGCGTAAAGGCCGCGGCGGCGTATAAGCCGCACCCCCGATTTTGCGAATCATCTTTGGAAAAAAAAAATGCATGACAGAATTCTGGCGAAATCGGACTAAAACACGCTTGGAAAATTGTTCAACAATAGCCGCAGATTTGGAAATAATAAACACGAATGCTTTCATTTTTCTGACTTACTTTACTGATTCATCTTTCACGACGCAAGGAAAATAATCCACCACCCTTCGGCCGAGGTGAACAAACGCTGCGGAGGTAATAAAAAGCGAGGCGGAGCCGGAGACAAGCGCTGCGGAGATAAACAAGTTTGGCGGACATAAACAAGCGCTGCGGAGATAAACAAGCGTGGCGGAGATAAACAAGCGCTGCGGAGATAAACAAGCGTGGCGGAGCCGGAGACAACAAGCGCTGCGGAGATAAACAAGCGTGGCGGAGATAAACAAGTGCTGCGGAGCTAAACAAGCGCTGCGTAAAAAGCCTAGTTCTGTTTCACCAGAATAATGCAAACTTTTAAAATTCAATTACTTTGTTATTTGATATACGATTGTGATCAAATTTCAGCATTTTGCTCTGCGAAGTTTACTCTATTTATTGAGATATGAATATCTTCAGCCTCAAGCATCCCTTTATTTTTAGTGAACCCCAAAACTTAAACACTACATAGTTTCTCCCTAATGTTTTAATAATAATACTCTGCATCTATATAGCGCTTAATAAATCGGAATGACATCTCTAAGCGCTTTACAGACATATTATAACCCTGCTCATCGGATCCTTGCATGCCCGCATACTGTATAATATATGCACCTCCTCCACTCCCTGGGGAGCATTTTAACAAGAGTTCCAAGACTCAATTGCTAGGCACACTGCATATAGGATAGCCCATGTATCACCTGGGTGGAGAGTGGCAAAGTGTAGATTAACGCCTTGCAAAAGGACGCTAGGCCATGGGGGGATTCTATCACAGGACCCTCTGATTATTACAAGGCGAGAGTCAGAACCGCTACACCAAGACGCTTCCACGATGCTTTAAGCTCTCACTAAAATTTCCTCAGCATTCAATCAAGTACACACTGTACATGTACATGTGTGGATTACTGTTGATCAATTTTGACAAGTTATCATTTTAAAGCTTAGGATGTGCCTTTTCAAGCTCAATAAAAATCTCAACATTCTTTTTGAGCAAGTTACTGCTGGTTCGGGGTACCAACGAACACACATTTTCATCACCGATCAAACTGATATCAAAATTACAAGAAAAACATTCCTTGCAATATCAACTTGAATCTATGTAGTCAGTCTATGAATGTGATGATTTTTGCTATAACTAACGATATTTAGGCTGAATGAACAGCTTAAGGATAACATGACTGCAGTACATGTTGTACATGTACCTCCCTCTTGATTTGAAGTACTATATATCACAATTTAAAAAAAAGGTGGTTGGGGATATTGATTTCATTCTGAATACTATCTGGGCAGTGAAAAAGTGAACATACAGATTACAGAACCAAAATATATACCGTAATACACTCTCTACACTCTAGCCTAGTGCATGGTGTATACATACTGTACAGTGCATGTTGTACATAGGGTACCAGGTGATGCTTCAAAATGACTTAAAGGTCAAGTCCACCTCAGAAAAATGTTGGTTTGAATCAATATAGAAAATTCAGACAAGCACAATTCTGAAAATTTCATCAAATTTGGATCATGTAAAATAAGAAAGTTGTGACATTTCAAAGTTTCGTTTTTTTATCAAAATAGTCATATGAACGAGCCAGTTACACCCAAATGAGAGAGTCGATGATGTCACTTACTCACTATTTCTTTTGCTTTTTATTGTTTGAATTATACAATATTTCAATTTTTACGAATTTGACGATTAGGACCTCTTTGCCTGAATCACACAATGTTAAAATAATGGAATTCCATGTGTTCAGGGAGGAATAAAACTTGATTTCACATTACAATGACAAGAAAATAAAAATATTTCATATAATAAAATACAAAAGAAATAGTGAGTGATGTCATCAGTTCCTCATTTGCATACCGACCGAGATGTGCATATAACTGTTTTGTGAAATAAAGCGAAACTTCAAAATGCCATAACTTTCTTATTTTACCTCCGATTTTGATGAAATTTTCAGTGTTACACTGTATGCTTGTTGAATTTTTCTGTTTTTATTCAAATCAAGTTTTTGTTCAGGTGGACTTGTCCTTTAAGTATGACTTAAAGTCACACTCAAATGCTCTCGTATTCTCTCCCCTTTATTTCTGTTCTTCTTTTCTTAACTTCCCCTTCCCTCTTCTCTCTCTCACCTCTCTTTGCTCAATTACTCTCATTTCCCCCTCCTTTTCATTCCTCTCCCCTTTTCCTTCTCTCCCTTTCTTTCCCTCTTATATCCCTCTTTTCTTTCCTCTAACTTTCTCTGACCAAGAATGCGCAGATGAACACCAGGAGGTATTCAGCCGCAGGCATATACCCCGTCCTTCCCCTTAAAATGCCCTCGGATAGACGAGGGGGGCCATAAGGCACCGGGCGTGACGTTTCATTGCGTTGAGTTTTGAGGGGATTACTATTGTGCACTTATAAACAATATACAACCCCTGAAATGGCATTGTATCCGCCAGGCTGGATACTAATGACAATATGTACAGCAGTCAATGGAGACGATTTAAAAAGTTTTAATTTTAACGAACTGTGCCATGTGAACATGGCTAATGCGCTGCAATGGCAAACTAATCCCATGTAAACACAACTGGAAGTAACACACCAATACACATAGCTTTCAACACATGGGCAGGGCCTTTTATTACTATTGATTGATCTAGTTCTTGCTTTAATGCTCTTTAGTACAAACAATCAATATACTTTTCTATTGAATCTTGAATTAAGAGGAGACGCCATGGAGTGAAAAGAAAAATACTTGTGTCCGATATGTCAAAGTTGGTTTACCAGGAACATGATACGATCAACACGCATTGTATAAGAATACAAAGTCTACAATGAAGATGAAATCGGATGGAACCAACATGGTTGATGAAATGTCCAGTTTGATTTGAACATATCTGACCAAGGCAGTCCAGGGAATTGCAGATGAGGATGATGATGATCAGTGTTTCTACTTAGAAGGAAATTACCAGAATTCTGGGTAATCCGTCATTTTCAGCCTTCAGGTAATTTTCGGGTTACAATGAAAAAATTCCAGGTAATTCTGGGTAATCCAAAAATTACAATAAAACAATTAATCCTTTCAACTTTTTTAAAAAATTGTTTACCTCCATATATGTAACTCAAATATTTCCTCTGCGCTTGCATTTTGCAATTTTGTTCTTATTTTCAAAGAGCAAATAAACAAAAAAATCTTAAATTTCTTAATAATTGCTCAATTGGACCAAATTAAGGCTTGCTGTATTAACGCCACACTTTTGTCAAAAGATCAAACTTGAAAATTCCTGGAAATGTCTATGAATTTTAGGAAATTTGGGATTCAGTTTCGGCTTTTCGGGAAATTTGTATGGATCTGTGGAAACACTGAGTGATGTTGATAGTGAAAGTAATGAATGATGATGATGATGGTGATTATGATGATGATGATAATGATGATGGTGATTTTGATGATGATGAAGATGATGATGATGATGATAATGATGATGGTGATTATGATGATGATGAAGATGATGATGATGATGATGATAATGGTGATTATGATGATGATGAAGATGAAGATGATGATGATAATGATGATGGTGATTATGATGATGATGAAGATGATGATGATGATAATGATGTAGTGATTATGATGATGATGATGATGATAATGATGATGGTGATTATGATGATGATGATGATGATGATGATTGATGATGATGATGATGATGGAGATTACGAAGATGATGATCTTCATGATGGTAATTATGATGATGGTGATGACGATAATGTTGTTGTTCATGATGATGATGATGATGTTGAATGATTTAATGATCCTAAAAGAAAAGATGATGAAAGGCGATGACTGATGAGTGCTATTATGCTTTCTCACCCACAATGCACCTTTTAAAGAACTCTTTTCAATAAAAAACACTTAATACTGAAAAGGCAGGGCCTTTTATTTATTATTGATTGAGTTGATTTTTGCTTTAATACCTCTTTAGTGCAAACAATCAATATACTTTTCTATTGAATTTTGAAGCTAGAGTAGACGCCATCTAATGAAAAAGGAAATAGTCGTGTTCGATATAGATGTCAAAGTTGGTTTACCAGGAATATGATACAATCAACACGCATTGTATAAGAATACAAAGTCTACAATGAAGATGAAATCGGATGGAACCAACACGTTTGATGAAATGTCCAGTTTGATTTGAACATATCTGACCAAGACAATCTATGGAACTACAAATGAGATGATGATAATGAGTGATGATGGTATTGGTGGTATTGATAGTGGTGATGATGATGATGATGATGGTGATATTGATGGTGGTGGTGATGATGATGGTGGTGATGATGATGATGATGATGATGATGATGGTGATGATGATGACGGTGATGACGATGATGATGATGAATGATGATGAATGACGACGTTGAAGGATTTCATGATCCTAACAGAGAAGATGATGAAAGGTGATGATTCCTATCATGCTTTGTCCCCAAAAATGCACTTTTAAAGATCCCTTTTCAATAAAAAAAATCACTTAATACTGAAAAGAGCTGAGCCTTTAATTTACTATTGATTGGGTTGGTTTTTGCTTTGATGCTCTTTGGTGCAAACAATCAATATACTTTTCTATTCAATTTTGAAGCATGAGTAGATGCCATGAAGTGAAAAAGGAAATAGTTGTGTTCGATATGTCAAAGTTGGTTTACCAGGAATATGATACAATCAACAAGCATTGTATAAGAATACAAAGTCTACAATGAAGATGAAATCAGATGGAACCAACACGTTTGATGAAATGTCCAGTTTGATTTGAACATATCTGACCAAGACAATCTAGGGACCTACAGATGAGGATGATGATAATGCTGCGGCTGCTGAGAATGATGTTGATAGTGATAGTGCTGAATGATGATGATGATGATGATGACTTATCATGATGATGGTGATGCATGATGATGAATGATTATGATCGTGATGATGATGGTAATGATGATGGTGATGATGATGGTGATGATGGTGATGTTCATGATGATGGTTATGATGATAATTATGACGATGATGATGTTAAAGGATTTGATGATAAGTACTAACAAAGATAATAATTATGAAAATGGTGATGGTTGCGAACTTGCTATGCATATGGTGCTAAATTTTAACCATGATGTACTTTTCAATGATCCCTTTTTTTTAAAAATCACTCAATATTGAAAAAGAATGTGATCTTTATCTAGCCAGAAGAACTCTCCCCAAAATGACCAGCAAGTCTGTCTACATGTACATGTACATACACTACATGTCATTGACATCCAAGTCATTGACATGCAGAAAGCTATTGACGTCACTTATTGATCAATATCGGCACAACGCTTTTTGGCTCTGACGCTTTTAATGACTTTTAGGTACTAGTGGGCCATTTTGATGTCAATTCATCTGGACTCTAAAATGCATCCAATACTATAATACTATTAATCTATGTGGAACCTCTGTGATTAACAAAAAAAAATTCTAAATGACAATAGAATACAACATATTGGAGAATGCAAAAGTACTGCATAGTATTAGAACATTTACTAGAGACATTTTTAACGAGTGAAATGCCTCTGGTTTATATCACACAATTTATGGAGGAACTGATCCAATAGCGTACGCAGGATTTTTCAAAGGGGGGGGGTGTTCAAGCTGAATGAAATGTTGTCAACTAAAAAAGTCTTAATCACAAATTTTAGGTTGTTTTGTACCTCCAAAAAATACTGACATGCAAAAAAATAAGGTCTTCCAAAAAAAATTGGGGGGAGGGTTGGGTCTCAAAAAGTTTCAATTGGGGGGGGGGGGGTGGTTAAACGCATTAACCACCCCCTGCATAGTATGCTATTGAACTGATTGTGTGCATGGCATAGCTAATTCAACTTTTAAAAATTCATAGCACTATTATTCCTTGATGGATTTCTTTAAAACTTCACCAATATTTTTTTTCTAACGTTAGAGTGCGCATCTAACTTTGTTAGATTTGTAGATCTAGTGTTCCTGAGTTTTTCTTCAAACCGACATATCATCAGGGTGAACTTCCCCTTTAATGTGCAACCAAAGTAGGCTTGATACAAAGGACCTACATTTACATCCTTTCCGATAAACAACATATTCTCCAACTAACTGTTAGTAGTGAGCTGAGCCTGGCCTGGGATGCTTAATATTAATAAGACATACATGTACAGTATTAAAGGAGGTAGGACAAAATAAACGAAACAGCATTTCTACTAAAAAGCATAGCAAGATATTTCTCAGAATTCCTGAATAGTGAATAATAAGGCTTAAAGGGGAATCCAACCCAAATAAAAACTTGGTTTTATAAGGAAAAGAAAAATCAGACAAGTTCATAGGTGAAAGTTTGAACAATATTGGACAAACAAAAAGAAAGATATGAATTTTTAAAAGTTGTAAATATTGGTAATCACTATACCCATGGAGATTTCAAATTGGCCGCATATGGGATGTCATAGTGATGTATTAAAGGCAAGGACTACACTTCCATGTACTCCAATACATATTATGGCTAAAATATAATTTTTCCCAAAAGTTGTATTTCAAATTATATTTTCTTTCATGAGGACATTACTGCCCCAGGGGAATGGGTACTTAGGAGAAAACCACAAATCCCTGATGTATGGCCTATGGGAAAGTTGTCCTTGCCCCTTGTCATAATTTACTTACCAAGTTGCCAATTTGAAATCTACATAGTATTAGTGATCTCAATTTTAAAGCAGCTATAACTTTCTTATTGCTTGTCCAATTTCTTTCAAACTTTCACCATTCTGTTTAATTTATTTTTCTCCTTCCCAACACAACATTTTATGGCCAAGGCCATAAAATGTGCCTGGAAATATCATATTAGTCCATCCCAAGTGATACTGTGTGGGCTAGTGGCTAAAAATAGGCATTTTAAAGTGAGATTTATAATGCTGACTTACATTAGACTGTTTGAGCCTCTGTGATGAGCCGTGGAAACATGTCACATTGATAATCAACTTGGCTGCCAGAAAATAATAATAATATGGGTATATTTACCCAGGGAAGCCGCTTCAGTTCCGAAAACTGTTCTCCCAGCGAGCCCTGCTATTATTATTACCCCGGCTTTAGCTGGGCTACCTAGGCGCTCAAAGCATTCAAGGAATTTCTTCCTACCGGGTACCCATTCATCTCACCTGGGTTGAGTGCAGCACAGTGTGGATAAATTTCTTGCTGAAGGAAATTACGCCATGGCTGGGATTCGAACCCACGACCCTCTGTTTCAAAGTCCGAAGACTAATCCATTTGGCCAGAAAATGTGAAGATATACTACATTTACCTGTAACTACATGTACATTGTTCACTCAAATTATAGAAAGAAAATTTGAAGCCAACTCACTCTATGTCTACAGCACAAATCTAGTGTAGAAATGCCATGTTGTACATGTATGATATTTTTATCTCAGAAAAAGTTAATCTTGTGACCATTCTTGCTCTACACTAAGAGTGCAAGTTTTTAAAACATTTATTTTGAATATGCAAAATAATGCATATTAAATGGTCAAAATTTGCATACATTTTTCCACCCAAAATTTTGAAGACTTAATTACAAAAGTGATTACATCGAGATACTGATAAAATGTGTATGTCATGACCATTCATTTTGAAGCTTATGGGATTCTCTACATTTTTAAAGTATGTTTGTTTGTTTCTACATTCACCTTGAATAGGCAAATTAATTAATGCATTTAATGTGGTGCAATTGGCATAATTTTTGTCAAACTTAATGAAGATTTTCTCAGTGATGAGGGGGTCAGATTCGAGCTGTAGATCTACATGTAAGCCCTCAAAGATACCTCAAATTAAGCTTAAAATTACTTCTATTTTCAGTTTAATATTTCAATGAAAATCATAAGAAAAAAAATAGAATTTTGGGGGAAAAATAAAGTTCATCATCTTCTTAGCTTTGTTTGAAGCCATCTTGCAGCCTATATCACACTCTTCGTCCCACACAATGCATGATTGTTGTTGAATGTTGACCCTGCAAAACCTGGAAGTTCAAGCAATGTTTTTCGTGTTACCGTAAACATGCTCTGCAGCGTGATGATATGCCCAATATACGTCATAGAAAACCTGGGGGGTTTGTTTACTGAAAATGACCATAGTTCGACAAATCAACTTTATCACAAAAGTTAAGTTTTTCTTCTGTATTATATTTTAATTTAATACTTTGTACATCGCGTTTTATAGCCTCTAACTGAAGGCAAATTAGAGGGGCCGCAGTTGGGAATTTTCGTGTTGTCAGAAGCGAGAGTATTCCGCGGCCATTGTGGCATCACAGCCATCATTTTCTCGTGCCATTGCCTTACCTAACATATCAACACACAAAAATAGGTATCCACATAGGTAAAGTCAACAATCCTTTTTTTTTTAAAAGAATGTTTTTGTTTAGCATGAACAGGACTTGAGCATAAAGGTGGTTTCAGACCGCCTCGAAGTTCGTCAGTTCCAGGTATTCTCTGATCGGGAAATTTACCCCGATCAGAAAATACCAGATATTTTGGTAATGTGAAAGCAAACTACGCGTAATTTCCCCGAAAGAAAATACCCGCTAAATAGTAGGTACTTGGCGAAATTACAAGAACTTTCGCGGGGATTTTTCCAAGGTCGCAGGTACTTTGGCGATGTGAAAGCAATTTACGGGAACTTTTTATCCCAGCGTGTCGTTGGGCGCGGGAGCTGTGGGGCTAGTGATTTTGAATCTCGCGCCTTGCCTGTTTATCAGACCATACTGCGCATGCTCGTAACTTCAGGAACTCATCCCCAAGGGTATGGTTCAGGGCGGTGTGAATGCAGGAATGAATTAATGGGTATTTTTAGCCTAAAAAAGTTCTCGTAATTTAACGGGGATTCTTGTGATCGAGGCGGTTTGAAACCACCTTAAGTAACACTCTGAATTAGACCAAAAGCTTCGGTCTCTGTTATATTGGTTGTACCGCTGAACTCCGTTGGCTCCACTCACCAATTACAGAGACCAAAGTTCTAACTCGATCTGTACAGGGATTCAATGGCCCTATGTTTATGTATTAAGTTCGGATGAACTGGGGAAGTGGGAGTTGCGCAACAGCTGAAGAAAGTCACTGTTTTTGTCATTTTGTTTATTTTTCCCCTTTTTGGTGCATTTCATGCCAAAATGGAATAATAATCTTTAATTATTTTGTCAGTTCTTTTTATTTGTTATGAAATTAAATAAATGAGCCCCAGCGGAATGATTTTGCATTGTTTACTCCCTAATGAATGGCGACTGCACGATCACGAGCCGTCTGTGTATGTGTACAAGTATAACAAGGAGAATTTTTTTTATTATTTAAAAATGTTTAAAAACTCCTTGTTGAAACAGACTGCTGCTACATGTAACTGTCTAACTCCAGCTCCAGACCATGAACTCTGAGCTGCGTCGCGCTGTCTCCCCAATTCTAATTCAATCTGACTGATACACAAGTGCGAGCAGGCCTAACCCCAAATTAATAGTTTTTGGCAGGAATATCCAAACCAACAGTAGGCCTATGCTATGACAGTAGGCCCATGCTATGGCAGTCACAATCACAGTCACACACACAACAATCAGTCAACAGCGCACAGGCCAAGTGGATCGTGGAGAACGCCCAAAACATCTGCGTGTAAAGTCAATACAAAATCCATGGCATCAAAATCGTTATCATCCACACAACAAATTACTCACCGGTTTGACCCTTTCCAAGGGTTTTCTCCAATTTATATGGTCCGACATATTGTGTATCTCCACTTGACATTGTGATTTCTTAATGGATTCAAATATTGACGACCTCACTTGTGCGAAAATTCGACAAACAGGTTGCTTTTCGGCGGTATTGTATACATTAGCAGTCTACATTTTCCTTTCTCTTGCCCAGACACTTTCATCACACAAGCACTAGATGGCGCTATAACTTTCTCTGACAACAACAGTTGGCAAATTTTTATTCAGGTTGGCCTAGGACTTTTAAAAAAGTATTAAACAAATATTTTTTTCAGGTCATATTCTTTTTTTCCCTGAATATGATCAGTCTTTGTGTTTTAAATGAAGAATGAAAATATTAATATTTGAGGTAGCTTTATTTGGTATTGATTTTATTTATAATCAAATACATGCATTTAATCCATCGTACTATACTCTCTGCTTTTTAATCGACTCACTTTGTTATCCTGAGCATTTCACGAGAACATCGTTGTATATTGCCTATTCGTTGGAAAAAAAATCTTTGTTTTTTGGAACACCTATTGAGGCAAAAGGCATTTCTATTATACAGTACAGCCACTTTGATTGCTTTGAAAGCACTTGGAGAGAAAAGACTAGGCTTTGTTCTACCAGCTACATCCAAAGAAGTGGCTCATCGAAGCTTACCCCTCTCGGGGGGGGGGGTTAATATTGCATATTTATTTGAAAATTGACAATTTTGAACTCAACATTGAGGCCAAAGAGCATTTGATTTGAAACCACTTAGGAAAGAGTAGAGTTTGTTCTACCAGCTACATATAAATAAACACTGGCGCATCGAACCCTAGCCCTCTCAGGGGCTATCTAAGTTACCCCCCCCCCCTCTATATCATGTATACTGCCGATTTATTGAATATTTCACCATTTTGGATCACCCATTTAGGCAAAAGCGCGCTCCTACTATAGTACAGCCAATTTTATTTTCTTGCAATGACTTGGAGAAGAAATAGTAGGCTTTGCTCTTTCAGCTACATATAAATAAGTGTTGGCAAGTCGAAGCCTATTTCCTTCAGGCGGCTGTAGAAGTTACCCCACTAGTTTCGGTATTTGACTATTTCTTGAAGTCACCATTTGGAGCCCCCATTGAAGCAAACAGGTGTCTCTGATATACAGTGCGTCCCAGAAAAAACGAAACCGAGATTTAGTGAAGATTTATCATAACTTAATCATAAATAAAATAGAAAAATTACCTATACCAACGTAAAGCTTGGAATCTCCTCATTCATCTGGTACTATTTAGATTGTTCTTCATTCACGCATGAGTGAGCGAAAACAATTCAACAAAAGGATGCCAAAAACTCATTTGGAAGGGTGTATCTTAATCTCAAAAAGAAAGTCGCATGACTGCTCTTTTATTTGAAACCTTAATCACAAAAAAAATGGTCAAGAAGTAAAAAAGCTATGATCCCTCGAAACAATATGCTTGTATTTCCATAATTTAAAGGGGAATCCAGCCTTGGCCATAAAATGTTGTGTTGGGAAAGAGAAAAATAGATTAAACAGAATGGTGAAAGTTTGAAAGAAATCGGACAAGCAATAAGAAAGTTATATAGCTGCTTTAAAATGGAGATTACTAATATGTAGATTTCAAATTGGCAACTGGGTAAGTAAATTATGACAAGGGGCAAGGACAACTTTCCCATAGGCCATGTACTTAATTATCAGGGATTTGTGGTTTTCTCCTAAGTACCAATTCCCCTGGGGAAGTAATCTAAATATAACCCAGGTAGTATGTTGTTTTGTGTCCTCATGAAAGAAAAATTCAATTTGAAATAAAACTTTGGGACAAAATGACATTTTAGCCATAATGTATTGGAGTACATGGAAGAGTAGTCCTTGCCTTACATCACTATGAAATCCCATGTGCGGCCAATTTGAAGTCTCCATGGGTATAGTGATTACCAATATTTACAACATTTTAAAAATTCATAACTTTCTTGTTGTTTGTCCGATATTGTTCAAACTTTCACCTATCAACTTGTCTGACATTTCTTTTCCTTATAAAAACAAGTTTTTATTTGGGTTGGATTCCCCTTTAATTAAATAAACGTGTTTTTACCAGTTTCCAAGCTATTGCACGGTAACAAAACGGTTAATGCATGGCTGATCGTCAACAAAACGGAGTGTCAAGTGAGTTTGAACGCTAGCCTGTAAAACCTCTTCATTTTATGAAATTAGTGAAATTCAAGCCTTATGTCAAATATCCAGAACTTTGTTATTCATTGACCATTTTTTGTAATTGGGTATCAAATTAAAGAGCAGATATTGAACTTTTTAAAAATGTGGTTTTCTTTTAAAAACCCAGATACGACCCGCCAAGTGACTTTTTGGAATCTCCTATTCAAATTGTTTTTGCTCACTCATGCGTGAATGAGAAATAATTAAAGTAATTCCAGATGAAAGAGGAGATTCTAAGCTTTCAAATCGTAGGTCATTTGTCTATTGTATTAGTGATTAAGTTATGATAAATCATTGATAAATCTTTGTTTCGTTTTTTGCGGGACGCACTGTATAGTTCTGCCACTTTTATCGACTTGAAACCACTTATAGAAGAAAGAATTATAGGCTTTGCTCTATTAGCTACATAATTTTATGCTGGCAAATAAAAGTCTACCCCTTCTTGGGGCTGTCGAAATCAGCTCACTCACCCCTTTGCGTCATTGCCTATTGGAAATTCACTATTTTTAAGCCCCCGTTGAGGTAAAAAAAAAAAAGCAGCATCTGATATATATTTCTGCGACTTTTACTGCCTTGAAACCAATTAAGGAGGAAAGAATGTGCTTTGCTCTATAAAGAAGTGCTGGCACATTGAAGCTTACCGATCTGGGCTGCTGTGAAATTACCCCACCCCTCTTGCATTATTGCCTAATTATTTGAAAATTCACAATATTTAGCCCCCAGTGAGGCGATATCCACTTCTGCTGTATAAAACACCCAATTTCTCTTTCTTGAAAATACTTGGAGGAAAGGGTAGGTTCCCCTCTTTCAGCTATATACATGTATATTATCAATATCCCTTAACATCATTAATATTTTCATTTTCATTATAATCACCATTATAGTCATTATCTTCATCATCACTATTGTCATCATTCTCATCATCACAATTACAATCACCATCATCATCATCACCGTCATCATCATCCTCATCATCATCATCCTCATCATCATCACAATCACCATCATGATGATGATCATCATCACCATCATCATCATCACAATCACCATCATCACCGTCATCATCATCCTCATCATCATCACAATCACCATCATGGTCATCATCATCATCATCATCATCATCATCATCATCACAATCACCATCATCATCATCATCATCACCGTCATCATCACCCTCATCATCATCACAATCACCATCATGATCATCACCATCATCATCATCACCATCACAATCACCATCATCACCATCATCATCACAATCACCATCATCATCATCACAATCACCATCATCATCATCCTCATCATCATCCTCATCATCACCATCATCACAATCACCATCATCACAATCACCATCATCACCATCATCATCCTCATCATCACCATCATCATCCTCACCATCCTCACATCATCATCACCATCATCATCACAATCACCATCCTCACCATCACCATCATCACCATCATCCTCATCACCATCATCATCACCATCATCCTCATCATCACAATCACCATCATCACCATCCTCACCATCATCATCATCACAATCACCATCATCACCATCATCATCACCATCACCGTCATCATCATCACCATCATCATCCTCATCACCATCATCATCATCATCACCATCATCACCATCATCATCATCACCATCATCATCATCATCATCACCATCATCATCCTCACCATCATCATCATCACCATCATCATCATCATCATCACCATCATCATCATCATCATCATCATCCATCATCATCATCATCATCACCATCATCATCACCATCATCACCATCACCATCATCACCATCATCATCAGCATCATCACCATCATCATCCTCATCATCATCCTCCTCATCATCACAATCATCATCATCACCATCATCACCATCATCACCATCATCATCATCATCATCATCATCATCCTCATCATCATCACCATCATCATCATCATCACCATCATCACCATCATCCTCACCATCATCATCATCATCACCATCATCACCATCATCATCATCATCATCACCATCATCATCCTCATCATCATCATCCTCATCATCACCATCATCATCATCATCACCATCATCACCATCATCATCACCATCATCATCATCCTCATCATCATCACCATCATCATCACCATCATCATCATCATCACCATCATCCTCACAATCATCATCATCATTAGTTTTTTTACCATAGTCAATCATTTTCCCTATCATCGAAAATTATATGCATCAAGGACAACCTACAGAAATTGTTTCTTTACACTTCAATATCAATATCTTTTCGAACATTTATTACAATAAATGGAAGACTCATACTACACTGCAACCACATTGCAAGTTTAATATTTTCTTCATTACCTGTAAGTGGTATTTTAGACTCATTGGATATCAGACAAAAATGGCAAATGGGTTGAAATTGGAATTAGATCAAATGTGATCAGCCACCAAAAAGCCAACAATAAGTCGCAAGGCAAGGTTGTCTGTAAAACAAAATAGAAATTTGGTTAAAATTAAATAAAATTAGTGTATAAGGTTATATGAAAGAGTGATTTTTCTTCATAGTATCAAAACGTAAAGTTGAAAAGGTCAATGAAAGACAGAGAACAAGAGTTTCCTCAACATCATTTTTCTGGACTGCTTAGAAGAATCACCCAGATCGCACAGAGTGCATCTACTGTGCGTGAGTAAACCAAGCACAACTTTTTACATTATTTACCTGATTTTGGTGTTTTTGAAGCTCTCACTACTAAACTTCCCATGCATTTATTGTTGTTGATCATTTTTTACAAGCTATATCCATGTATCGCTTTAAAGCTAATGGGGTGCTTTTTCAAGCTCAATAAAATCTTTAACAATCATTTTTGGTGACTTGTTCTTTGTTTCGGGATGGCAGATCACAAATGGTTGGTAGATGAACTTCTATTAGACCATTTGGGATGAGGCCTAACCGAAAGCGAGTGTAGACCAATTGGCAGAATTATCCCCTCCCCATCACCCCCACCCCTTCCTTTGAATCACCCCCCCCCTCCCCTGCACTTTCTCCCAACATGACCCACCCATCCCTCCCCCAGGATGAATTCCATTCCCATCAGTCAGTGTCCTTAATCTTTTTCTTCTTTTTCTTCTTCTTGATCTGCGTTGTCTGCGATTGTTCTTCGCTGAACGATGCATCTCTTTTGACAGGTAGGTGACTAAATATGGCGGTGATTTCATCGTTGTCAGGTGCTTCTTCATCCTTAACAAAATAAAACAAAAGACCGTAAAATAGCCTTAAAAACAGACATACTGAAGCTTTTCGACATGCACTCATCGGAAAAAAATCGCATGAATGACTAAAACACTAGAGCAAAACAATATATAATATTACGAACTAGACAATGGACGCTAAATGGCGAGCCGTGATTGGCTGTCAAGTTAGGCTTGGTACCAGCCGTTTATTGAAGCGAAGCAACTAAAACAAGACAAAAATATGGGTTGCGTATTCTGATAATATTAATGAATGGTCACATTGACACTTCAATGAATAGATTATATTGGGTCCCTAATGTATTGGCTCTCAAAAAAATCAAAACAAAATAATTTTTGTTATTGTGATGATCTGAGGGGGTGCATATAACCATCCCCCCCCCCCCGCTCAAACACCATTGTCATTGTTATAATAATTAATAATAACATAAAAGGATACAAAGCGGTGCTGATGTGTTATTATAAACAATCAACAACTATATGTGTACATATGTGTCTCAAGACAAGAAATCTAAAATGAAATACAGGAAAATAGAGAAAGTATTTTTATTACTACAATCAAAAAGTCATAACAATGTCATCCGGGATCCCAAGCCAATATCTCACTCCCTCATCTCTATTTGAAATTGATAGCAAGGCTTAAGATTGATTTTTGATGGTGCATATGTTTAAAATCGACTGCAAATCTCTTAAAGTGATAAGATTCTGAAACCTTACAATTTATTGTCAGATTTTAAAAAAAGAGAAGATATTTAGAGGTATATTTGACTTTCAATCACTTACCCCAACTTCATCTCCTAGTCTTGCATTCCCAGACCCAGTCAAGATAGCCATCTCCTTGGAAAGTCTGTCTTCTTCTTGGTTCTCATCTGGTGCTTTCTCTTTCTCTATAGAATGATAAATGAAGTTAAACACCAGTTGTGGTAACAATCTTAAAGGTATTGTTTAACTTTGTGAGCAGCCAATTTAAAAAATTCTCAAACCAAGATGAAACCTGTGTACAAGTGAATATATTAGAACTAATAAACCCTGAAAACAACCATAATCGAGAATGAAAAGCTAAAACTACAAGACAAACCCCGATTTTGTAAAAAGGCGTCTTATTGACGCCTAAATAGTAAAACATATGTGTATGGGATGAAATTAACATGGTGTTTCTGGTCACTTTATATTTCAATTTTTGAAGCACTAAATAATTATTTTCGAACGCAATTTTTTCTGGGCTTCATTTTTGTAACATATCACAGACACAGGTGACAAGTGTGACCTTCTAGCTCAGATTTTTTTAAAGTCAAACCAATGTTAACCAATCACTTTAAAATGAGTTCGAACAGCATCTTACGAAAAGCCCCAGAAGTGTTTGCTTGAACTAAAAATCTGTGTTCAATGATTCTGGGGAAAAAATGGGTAATTACTGAGAAATTGACAAAACAATCATTTACAAACAACAGAGCTGCCAAGTTGTATTTTGCATTTTCAGTATTCTTATCCCCCAAAATATGCATGCATAATGGCAAAGTTCGATCACTTCTTACATTATTTTGCGCCCCACACAGTCGCACACGAGATCAAAAGCTTCACTCTAGATTTTGGTTGTTCCGCTGAACTGCGTTGGCTCACTCACCAATACATAGACTGAAAAATTTGGAGGCCCGTACGTACAGACAACGTATTAGCAGTAACGTTAGATCTAACATTTGACGGAAACCTGATTTTTCCGATCGTTTTTTTGCACATAAAATCATAAAATGTCACATTATGAAAAAGAAATTGCATCCATATTTACGGGAAAATGTATGAAATTCAGAAATATCATACCTTAGACCGCAAATACCGCTAATTCGTTTCAAATTATGATCGAAACATCGTCATCTTCGATCCTTCCGTCGGTCAACATAAGTTGCCATCTTGAATGACGTCATCATCCTTACAGACGTATTTACCAGTCGCAAAATACTGTATCGCAATTTGAGCTGCTGCTTTGCGCTAGTAAACTATGTGCGTGCGCTCGGAACTTGTCACCCACATTGATTCGCCAGGATATCGAAAATTCTAATCGGAAAGCCTTGATGAAAGCATAACTCATTGAACGTAGAGGGCAGCAACACACGGCTGCCATTTTTTCATCTCCGCCCGGAAGCTCCCAGATGCTATAGTGAGGCGAATACCTTTTCTTCTCTAATTTGTTTTTTCCCGTATTTTATCATGAAAAAGCGTACTGCCGTATTTTAAATTGATTTCCGTATGAAATACGGAAAAATCGTACTACTTGGCAGCTCTGAAACAATAACACACTGACCCACATGTGCTTATCTGTGTTGGTGATCTTTAGTGTGATCGTTTTTCAGCTAAGATTTCATGATTCCACAAAGTTCAGGTTATGTTAATGAACTGAATCCAGATTCACAATGCAATGGTGACAATTAACCTTGATTTTAAAGGAAACCCCAAACCCAAGAAGAAAAACAATTTTATTGGAAAGAGGAAAATGAGAGGAACAATTGAAAACAAGTATCGTCAAAGTCGATTATAAAATAAGAGTTACGAAAATTTGAAAGTCTTGTTCTATTTCTTTGGGACCCTCAATAGGCAAACATGCTTCAAAATGGCTGATTTTGTAGACAACTCTCCATTTGTTTTTCAACAAATTTTCAGATCTCCCCATTATCTTTCAAATCTGAGCACAACATGTGTCCAACAAAATCATGACATTGTGTAAAATACATTTAATTATTATTATTGATAATAATAATAATTATATTTTACATCAGGTGAGGAGGAGACAATAAAAATCATGTACTGAAAGTAAAGGGTAAAATCCGCAAATTAGTGACAATGGTCTATTATTCACTTTGTCTACGACTAAAATTGCACTATTTTTCAAATGAAAATTTGATTCATGAGCACTTCACATCATCATACAAATCAGCTGGTATTGGAACAAATGAATATCAGGTGCCTGTTTCACAAAACTTGTCATAATAACAAATATGCAATAACAGCAAAAAGTTCCTGAAATCATTCATTTTGATTGGCTGATTGTAAATCTGTTAAAGAAATTGTGCATTTGTTATTAGCATTATAACAAGTTTTTATGAAACAGGTTCTATTGTAGATGATGAATTGGTTTGTGGAGGAGGATTGGTTTAAGGGAGGAGGATAAACCTCTGTTTCAGTACCGGTCCACTGTTTGGAGATCAGCAGGCATCACTGCAAAAGTTGAGTCAATGAGTCCGCTAAATGTCAAGTCTACAGGGATTGAAAGACAGGCAGGTTACTGGGAGTTGACAGGTTTAAAAAGGACATGAAGCTTAAAGTGCAGGGTAGCTTTAAGGATCAAGGCATTCAGAGGGTGAGGGAGGGAAACATCATAGGGTAGTAGGATGGCTGCTGTGAGTTGGCAGGGATTGCTGGTATTGAAGGAGGTTGCTGAGGAGGGGAAATCCTCTGGGAGATTCTTTATCTTGTCCAAGAGAATGTTGCATAGATGGAGGGTACATGGGCATTTGGAAAGGATATTCTCTGTAGTGTCCTCTTCAAGTTTACACAGGGTACAAGATGGGTCTGTTCTCTTCCCAATTTTGCGTAGAGTAAAGTGGAGGGATGGGGGTGAAGGTGATCTCTGTGAGTGTGAGGTGAATTTGACCTTCCCCATGCTTGGGGACTTAACTGGATTTAAATCCTTACTGACTGCCTTGGTTTTTAATAAAACCTAAAAATTAAAGAAAAATATTGCTGACAAAAGAAGGCTTGAAGAGTGAACCTCTCCTTTCAGAAGCCAAACTGTAACAAAACTAGCAATACATTTCTTACTTGGTGGTTCCTTGCCGACAATATCTGCAAACAGCTTTCTCTTCTGAGCCTCTTTCATCTGAATATTCTTCCATTCTTGTCTCCTATTGCGTAGATGGCCAAGGGAGAGGTTCCGATGGACGAAGCGGCCGAACGTGTGCGAGAGAAGGTGGGTCTCGCGTTCGGCGAGGGTCTCCGCGATGACGAACTTGCTCTTGATGGACGATGCCTTGAAGATGCCCTCGATGGTCCGCGAGCCGTTCTTGTTACAGGCGATCTGGAAACAGCTTCCCTGCAAGATTTGGCAAAAAAAAAGGGTTTTAAATCAGAATCATTGCCTCATGCCTGGCTAAACGGGTTGGCACTTTTATGACGAATTTGCATACATGGTAGCTATTTTTGTATTCAATTTAGCGATATCAGTATGCAATTACCCCTTTAAAGGTCAACTCCACCTCAGAAAAATATTGATTTTAATCAATAGAGAAAGACAAGCACAATGCTGAAAATTTTTATCAAAGTTGGATGTAAAATAAGAAAGCTCTGACATTCAAAGTTTCGCTTATTTTTAACAACATAGTTATATGAACGAGCCAGTTACATCCAAATGAGAGAGTCGATGATGTCACTCACTCACTTTTTCTTTTTACGAATTTGACGATTAGGACCTCATTGCCTGAAGCACAAAATGTTAAAATAATGGAATTCCATGTGTTCAGGGAGGAATGAAACTTCATTTCATGTGACAATGACGAGAAAATAAAAATATTTCATATAATAAAATACAAAAGAAATGAGTGAGTGATGTCATCAGTTCCTCATTTGCATACCGACCGAGATGTGCATAATAACTGTTTTGTGAAATGAAGCGAAACTTTAAAATGCCATAACTTTCTTATTTTACATCCGATTTTGATGAAATTTTCAGTGTTATTAGAGGTGGGCTATAGAGGGTCAATTTTAGGTCACATTTTCAGAACATGCTCATCACACCCTAGTTTGATGACTTTGTGCCTACTGACACCACTTTTGAAAAAAAAAATGAAAAAAATGCATTATCCGGGGTGCCCTGACCGAAAACGTAAAAAATCCAAGATGGCCGCCGTTTCGGCTAAAAAAAGACATTTTGGGCTGTAACTCGGTCATTTTTTGGTCTATTGTAATAGTTTTGGTGTCTAACCCCATGTTTTAGGGGTCAAAGAAATTGAATATAATGATATCTTTGGTGTAAAACCTAACCTTCTACATTAAACTCACATTTTCCCCATATTTAATATTAAATTTTCCCTCTCTTTCACCCCTACCCCAACCGCAATTTTTGTACTTTATTTTCTGTATTTTCTTTAAGTCATGCTAGCTATGATACTACTACAGGTAATAATAAATTCTAGCTACTAAAATTTTTTTTTTATTTAAACAATACTTCGAGAAATATACCAAAAACCTACCACCTGTATGTGGCTAGTGAATTCGGAGTCGGCATGCATGGTAACTGTGGAGCCAGTACTACATGTAATACTGTATCTGCTTTAAAGTACCAATTATTTGGTCATCAGACCTCTAGTCAGAGAGAACTATACAGTTCCACTGTGGGTATACGTATTTAATTGTAAAATGATATGCCAATTGTCAAGCACAAATGCAATGTTTCTGCTGGAAGATGTATCCCATGAGCCAATTACATTACCGGTACATAGAAGAATCTGCATCGGCAGTACTGTCTGTACATCAGCTTGCTTTGGCCATTTCTAGTGCTAATGCTGATCTGCCCCTTTTAATCTTTGAAGTTCCGGTATCTTTCCATGTGCTCAATTTCATATCCCTCACGATGTTAGGTACCAGTTTCGTTCATCGTCGTAATCCCATATCACACTCACACTGCAGAACTCATTGATGCCCACTTCTTAGTCCATTAGTATTTTCTTCAAGGTTTGAATGGGCAGTTGACTGTGTGATCCCATTGGGCAGGGAGATTATCAGTTTCTCCTCCAGTCAATAGAAGAGTCAAGTTCACCTTCATTTCTGTTTCACATACGGTAGTTGGTTGACCTTGTACAAGTGTTGGCGCACCAAGTAATCTAGATGATGGGATGTGTGTCTGCGATATGACAGCTCTGCACGTAACATAGTTTAAACCTTGGTTGAATCCTGGCATTCCTGAAGCTCATCAATGTTTGTTAATGGACCTCCCCATTTTTTTTCTGTAACACTAACAACACTAACAACATACATGTACCTGGTACTCTACTGCTTGCTGTGCTTGGGCCACATTCTGCTGAAGATTTTCCTGCGAAAGGATGTTTTGCTCTTCCACCCATTTCTGCTCACTCTTACCCAACATTTTTGCAATGTTATATGGGTCGCTTTTTCCAGTTTACTACACCAGACTTGTTCAAGGTCATATCATCTCAAATACCCTTGGCAGTGAAGTTTCTATTAGAAGCAGCAGCAGAAAGCTTTGCTTGTTTGTCAAACTTTGACAGATTCCGCTCACACTGCAAATTGTTTGAAGGTAGATTGGTGAGATCTTCTGGTGTGAGTTTCTAGAGTTAGTTGCTCTAGATTCTGCAAAACCTGTTTCTGCCGTTTGCATAAATCCATACTCACCTCCTCTCTGAATAGTCAAATCTTTGGCAGCTTGCTGACACATTTGCTGAAAATAAACGCCTACAAGGTCTCAGGATTTTCCACTTGAAATGAGTATGGTACCTTGTATGAAGACAGCGTGTCTGTCTTGTTATTCAGCAGATCATTATTAAGATGTGGGAGGATGGTCACTAGATCATTCTGTGAGCTGACTTCCACATTGCAGGGTTATGCAGTATGTGAACCAGGCCAATATCTTCAATGCTATCATGACTATTAAGTCACACTCAAGGTACAGATGGCAGGCTTGAACAAGTAGGTTGTTGGATTTGATGTTCTGCAATGTCCCCTCATACTCTGGGATGTGATATAGAATGACTGCAGTAGTGTATCCCAGGCATCTGAGCAAATTGCTGTTCATTGAAGAGGCTGTGCTTCTTTGTTTCCCTGCAGATGCAACCTCACTCTAAAGGTCTCCCACATGGATGACTTGTGTCCATCCTAACTATACTTGTTTTGTCAGTGCCTGTAATGCTGCTACAACCGACCACACTCTTCTTGAGGAAGGATTTCAGGGTCGGCATGTATGGCATAGTATGCAATTAAATTTTCACGAAGCCCTAACTTGACTTCATGCTGAACAAGGGTAGAGATAATATTGCCTGCATCAAATATCTCACATGTGTGACTCACATACAATACATGTGTAGAGAGATGTGCTGACTGTTAAGAGATGCTCCTATTTGATGTTTGTAGTAATGAGGATATCGAGTGGTAATAGTGATACATTACATGCGGTGAGAAAGGGAGCTGTGCTGGAACTATTGTGCATAGGCCTACTTTAATACAAAGTGGATAACATTTGGGATAATGGGCATGGGACAAGAAGAAAAAAAAGGAAAGCTTAAACTGTTGATTGTGATGCACACGTCATCTGTAAGAATTTGCATTTTGGAGAAAATAAGTAGAAATTTGATTAAATACTGATATAACATGAAATTTAACACTAATATATTAAAATGAATACCATAAATGAGTTCAGTGACCCCCAAAACATAGGTTTAGACACCAAAACTAGGCTAAAAGATGAAAAAATGACCAATTTATGGCCAAAAACATGTTTTTTTAGGCAATCCGGCGGCCATCTTGGATTTTCGGGTTTTACGGCCAGGGCACCCTGGATTTCGCATTTTTTTCATTTTTTTTCCTGATTATGGTGTCAGTGTGCACTAATTCATCAAACTAAGGTGTGATGAGCATGATCTGAAAATGTCACCCTCTATAGCCCACCTCTAGTTATGCTGGTTGAATTTTTCTCTTTTCATTCAAATCAAGTTTTTGTTGGGGTGGACTTGTCCTTTAAAATCACATGCAATTCAACACATCAGTTGTACAGGCGCGTAGCCAGGGGGAGGGGCGCTTCAAGAAATTGATACGAACCTTCAATTTCTCCACAAATAGATCTTTCTTCTTCTCACCGATCGCGGTGCTCTTCATGAAGGCTTCCAAGAGATAACTACCTGATGGATGGGTTGCCATGGAAACTAGGGTATCAGGGGGCATGGCCATGAAGCTGTTGAGAATGGTTCCATTCTTGGAGAACTTGAGCATCTCCTGAAGGAGCAGGGAGCCCTGGAGCTGGATGGGAGGAGGCTGGGATGGCTGCTGGGGAGGAAGATGAAGGGGAGGGGGAGATGAGAGGGGGAGAGAAAGGAGGGCAAAGAGGGAAGTGAAAGGAGAGTTGGAAAGGATGGAGGGGAGGAAACAGAGGAGGAAAGAGGGGAATGGGAGAAAGAGGGGAGAAGAAGAGGAAGAGGGGAGGAAAGAGGGGAGAAAAATTGGGCAAAGGGAGAGGGGGAGTGGGAGAAGAGGGATAGAGTAGGGGGAAGGGATAAAATAAAAGCGATTGTAAAAGGGATATGGAAGTGGGAGGGAGAGGAGAAGGGGAGGAAAGGAAGGGGAGATGGAGAGGGATGGATGAGGGAGGGGAAGATTGAAGGGAGCAGTCGGAGGGAGGGAGGGTTACAGACCTAACAACAGATTAGCATGATAAATGTCACTAAGGGCATCATCGTAACCCATTGCATATTGTGAAATTTTCAGCCCATTTCATGTTGGAGAAGGCGTTTCCAAAAAAACTAAGACAAAAATATGTAAATATAGTTTTCTTTTGATCAGGGATGCCAGTGGGTAGAGAAAA
Organism: Lytechinus variegatus; assembly: GCF_018143015.1. Lineage (NCBI taxonomy): Eukaryota > Metazoa > Echinodermata > Echinoidea > Temnopleuroida > Toxopneustidae > Lytechinus > Lytechinus variegatus. The sequence goes on along the minus strand of NC_054748.1, from coordinate 9,511,637 downwards.
AAGATAATGAAAGTCAAAGCTTGGCACGCCGACCCGCGAATCATCTTTGCAGTTCGATTGATGTGTTTTGTTGAGTGCCCAATGGACACTTGTATGGTATAAGATACAGACATTTCAGTACTATAAGAGATGTGATTTTTCACAAAATCAGACCTTCATTTTTGAGGAGCGCGATCGCACCGGCGCTCTTACCGCGCTCCTTAAAAAAAAAGGAGAGCAAAAAATCGCGCTCCTCAAAAAAAAAAAAAAATGAAAAAAATTCACATTTTACATCTTTAAATCCATGAAATGGCCTTCTTTTTTCCATAATTCCTTGAAATTACTTTGATTTAGTTGAAATCTATCAGAAAAATGAAGAATATTCATCTCTTTCCCGACTGTGATTTTAATTTAATCTTGGTAAATATTGCAGTCCCATGTAGTCCCATATGTAGATTTTCATGGCAACACCATGGAAGTCTACATGTGGGACTACAATATTTACCGAGGTAAGTTCAAATCAGAGTCGGGAAAGTGGTGAATATTCTTAAATTTTCTGATAGTTTTCAACTAAATCAAAGTAATTTCAAGGAATTACGTAAAAAAGAAGGCCATTTCATCGATTTAAAGATGTAAAATGTGAAATTTTAGCAATGTTTTTTCATTTTTTTCATTTTTTTTAGCAGGAGCGCGAAAGACATCTTGTAAACGTATTGACGTGACCCAGGCCTAGTTTCAGCACAGATTAATTAATAGCTAACACAGCTATTGCATATATACAATGTTAAGAAAAATCCACAATTTATCATACATGTATTGTAATAAATTGATTTGAGCTCCTCACAGAGAGCGATTCTGAGTAGCTCAATTGAGCTCCTCAAAAAAATAAGGAGAGCGATTTGTTGAGCTCCACGAAATTATAAACGTGAAGGCCTGCAAAATTAAAAGATGATACATATTTTCTGCTTGTTGACCTGCAATTATGGAATATCATCTCACAGTCAAGGTAATTTCCCGGGGGGGGGGCACTTACATTGATGAGTGGAAACCATGCGCGACCAAAACAACATGCAAAAGCGATGTCTTTTTCAAGTACGGCACATAAAGGTGTAAAAAACGCTAAAATAATGAAAAGGGTATCTATTTTCGCTAGGAAAGCTACTTGTTTAGGGTCAAATTTGCAAGGGCATAAAGAACTAAGACTAAAATTTTTTATTAAGGATAATGTACTCTTTGCCCCAACAGTCAACACTACGTGTTTAGGGTACGATCTGGGCAAGGTGTAGCTGAACTTAACCCAATGATGGAGGTAAAGATAAAACCACTGACCGAAGTCCGTAACATAATTGAAATATCGCTGTTCTTGTTTAGGGGTTCAATTCAGGGAAAACTTGCCAATAGTATCGTTTTGTTTCCAATACTTGTTAAGGGTAGGGTTTCACATGCCAATACTTGTTAAGGGGTGCATTTTCAGAATATGGAAAATATGTGTTTAGGGTGCTTTTCGAGACCCCATGGTCGCGCATGGTATCCGCTCGTCAATGGAAGTAATGAATCCGAATACTGACATGCACAATAGGGGGTGTTACAAAAATTTAATTGCTTTTTCCTTCCTAAACAATGTACCTTTTCATCATCCTTCTCTCCGAACATGACTTCGTAGGTTACCATGGCAGCAAAGAGAGGCACGCAGGAGTTTTGCCTCTCTCTTGGCTCGTTACAATGGAATGCCCTCATCAAGGATTGAAGGAATGGAACTACATGTAGACAAAAAGAAAGAAAAAGGAGATCGCTTTTAAATTTGATTTCTGAATTCAACTATACCAAAAGCGGTCCAATATACATGTACTGTGCAGATGCCGTAAGAAATGGGTTTGGCTTGCAGCATATTAAAAGACTGAGAATATTTCTGATCACTTAAATGATTTCAAAGTCTTACACCTTTTGCAGGGGAAAAAATTACACAGGGCCTGGTGCGATTTCAACCTGAAAATTTTCATAAGGGCACGAAAACGAGTGGAGAGACTCAGGCAGTCTCAGCTGCTTTTCCCAATTCAATATAGCAGCAATGCTTACTTTGGAAATAAATAATTTGTCACAAAAAACACTATTCATATGATAATACTAAGTTCATTTACTCTTAATGACCTTTGACCTTGATCATGTGACCTGAAACGTGTGAAAACTAGGCAGTGATACTTGAGAACCCTAATATTCAAGTTTCATGCATAAGCTCTATTTAAAATACCCCCATCATCAAAGGTGCTATAAAAGAACTGAATATTGCTGTTATTATTTAAGTGGACTAAAAAGATAATAGCAAGTATTTGCCTACCTTGTTTGGAGGTGTGGCTTACACAGCCAGCAGCCAATCGCTGAATGACACCCAGATGATTGACAGCCAATACACTCTCAATATCATCAATGATCTCGTCAAATAACTCCTCAAACTAGGGAGGAGAAAAATACACAAATATCAAAGGAAAATTATGGAGAGCAACACAAAAATAATGTGATGGATGATAAATTCTGCGGGGGCATAAAATGCTTATCATCAGCAATAATATCATCCGACCAGTCCTCAAATTATGGAGGAGAAAGTACACAAATCCCATCCTTGCATCATCCTCATTTAGGTTTATTGCTAAAACTGCTAAAAAAATCATTTTCAACATTAGCAATGAACCCCCATTCTGTAATCATCCTATGGCAATTAATTGAGCTTTTAGCCAGTGGGTGATTTCAAGTACGCTGTTCAGTATCGGTGTTGACAAGCGTAAAAAGGGCAGCTGAACCGAGCTGGGTTCAGAGGAATGATACCTATTGCGTCATCGATAGCACATGACGTCACGCCTCTGCAATGCGCTGCTAAATTATCTTGATTTCATGCGAGAAGTCTTGTCAACGAAAAAGAAATCGGAGAGACATGCATTTTATTCTCATCGTACAAAATACCAATGCTTTAATTAATTCAAGAATTCGAAAGAGTGAACAATATTCTTCATCAAAATATATAAAGCTCAAATGATTTGTACTCATCTTAACTGTAAAACCTAATTTTACGGGGATGTTTCCTCCTGTTCGCCGCCTGTTCACGAGCTTGAGATTGCCAGCACCAACACAAAACTTGGAATCATGATTTTTCCAATCCCTGGGGGTTGGTGTTGGTGAATGAGGAAATTGCACGACAGTATATCATCAACACCAGCTGCAGTGCAGGGTTCACCAGAAGACATTCAACACCATCCTTCCAGGGGAGCGTTTCATCAATATTTTCATCCGACAAGTTGTCAGATCTGACATCTTTCCTTGATTCTGATTGGCTGAGAGGCCTGTTCCTATGGTAACTGTCGGATAAAATGGTACTTGTCAGATAAAATGTCCGACAAGTCCTTTCATGAAACGCCCCCCTGAAATACGTCATATTTTCAGAGGTCAATCCCAACACCACCCAAATTTCAGGTACGGTGTTGTGGCTGGTGTTGGTGTTGTCAACATTAACTCTTAACATGCCACACACACTACTAACCCAACGCCACAGTGCTAATCCGATGCTAATCCCCTGTGCCAGCCACAAAACCCCCCTGTGCCACATTGATTTTGGGATCGCGAGTCGTATTCACTCCTTTCAATAGTCATGATTACAATTGCTTGTAACTCTCTAACGATTAGTTTATCCACAAAATATTGTGTAGTAAAGTTGAAGGAAATTTCATAACCCTTATAATGGTGTCCTCATTATATGGATTGGTTATTATCTTTACCGCTAAAATATGAGTTGTATCAAGTAGTTCCATTTTGTGGAGTGTTTTGTATGGATCTTCCCTCTTAGAGGCGGAATCATATCTTGTAAAAAAAAAGTGGAAATACTCGAAGAATGTAAGCCGCGTGAGTAAGTTGATCTGTCAGAAAGCAGAGTTCGCACTGCACACAATAGTGCTAATTACGGCGTGCATGCTATGCGCAATACAATGCAAAACGGCGAAACAATGATTGTAATTCCGAATGTGCGCAGTCATGCACGAAGCAGGCGAGGGTAGGAAACAATGCAAGCACAAAGCAATCAATAGTAGGCGTGCGAGCACGAGTGTGGCATGTTATAGTAGGATACGTAGCGTGCACGAAGCACTCAGTGAGTTAAAGCATTGGTATTTTGTCACAACACCAACACCAGATTTCAACACTTTTCTTGAAATCACCCAATGAGATGCAAGGATTTCAGTAGCTTATAACAAAACAGGAGCTTACCACAGGCAGGTTTTTGGTTCTCTCAAGCAACCGCTGGAGGACGAAATTCGCAACACCATGCATGGCCAATTTGATGAGTTGACCTTTGAAGCTCCGACCTATGACCTTTAGCAGTAGGTCATCATCAATGACCTTCAAGATGACCTCTAGTAGATGGCTGCTAATTGGGTGGGTCATGAGCTGTGCTAGGGAACTGCATGTAGAAGAGTAAAATTGAAAAGATGACCAAAAATAGTGATATTTTTACCACTGGATATCATGAATAATATAAAAAGATACGGCATTATCTTCATGCATTAATGTATGCACAAGGCCTGCATGACTCACTTTTCATATCAGAGTATATCGCATACATGTAGATTGTTTTCACAGCTGTCATAAAAATTTAACTGTATAAGGGAAAGCAAACTAACCAGCACTTATCATTGACTATGTGTTATCGCTCATAATTTACTGTGTGTTATCAATAGCTTGTCTTGAAATACACCTTTAGAGATTAATAGTAGTGTTAATATAGAATAAATCAGTCTATAATTTTTTTTTTATAGAGAAAAAAATGGTTTGAAAGATACTTGTTTGGCTACTTCATAACATAATAATTGCTCTGACAGTATCAAGTTGAGGAATAGTTTTTTTTTTATTCAAGTGGGTTACATGTATATGACAGATTACATTGCCTAAAATATTGCATAATGGATTAAGAACTTGGCCCGTTTCGAGTAGTCGCAGACACTGGTTCATCCAGAGTGAGGCACATCCAGCCCATGCCCCCTCCCCCCTTTGCCAGGCATAAACAAAATTTGTCATGTAAATTTGCCGTTCAAACAAGTGTCCCCCCATGAAAGTGAGAACCATTTTTTTCCTTTTTTTTGCTCGTCAAATTTTCTGTTGACAAAATGACCCTAAATTTAGGGTGAAAACTTTTTTTTCTTTTTTTTTTGGGGGGGGGTTTGTCAAATTTTCTAAGGAAAATATGCATCCCCCCTCCTTTTGAAAAATCCTGAATCTGCCCCTGGTTGCGGACATGAGGCGGTGGTACATAGAGGCTGCTGGTTCGCATTTGTTTTCGTATAAACTTTTTCTCTTACCTTTCTTGTGTTTCATCAGCGTCTCCTTTGCTTAAAAGTTTGGCTTTCTTGAGAAATATCTTGGTGAGTCGTTTACAGAGATCTTTGTTGGTATGGTGGAGCGAAAGCAATAATACCTCCAAGACGGGACCACCTGTTACGCTTGTGAAGTACTCTGTTCAAAGAAATACAGTTTGATTCAATTCAACTCAACATTCATTCAATTTTAATTAATTTAAATTCTGAGTCAATTATTCGCTAAATGGAATGGCCTATCAAGATGAATGGCCTATCATGATGAATGAAAGCAACACAAGGTACAAGATATATATTAGTGGATTTGGGTAGCCCTAAATACCACAAAATATACTGGTGCTAGAAAACCTTATACTTAAGTCATCCTGTAAGAATAAGCCAGTTCGTAGTTCCTTTCTGCGCATGATCAAAAGATTCTACGCATGATCAGAAGAAGGTCATTTGTACTAAAGTGACATGGTGTTTTAAAATCTAATGAGATAAGCACCAACTTTGATGTCTTGATTATTCATATATTCTTTTGAATTTTCGTTTTCATTTACATCCACAAAAAACAACAATGCTTCCACGAACGACTGGTATTTCAGTTTGTTAAGTACATTGTGCAACATGCTAAGATATGCATTCAAACAGGAATGCACCAAATACCTTCATCAAGTGTTCATTGATGTGCTATTCTAGTCACCTGGTCTATTCAATTTCTTCATCCTGCTATGTAAGGCAAGCTTACGTAATATCTTGCTTTGAAATCTGCCTATCATGATGAAAGAAATGAAAGGTCATTTGACCAAAATTGCCCATGAAGTAACTATGAACTGGTCTATATTGTGGGCATGACTGGAAAGTGGAGACTATATCTGCAAGGCAAATGGGGCCCGTTTCACTAAGACTGAAAAATAAATGTAAATTCACCATTATTGTGGAAACCCTGATTGTGATTGGCTGCTGAGCCCTGTTTCCATGGTAGTTGCCATCATTGCAAAGTTATAATAGTTGCAATTCTTTATGAAATGGGCCATAGTACAGAGATTTGAGGCACCTCTACATGTTGGTTAATTTTGTGGAGTGTTGTGGCCCAGTGGATAAATCTCCGGACTTTGAAACAGAGGGTTGTGGGCTCGAATCCCAGCCATGGCGTAATTTCCTTCGGCAAGAAATTTATCCACATTGTGCTGCACTTGACCTAGGTGAGGTGAATGGGTACCCGGTAGGGTTTACCTTGAACGCTTTAGCGCCTATTATTATGGCGGCTCAGTTACAGCCAGGTAATAATATGATACCAAGTATCAAAGCGCAGTTGAGTACCGGTATATGCACATAGTAACTACGCTATATAAATTGACATGTAATTATTATTATTTTGAACTTACCGTTTAAATTATCTGCCTGTGTGATATTTTCTGATATACTTTCTAAACATGATAGGAAGTCTTTTGGTGGTGAGTTCATTATGATTCTGGTTTCCAACACCAAATCTGTAAAAAGATAATGATATTCAATTCTCGAAGTTTGATGAAATAATCCAACATTTTCTATTCATGCTACCCAGCTATGAATAGATGCAAAACTGTAAGAAAAGAAACTTTCAAGATGACAACGGTTACTTCATGGGATAAAACACACGAAGACACATCGCGCAGGTATTACAAACACAGGTGTCTAAAAAATGAATAGTAATTTTGAAGCTATTCTTCATTTCATTTTGCCCATTCTTTATACTCATATATTTAGAGAAGATTTTACTTTCCCCCATGTGGGGGTTGATTTTTATATTGGAAATATTGTTAATACAATAACAACCCAAGTTGAGGATAGTTCACTTCAGGTATATCAAGAAAAGCAAAATGATTTGTGTGGATCTCCAATGAGAATTAGGTCACTTCATCATTCATTTTGGGCAATTTGGGGTGAACTTCTGGGATATCATACACAAGATGGTGTCATGTATAACCAACATCCCATGTTTAAACTCAATAGCCCGTATTCTGAAGTTGGGTGTAACTTAAAATCAGGTTTAAAGTTGTGGTATGGGAAGCCATAAGTGTCAAAATCTTTATTACCGTAAGTTGTAAGTTTCTACATCGATGGTGAAGACAATCATACTTCCTAGACAATTATGAATGATTTGAGAGCCAAATGAGCTGAAATATGATATCTCTATTGTTAGAGATTTATGTAACAATTGGCTATCCAAACTTAAACCACAACTTTAAACCTGAGTTTAAGTTAAACTCGACTTCAGAATACGGGCCAATAGCACATACATGTATTCCAAAATCAGGTTTAAATTTAGACCATTGTCAAAGTCTATGGGAGCCAAAAACTAAAAAAATGTGCATAATTAATATACATCTTATATTTACTACTTTTTCCCCTTCGCTTTCATAATGATGAAAATATTTCATTTTTCATTCTGAGACAGTTATAAAAGATTAGAGTGTCTTGAGAATTAATTTCTTAAACATGTGCTAATAGAGATTTGTGCCCCAATTGGCTCTCCATAGTTAAACTAAAACTTAAATCTAACTCAGTGACATGCAATTGAGGGAGTCAATGATGTCCCCACTCACTATTTCTTTCTTATTTCTTAAAACTTTCTTATTCTACATACGATTTTGATCAAATTTTTAGTGGTATGCTTGTTGGATTTTTCTCTTGGTATTCAAATCAACTTTTTGTCTGGGTGGACTTGTTCTTTAAAGGGGAATGAAACCTTTGGAACAAATAGGCTTGTGTAGAAACAGAAAAATAAAAAAATAAGAATAAAGAAAGTTTGAGAAAAATTGGACAAATAATGAGAAAGTTATGAGCATTTGAATATTGCAATCACTAATGCTATGGAGATCCTCCCATTGGCAATGCGACAAGGATGTGTGATGTCACTGATGAACAACTTTCCCTTTGGTGGACTATAAAATACCCTCAAAATGTCTCTTTTTGCTTTTTCTTACGATGATACAAACTCTTTATCCATTATGTATTCTTGAAAAATATGTATTACATGCCCTCATGTAGAAAGAACACATGATCTATGGATAGATGTGATAAAAGAGGCAATTCAAGTGAAATATATACTAAAGTAATGGGGAGAGTTGTTCATCAGTGACATCACACATCTTTGTCGCATTGCCAATTTGCTATCTCCATAGCAATAGTGATCGCAATATTCAAATGCTCATAACTTTCTCATTATTTGTCCGATTTTTCTCAAAATTTTGTTGATCTGTTTCTTTGATTTTTCTGTTTTCACACAAGCTATCTTGTTCCAATGGTTTCATTCTCCTTTAAGCAAGTAAAAGGGCAATATGACACGACTGATTGCAAAACAAAACAAAAAATCCGTAACAAAAACATCAGAATATGTAAAAATATTAAATACTTTGCAATAGCATTGGGCATATTGACCTTTGACTTTCCGAACAAGAAAATATACCTTTGTGTTGTTGGCCTCTTGATAGTTTGCTTCTGGAGACATTTTCTGGGACCTGGATACCCGCAAGGCAAGCTATGAGAGTCCGTAAGACATGGCTAGCGTATGTATCTGTTATAATCTACCAACAGAAGAGAACAGTGGTTATTATCATTTGATTGATGTACGCAGTTACAACAACAAAAAAAAAGGTTCACTTTAAAGGTTCATCATAGTTTATGATTAATTCTTTTAAATCTTCAAATACAAACTATTATCATTACTATTATTAACTTGAAGAAATCATAAAAATAATACAAAACCTTAATGACTTTCACATGGCATGACATTGTTGCATAGTGCAATACAATGTAAAAGTGGTGATCAGGTGATACATGGTGATCAGGTGATCAATGGTAATCAGGTGGTAAAATCATAACTGTTGCCAAGCAGTATACATGTAGCAGCACACATGTGTATACAAATTACCGAACATTATTAATTCAGACAAACTATTGGTACACTGTATTATGGCTTGTTTTAACTAGAGGATAAGCAGCGAAGAAGAGAATGCACAATCCAATTCTGTAACAGCTTATTTAAGCAAAATGGTAAATATTAGCAAAAGAGTGGATCAAATATTTTTTTTGATTACTGCAGGTATTCAAGTGCCTATTGAAGGTGACCTTTGACCCCTTCAGGACAGTACCGTTCACATCTTCTTACCTCTTTAAAGTTCTCAAGCATTTCTTTACAGATCGTGCAGTAGATTCCCAGCAGACCTTCAACTTCCTCTGTACCAACATAAGGCAAAGCTGTGATCATCGTTGACTGTAGAACATGGCTGGTGAAACGATCCGTGGCCGAGGTTGAAAGGTCAGAGGTCAATCCACGGAGGAAGGCAGTCAGCTGCTTGGGTTCGGAGAGAGGGAGGACCGTCTCTAAAATGCGGCTCACGGTCTGGTTCTGGGATAGTCTCACTTCACTGCCTTCCAGTTCAGAGTACACATTTCTCAAAAACATTGCTGAGATTTAGGAATAGAAACATGAATAACATTATAGGAAACCAAAACCCAAGAAGAGAAACATTCTTATTGGAAAGAGTAAATTGAGAGGAACAATTTAAAAAGTTTCATCAAAATTGGTTATGAAATAAACGGTTCCCCAAATAAACAAGTTACACTGTAGATCTAGATCTAGATAGCAGATCTATGACTAAGTACAGTAGAGGCGCTGGTCCAAAAATTGGGATTGTCCCAGAAAACAAGGATATCCTCATAAACCAAGACAAATCATGTCTTGATAAATTGAGACTGTCCTTGTTTATGGGGACGTTTTTTTTCACTTCCCCCTACGGGACAAAGACAGCAATTACGGAAATTGAGAGTGCTAAAAATAGATTCAGTGACCTCAATTCCCCCCAGTTAACCGTCTATTTTTAATGACTTACCGTCTTCCAATAATCTTGTTATGAAACCTGATATGTTTACATTGACTAGCACACTTGATTGGTGTCGGCACTTGACAGGGGAATGAACTTTCCTAGATTTCTTGTGTGAAGAAATCCTTATAAACTGAGACAGTCCCTGTAAACTGGGACGATCCCAATTTTCTGACCAGCGCCTCTACTGAAAGACTTGAAGTATGTCTATGGAAGTCTTGTACTTTCTAGCTATGGGGTTAACGTACTTTATAATGGCTGATTTTGTGGACAACTCTCCATTTGTTTTGTACACAAATTTTTAGAATTTCCCCTTCATTTTAGTTTTTTTACACATTTTACATTTTCTCCTGATCAATAAAACCTAGTCCTAGGCCCTACACCAAATAACACGCATGGGACTTAGGTATTCATTTCAGGACTACATTTCATTGACTAAAACACAATATACCTTTTTCTTCGGTGTTTTCGAATCCTTCCTGAATCTTATCGGAGACTCGCCGATAGTAACCCATTGTATGCTCATCAAGGCGTCCAATCCTTCCCGAACTTTCATCTTCCTCTTTTATTTTATTCGATTTTCTTCCCATACCGGTAGCGTTGCTGGCGATAACCACAGGCACATGCACAATGTTAAAAACACTGGTACCATACAAACGTAGACGGCAGCAACACAACTCTGACAGCCGACAGCCCGTCTCGCCGAGTGGTCTAAGGCGCTTGGCAATACAGAACGTCCGGGGTTCGATCCCCGGCCGCGGTGCCCGTGAGCAAAACATTTAATGAACAATGCTCTTGTATCTTGCTCTCAAATAAATGGTAATGCTATATGCATTATTGGTAACTTGGTGTGCACTTGTTTAAAAAAAAGGTGGAGATGCCTTGGCCGAGTGGTCCAAGGCGCCTGGCTGTACATGGAAAGTCAGGGTTCGATCCCCGGCCGCGCACCTATTGTCTTGAGCAATGCATTTAATCTGAAATGCTTTTTATCCTGCTTTCAAATAAATGAAAATGCTCATATTGGTAACTAGGTGTGCACTTGTTAAAAAAGGTCATTTCCGTGGTCAAGGCCCTACACATAATTTAGGCCTTGGCAGCATGCAGTGACAGGGTTGCTATATTACAAAGGACCAGGGGCACTGGACACGCGCACACAATAGCAGTGCGCGAACAATTTATTAGAATACCGATTGGCAATTGGTTTCAATTTGGGGTATGCCCGACATGGAAAGTGAAACAATAGGTATCCATTGAAACCAATTGGTCCCCATTGAAATTATCTACAGCCAACTGGAAATAAAGCCGATTGCTCTAAGTTGGTCCCCAATTGGTTGGAAGCAATGGGAACTTCAAGTTGGGACAAGTAAAATTAGTACAACAATTAATATTCAGTGTAACAATGTACTACATTTGAAAAAAACAAAACGTTTACTAGATTAATGTCTTATATTTTTAATCTTCAGTAAACAGAATTGAATTCTGTTATTAAAAAAAACCTGCTAATTTCCGAGTAACCCGGATTTAGCCAACCTCATTTTATGAGTCTTGACTGCAGTTATACAACGAGGTGAGTTCGAGTCCCAAGCAAGGTAAGAAATACTTAAAAATCCAAAGATAAATCTGAAGTGAACAAACCGGAAGTCTCGACAATCTTTTGTTATTTTTGGTGGGGGTACATATATGGAACTCCTCTCCTAATTTGCACATTTTTGACAATGTTTGTGAACCTAAAGAAGATGCGTATGTAACTGAATTATTTTTAATATATGTTCTGGCCTTTTGGAAAAGGGGCCCGTTAAAGGGCGTTTAGAAGTTAACCATAAAGACGATACATATTTGAATGAAGAAATAATGCGAGCGCGAAGCGCGAGCTCAAACTTTTTGACAGTCCGACAAAAAATGAGATCAGACGTTCGATCTATGATCTTTTTGTAATCATGAACGGTATAGGTATATAACCAAACAATTGGTGCGAGCGCGAAGCGCGAGCGGAAAAAGGAGAAACCGGACACTCTATTCATGTTTTGTAAATCATGAAAAAAGATGGGTACAATTTGGTATCTTCATACATTAATAATGCGAACGCAAAGTGCGAGGAGAAAATGTTTGATATTCTGAATTGAAACTGGATAATTTTAGCACATTTTGAATAAAGATCAACTAAGTTGCCTATTTTAATAAACATAGGTACGCATGTTTAAGAGTTAGACAGAATCTAAATACAATTCATTTTTTATCATGAAAACTAATAATGCGCGCGCGTAGCGCAAGCTAAAAATATTTGATATTCTGATATGAAAAGGGTTAAATTTAAGCACTATTAAAAGCACTGTGTAAGGAAATTGAGAGGTGGGTGTGGATAGCACTCATTAATGATGCAAGCGCGAAGCGCGAGTAGTTATTTTATAATTTTGACCTATAGGATCGGGACATTCTAGGCTTAAGGACATTTTGTCATATAAAAATGATGAATATCTTCCTATTCCATTTCCTGAGAGATATACATATAAGCGATATACTTGTCGATATTCCTTTCTGAAAAGGGACAATTTAGTTATTAGGAATTCCAAAAATAATTATCCTATATATAATATATAAGCCTAATGAGTGTGTGAAAATTGTTGACATTGAGGCCTGAAAACTGGATATTTTTAGCACTTTTGTAATCATGAATAGAATTCATGGGTTGAAATATTTTAACAAATAATGCGAGCGCAAATCGCGGGCCGATTTTTTTTTAACTGTCATAAATGCGGGATTTTAATTAATTTGTTAAAGAATTGATATATAGGTATACATAACTCACCAATATAAATTCGAGCGCACAGCGATAGCTTAAATTCCTTCATATTTTTACAATCAGACACCTGAAAAGGGATATTTTGAGAATATTATGGAATACACAATGACAATAGGTAGGCCTATAATGCGAGCGCACAGCGCAAGCTGCAAAATGATGATATTCACACCTTAACATGCTTAAACAGATATTTTACAGAGCACTTAAAGACAATTTATTGGTAAATCAAACAAAATAATGAAAGCTCGATGTCTGAGCTGAAATATGTTTCGTATATTGACTTCAAAACTTGATATTTTATGCTTCATATCAGCCAAATGAGCAAGATATGTATCCCATCGAACAGGCAATGCGAGCGTGAAGTGCGAGCAAAATTTTGATAAATTGACATGAAATACTCAAAATATGTATATTTTCCAAGCCATCCCCTGACCTTATTTTATTCACTCGTCTTCCTCCTCTTATTGTCCTCCTTTCTTTTCCCTTCTTTTTTTCTCCCCCCCCCCCCTTATATTAGTTTGTTTTGCTCCGCCAATAGGGGGTTCCCGGGCCCCTCGGCCCCCTGGATCCGCCTATGGTAACGAGATGAGATGTCTGTGAAAACGATGTTGATGATGATTAACAGTAAATTTCAGCAATCCATGGGTTGAAAAGCGTTCATTAAGACAGGTCGATGATCTCGATGAGATTGAGAATTCCTCTCTCAAAGTAAATGCGAACAGTTCATTGATGGTGTGCAAATAATTCCACAGAATATAATTGTTGTATTCCAGTTGGAGTCTGGTGTAAAACTTTAAGTTTTGATCTGATATGATGTGATGATCTCCTTGAAGAAACTGCCAGCTTATATATATATATATATATATATAAATTTCCACTATTCTGGAAGCTTCTACTATTGTCTATAGAAATAACATTATCCTTCTTTCTAGAATAGTCCACTTCTAGCATGTCTAGAAGGCTCTTGAATGACCTCAGTAAAATTAGCAATGCAAACCACATAGCTAATCCTAATTTTCTTTTCACTGCCACTAGGAATCTTTTGTCTAGCAATCTCTATTCAGAAATAACAAAGATTACTCAGCCTATTAAAGAACATGCCTAACAAAGCTTTACTGAGACATTCTTGAACATTCTTTGAGGTCAAGTCCACCCCAGGAAATTGTTTACTTGAATAAATAGAGAAAAATCAAACTAGCATAGTGCACAGTTTGTAGATGATACAATTTTTGCAAATTCTGTCAACTCTGTTGAAGAAATAATGAGAGAAGTAGAAAACTTTGGTAAAAATGATGGTTCCAAAATTAATTGGTCGAAATCTAAGTTTATGAGATTAAATGTCAATGTCCAAAACACTGGGGAATTAGAATTTACAGAAAATGCTACAAAATGTTTCGGGGTTTATGTTTAAAAATTTCATAGAGAAGGTGAAATATTATATTGGGAAGGTAAAGTGAAGAAAATAAAAAGTAGGTTAGATTTATGGAAAATGCGAAAACTAACTCTGTATGGGGAGGTGACTGTCATAAAGCATTTATTCACTTCTCAATTAGTACATACAGCCACAGCAGTCCCAGTACCCTTGAAAATAATTAAATTTGTGAATAGATTAATATACTCCTTTTTATGGAATTCAAAAGCTGAAAAGGTCAAACGAAATGTATGTTGTAATTCTGAAATAGGAGGCCTTAAAATTTACTTTACAAATGTTTTTCTCTTCGTTTATCATGGATTCAAAAATATATCTCAGGTGTAGAAACACCATGGAAAGTTTTATTTAATTATTGGATCAGTAAAATTTCTGACATTCCTATGTGTTTGAGATTTAACTGTCAAAAAATGATATAATAAGAATATGCAAGAGAAAACAATTACCTTACCTATGTTTTATATTGACCTTTTCGTCGTGGTCTGAAATAAAGTATATACACATGTTTAATATTTGCGATATAAACCAGGAAATTATGTGGTATAATAGCAATATAAAACATTAGAAAGAAACGTTATTTTTTTCAAAACTGGATCAAAGAGGAGATTTATACAGTGGGACAGATTATAGAAGATGGGAATTGGAAAGATTTTTCATGTCTTAGCAACTATTTTAACCGCAGACAATTGCTTACTTCTTCCGAATTGTAAAAACTCAAAAAAGCATTTCCACACTTTTGGTTAAAGAAATTACGTAATACAAGAACCCCACAACAGCTACAAACAAAAGAACCCAATGTGATTGAGTTAGCAACAGGTGACTCAATAAATGTCGAAAAAATGTCAGCTAAACACTATTATAGTTTGTTCGTGGATAAATATAAAGAAGAACCTGTTAGTAGACTTGTTAAGAGGTTGAACGCTGCATTTTTGAGTACAAATGTCCCACTTGGCACAAATGTTCCTTGAGTCAAAAGAAAAAGATTCATCCAAAGAGACACGCTGTATCTATGCAAATAAGCAAGTAATTTGCATAAATTTGCATATTATGTCGATATAGGAAAAACAAGTAATTCAGAATAAATATTTCACCAGAACTGCCCTAAAATTGGAAATAAAGACTTAGGGTAAGACAGGGAAGAAAACTGTCATAAAATAATTGGGCTATCCTTGTTTATTATTACCTAATTTACATAAATTATGCAAATTATAATTTAAAAAATAGTATTTTTTCAAGAATCCTGAACTGTTTTATAAATAACGGCAATTAATACGAAATGTCAACATTCTACATGAAAGAGAATATATTAGCGAAAACATCGATATGTTTCATGACAGTATTAGTGTCTTAATTTGCTTAGAAAGAGGGCAAATATGTCAAAATGTATGACGTGATATTGCGCTAAAACGAGACCAAAACAACCTCTATGTCACAGTCACACTCACGAATCGGACAATAAAGCGATCAATTGTATGTCATTCGAGATAACACAATCTCAACACAATAGCTTCCATCGGCTTCTCGTATCGCTTTTGTTGGTGTGTCTGCCACATCGTAATCTGTGATACATACGGGCAAAATGCATTTCGGTATCGGTAAAACACTATTAATTTTGTTTTATTTGTTTCTCTTGGAAAATTTACAGGAGACATTGCTTTGCAGGTTACTGCTTAAATGAAGCTCTGGCACATGAATCATGACGAATGTACCCTACCTCAATCCATATTTTAACTTTGTTAAAATATATATCTTTTGGAGACCCCAAAGTGGCAAAACTGCATCTCCCCGGCATTCCCGCTACTTTACAAAACCAGTTTGACTTGTATTATCTACTTGGAAAACACAGATGTATGAGACATCAGACAACATGATTCCTGAAAAAAAATATTTTTGTTTATTTAAGCCAACGGGAGCCTTTCAAATTTACCCCATCCCCTCTTCGTATTTCGACTTTAAATACAAAAAATATCTTGTTTTAAAGCCATCGGCAAGGCAAATTGCGTTTTTTTTTGTTATAATAAAGCAACTTTTATATCTATATCTTTATATTTACATTCATCATTATTGATATTATTATAATTATTATTAATATTGTTATTATAATTATTATTAATATTATTATTGTTATTATTATTACTATTATTGTTCGGCCGTTTGTAATAGTGCTCTAGCACAGTAAAGGCTATAACCCAACAGGAACATGCCTAGGATACCCTTTCCCTTTTTGGTTTTATGTATTAAAAAATAGTTTGTCTTTAGAACTCTTAAAAGATTACTTTTGTTTGTATTGATATTCAGACCTAAAAAGGGACATTATAAGCAATTTTTTTTTGTAATCATGATATGTACCTGCCTCGCTATACAATGCGAAGCGCGAGCTGAAATTTTTGTATATATTGACCCAAATTGGGGAATATATTTTAGGAATCCATTAAGATTATACATATCTCAGCAAAGTCATCTAATGCTAGTACCAACCTTTGCTGATTTTGTTAGAATTACATATAAACACATTAAGCATTTTTTGAAGACATGGTAATCATGATTATCATACGCATTTCACTAATCAAATACTGCGAGCGCGAAGCGCGAGCTGAAAATTTCGGAAATTCAGACCTAAAGAGGGGCATTCTAAGTCATGTTTGTTTGCAGGAATTCACTAAGACTGTACGTATTTCATTAACCAAATGATGCGAGCGCGAAGCGCGAGCTGAAAATTGTTGATATTGAGATCAGAAAACTAGACATTTTAAGGACTGATTTTAGAAATTCATTGAAGAGTAGACATCTCACCAAACAACTAATGCGAACGTTAGCACGGACAGGAAATGTTTTATATTAGACCTTAAATAGGGCAATCAATTTAAGTAGTCATAAAAAAGAGCAAATGTCACTACATGAAAAAATTATGACTCGAATTGCGAGGTAATGTAATTGGTGTACAGTATTGATTTGAAAACAGGAGGTTTTAGTACATCAGGATTATTTATCTCTTTAAACGGTCTATGCGAGCACCAGGAACAATAGAGTCATAGGCCCTGTGAGCAAATAATGTTTCATAAAGTTTGAAAAAAATGCTTTTTCATGTAATATAACATAATTATAATATAATATAACATTTGTAATGAGCATAATTTCTTCTTTCCCCACTACGTTTCTCTTTCTTCCGCTTTTTCTCCCTTTCCCCCTTTTTTTTGGCCAGCCGATTGGGGGGCACGTGCCCCCCCATGCCCCCCCCGTAGTTACGCCACTGTTTCTACTACACACAGTAAATCCTCTTTGCATTCTCCTCTTGAAAAAACAAACAAACATAGAAGGCATTGTTTTATTTCTCATAATATAAGTTCGTGTACGTGACGGTGGCCTGTTGAAGTTGCCAAAAACCGTTTATTTTGTTTTGACAATATATATTTAGAATATCGTCTAAATGAAGCCTTCATCTGGAAAAGGGCACTTATTAAAGGCAGCATCTACATTATGTAGAGGAGGCCTTGGCACTTGGAAGAGGGGGCTGAAGCTTGTTTGATTTCTTGGGACCAAAATTTTACATTGAACCTTTTTCGTTTTTCAAATTTACATCAATAAATTTTACAGGAAATAAACAAAAAGGATTGCATTACAAAATGATTTTTTTTGGGTAACGTTTCTTTTTTTTCGTTTTGTCACATCTGCCGGAATTCCAGGGGGTGCTATCTATCGAGAATAACACGCGCAGTACCCCCCCCCCCCCTCGTCCGGAAAATCTTGCGTTGTGCTTCAGCCCACGCTTCCAAGTACCAGGGCCTCCTCTATGTAATGTAGATGCTGCCTTTAATAAGTGCCCTTTTCCAGATGAGGGCTTCATTTAGACGATATTCTAAATATATATTGTTAAAACAAAATAAAGGGTTGGGCAACTTTGACAGGCCACCGTCATGTACACGAACTTATTTTATGAGATATAAAAGAATGCCTTCTATGTTGGTTTTTTTCAAGAGGAGAAAGTAAAGAGGCTTTACTGTGTGTAGTAGAAATGTATCTTTCTCCCTAATGGGCTCTGAACATAGAGTGGAAGCAATAAAGGGGTTTGAGTATTTTAGAGCTGACGTGTGGCTTTTTTTTTCAATGTACTACAGCTCTTCTACATGTCAATTGTAGAGTATTTTCTCCTCAATCTATTCCAAGATATCAATACAAACCATGGGCGGAAATCCCAGGGGGGACAGGGGGGACGTGGCCCCCTACTCAAAATAGTAGGGGGGACACAATATCAAATGTCCCCCTACTTTTTTGGGTCTTTGGTGATGCTAAGAAATATATCACTCAAAATGGGAATAAAACGTACGTTTTGGGACGAGATGACCTTTTTTTTATTAATTTTTTTTTTGCTTGTCAAATATATTTTCGTCAAAATGACCTTTAATTTTAGGTAATAGCGTTTTATTTTTTTGCTTGTCAAATTTTCCAGACCCTTGTCCCCCCTACCTTTTGGGAGAAATTTCCGCCCCAGATACAAACAAAAGTAATCTTTTAAGAGTTCTAAAGACAAACTATTTTTGAATACATAAAACCAAAAGGGAAAAGGGTATCCTAGGCATGCTCCTGTTCGGTTATAGCCTTTACTGTGCTAGAACATTATTACAAACTGCAGAACAATAATAATAATAATAATAATAACATTAATAATATCATTAATATAGATAAATATGAAATATGGATATAAAAGTTGCTTTATTATACCAAAAACGCAACTTGCCTTGCCGGTGGTTTTTAAACACGATATTTTTTCATTTAGTGTCGAAATACAGAGAGAGGATGGAGTAAATTCGGAGGGCTCCCGTGGACGTATAGGCTTAAATAATAAAACAAAAACTATCTTCAGGAAACATGTTCACTGATGTCTCATACATCTGTCTTTTCCAAGTCGATAACACAAGTCAAACTGGTTTTGTAAAGTAGCGAGAATGCCGCGGGGAAATGCAGTTTTGCCACTTCGGGGTCTCCAAAAGACATATATTTTAACAAAGTTAAAATATGGATTGATGTGGGGTACATTCGTCATGATTCATGTGCCAGAGCTTCATTTAAGCAGTAACCAGCAAAGCAATGTCTCCTGTAAATTTTCCAAGAGAAACCAATTAGAAACAAATAAAACAAAATTAATAGTGTTTTACCGATACCGAAATGCATTTTGCCCGTATGTATCACAGATTACGGTGTGGCAGACACACCAACAAAAGCGATACGAGAAGCCGATGGAAGCTATTGTGTTGAGATTGTGTTATCTCGAATGACATACCATTGATCGCTTTATTGTCCGATTCGTGAGTGTGACTGTGACATAGAGGTTGTTTTGGTCTCGTTTTAGCGCAATATCACGTCATACATTTTGACATATTTGCCCTCTTTCTAAGCAAATTAAGACACTAATACTGTCATGAAGCATATCGATGTTTTCGCTAATATATTCTCTTTCATGTAGAATGTTGACATTTTGTATTAATTGCTGTTATTTATATAAACAGTTCAGGATTCTTGAAAGAATACTCTGTTTTAAATTATAATTTGCATAATTTATGTAAATTAGGTAATAATAAACAAGGATATCCCAATTATTTTATAACAGTTTTCTTCCCTGTCTTACCCTAAGTCTTTATTTCCAATTTTAGGGCAGTTCTGTTGAAATATTTATTCTGAATTACTTGTTTTTACTATTTCGACATAATATGCAAATTTATGCAAATTACTTGCTTATTTGCATAGATACAGCGTGTCTCTTTGGATGAATCTTTTTCTTTTGACTCAAGGAACATTTGTGCCAAGTGGGACATTTGTACTCAAAAATGCAGCCGTAAGCCCTTTTTTTGCAATTGCCAAAGTATACTATGTTTGTTTATTTTTTTTGGCAAGATCGTAGGCTTATCAAACGAAGTTAATTGGAGGGAAGTATTTTAATTCAAATTTCAACAAATTAATGGCAATGAAATAAAACAATTTAATTTTAAACCTTTTCACAGAATATTGCCCAGTAAAGAAAATTTATGCAAATGGGGAATTTCGAATGATAATTTATGTCGTACTTGCAATTGTAAGGAAACTTTGTTATTTTTTTATGACATGCAAAAAAGTTAATCTAATTTGGAAGCTTATAGTTTATAGTTATTCGGAATATTTTTGACCTTGATATTGACATTAATGAAAAACGATTATCATGGGATATGATATAGGAAAGCGAAAACAAAACTCGTAATTTTATCCTTAATTATGCCCAATATAATGTATATAAGAATCATGTCAAAGAATGTAATGATGAAAAGAAACATGTGTTACATGGAAACTATCTATTGAAAGATCTGAAAGCAGAAATAAGGTTTTACGTAAGTTTTAAGTATAATCAGGAAAGATTTAATGAAACTGAGTTGCAGAAGATGCGCTTTTACTTTGAGTAATTACACACTACCAGTCACGGTTTTTTGGTTCGCTGTTGGCTGGCCTGTTGGAGCCGGAGAACAATGGATTCAGTCCCCTGAATCTATGATATAATATGAATATTGATGATGTCAAAACTTGTACCTTTTGGTATATTTATGGACAATAAAGTACCTCAATTGAATAGAAAAAAAACTAGCATATTGCTGAAAATTTCATCAAAATCGAATGTAAAATAAGAGTTATGGCATTTTAAAGTTTCGCTTATTTTTCACAAAATGCACAACTAGGTGAGTCAGTCGATGATGTCATCACTCACTATTTTTTTTTATTGTTTGAATTATACAATATTTCATTTTTTTATAGATTTGACAATAAGGTCCAACTTGACATAACCATATAGTATTAAACAATTCTAATTCCAGATGTTCAGGGTGGAATTCATCGTTGTATCACTTGACAATGAGGAGAAATAAGAATAATTCATATTTCATTTGATAAAATGCAAAAGAAATTGTGCGTGGATGACGTCATAGTCTCCTCATTTGCATAGCAGTGAGGATGTACACATAACTCAAAATGTTATCCAGTGCTTTATGTTATAATGTATTTTTTCTTGAAATGACTTTTCAACGATTTCCCTCACGTGTTTTGATAAAATGTCATTATTGATGTACCATCGCCTATTTATCGATATACATTGCCTTGTTTGCATGCCTTTGTTGTTCACACTTATAAAATGGCAACAATGATCACTTTCTCTAAGCATGCATTTGGCCAGAACTCCAGATCCCAATTGTTATGGGTAGTGAAAATTGCATGCTTGGTTCTGGTCAAGCGATCGTTGCATAATTTTGCTTGTAAGCTTTTACCACATTCATTTACAAAAAAGAACAACAATGCCATTCCTAATAAGCATGAAAGTACCTTGTTCATATGTGAATACCAGACCCTGGTTAGTATGGGTATTCCTCGACTTTTTTTATCTCGTTTTTTTTTGTTGTTTGTTATTCATTGTTCAATACTTTGATGCATGTTTCTAATCGTACATTTGTTACACGCCTTTTCCGATTATGTCATAATAATGCATTCTCTAAACATACTTTGACTCAATTGAGATTGCTTTATTCAAATGTGAATGTTCGACCCTGACCGGTTTAAGTATAGCTTGTCTTTGGCTAAGCGACGCTCTTGTATTTTTCATTGCTTTCATGGAAGCTTTTAAAATGCTCATTGCCAATTTTCTCTTGTGTTTTCATGAATTTTTAAATTTAGACTGGCTGATTGGTATTGATTGGCCTGGTATAGCGTACTCTCCTTTGTTATGTATTTATTGCTCTGGTGTATATTTTTTCATAGAAAATTGCCTGTTTGCATGTCTTTACCAAAATTAGCAACAACAACAATTTTATCTATTTTCAATTGTACGTGGCAAAAATTATTGTCGCCTCTTTTCATGTCCACAATATGGATTTTGCTTATATTGATATGCTTAATCTTGTTATTTGCCAACCTGTATGGGGTTATCGTTATTTTTCATCATTTGCATTTCTTATATTGATTTTTTTTCTTTGGGCATCTCTCCAGTAATTATCAATGATGTATGTTTACCATCTTTGCTCTCTGACGCGTTTGTCCGCTCTGCCTACGAAGATTTCTGCTAAATGCTGCCCTCTCTCGAACTTTTATGAATTCGTTATTTGTTTTTATGTGTTCGTGTTTCTATGTATCTCTGTTACTTATTTGTTCCCACACAGGACCTTTTATTTTAATTACTCTTCTTTTACCAACTCAATGCCGAAAGTAGTAGTGAATGTTGAGACACTAACTGTACTTCCGTGAATACTTTAACTGATATGCCGTTTTATTCCTTGAGTAATGATGACCTCTCCATTAATTTGAATACACATAATTCAAATGGCAACCCTCAGGCTAATTTGGCGTACAACCACTTTGTAGCAAACAACATCAATGCATCATCAGAACTTCTAGATTTTCACACTGATCATGACTTAATTCGCAATCCTTCATCAGAATACATCACTGAACTTCAATTCAAAAACACTAGTAAACAATTCTCCAAAGATATTTTTTCTTTATTACATTTAAACATAAGAAGCATAAATAAACATTTCGAAGAGTTCCAACTGCTTTTAGACAATAATTCATCTAGACATTCGTTTTCCATTATTGGACTTACAGAAACTTGGTTAACTGATGAATCCAATATTCCATTTGCATTAGATCAATATGATTTCGTTTTTAATAACAGGAAAGATAGACATGGCGGTGGTGTTGCGTTATATGTTTCCCACAATTATGAATACAAAATTCATGACGAAATCACTACTATGAATGAATATATAGAGTCACTTTTTATCGAAATCAATGTCCTAAATTCCAAAAATATAATTGTAGGTGTTATATATAGACCACCAAATTCCAACCACAATGATTTTTTACTTTATCTTTCTAACTTAGTTAGAAATCCATTGTTGGTGAACAAAGATGTTTTTATATTAGGAGATTTTAATATCGATATATTGAAGCATGACAGCAACAATACTGCCCATGAATTTCTTGAAACATTTTTGACTTCTTCATATTTGCCATTAATATCAAAACCCACTCGCATTGCAGATCGCTCTGCAACCCTTATTGATAACATATTTTGTAACATCATGCCGTCTCCTGATTCTGAAATAATACTATCCGATCTGACAGATCATTTTCCCATTATGTCACATTTTCCCTTAAAAATTCGTGTATTAATCCTTCCAAGCCATCAAGGCGGAGACCTACTCCCGAGAATCTTGCAAGATTGGGTGTTTCGTTAGAATCTGTTGACTGGTCGCCTATTTATAACAATAACGATGTAAACACATGCTTCAATAATTTTCTTAATATTTTTAACAGTGAATTAGACAAGCATATTCCAAAAGTAAAAGATAAACAAACTAACTACAAAAAATCACCGAGACTTCCTTGGATATCCAAAGCACTTTTGCGTTCAATCAACAGAAAAAACAGTTTATATTATAATTCCAAACTTAAAGGTACTCTTCAGGCAAAAACTAAATACACCACATATAAGAATACTTTAACTAAAACAATACGTTTGGCAAAGAAAAGATATTTTACTGATCAAATAATTCTGTATAAACACGACATTCAAAACACATGGAAAGTTCTTAAACAAGCCATGAATTTATCCAGTAACAAGTCCGATATAACTGAAATTAGGTCTAACGGTGATATTATTGGTGATCCTGAAAATATAGCTAATATTTTTAATGACTATTTTTCATCTATAGGAACTAACCTAGCTCGAGACATCCCCCCTTCAACAAAACACTTTCATGATTACCTAGGTACACCTAATTCTAGTTCAATATTTTTCACTCCCTTAGTCAAAAAAGATATTACTGACGTTGTATCTAATTTGAATAATAAAAAAAGTCCTGGTTATGATGATGTCAATAACTTTATTTTAAAAGGTATAATATCTGAAATTATCGATCCTTTGACATATATTTTTAACCTTTCTCTAACCTCCGGTCAAGTCCCTGATCGCATGAAAATTGCCAAGGTCATTCCATTGTACAAAAAGGGTGACAAGTTAAGTGTCAGTAATTATCGCCCAATTTCTTTATTATCATCCTTGTCAAAAATTTTAGAAAAAGTGGTTTATAGCAAAACAATTGATTTTTTTAAATCTCACAATATTTTTTCTAACTTTCAGTTTGGATTTAGAGAAAAACACAACACAGAACATGCACTATTGAATTTCGTTGATAAAGTGGCCCACGCTTTTGATAATTGCTCACATTTAGTCGGCATTTTTCTGGACTTCTCCAAGGCCTTCGACACCATTAACCATGATATCTTATTACATAAACTTTCTCATTATGGTGTGCGCGGGAAGGCCTTGGAGTGGTTCAGAAGCTACTTGTCCGACAGACGTCAATTTGTATCTTTGAATGGTCATGCATCCAACATGCAATACATTAATTGTGGAGTCCCGCAAGGCAGTCTGTTAGGCCCTTTATTATTTATAATTTATATTAATGACTTTTGTAAATCATCTGATATCCTTTCGTTCATTCTTTTTGCAGACGATTCTAATATATTTTATTCCCATAAAAATCCATATACCTTAGTAAATACTGTTAATAATGAACTTTTAAAAGTCACACAATGGATAAGATCCAACAAATTGTCTCTTAATCTACTTAAAACTAAATATATGCTATTTAGCAATTCCATTGATACACTTCCCATGGACATTGTTTTAGATGACACTAATTTAGAAAGTGTCACATTCATTAAATTTCTCGGTGTTACCGTTGATAATAAGCTTTCCTGGAAATACCACATAGATTGTATATGTAAGATTATTTCGCGAAATATTGGCATTATCAATAAACTAAAATATCATTTTTCGTCGTCATCACTTTTAATGCTATATTCTTCCCTGATCTTGCCTTACTTGAATTATGGGATACTTGCCTGGGGCAGCACCCACCAAACCATTTTAGATAGACTGTTATTACTGCAAAAGAAGTCCCTTCGTGTTATTCATAATTCAGCTTTTCGTTCACACACTGACCCACTATTTTTTGATAGCAAATTGCTGAAGATAAGCGACCTATACTTATTTCATTTAGGACAATTTATGTTTAAATTTGACAAAAACACACTTCCACGTGTATTTGATTCTATGTTTCCTCTTAATCGGTCTTTTCATAATTACCCTACTAGGCAATCTAACGAATTTCATTTACCCCGTTTTAGAACTTTATTGGCAAAGAGTACATTTATGTTCGATGGTCCTAGATTTTGGAACTCCCTCGACATTAACATAAAAAACAGCCCTTCCATACATTCTTTTAAAAGAAAACTGAAAAACTTCTTACTTCAATCCTACCGAGGTCTTCATTACTAATTCCCGCTCGTTATCATCTCCTCTCAGACTTCAAGTTATGTTTTTGTCTTTATCATTTTGTTTTATCCTCTCTTTTCGGTCGTAATTTGTCCTGATTCTATTTTACGTTTATTCTACTTTTGTCGTCCTGTTTTGTTTTTTCTTTTTATTTTTATTATTTCTTCGTTTTGTCTTGTTCTGTGAGTTATCCTGTTCTTTTTCATCTATTCTGTAAATCTTCGTAGGCAAATAGCAACCATTGCGTCTCTCTCTCTCTCTCTCTCCTCTATTCTCTTCCTTTAGGGGGGTTCACATTATACAAGCGATGCTTTTGAGTGAATCCCCCATTTCCACAGATACTTTTCTTTCCAAAGTATTATAATTTTTTCTATAAAATATTTTGTATTTTTTTATATGTTATTATCATTAATGTATTGTAAATATTTGTTAAAATGTATGAAAATGATTTGTATATTTGCTATTTCTGTTGGAAATAAAATCTGAATCTGAATCTGAACTGTTATGTAAAATTAAGCGAAACTTTCAAATGTCATAACTTTCTTAATTCACATCCGATTTTGATGGAATTTTCAGTGTTATGCTTGTTGGATTTCTCTCTTTTTTTCAAATCAACTTTTGTTGGGGTGGCCTTGTCCTTTAATCATTCTATGCTATGAATATCCTTAAAGAGTAAATAACTAAATAAATGAATGTAAATTTGCTCTTACAATTCTACTTATATATAACACCAGCACATTCATTGATCCAAGCAGAACAACCAAAACTAGGGAAAGGGGCAAAACGTTGGGAATTTCCAGAAACCATGCGATCCATATCCGATCCATAAACCGACGATATTGATCTCCGGGACACTTTGGTGGTTGCATTCTACGACGTAATCATCATTTCCCTCACGTGACAGAGGCGTCGATTATGGGGGGGCAGGGGGGCGATCGCCCCACCAATGAAAATATTGGGGGGGCAAACATATCATTTTGCCCCCCCAATAATTCCGCATGTGCTAAAAATAAAATAAGATTGTAATGCTACACAGAAATCAGCAAGCGAGATTGAGATACACAACTCGTTCTTCGTCTAAAATCGTGCTCAAAATGTCCACTTTTCAGATTGGAATATCAAAAAATTTCAGCTCGCGCTTCGCGCTCGCATCATTTTTGTAACAAAAACCCATACTTTCCATGATTAAATAGGTGAATATGGTCCCGTTGTTAGTTCTAAACCTCAAAAGAACTCCCACTTCGATTTGCAATAATCTTTTGTTGGATATATATATCTTGTTCTTTATTAAAAACGTCCATTAAACTCTTTTTTTTCAGATCGAAATATCAAAATTTTCAGCTCGCGCTTCGTGCTCGCATTAATCTGCTGGTGAGAGAGAGATATATATATATATATATATATATATATATATATATATATATATATATATATATATATATATATATATGTGTGTGTGTGTGTGTGTGTGTGTGTGTGTGTATATATACATATATATGTACACATATATATAGGCATATGTGTGTGTTTGTGTGATCGAGCGCCTTTGGAAAATTGATTCATGATTTTGCCCCCCCAATCTGAAAAATGGATCGACGTCGTAATCATGATTTCCCTCACGTGACAAGGTGACGCGGCCATTCACAAAGGAGACATGGAAATGATCGTACGTTGATATCCCTGACAGATACCAGTTAGGGTCATAGAGGGTAGATTGAGTGCCGCCATTACAAGTGACCCGGCCAGCAGTATTACCAAAAGCTCCCAGTGCTGTGAAATTAATTGATAATAATGATTGTGAAAATCAAACTATGACGGCATATATGTACCCAGGGTAACCACTAGCGTTTAAAAGTTGTTCTCCCTGGGGACCATGCTTTTTATAAAAGTATATATAGTGTAGTCACAATATTTAATATTTAATAAGGGATAGCCCATTCAACAACAATTGATCTCCCATGTGGCCCCTATACACAAGGTTGCAATGACAAATAATACTTACATATTACAGAAAAACATTAAAAATATCATGTGGAAACGATCGCGAAGGCAGCAATGATAAATATTGCAAAATTAGAACGACCATTTCAACGGTATTAAAACATTGAACAAAGTAGAAAGTGCCAGCGTTAAATAGCGAATGTTGTAATGGTTTGGCAGTCAAACATTTTTCTTTGGAATGGTATTCGTTTTTGGTAAATTTTATCCATGATTCATGCAAAAAAAAATCAACATTTGCTTTTATGTTAAGAAAAAGTATCATAATGATATAAATACAGAAGAAAATTATAAATCAAATCATTTTATATCATCATCATCATCTACCATCTACACCATCATCATCATCATCTCCACCATCGCCACCACTGACGTAGAATCAACCAGCGGGAGACGATCAATTATAGCTTGGGGTCGTTCCCAAACTTTTTTCATGATATCACAAATTATTACACCCATATTCATCAATATATCATCATTATCAGCGGCCAGCAGCAACACCACCACTACCACCACGTACCGCCTCCATTATCATAATATCATCTTCAAGTTAATATTATCCATCATTGTTATCATCATCTAGAATCTATATACGTCAGTAATGGCGATTCTATAGATGATAATGGTGATAGTGATGATGACAATGGTGGTGGTGATGATGATGATGATAATGATGGTGATGATGATGATGACGACGACGACGTCGGCTATGTAGATTGTAAGACTTACGGGGGATGATCGATAGACTATGCCTGAAGTCACAAAACCTAAGCTATGCCCATAACCACCACAAAAATATCAGCACCATCACCATCGCCATCATTTTCATCATCACTATCATCATCATCATCATCGCTATCTTTCTCGACAATATCGTCATCAGCATCACTTTCATAATGGGTATTGATGCAGAGGTTCGAGGTTCAAACTGCACGTCGCTCGAATGGTGACGCTGAGCAAAGTTCGTAAATAATCATCTGATTGATACACGAATGTGAAAGCTCAATCACACACGCACACACCCCGGGGGAGGGGGGGAGTCAAATGTATTGCTGCACACATGCGTGACTAAAAATGCGTTTAAAGGTTTTTTTCAGTTTTGGACGAGGGCCTCGCGTGCACTCGTTAAGGGTATCAAACACACCGATTTTCAAAGAAAGGGTGGATTTGAAAGACTGGTCAATGGTCGATCGCGGGATTAAACGTATTTTGGGTGTGTTTTTTTTTCCAAAGCTTTTTTAAAGACTAGCCAACAGTGTTTAGGATATGTTTTTCCCCAAGCTTTTCCCCGGGGCCATATTCCGACGACAACTTGTTTAGGGACCAAAATGTGTAAATAACGCCCGCGAAAACTTGTTTAGAGGGTTATTTTGCACTCTGAGAAAATCGTTTAGGGGTGTTTGGAAATAATTGGTCACGCATGTGTGCAGCAATACATTTGACTGCCTCCCCCGGGCGAATCCTATATTGACGTGTCTACCCCTCCCCCGGGGGGGGGGGGGGGGGCAGACACGTCAATATAGGATACGCCTTTACTGACGAAAGAGCATTTTATCCAAAAGGAAATTGGTTGCACCAATTCTAACTTGCCTATTTCAAAAGTATATGCCTCGCCAATACTCCTGAACATACGAATGAACACCTCGCCGCCTGATGATCTGATTTCAAATTCAAATGACGTCATACCTTGGGTGATAATCAAGTCGGGGAAGGCGAAATTTTTTGTTTCCCCGCCATCAGGAGTGTAAATTATTGGACAAGCTGGCAGAGAGAATAAAAGATAAAAACGGCAACATACCGTAAGGTATTAATTCCCAGTTAGTCCTCAAAATGAATGTTTGGATGGGGGAATGAAGGACACTGTTTGTGAGAATGTAGAATATATGAGATTGGGAGGAGGGGCGGGGCGGGGGGGGGGGGGGGGTGCTTCAGCTCTGCTCGTCGCCTGTTTTTAACAAGTATGTGAAAAAGCATTGAAATAGTCACCGGATTGTGATTTTATGTATGTGCAACCCCCATCTCCTAGCATCGAAGTTCCATAAAAATACCCCAAAACGACGACGATTATGATGATAATAATGATATTATCATTATTATTGATGACAATAATGATAAATGATAATAGGCCTAATAATAATAATAATAGCAACTATAGCGATAAGAAATATTTTGGATGTACAATCAATATGTTTGCGTGATTTCTTCACATCCGAGTAACTTATTTGTTTGTTTCTTTATTTTGTTTTGTTCCTGATGTATGTCTATTATATTGCTATATAAACAAATTTCTTCTTGCTATGCTGCAAAGACGAAATAAACTATCTTGTATCTTATATTTGGTATCTTTTCGCTGCCAGTTGGTGTTAATTCAAAGCGAGAAAGTGGTTCATAACAGAGAAGAGAACTTAGATTGGATATGATGAACAGGGGAAGAGTAGATGAGTTGAAGATTCAGGGCAAGAAAAAAATAGATGAGAACAGATATCCATTCAAGTTGCTTGTTCCCTAAATCATTCTAATCATTACAATCATCATCACTACCATTATTATTTATCATCATCATTATTATTATTATCATCACTATTATTGTCATTATCATTACATTTGTTACTTTTATCATCATCATTATAATTATTCATATTTTATCATCATTGTAATCATCATCATCCTTTAAAATCTTAATCATCCTTATTATTAGTAGTAGTAAGAACTTTCGCGCTGCGACGCAAAACTGATTCAAAAGCACAGTAAATATATTGCAAATACCCGTCAAGTGACAAAGAACAGATGGGAGGCCTTTGTCGAAAATTGGCGAACAGGGGAGCTTTTTCGTCCTACGAAAGTTCCAGAGCTGACGAAAAATTTCAAATATGTCGTTTGTACAGAGTCCATGGTGCCGTAACACAAATATTAGCGATCAATCGCTAAATGAACTGACCAATCAGTAGTAATGTTACACGTGCATTTGGCGCAAAACACTGACTAGGAACCAATCAGAAGTCTTCGTTCATATTTGCAATTGCATTTTAATTAACCCATTTTCGACAAAGACCGCTTGGTCGCTCTTTGTTACGAAGGCCATTCGACAATACATTTTCTATGTTCTTAGGTCCATTCTGGATCGAAGTGCGAAAACTCCGTATTATCGTGAATCAAGAAATAGCAGAGGTGCCGTGACCAAGTTGACTAAGGCGCCTGACTATACATGAAAAGTCCGGGGTTCGATCCCCGTCAGCGGCACCTACATGTATGCCCATGAACAAGGCATTTAATAGGTAATGCCCTTTTATCCTGCATTCTTATAAATTAAAATGATACACGCATTTTTGGTAGCTACGTTCGCACTTGTTTAAAAGGTAATAATTGAATAATTGATTGATAGATTGAATTTATTCTTCTTCATTTCAAACAAATTTACAAAGTAAGAACAAATCAGAATATGAATAACAGATATGAAGAATAATATGATTTGTACCATCCTATAGACGTCCTTACCGCAGGTTGGGCCGTAGAATTCTGATGTGCAGTTACATTCATATCCGGTGAGTGTCTCCGTACAGATCGCTCCATTGAGGCAGGGGTAGGACGAACACGCTAAATTTACACACGTAAGTTAATGCAAAGAAAAAAAAACACGCAAACTAATGAGATTGCAAACTTATTCTAATGCTGAATTGTCAGGTAACACTGGTTAGTTTATACAATTTTAAATCACTTAGCCAAATTCTTGTCTATATCCTCATGGGACCTAGTAATACTCTATTCTTTCCAAACATGCCAAAAGAACGAAATTTTACTTGTCTTAATATGCTTATAACATTTTCGAGCATAGGATGTTCTATATGTTTAAATACAATGTTAATGATATTTTTAAGCACAAAAATGATTTAAGTAATCTATCAGAGAATCCAACTCAAGTAGGTATCCATTAATGTTCAAGCATATTTTCAAAAAAGTTATTTCAATGTAAACTAAATCCCGAACACCTGGCAAATATGTGATGTAACAAGATGACAAAAATAGTCTAAATTCATTAAGGATGATGTTACTTTACCAGGTATTTCGCAGATATACTTTTCATCAACTTTTTCCAATCCAGGAACTGTTTTCATCCACTTGGCGAAATCAGTTTTCATCAATTTGGGCACCATTCTTACGATATCTCCATTTGAGAGTGTCGCATTTCCACACGAGAAAGAGCCGAAACTACAAGATGATGACACGCATTCAACGGTCCCTCCTTGTCTTCCCAATAAGCCTTTTAAGTAGCGAGTTTAGTAACGACAAATAAGAGAAAGAGGGAGATAGAGAGAGAGAGGGGGGGGGGAGGGGAGATAAAGATTTTTTTAAAAAGTAGAAGACTTGAAAAATGAAAATTTATAAATATGTTATTCAACTTCAGAGTGTAAATAAATGGAAAGGTGAAAATTTGTCCAATGTTTAATAAAGGGAAAATTAGTTTGATGTGCAGTTGCCGACCTGTTGTAATTTGGCCTGTTGTAAGTAAACTTAGATAAAAGGTTGTTCACAAACAATATATTCGTTTTAAACCACACTTGATATCTGCAAGTCACAGTTCGGCTTCGCTATCACATAGATCAAGTCAGTGGTCGTGCATGTAAGCTGCTCCTTGATAATCCAGTAGACTTGCCGCCTTTTCACACGGTAAAAAAATCGTAATTTTAATGATGATTCCGGTGAAAAAATAAGGCCAATAACATGAATAAGGACTTTTAGCATGTGTGAAACCATACTAGAATCACAAACGCTAATCACAATCACTAAGTCATATTCTACTCTGGAGGTGAATTCCAGTTAAGTTTCATTTAAATTACGGTACGAATTTTGCGTGTGAAATGCTTGACCTCCAAAACATCTTTTGGGGCGGAGCTTACGTGACCTTTCAAGCACTTTCGTAGATAATACATTTGTCATGCACTCATCGTAGTTTATATTTGGGATGTATTGCTTACCACACTTACCACCTTCGCTCGGGAATTCGAATTCAAATCACAGTTTTCGAGTGAGCGTGTGAAAGGTTCGAAGATTCTAAATACGAACTGCAACCATCATTACAATGATGATTCAAGATTCACTCGGGAAAACGTGGCCCTTAGTGCCATTGTTGAAGTTGTTACGCTTGACTGAAATTGAGGAAATGGTAGATGCCACTTTATTTGACACTGTCGACTCATAAGGTAATCAAATTACGACGCTCATGCTTTACTCGTTGAACGCCACACAGGGTTGCAGCAACTCCCATCTTTTAACGTGTTTTGATCTGACGCTGCCGGGGTTTGAACCCCCGACCTGTGCTCCCGGTTGTGAGATGGGCGCTCTATCAACTGAGCTAACATACCGTTTAATGTAACGAAATAAAAAGCTGAAAATCTAGTGCTTTAGGGCCAATATTTTGATAGATTTGCATTTTTACACATAATAGACCTAATCGATTCAGTCTACTATTGCATAATTGGGTGGAGGTAGAGCAATATGTTTTTGTTTTTATATACTTATTTTTTTAATCTATTCATTTGTTCATTTATTTTCAATTCTATTTTTTTACCATAATGTATACTTTCTTACTGAAACGATATTCACCCTACATGCTCTGCTATTTAGTCAATTTCATTTCCTTTCGATATCGTGGTGTTATTGTATTGTACAAATTGATTAAAATGGTCTATGTTATATACATCTAAATTGGACTATTATTGGAAATATGAAAATACTGAAAGAGGAAAATAAATGAATAATATTGAATAGAGCTGGGTTTTTTTTAACAGAGAATAATGATGGGTCAGCTGTATAATAAGCCTGTTTTTATTCATGATCGGTGTATTATACAATTTAGAATCAGACATGTCAGTAATATTTGTCTGCATGTGTCTGAGGATAAGGATCAGTGTGTGTGCATGTTTGTATATATGACTGTGTCACTGTACTATGTACTAGGCAGTGATCTGGGAACCGTTTAAAAAGGACACTGGTTTAATACCCCCCCATAACAAAATCCAAATAAAGGCGATTTTTGTCAGGAAACATGACAATAAATTCAATTCAATTTATTTTCATTCTTCAAAGTAATACAAATAACTACAAGATAGATTGATTCAATTTAAATAAATGATAGCATGAACAAAATTCAATATTGAAAAAAATGAAATACATATTTGAAAGTGATTTATGATCAATAATTGAATGAATGAATGAATAAATAAATAAATGAATGAATAAGTAAATGAAATAAATAAATGAATAAGTAAATAAAATAAAATGAATGAATATATTGTATGGAAAAAGGAATAAAAATTGAGATTTGAGTTGATTTAGCCCTATTTTAGTAATTAATGTAAGGTAGCGTTATTAACTTTGTAATATAATAAGATAGTAAAAATCTCCAATTATGATTTCATCACACTGAAAAAAAACCCTCAACATTTTCAACTGTACACAGCAGCCTTCATTACAAGATGAACTTTCCAGTATGTTCAGGTCAAAACCATACAGCGTAACCATTGTGCAGTATATACACACATTATTCAATGACCTAATGGAAATGAATTCATTCAAACAATAATGGATCAGACACGTTGGAATTAATTAAAATTTTACGGGATGCCCTGGGACTCTAATTCAATTGCGATGAGAGTATTTGAATTGAAGGTATCCGAGCATTTATGAGGCGCCCATTATCTGATTGCCTTTTCAATGTCATACTATATAAACCCCTCAAAATGGTTTGGAAATCTGAGTTTGGCCATTAATGTTCTCCCAACTCCAAATTTTACACAATGCATATTTGATATCATTCAGAAGATCATTTAATTATATTTGAAATGATACCATGCTTGGTATGATAATGCCATCATGAAAAGAGCAGGATTCAATTGTGTCGGATGAGGTCCGAATTGAAAAGCTGCAAAATTAGCAGAAATAGTCATGAAGGGTCAATGAAGATCATGATTCTTTTGTAAATACAGATGGATACAGATACTGCGTCTTCACGTTTGACATGTTTGATGTTTTCTTGTGGTTTATTGATGGTTCTGTGAGATAACATGGTTTGAATCGTGGTTTGAAATACTCATGCATGTTTGTTTGTTATGCACAGCAAAAACTGTGGTGTTAACCGATGTACATAGAGGACCACACCATTTATTTTACATCGGTGTTAAATTGGTGGTGTTAGTTATCGGTGTAAAATTTTGCTGTTACATTTACACTCTTTGGTGTTATGTTTAATCTCTAGGGTGCAATTTTAACACCTCAGGGTGTGGTCCTCTATTAACACCAATTGGTGTCAGTTTTAACACCGCAGTTTTTACAGTGTGTGTTTGATTTTGCAGAGGTGTGTTTGATTCCATGTTAAATGATGGTGCATGAAAACAAAGGAAACCACTGAGAAACTGACTCAGACTTTGCCCCACAATTCAAGGCACTGTGCATAATCATGTCATGTATAGAGTATCATTTTAAAGAAAAATAAATGATCTATTCATTGATGTCAATCACACATTAGTATTTACTAAATTAGAAGAGGGATTGTCGATCAAAGCCAGATTTCCTAAATAATTTTGAGATTAGTATTCATGGTATTATCCAAGTTATAGCTCCAGTTGCTAAAGGCGCTTGGTGTATGCTAAGAATTTCTTCTTATAATGAAAAAAAAAAAAAAAAATTTCTTCTTATCGGGTACCCATTCACCTCCCGTCGGTAATTTAGTGCAACACAAAGTGGGTAAATTTCCTGCTGAAGGAAACCACGCCATGACTGAGTTTTGAACCCATGCCCATCTGACGGAAAGACGGGATTCCTAACCACTAGCCCACGAGATGTGCTCTTTAATATCGAGCTCTCTATTTAAGCAGTATAAATGAAAAGCAAAAAGATAAGATCTGTGAAGTTAGAAGTCCATTCCAAATACTACACTGATTTTTTTTGATCAATCAAAGGTAACACTTATTGTTTGTTTGCTTATATTACTGCGATTGAAATAATACAATACACAATGTCAAATTGTTTTTTATGAGCAGTATAGAATGCAAAAAATATATAGTCAAAATACATAATGAAAATAAAATAACGATGTGAGCACAGACTTCAGTTTTATAACAAAAAAAACCCAAACAAACATTAATTAATTATGAAGGCAAGAGCAGGAGACCGTAATGATCGTGAGCCGTAAAGGTTATAATAATACATTCTTGTCACCATGAGTGAAGCCAATCCCCAATACGCTTTCCACGAAATTATTTCATGCATATTTTCAAAAAGAATATGACCAGTTTTACATTGGCACTGCAAAAATCCCACTCAGTCAAAATAAATGATATTCTTTACACAGGCTAGCTTCAATAAGAGTTATTTGCTTTTGTACAGGGATCGCATACTTGGCCCATACCGATCCTTTATTTATAAAAAAAAAAAAATCATATCAACGTGGAGCGTTGTGGCCCAGTGGATTAGTCTTCGGACTTTGAAACAGAGGGTCGTGGGTTCGAATCCCAGCCATGGCGTAATTTCCCTCAGCAAGAAACTGATCCACAGTGTGCTGCACTCAACCCAGGTGAGGTAAATGGGTACCGGTAGGAAGTAATTCCTTAAAAAGCTGTGTGCGCTATGAACGCCTAGCTTAGCCGGGTAATATAGGAGCGCTTTGAGCACCTACAAGGTGGATATGTGCGCAATATAAATACCCTATACATGTATTATTATTATATTCGATATAATAGATAAATGTTACTTTAAAGAAAGGGATCCAGACCTGAAGAATATCAGCGAGTAAGAGATTGTCGGGCTACCCATGGTTGTTGATCATAGTGATAGCTCAGCTAATTACAACTCAATTAACCTTCTATACGTCTCATGGGAATTGGCAAGGACATTACGATGTCATTTTAATTTTAAAAAAATAACTCACAAATAATCTTTTGTAATTGTTCACCCAATTTGCACTTAAATCTTGCGCTAAGGACATGCAGTACATCTTAATTATCCTGATTAGTCATCAATGATTGACTACAAATTGAAACGGAAAAGGTTAACATCATGATTTAAGTGCGGTTACGAAAACCTTTAACGCCTAATAAAAAATATGATCAAAGTAATCAAGGGAAGGGGAGACTTATTGAATATACCGATAATTATGACGATCCTCGCTATTTCTCCTTTCCAACGAAACTACTACTAGTACTACTACTACTACTACTACTACTACTACTACTACTACTACTACTACTACTACTACTACTACTACTACTTCTACTACCAGGCGCGGATCCATGGGGGCCGAGGGGGCCTTGGCCCCCCCCCCCCTTCGGCTAAAAAAAAGAGAGAGGGAAAGAAAGAGAAAAGAAGAGAAGAAAAAAAGAGAGGAAAAGAAAAAAGGAAAAGAGAGGAGAGGGGGGAAAGAAGAGGGGAAAAGAGAGAGGAGAGGGGGAAAGAAAAGAAGAAAAAAGGAAGAGGGGGAAGGAAGGGAAGGAAAAGAGAGAGGAAAAGGGGAAAGAAAGAGAAGGAAAAAGAGAGGGAAAGGAAAAGGAAAAAAAAGAGAGAGAGGGGAAGAGGGGAAAGGAAGAGAAGAAAAAAGAGAGAGAGGAAAAAGAGGAAAGGAAAGGAGGAAGAGAAGAAAAGAAAGGGAGAGGGAGGAAAAAGAGAAGAAAAAAGAGAGGGGAAAGAAAAGAAGGGAAAGAAAAAAGAGAGAAGAAGAGGGGAAGGAAAGAGAAAAAAGGGAAGAGGGGAAAGGAAGAGAAGAAAAAGGGAGGGGGAGGGAGAAGAAAAAAAAAGAGGAAGAGGGGGGAAGAGAGAGGAAAAGGAGAAAAAAAGGAAAGAGAGGAAGAGGGAAGAAAGAAGAGTGAAAAAAAGAGAGGGGAAAGAAAAGAGGAAAAGAAGAGGGGAAAGAAAGAGAAAAAAGAAGAATTGGGGGAAGGAAGAGAAGAAAAGGGAGGGGAAGGGGAGAAAAAAAGAGGAAGAGGGTGAAAAGAGAGAGGAAGAGGGGAAAAGGAGAAAGAGGAAGAGGGAAGAAAGAAGAGAAGAAAAAAGAAAGAGAGAAAGGGGAAAGAAGAGAAGAAAAGGTGAGAGGAAGAGGGGAAGGACGAGAAGAAAAAAAAAGAGGAAGAGGAGGAAAGAAAATGATGTTTGAACCAAAAGGGCGCTGAAATGATGTTCGAAGGAATGTCAAAATGCTGTTCGAACTGGGGGCAGAATTGATGTTTGAACGGGGGGGGGGGGCGAACTGATGTTCGACGTAGGGGCGCCAAATTGATGTTGGAACTAGGGGCGCCAAATTGATACTCGAGCTGGGGGGGGGGCAAATGGTATTCGAACTAGGGGCGTCAAATTGATGTTGGATCTACATGTAGGGGCGCCGAATTGATATTCGAACTAGGGGGCGCCAAATTTATGTTAGACCTACATGTAGGGGCGCCGAATTGATATTCGAACTAGGAGGGCGCCGAAATGATGTTCGAAGGGATGTTAAAATGATGTTCGAACTGGGGGCCGAATTGATGTTCGAACGGGGGGGGGGGCCGAAGTGATGATCGACCTACATGTAGGGGCGCCGAATTGATATTCGAACTAGGGACGCCAAATTTATGTTAGACCTACATGTAGGGGCGCCGAATTGATATTCGAACTAGGAGGGCGCCGAAATGATGTTCGAAGGGATGTTAAAATGATGTTCGAACTGGGGGCGCCAAATTAATACTCGAACTGGGGAGGGGGGCGCCACTTGATACTCAAACTAGGGGGGGCGCCGAATTGATGTTCCCAACTGGGGGGGGGGCGCAAAATTGATACTCGAGCTAGGGGGGGGGGGTGATATTC
The DNA here is from genome assembly GCF_018143015.1 of Lytechinus variegatus. Lineage (NCBI taxonomy): Eukaryota > Metazoa > Echinodermata > Echinoidea > Temnopleuroida > Toxopneustidae > Lytechinus > Lytechinus variegatus. The sequence goes on along the minus strand of NC_054748.1, from coordinate 9,473,053 downwards.
GAACTAGGGAAGGCAAATTGAGTTCGAAGGGATGCCAAAATGATGTTCGAACTGGGGGCCGAATTTATGTTCGAACGGGGGGGGGGGGCGAATTGATGATCAACCTACATGTAGGGGCGCCAAATTGATGATGGACCTACATGTAGGGGCGCCGAATTCATATTCGAACTAGGAGGGCGCCGAAATGATGTTCGAAGTGGGGGCGCCAAATTCATACTCGAACTAGGGAGGGGGGCCGAATCGATGTTCGAGGTAGGGGGCGCCAAATTGATACTCAAACTAGGGGGCGCCGAATTGATGTTCAAACTAGGGGGCGCAAAATTGATACTCGAGCTAGGGGGGCGAAATAATATTCGAACTAGGAAAGCCAAATTGAGTTCGAAGGAATGCCAAAATGATGTTCGAACTGGGGGCGCTACATTGATACTCGAACTATAGGGAGGGGAACCGAATCAATTTTCGGGGTAGGGGGCGCCAAATTGATACTCAAACTAGGGGGCGCCGAATCGATGTTCAAACTTGGGGGCGCAAAATTGATACTGGAGCTAGGAAGGCGAAATGATATTCGAACAAGGGAAGACAAATTGAGTTCGAAGGGATGCTAAAATGATGTTCGAACTGGGGGCCGAATTGATGTTCGAATGGGGGGGGGGGGGGCAAATTGATGATCGACCTACATGTAGGGGCGCCGAACTGATATTCGAACTGCCGCCTTGTTGTTGGCTCATTGTTCCCTATATTGAAAGTTTGAAATGCCTTGGCCTTGAGGTTTTTAGGCCTTGGGTTTCCATGCCTTGGCCTTGGGGATTAAAGCCTTGGTCTTGGGTATTAAAGCCTTGGCCTTGGAGGTTTGAGCCTTGACTTACAACACTGATGGATATATTGACAGATATCATTTACAGAAATTTTGAAGTTTACTTGCACACACTAAGAAATAAATGTTCAGAATTGAACCCGAAAGGTTGATGCAAAATCAGCACCCTATGGGTTCAAAAATTGAACCCCTGCTTTGGGGTTCAAAAGTTGAACCCTGCGGTTGGGGTTCATTTTTGCACCCTGCGGGTTCAAAATTGCACCACTAGGGGTGCAATTTGAAATTTAGGGGTGCAGTTTTGAACCCCAACCGCAGTGTTCAATTTTTAAACACAATTCTAGCAGGGCCTTCTCTGATGAGAATTTAAACGAAATCGAAAGCATCAAATGGTTAAAATAGAAATCGATCGAGTTTCCCGCTCGCATTGATTATTTTTTAAAGTGATATTACATTTATTCATGAACACATCATTTTAAAACCATTATTCAATTGCCTCTTCTTCATGCATAGGCGGATAGGCGGATCCAGACCCGAGGGGCCCGGACCCCCCCCCCCCTATGGGTAGAGCAAAAAAAGGTGGGAAAGAAAGAAAAAGGAAGGAAAAGAAAAGAGAAAAAAGGAAAGGAGGAAGACGAATTAATAAAATAAGATAAGAGGAAGACTAGGACAAAATATTTTATGTCACTATATAAAATTTTCGCTCGCGCTTAGCGCTCGCATTGCCTGTTAAGTGATCCACATATCTTGTTCAACACGGAGCTTAAATATCAAGTTTGGAAGTCAGTATACAAAACATATTTCTCCTTGGAAATCGAACTTTCATTAATTTTTGTGATTTATATATTGATTTTTAAAAAGTGCTCTGTAAAAATGTCAGTTTTATGGTCTGAATATTAACATTTTCCAATTGCGCTACGCGTTCGCGAATTGTGATGTATCAGGTACCTATTATTTTCATGTATTCCATAAAGTTTTCAAAATATCCCTTTTCAGGTCTGATTGTCAAAACGCATCAGCTAGCGCTGCTATGCTTGCATTTTTGATTGGCGGGTTATGTATGTCTCAATATTGATTGTATAACTACTTAAAATCCCCTTTTCATGACAGTTTATCAAAAATTTCGGCTCGTGATTTGCGCTCGCATTAATGGTTAAAAATATATCAACTAATTAATGATGCATCCTATTCATAAATAAAAAGGTGCTTGAAATGTTCAGTGTTCAAGCCATAATATCATCAGATTCCGCGCCCTCATTATGCATTAATACTAGTATATCAATTTAATGCTTAAATTGTCACTTTTGTTTTATCTCGCGCTTAGCAAGATGAATAGGAAGATATATAGTCATCATATTCATATTATAACATGTCCTAAGGATGTCAAGGTCCTATGTCAAAGTAATAATGAAACATATCAGCTCTTTATCAAGTGCGATTTATATCCACATTACAAGTTTCCTACAAAGTGTTTGAAATATCAGATCGGAATATCAAATATTTTAAGCTCGCGCTTCTCGCTCGCTTTTATTTTCGTGATAAAAGATTGTTCAGAATGCCTAGATTCTAGGTCTAAATCTGAAACACGCGCGCGCATTTTCATTCAGTTATCCAGTTTCAGATCACAATATCAAAAAATTCTGCTCGCCCTTTGTGCTCGTATTATTAATGTAGGAAGATCCCCTTTCTCATCCCTTTCATTATTTACAAAACATGAATAGAGTATCTTGTTCAAGGTCGAAATCTCGATTTTTTTTTTACGCTCGCGCTTCGCGCTCGCATAATTTGATTGTGAAATATGTAATGTCTTCATGGCTAAATGCAAGCAGTCCTTAAAAGGCACTTTTCGATCAGTTCAAAACGTATATAAACATTTTCTGCTCGCGCTTTGCGCTCCCATTATTAATGTAGGAAGATCCCCTCTTTTTCATGATTTAGGAAACATGAATAGAGTGTCCCGTTCTAGGTCTAAATCTAGAATTTTTCCGCTCGCACATCAGTTGATTTGATTTGATTTGATTTATTGTTTTCTTCTGCATGACTGCATTCATAACATTCGCATAATACATTTTTCAAATTTTTCACTTTGCGCTCGCATAAAATTGTTTAGTTATACTGTATAGCTATCCTGTTCATGATTACAAAAACTGATTAAATTTTTCCATTCTTTATGTAGAAATGTCAAAAAATTTCAGCTCGCGCTTCGCGCTCGCATTATTAATGTAGGAAGATCCCCTCTTACTTATCTTTTTCATGATTTAATAAACATAAATAGAGTGTCCCGTTCTTTGTCTAAATCTAGAATTTTTCCGCTCGCACTTTCGCGCTCGCATCAGTTGATTTGATTTGATTTGATTTATTGTTTTCTTCTGCATGACTGCATTCATAACATTCGCATAATACATTTTTCACAACATAAAAAACATAATAAGTTAGCATTTTTGGCATGAATCATAAATAAAGAGTACTAAAAAAATAATTCCAGACAAAAATAATTAACTATATGATATTCACAATTTGCAGGAGGATTGTCATCATAAGCAGATTGCTTGAAAAAATGACAATCCCAAATTTATACTAATTGAATTAATACATTTATAAAGCAGAATTGGCATATATTTTCAAATACGAAACATGAATTCATGCAATATTATAGTATGAAGATGAAGATGATAAAGCTGAGGGTGACGGTGATATGATGATGTTGATGATGATGATGATGGAGGCCATGGAGATGATGGTGGTCATGATGAAGATATTGGTAATGACTAAATCGAAGGAGGAATAAATTCACGATAAAAAGGATACGACACAGAAATTTTCCTTCAAATATTCAGATAATAACATAGATTTAACGTTTGCCTTAAATGAGTGAAGAGACGAAGATTGTTTTACAGACTCTGCTGATAGAGAGTTCCACAAATCTGGACCATGGTGTCTTATGGATCTCTGCGCAATAAGCAGTTTTGTGTTGATTAAATGGAAATTTGAAGAGTTACGGGTAGGGTATGAATGAATAGATGTATTCAGAGAATAAAAATTGTGGAATGAAGGTAGGTGGGAGCATGTTATTTACGTACTTAAACATAAGTAGTAAACTTTGAAGTGTATTTATGTCAAATACTGTTAGAGTCTTTAGTTTATGGAATAATGGATTTGTGTGTGATAAATATTGGGAATCAGTACAAATTCGAATTTTTTTTCTGTAATTAAGTAAATTGTATTCAAGTTTTCCATTCTTTATGTAGAAATGTCAAAAATTTTCAGCTCGCGCATTATTTAATTGATGAAATATGCAATGTCTTCATGGCTAAATGCAAGCAGTCCTTAAAAGGCACTTTTCGATCAGTTCAAAACGTATACAAACATTTTCTGCTCGCGCTTTGCGCTCGCATTATTAATGTAGGAAGATCCCCTCTTTTTCATGATTTAGGAAACATGAATAGAGTGTCCCGTTCTAGGTCTAAATCTAGAATTTTTCCGCTCGCACTTTGCGCTCGCATAAAATTGTTTAGTTATACTGTATAGCTATCCTGTTCATGATTAAATTTTTCCATTCTTGATGTAGAAATGTCAAAAATTTTCAGCTCGCGCTTCGCGCTCGCATTATTTGATTGATGAAATATGTCATGTCTTCATGGCTAAATGCAAGCAGTCCTTAAAAGGCACTTTTCGATCAGTTAAAACGTATACAAACATTTTCTGTTCGCGCTTTGCGCTCGCATTATTAATGTGGGAAGATCCCCTCTTTTTCATGATTTAGGAAACATGGATAGAGTGTCCCGTTCTAGGTCTAAATCTAGAATTTTTCCGCTCGCACTTTGCGCTCGCATAAAATTGTTTAGTTATACTGTATAGCTATCCTGTTCATGATTACAAAAACTGATTAAATTTTTCCATTCTTTATGTAGAAATGTCAAAAAATTTCAGCTCGCGCTTCGCGCTCGCATTATTTGATTGATGAAATATGTCATGTCTTCATGGCTAAATGCAAGCAGTCCATAAACGGCACTTTCCGATCAGTTAAAACGTATACAAGCATTTTCTGTTCGCGCTTTGCGCTCGCATTATTAATGTGGGAAGATCCCCTCTTTTTCATGATTTAGGAAACATGGATAGAGTGTCCCGTTCTAGGTCTAAATCTAGAATTTTTCCGCTCGCACTTTGCGCTCGCATAAAATTGTTTAGTTATACTGTATAGCTATCCTGTTCATGATTAAATTTTTCCATTCTTGATGTAGAAATGTCAAAAATTTTCAGCTCGCGCTTCGCGCTCGCATTATTTGATTGATAAAATATGTCATGTCTTCATGGCTAAATGCAAGCAGTCCTTAAAAGGCACTTTTCGATCAGTTAAAACGTATACAAACATTTTCTGTTCGCGCTTTGCGCTCGCATTATTAATGTGGGAAGATCCCCTCTTTTTCATGATTTAGGAAACATGGATAGAGTGTCCCGTTCTAGGTCTAAATCTAGAATTTTTCCGCTCGCACTTTGCGCTCGCATAAAATTGTTTAGTTATACTGTATAGCTATCCTGTTCATGATTAAATTTTTCCATTCTTGATGTAGAAATGTCAAAAATTTTCAGCTCGCGCTTCGCGCTCGCATTATTTGATTGATGAAATATGTCATGTCTTCATGGCTAAATGCAAGCAGTCCTTAAAAGGCACTTTTCGATCAGTTAAAACGTATACAAACATTTTCTGTTCGCGCTTTGCGCTCGCATTATTAATGTGGGAAGATCCCCTCTTTTTCATGATTTAGGAAACATGGATAGAGTGTCCCGTTCTAGGTCTAAATCTAGAATTTTTCCGCTCGCACTTTGCGCTCGCATAAAATTGTTTAGTTATACTGTATAGCTATCCTGTTCATGATTACAAAAACTGATTAAATTTTTCCATTCTTTATGTAGAAATGTCAAAAAATTTCAGCTCGCGCTTCGCGCTCGCATTATTTGATTGATGAAATATGTCATGTCTTCATGGCTAAATGCAAGCAGTCCATAAACGGCACTTTCCGATCAGTTAAAACGTATACAAGCATTTTCTGTTCGCGCTTTGCGCTCGCATTATTAATGTGGGAAGATCCCCTCTTTTTCATGATTTAGGAAACATGAATAGTGTCCCGTTCTAGGTCTAAATCTAGAATTTTTCCGCTCGCACTTTGCGCTCGCATAAAATTGTTTAGTTATACTGTATAGCTATCCTGTTCATGATTAAATTTTTCCATTCTTGATGTAGAAATGTCAAAAATTTTCAGCTCGCGCTTCGCGCTCGCATTATTTGATTGATGAAATATGTCATGTCTTCATGGCTAAATGCAAGCAGTCCTTAAAAGGCACTTTTCGATCAGTTAAAACGTATACAAACATTTTCTGTTCGCGCTTTGCGCTCGCATTATTAATGTGGGAAGATCCCCTCTTTTTCATGATTTAGGAAACATGGATAGAGTGTCCCGTTCTAGGTCTAAATCTAGAATTTTTCCGCTCGCACTTTGCGCTCGCATAAAATTGTTTAGTTATACTGTATAGCTATCCTGTTCATGATTAAATTTTTCCATTCTTGATGTAGAAATGTCAAAAATTTTCAGCTCGCGCTTCGCGCTCGCATTATTTGATTGATAAAATATGTCATGTCTTCATGGCTAAATGCAAGCAGTCCTTAAAAGGCACTTTTCGATCAGTTAAAACGTATACAAACATTTTCTGTTCGCGCTTTGCGCTCGCATTATTAATGTGGGAAGATCCCCTCTTTTTCATGATTTAGGAAACATGGATAGAGTGTCCCGTTCTAGGTCTAAATCTAGAATTTTTCCGCTCGCACTTTGCGCTCGCATAAAATTGTTTAGTTATACTGTATAGCTATCCTGTTCATGATTACAAAAACTGATTAAATTTTTCCATTCTTTATGTAGAAATGTCAAAATTTTTCAGCTCGCGCTTCGCGCTCGCATTATTTGATTGTTGAAATATATAACGTCTTCATGGCTAACTGTATGCAATCTTTAACAGGACTGTTAGGCCTAGCTTTCCGATCAGTTCAAAACGTTTATCAAAAATTTCTATTCGCGCTTCGCGTTCGCAGTGATTATTGCAGGCACATCTTTTTTCAGAATGTTCAAATTTTAAGAAAAAATAAATAAAATTTCAAAAAAAATTGCTCGCGCTTCGCGCAGGCATTATAAAATAAGGATTATGATATTATACATTTATGTTGATTTAAAGAATAAAGCTAAGAAGTAACTTATAGGACTACCCCCTTCAAAGAAACAAAAAAAAACATCTTCGAGCGGCCGATCGGGGAAAGTATGGCTGAAAAAAAATTCAGAAGGCTGGATCCGCCCCTGATTCACGTGCCTATGAAATAAGATAATTTAACATGCATTTAAGGCACTTATGATTGCCTGGGGGAGGGAGGGGCCGCCATTTTTCCGAAAAGTACACAGGGGCGCCAAAATCAGGTCGAATTTGGGCCCCCCTCCCTACGAAATCCTGGATCCGCGCCTGTCTACTACTACTACTTCTACCAGTAAAGTAAAAAAGCAGCAATAATTACTTTAGAAAAGGCAATATTTTCATCACACTGGATAAATGAAAATGCCTAAAAAGAAATGAGAAATGCCCCATGTTGGTTGGACACATAATTACCCTCATGGAGCAATTGTACCCAATATTTTGGAAGTTACTGCTGCTGTTACTTTTAGTACTATATACTGCTGCTGCTGCTACTATAAGGCCTATACGCTTAGTCTTCTAGTACTTCAAAAGTATATATTAAACCGAGTTACATAAACGTTACGCATTACATCAGATATTGATTGGTTCGAGTCATAGTGCGTTTTTTTTTGTAGAGGGAGAGGTAAACATCATCAGTATGGGGAGGAAGACAGAAAGTGAGACGAAATATACACTGTAACAAAAATAGTTGAAATTATTCAATAGAATTGTGGCGAAAAAATGGCTTGGTTTTTTAAAAGAATTTAAGAGTTCGGCAAATTTAAGTAAAATTTATTCATTTTCTTTGCATCCATTTTACTAAAAAAAATAAAGTTACAATAATCTAATTCAATTAAGTAAAACAATCACTAAAATATTTGAGAAAATCAAATGGGGGAGTGGACTTTCGTGATTCGAAAGTCCGCTTCCCCACCGTCACACTTTTAGTGGCATCATTTTCATCTTAGACATCTTTTATCCAAATATAAGACTTTGTGCATTGTCACTTTATAAGGCCTGATCACACCGCCCGAGCGTTAAAGGAGCGGTCTTGGAGCGGTAGGGAGAGGGTGTCGAATTTCGCTCACAAAATTGGGGAAAAATAAAAAACAACAAATCGAAAAAAAAAAAAAATCGAAATCGAAAATGGTGAACGGGAGCGAGCGGTGATGACTTTTTCTCCTCTCCGCTCCACGACCGCGCCAACAACGCTCGGGCGGTGTGACCGTGCCTTAACCTGTACGTATATAGGTACTGACATAGATATTTATACACGATCGTTTCATTCTTACAAATAAAACTGTGAGAATAATACAAGCATTTTCATACAACATAAAAAGAAATCTGAAATTTCTGCTAAATGACTATTTAGCATTCAACAAAAGAATGAAACAGTTAGCACACCCTTATCCAAAACAATTTCAAACACAAATAGATATGACAGTTAATAAAAAACAACAGCAACATTTACGGGCTCTAATGAATATTCATGCATTATTTAAATAAGGCGTTAATTGAAAAATATAAGCATATTCAACATGATTTTATAAGTAATAATCATATCTGCCTAACTGAGTTAGATTTGCTCAATTGAAGCAAGCTGTATATTGAACCCACATAAATCAAGTAAATCATGTAAATTCAAATATAAGTTAAACTAATGAAAAAAAAAGAAAAATAATTACTAATTGTAAATTATACTTATATACATTAAGTGTAAACTACTGATTCAAATTTTATTCAACAGTTTTAGAGAGACATATAGAGAGAAATGGATAAATAGAGAGTGATGGAGAGGGAGATGGAGAGAGAGAGAGAGAGACAGAGAGAGAGAGAGAGAGTGTACAATGGAGAGAGTGTGTCAGCAAAGTTAAATTGTTCTTTTCTTCAAAGATCGATGCATGGGATTACAAAAAACATAAATACAAATAGTAATAAAATAAAATATATATGACATTCACAAATTATATACTCACTTGACCAAATAGAGATGACGAAGAAGAGTCCGTTTGGATTCCTTTGCATGGCCATGGTCCAAAGGCAAAATTATGCTTTTGAAAAAAAACCCAAACCAATCGTTCTCTCTCAAGAGCGGATATCTATCTGAGATGTGATCAGCGGTCTGGCTTTCATCAAGAAGCCATGGAGATCCATTCTGCGCATGATATAAGGTCACCTGAACTTTAATATGGCATGGTAGTTTAATATTTTTTAATGAGATAGGCACCAACTCTGATGTCTTAATTATTCATGTATTCCTTTTGAATGTGTTTTCATTAGATCTAATGGAAAGCAACAATGCGTTCAGTAACAACTGGTATCTATCTATGTATCTCTGATTGACAATGTTTTTCTCCAATATCCGTTCAGAATTTAAAGCTGGTATAGTTATCACAGACATGTCTGATCATTTCCCAATGTACATGTATTGTTCTAATAGATATCAGCCAAACAACTTTGCCGATTATGCCTAAGCGGGGTGTGTATAATAGTGATATAACAAAACAATATCTCGTTTGAAACAGAGTTTAGAAGAAGAATCTTGGGTTGATGTATTTAGTACAAAATGTGTTGAAGAGTCTTGCGAAACATTTATTGATATCTTGAGTCGTGTTAATGAAAATATTCCTTTTGCAAAGCCCAAGTTCAAAAATTTCTAAAGATCATCCAGACTTTACCGTGGATAACGAATTAAAAAATAAATCGATTATACTATAAAGGTATATCAATATACTAATTATAAGAATATACTAACGGGGTCATCCGTACTGCTAGGAAGGCTTATTACCATTACCAATATTATAAATGCAAGAATGATCTTAAAAAAAAATATGGAAATTGATCAATTCTACCATCAATAATGGACCAAAGTTTTCAAAGATAACTAAGCTTATGTATATTGATTCTATTATTGAAGATAAAGTTCAGATTGCATATATTTTCAACAGTCATTGTTCACAAGTAAGATTTAGGCTCTCTAGAAGTATACCAACAAACTCCCATTCATTTCATCAATATCTGGGGGATAGAAATCAAAGTTCACTGCTTTTCTCTCCTACGAACACACAGGAGATAACTAAAACCAAATCTAGCATAAAATTAAATAAAAGTGCAGGATTGATATTTGATAACAACTTTCTACAGAAAACTATGAATTATATAATTGAACCTCTCATTCATATTTTCTATTTGTCATTATCATCGGGAAATATTCCAAAATCAATGAAAATTTCTCAAATAATACCAGTCTTTAAAAAGGGTGATAGTTCTTTAGCAAGTAACTACAGAAAAATTTCATTGCTTACAAACTTATCTTAAATTCTCAAAAAAATAGTTCACATACGAACCATGAGTTTTTTTTAGCACAACATCCGTTCCGTCACTCAACTTGGTTTCCGGGAAAAGAGCAGAACTTCCCATGCAATACTTTCTTTAGTTCCAACAGTTGCTAAAGCTCATTACAAATGTTCGAATACGATTGGTTTGTTCTTACATATTTCAAAAGCACTCGATACAGTTGATCATATCATTCTCCTTTATAAAATTTCTCATTACGGAATCAGAGGGGAACCACTGAAGTGGTTCAAGAATTATAACTGGGCGTTCACAATTCGTTTCACTTGTTTATAACATTTCTGAACGTAAAAAGCACTCGATATAGTTGATCATAACATTCTCCTTTAAAAACTTTCTCATTATGGAATAAGAGGGGAACCACTAAAGTTGTTCAAGAATTATCTAACTGGGCGTTTACAATTCGTTCCACTTGATTGTAACATTTCTGAACGTAAACCTGGCCTTTGTGGAGTTCCACAGGGCAGCATTGATGGTCCACTTTTGTTCATTACTTATATAAATGATATTGATATGTCATCTAGATTGCTTCAATTTATACTTTTCGCTGATGACCCTAATATATTTCTGTCGCACCCCGACCCAGAGCAGTTGACGAAAATATTCAATGACGAACTAAAAAATGTTTCTAATTGGATAACAGCTGACAGCTGACTCTCTCTTATTCGTAGAAAAAACTAGCTACATGCTATTTAGCAACAAGATTACGACTCTACCAAAAGATGTAATTTTAAATGATACTGTCACTCAAGGAGTGCGATCTACTAAATATTTGGGACTGATCATTGAAGAAAAACTCTCTTGGAAAGCACATATTGACAATATTTATAAAATCATTGCTCGCAACGCTGGTGTCATTAGAAAATTAAGTCACTTCTTACCCCATTTTATTTTGTTATCATTATATTTAACGTAAATTTTACCTTACTTGAATTACGGACTTCTCACATGGGGAAATTCATCGGATTCTCAAATTAATAGAGTTTTTATATTACAAAAAAGAATGATTAGTATCATTAGTCATGCAGAATTCAGGGCACACACAAATTCTGTTTTTGGAGAAATAAGGTCTTGAAGGTTAAAGATTTATATCATATTTTAACTTGGACAGTTAATGTACAAGTATATTAATTAAACAATTACCATTACCTTTTAATGATATGTTTGTAAAAAATGATACAATTCATAAGCACTTCACTCGCCAGGCGAGTTCCTTTCATTTACCTCTGAATAGAACATCGTTTGCACAGAAGACATTTGTTTTCACTGGTCCAAAATTGTGGAATTAGTTTTCAAAGGATATTATGTGAAACTGATCCACAATGTGCTGCACTCAGCCCAGGTGAGGTAAATGGGTACCGATAGGAAGTAATATTTTAACAAGCTGTGTGCGCTATGAACGCCTTTAGCTTAGCCGGGTAATATAGGAGTTGCAAATGTTTTTTTCGAGTAGAAACTCTGTGTGGTGCTCTTAGCAAATGCAAGTGAAAAAAAAATGCGAAAGCAGAGAAAGTTATGCATTATATTGATTTTGCAAATTATTATATATTTCTTTTTGTTTTTAACCTTTTGTTGTTCATAGTTTTTTCGATGAACTCTTTTGAGATCATAAACTATAGTAAAATAAATCCATTTACACCAGAAATTCTAAAAATAATAATCATTTATGATTTTTGGCTGAAAACACAATTTGCATTGATTTTGTTCACCAAATCTCGTTTTTGTAGTATTTTGGGGTCTAACATGCACTTACAAAATATTTTGTAATTACGTGACCAAAATGGCCTTCATTTTGTAATATAAACCTTTCAAATCGTGATCCCTGTGCACAGATGTATATATGCATCTATTTCGCGAAACTTGGACATAGATCAAGTGCCACTGATTATCCGACATGATCGAGTTGCACGTCACATCAGTGGCGTAACTACGGGGGGGCATGGGGGGCACGTGCCCCCCCCCCCCCATCGGCTGGCAAAAAAAAACGGGGAAAAGGAGAAAAAGAGGGAGAAAGAAAGAAAAACGTATTATTGGGGGATAAAGAAATTATTGTTTACTATTATACTATGTTTTTCATAACTTTATGAAACCAAATTTGCTTAGGGCCTATGTGTTCATCATTCCTGGTGCTCGCATTGTCTGTTTAATTCCCGGTGTATTAAAACATCCCGCTTTCAAGTCAATATACACCGAATATGCCTATAGTTCCAGCTATCATTGTTTTATGTAGTAGCATGATATTATGCTTCTTTTGAATGATTACCTAACGCGATTGCCCCCTTTTAAGGTCTGAATATAACACATTTCCAATTTGTACTTACGTTCGCGTTAGTGGATTGGTATATATGTTAGCTCTTCATGAATTCTAAAAAACAATTCTTAAAATATCAATTTTTCTAGTCTGAAAATCGAAAATTTTCAGCTCGCGCTTCGCGCTCGCATCATTTGTATGTTGGAATACTTACGGTCTTAGTTAATTTCTACGAGCAAACATAAGAATACCCCTCTTCTAGCTTGAATTTATTTTTTTTAGATTGCGCTTCGCGCTCGCAATATTTCATTAGTGATATACGTATCATGTTTATGATTATAATTACTACAAAAAGTGTTTCATGTGTTTAAATGTAATTCTAACAAAAGAAGCATGCAATTGTGCTCGCATTTGATGGCTGTGGTGAGATACGTATGCTCTTCATGAATTTCAAAAAAAAATCCTGTCCCTGTTTGGGGATCAATATATCTAAACAAAAGTCAGCTCGCGCTTCGCGCTCGCATTGTTTGTTTAGTGAGACAGGTATGTATCATGATGGTAAAAACTAGCTTATAATCTCTTTTTAGGTCTGAATATAACAAATTTCAGCTCGCGCTTCGCGCTCGCATTAATTGATCAGTGAGATACATATCCGTTTAATGGCACAATCCTTAAAACTTATCTTTTAGGTCAGTATAGGCCTAACTGGCAATTGAGCGCGCTTCGCGCGCCCACTTAGTGCATTATGAAAGATTTCTGCCTAAATGAGACAGAAAATCGTGTACAACTCTTGAACGCACACACAGGTCACGGAGTGACCCTGAGTGCAAACAGCTGACTGTGTTACAACTTAGGGGTGATACATTTTCACAATAGGGGTGATCAAACTCACTGGAGGGACTTTAATTCACTTATAACAAAGAAATGTGTACTACAGTACTCCTGTTGAATGCTCTGATGAAAATTATATGAGTTTCACATTCATTTGAACGAGAGGACAAGATTATTGTATATATCGAGTGCATTATGCGTAAATCATACTACCATTGCGACCCCTGCCAGGCCGATGGTTCAGGCATGACGATCCTGAGTGACGTCACCGATAGAGACCTCAAATGCCAGGAGAGCCTATTCGACAACTAACTTCATCTAAAAAACACGTATTGAAGATAACATCCAATGGGGAAATGACTTCCATTTTCGTGAAATATACATTCCATTCTTCAATAAATCTTTCACTCCGTCGTTAACTGCCCATTCATTCTCGAGCAATGGGGGAATGAATACAGAGTGTCTCAAAGTTTGTGTGAAAAAAGGTGCATTTTCCATAGAACTTCTGCCAAAAAGCAATGCGTAAGGGAAAGATTAGCCCCAAAACACGAATAGATGAGTTAATCAAATGGGATGAATCATGAAAATCAGTGAAATATAGTTTCTCCTGTACTCATTACTGAATACCCTGACTCGATACGATTAATTTTTCCCCCTCTCCATCAACTTTAAAGAAAAAGGGTGCATATTTTCATAAAAATATCATGTGTTATATCGATGGACGCCCGTGCGTACGAGCAGGAGGAAGCCAAATGTCTCATAATTTTCATAATGCTCAAAATTTTTGCCGGTGCCCCCCCCCCCAAATGCCGTGACCCACGGTACGCCACTGCGTCACATGATCAAGCTCAAGGGTCAATTCAGTGTAAAAGGTCAAGTACACCCCAGCAAAATTTTGATTTGAATAAGTAGAGAAAAATCAAACTAGCATGACACTGAAAATTTCATCAAAATCGGATGTAAAATAAGAATGTTATGGCATTTTTAAGTTTCGCTTATTTTTTCACAAAAGAGTGATATGCAGTCGATGATGTCCATCACTCACTATTTCTTTTATTTTCTTGTTTGAATCAGATTTGGCCATAGGGACCGACTTGACTGAATCATAAAGTATTAAGCAATGCTAATTCCATATGTTCAGGGAGGAATTATTCACTGTTTCACTTGATAATGAGGATAATATTTCAGATTTTATATAATAAAATACAAAAGAAATAGTAGATGACGTCATCATTCTCATTTGCATACCAAACAGGATGTGCATATAACTGTTATGTGTAATTAAGCGAAACCTTAAAATGCCACAATTTTTTCTATATTACATCTGATTTTGATGATTTCAGTGTTATGCCTCTTGGATTTATCTCTTTTTATTCAAATAATTTTTTTGTTGGGGTGGACTTGTCCTTAAATGAAATTTTGCTGTTGTGGTATCAGTATCAAATACTTCAACTAAGGTTAAGATTTTCAAAATAATTTTGAATGTCCCTATTCCATCAAAATTTCAAACAGTGGTTATCAAGTATCTGCAAATAAATCGATGTAATGCCGGGTGACTTGACGAAGGTCAAAGGTCACCCTCGGGTCAATAAACTGGTATCGACTTTAAAGGACAATTCCACTCGGACAAAGAGTTCATTTGAATAAAGAGAGACATAATCAACAAGCATAACACTGCAACTTTCATTAAAAAATCGGATGTATAAAAAGAAAAGAGTTATGACGTTTTAAAGTTTCACTTATATTTCCCCAAAACATGTAAAAATCCTGATCGGCACGTATGTTAATTAATGCGCGGGCTACTGACCTCAACCACTCGCTATCAAATTTGCATTTCATTACATGACTTGTGAAATATTTTGATATTTTTCCTCATTAACATATAAAAAAAAACAAGATTCCCCCCCTGAGAATGTGGATTTAACATGTTGTGGCTTAGTCATGTTAGTCTTTATATATTGTTATATCGGTACTAAAATTGAAATATTGACTTTTTAATTCAAACAATAAAAGAAACAAAATAAATAGTGAATGATATCATTGACTCTCTCATTTGAATATTACCAAGTTGTGCATGTAACTTGATATCTGAAAAACTAAGTGAAACTTTAATATGACATAAGTTTCTTATTCTACATCTGATTTTGATGACATCAGCATTTTACAGGTTTGGGCTTGACCTATAAAAAAAAACTCAACCAAGCTTTGTAAGATTTTATTTCTTTCAGGATTATTCTGTTACAAGGCCGCAAAACCTTTTTAGAGCCTGTACATGTGAATTGGGCCGGGGCCCGGGACCAAGGCCGGCAAAATGTGTGGCCTCGACTTTTAAACATCCCTGTACGATTTCTGACGCATACGACAAATAATTCTTGCACATATATTTGCCTTAAGACCTATGGGTGTGGCAAATTTCGTAAGAAATGGTTAAAACTGAGAAAGTAGTGTGAACTAGAAGATTAATTTGCAATGGAACGATCGTCCTAGCCGTTTTGTAGCCGTTTCCGCGAGGGAGGTATTCGCCCTTCTTATGCCGTTTTCCCCACACTGTTAGAACATTTATTCTTAAAATAAAAAGTTCCTGCAGCATAGTTTTGAGATCACCTGTGATCTTACAGAATATTGGTATTTGGTGCATGGAATCTCACAAATTCCCGTTTTAAATATATCACACTTTTCCCCTTTTTAAACAGACCTGTTCTGTGGAATTGCAGAAAAATTCCTGTTTTATGAATTTATAGAATGATTCTGTTATTGCTTTTTGCAAAATCTACTTTATTTTCTGTAAAATCACGTTTTTTTAACAATGCAAGGAAGGTATTTGCCCTTTATTAGCCGTTTCCACAAGGAAGGTATTCGCCCTTTATTAGCCGTTTTCCACAAGGAAGGAATTCGCCCGTTATTAGCCGTTTACCATAAGAAAGGTATTCGCCCTCTATTAGCCGTTTTCCACGAGGAAGGTATTCGCCCTTTGTCAGCCGTTTTCCACGAGGAAGGTATTCGCCCTTTAATTGTTAGCCGTTTTCCACAAGGGAGGTATATTCGCCCTTTATTAGCCGTTTTCCACGAGGAAGGTATTCGCCCTTTAATTGTTAGCCGTTTTCCACAAGGGAGGTATATTCGCCCTTTATTAACCGTTTTCCACGAGGAAGGTATTCGCCCTTTGTTAGCCGTTTTCCACAAGGGAGGTATTCGCCCTTTAATTGTTAGCCGTTTTCCACAAGGGAGGTATATTCGCCCTTTATTAGCCGTTTTCCACGAGGAAGGTATTCGCCCTTTGTTAGCCGTTTTCCACGAGGAAGGTATTCGCCCTTTGTTAGCCGTTTTCCACAAGGGAGGTATTCGCCCTTTATTAGCCGTTTTCCACGAGGAAGGTATTCGCCCTTTGTTAGCCGTTTTCCACAAGGGAGGTATTCGCCCTTTATTAGCCGTTTTCCACGAGGAAGGTATTCGCCCTTTATTAGCCGTTTTCCACGAGGAAGGTATTCGCCCTTTGTTAGCCGTTTTCCACAAGGGAGGTATTCGCCCTTTAATTGTTAGCCGTTTTCCACAAGGGAGGTGTATTCGCCCTTTATTAGCCGTTTTCCACGAGGAAGGTATTCGCCCTTTGTTAGCCGTTTTCCACGAGGAAGGTATCGCCCTTTAATTGTTAGCCGTTTTCCACAAGGGAGGTATTCGCCCTTTATTAGCCGTTTTCCACGAGGAAGGTATTCGCCCTTTAATTGTTAGCCGTTTTACGCAAGGGAGGTATTCGCCCTTTATTAGCCGTTTTCCACGAGGAAGGTATTCGCCCTTTGTTAGCCGTTTTCCACAAGGGAGGTATTCGCCCTTTAATTGTTAGCCGTTTTCCACAAGGGAGGTGTATTCGCCCTTTATTAGCCGTTTTTCCACGAGGAAGGTATTCGCCCTTTGTTAGCCGTTTTCCACGAGGAAGGTATCGCCCTTTAATTGTTAGCCGTTTTCCACAAGGGAGGTATTCGCCCTTTATCAGCCGTTTTCCACGAGGAAGGTATTCGCCCTTTGTTAGCCGTTTTCCACGAGGAAGGTATTCGCCCTTTAATTGTTAGCCGTTTTCCACAAGGGAGGTATATTCGCCCTCTATTAGCCGTTTTCCACGAGGAAGGTATTCGCCCTTTAATTGTTAGCCGTTTTCCACAAGGGAGGTATATTCGCCCTTTATCAGCCGTTTTCCACGAGGAAGGTATTCGCCCTTTATTAGCCGTTTTCCACGAGGAAGGTATTCGCCCTTTGTTAGCCGTTTTCCACGAGGAAGGTATCGCCCTTTAATTGTTAGCCGTTTTCCACAAGGGAGGTATTCGCCCTTTATCAGCCGTTTTCCACGAGGAAGGTATTCGCCCTTTATTAGCCGTTTTCCACGAGGAAGGTATTCGCACTTTAATTGTTAGCCGTTTTCCACAAGGGAGGTATATTCGCCCTTTATTAGCCGTTTTCCACGAGGAAGGTATTCGCCCTTTATTAGCCGTTTTCCACAAGGGAGGTATATTCGCCCTTTATTAGCCGTTTTCCACGAGGAAGGTATTCGCCCTTTGTTAGCCGTTTTCCACGAGGAAGGTATTCGCCCTTTGTTAGCCGTTTTCCACAAGGGAGGTATATTCGCCCTTTATTAGCCGTTTTCCACGAGGAAGGTATTCGCCCTTTGTTAGCCGTTTTCCACAAGGGAGGTATTCGCCCTTTATTAGCCGTTTTCCACAAGGGAGGTATTCGCCCTTTATTAGCCGTTTTCCACAAGGGAGGTATATTCGCCCTTTATTAGCCGTTTTCCACAAGGAAGGTGTTCGCCCTCATTAGCCGTTTTCCACAAGGGAGGTATTCGCCCTTTATTAGCCGATTTGCCCAAGGGAGGTATTCGCCATTTTATTCTGATGAAAATCATTGTTTCATTAAGTAAGCTTTTCATAGTCGGTACGCTTTTTGTCGCCGTTTTTTAGCCTTTTTCTAGCCGTTTCCTGTGGGAAAAAGGGGAGAAAAAACGGCGAATCACCCAAACTAGTTTGGCTCACTGTGACCACCCCCCCCCCCCGTTAGCACAATCGTATATATACCACCTTTAAACTTCGTTTGGCGGGGGGGGGGGGGACATTAAAAGTAAGCAGAGAAATAACAAACATCTCTTTGATTCCATACAAATGTTTTCTTTAAGTGAAAATTATTCTTTATTCATTTTTTATCATACCGTACAGTATTTAATCATTACATTGCTTCTACATGCATTTAAGGTGTGCGTATACCAACAAATTTGTTTTCTACTACCAACAATAAAATGAGAAATAAAAACAAAATAATACCTCCCCACAGGAGTTGAATTGAAGAGCCTACTGCATATACTATTGCCGGTGACAAGAAAATACATTTTGCATAATAAATACTGACTTTTTTTCCCTCCAAAATGAATAATAAAAGCTACTGCAAATTGCTTGGCAATCTCATATAAAGAGGCATGCACTTATCTACAGTGAATTTCTACTCACGATGACATACTGTATATCATCATTACAGAATTACAGTTCTTTCTATATCATATATGCACCATGCAATACAACTATGTTAATAACAATCATACAATTCATTTTGTCAATTGTAATGTATACATAAAGTTGATGATTCATTGATAATTCTGAGCTGCAGTTGTATTTATTTACAACAATTCTATTTTTAATATTTATGCATTGCATGTCATGCATGTGAATATAGAATAGCGACCTATGTAAAGTTATTGAAATAATGTAATGTTTACAATACACCCGAGAACACACCCTATTTTTACAGTGAATATACCCTTAAAATAGAAAAGGATGCTAACTGTGACATGCGCTATTATACAACGCCTACTTAGCTTGTTGTACGCGATCAAATGAGAGGCTGAATGTCACACATTCGTACTGTTGCACACAAGACGTACCATCCAAAATGTACCATTGCCAATCATTTTTGCACGGCTTTAGGAGGTGACGTCACAATGCGATTTCATTGAATAAGATGACAATGCGCGTACAACCCGCTGGCTAAATACGCAATGCTGTCCAAGATCATGTGCGCTTGTGAGCCCGGCTTGTGGGATTTTGCTTTTCGCTTTCAATATTTTTTCTCCTTTTCCATAGATTACTGGAGGGAAAAACTCTTCTTTTTTCACATTTTCGCTAGATTCCGAGGCGTTGTACAACACAAATAGCGAATATTCTTATTCGTGCGATGGTGTGAGATTTCGCATTCGGTGAAAGAAAGAAACGCTCTATTCAACTCGGCTAACGCCTCGTTGAATAGAGCATCTTTCTTTCACCTCATGCGAAATCTCGCACCATCGCACTCATGCCTATACGCTACTTGTATATTATTACTTCAAAGTTTAATTCAACATGAATATATTTGGGTGAAGTGATCTGTGCTGCACTAGAACAATCAATCCCATTTTGGGGATGAATTGTAAAATTTATGATGCAAAGTCATGCAGCATGTTGCCATGGTTCTGACATACTATTGTCTTTCTCCATATTTTTTTAGTATACATTGATATTTTACTGTAAAACTGAGTCTTCAGTAAATGTTTCAAAACATTAAAATATTAGTTATCATTTGCATGTAATTGTGTACAACGGATTTTTTTGCAAGGAAAAATCATGATGATGCCTAATAGACATAACGAGGGGAGGGAGGTCAGAAAGAAAAGAATTGCATTGAAAAGATGGAGGTGAATGGCCAGACAGACAAGAGATAGATATGGATAGATAGATAGAAGGATGGATAGATAGATAGAAAGATAGATAAATAGATGGATAGATAGATAGATAGATGGATGGGTGGATAGATAGATGGATAGATAGATAGGATTGATGGATGGTTAGATAGAAAGATAGATCAATAGATAGATAGAAAGATAGATACATAAATAGATCGATACATAGAAAGATAGATAAATAGATCGATAGATAGATAAATAGATAGATAGATGATAACAAGAGAGACAGATAGATGGAAAAGGTTTATAGATATATAGAAATAAAGATATGTAGATGAATAAATTGAAAGTTTGATGAAGAATAGCGGCTTCCAACTCATTACAAAGAGAAAGTGTAAAATCAAAACTGAGAAGCAGGAAGGTGAAAGAAGGAATCAAACTATTTTCATAATTATGGCAAGACAAACAAAAAGTATTGTTATTCAGAACTCTCAAAATATTTGTTACATACATGTATAATATATACAAATCATGTACATCCTAATGGCTCAGATACCATATAACTTTGCTTCCAACTTTTGCATTTACTATTCCCCTTTCCATTATTTGTTCTCCAACGGACCACAAATGATATCACATCTTGGTCTTACAGATTCATTGTACAAGTCAAGAAAATACCAGGGGTATAATTTCTGTTTGTGTTGTGGCAACTCCCGCAGGAACTCGGCAGGACAGCATTTTTTGCTGGCAAACGCCAAGCTGGTATACAACCAATTACCTTGGAAACATTTTACGTCTAGGTTAATCAGCCATAGTGGCTGACATAATAGACGACAGATATCACTCTTGGGCCTTTTTATCAAAGTGGAGACAATGGCAGAGTTGGGATTCGAACTCCCAACCTTGCTATTATAAGTCCAATGCTCAAACCACTGGACCACACGACCCAAGGGTATAATTTGAATCCAATTAGTTGAAAATCTTTCCATTTTGCATAAAAGCCCCAAAATGTGACACAGCACTGCAGTTTGGATATCTTCATATGTCATCAAGTGTACACTTCCTAATCAGGCATAACAAAACGGATTATACCATGACATGATAGTGACTTGGCTTGGGGGTTCGACACTCAAGCCATGCTCAACAGGGCAATTTTATGCTGTGTACATGCTATCGGTGTGATCGAACACAGCTTTTTTATCCGCCCAAATTGTAGGTTTCAACCCGTGAGCCGTGTCGAACTCGCCTTTTTTGTTTCAGTATAAACGCGATCACATTGCCATGACTCGGCTCAGGTAACGAACCCCCGAGCCGAGTCACTGTGTAAACCCGGTAATACTGAACAGAGTCTTTATTCATAAGGACTTGATACAATAACAAATACATGATTTCCATAACAAGTTTACTATAAACCAATCAAATTGAATGAGTAGCTTTTAATCTGAATTATTGCAAATCTGTCATTGTAACAAGTTTAATGAGATAAGCCCCAGATCATTGCAATTAAGTTACACGAATTTCAACATTTTGGTGACTGAGCCTGAATATATGTGGGCTAGAGTATTATGGAAAACATGTGTTGTAGCAAAATCGTTCAATCTGTAACAGGTTACGGGATAGACAACCCCCTAGCGAGCCTGAATATATTGCCGATAAGTGTTACAATACAATCGCTACCTACAAAATGAATAAGCCTAGCTAGAGCACTTTACAAAGCATTAGAGTAACCCAAAGTCACTTTCCTAAATATATTACTTCAAAGTACAAATTGTATAATACAAATATTGATAAATAGACAACTATGATCTATATGTTTTCTGTTATCTAGCACCGTTTAGACAAGATATAGCAAATTTTTCTCCCTACACACCAAATACATTGATAGACAATAGTAAAACTGCAACAGATAATAAATAAAGGATGAAAATAGCAATTGAACAACTTATTCCTGAAATGCGAGCTGTTTTGATGGTTTCAATTAAAATTCCAAGATGAGCTGCGTTAAAAGGGAATCTATAAGTGGCGGTAGAATGATTTGTGTTAAAGGAGAAAAAATGGTTAAAGTATGGCAGAAATCAGACAAGGTATAAGAAACTTATAAACAATAACATAAAATCAATGCTAGAATTGCTCATAAAAATTGATTTGCACTTAAACATTTTCAAGCAAAAAAACACACACAAAAAAAACATGTGCCTTTTATTTTTTCCAGGAGGTTCAGAAAGTGCATCACATTTTAGAGTAAATGGCCAAATGTCTCATTTAAGCATAATTTTTCAATAGTTTTAAGGGTCACAATTTAACACATAATCCTAAAGGAGACTAAAACCTCATATTCCTGCTTCCTACAAAACGGTTCTTCTCTTACTGTTATCATTATTATTTTTGGTCACCTGTGCAAGGATTTAAAAAAATATCTTTTATCGTTTACAAGACTACCTAATATCATTACAAAAAACTCTCCAAAAGATGTTCAAAACAAGAGTAGCCTATCACATTCCAAGTTACATTGTTCTTCTCTTTAATAGAGTTCAGCAATGAACTTAAAAATGTTAACATAGACTTTCGAATCTGCGCAGGTTGCATTTTCTTTCAAAAAAAATACAAGTTAGTGGCACTCAGACACTAATAAAAAATCCTTTTCCTTTTGTTCACCTTGGGTAGAATATCCCGAAGTACATTCACTATGTAACTAGCAATTGCTACACATGTATACTCACAGTTGTTAAAAATCAATTATAATTTTGCTACCATGTAAATTTGCGGATTGAATGGCAATCATGAGTAACGAGTAGTGGGATGGAAATTCAGTCGTTCTCATGATTTAGGAGAGTTGCACTGGAAATTTTCTTTGCAACATAAAGCACTTTTTGTCAGAACTCATGATTTTCTAGTTGTTCAACTTTCTCAACAATGGCCAGGCCAATCGGCCACCTTGTCACAGTCTCTTGCTACAAAATCAATTAAAAATATACTCTAGGTTGGCATAAAACTGAAAAAAAAAAGCTCTGAGCTCAAAGCTCACTTTCAAGATACCTGAAAACATACTGAATTACAACAGTGCACAAAGGGATATGCAATACACTTTTACAAATAATTGAAATTTTGGAAGACCCTTATAACTAAAATCAACATTTTGAGTAAGTAAAATTACATCAATCAAGTGTGCTATGCCACAGTTTAAAAAAAAACCCTTGAAAATCTTAATGTCATATAACCCATCTAAGATATTCGAGCATTAGATTTACTTAATCATTGATGGAATAATTTTTCTTTACAAATTTGAATGGCATTCTTGGTCTTAAGAGAAAAGCTCATAATGCTATACGAAAGACTTTATGCATAGCAGTCTTAAAAAAATGTGGAGTAAATTGCTATACGATACCAGGAAAATTATTCCCTGTCATTACCCCCCCCCTAGAAAAAAAAAGAAATCAATAGATAAAAAAAATAAAAAATAACTGACATACATGTACTATCAAAATTTCGAATTGTAGAATCAAATAAAAAGAAAAGATATACAAGTTTTGACATTGCTTTTTCCAGATTGCTCTCAAGTTTCACAGAGATTGCAGTAATTGTACACATATCTGATGCATGCATGAACCCCAAACTTCAAATCTTGTTTACTCCTTGTACTTGATGAAAACAAAATGATGAAACTCCATATTCTATTGTTCGAAATAGACATGAAATAATAAACTCCGAAAATTTGCTTTGCCCAATTGATCGAAATAATAAACTCCGAAAATTTGCTTTGCCCAATGATTGTGGGGGCGGTAGCCGCTATGCAGCCCCAGATCGACGAGGCTCTATCCCTTTAATCGATGAACGCCAAACAGGGTAGCAACAACTCCCATATTTTAACGTCTTTTGGTCTGATGCGGCCAGGGTTTGAACCCCGACCTACTTAGAATATTTCACTAACTTTCTTCTAAATTCAATCAAGTACTTGCGTGGGCTATACTTCATTAAATTTGACAAATTATTACAGAATTCTAAAGCTTAGGATTTGCTTTTTCAAACTTAATGAAAAATCTCAGAACTGATTTTGGGCAACCTATTGTTGGTTTGGGAGTGGCAGGTAGTGGGCACAAAGAGCAAATGTGACAGTAGAGAACACAGATGACATTTTTTTTTTTTGGGGGGGGGAGATTTACCTATACTAGTATTTATGTTCAATGGGTGTTCTCACCTCAGCCTGGCACATTAAGATTATTACACAGGATCAATTGAAAAATGTTTATAATAATCAACTAAATACATATAAATTTTCAAGCATGAAATTCAATAAACATCTTCTTACAAGACACATGCTAGAAATACAAGTGAAAATTGAAATACTTTCATGAAAAGAAACCATGACAAGAAAAGATTTGTATAAAAGCAAACAATGATACAATATCGTAGTACACTATTACATTGATGATTATTGCATATGAACATTAATTCAATTTTAGAGTTTCTTCATCAAAATATTTTTTGGCAAGGAAAAAAAAGAGTATTCAAGTGAGACAGAAGAGAATTTAAATGGCCCAAAGGTAAAAAAACAAAAACATTTCATAAAATCTGACTTTCTGGTACTTTCTATATATATCTAAAAACCAGAAATGTTTTTATAATGCTGCCCAATGCTTTCTTCATACTAAAAACTGCTTTTCTACTGCTTTAGTTTATACTACTACATCTATAGCTCTTTAATACTATTTCTGCTGTTACTACTACTACTCTTACTACAACTACTCTTACTAACACTACTACTAACACTACTACTACTACTACTTCTACTTCTACTACTACTATTGCATCTGGAAGTATTTTTTTTTTTTTACTTTAAATGATTCCAAATCTTAGTGACTTCATCAATGCTGCAATTACAAGGCTTGAAGCAGATTCTGATTTTACTATTTCTAGTATTAAACCAAACTTTAAATAAAACATTTCACTTTGTGGAATTTTCACATTTAATGCAAAATTGCAAAATGTGATTTGTTTGCAAAAATCTTATTGCAGTCGGATCGTTTCATGCGTGCCGGCTTTACACTTTTTGTCCAGCAACAAAGTACAATCCCCCCCCAAAAAAAATCCAACCATTTTGCTTACAAAGATATGCTGAACACGGCCACTGTACTTACTCAATAAGAAAATAAATGGCAAGTTAAGTGGGCAGCAAAAAATAAACCCCCAAAAATCTTAATCTCCATATTTTCACTATGAAAAGGTGTTCATTGAATGCCAGATAGAAAGGCGTTCCAGCAGAACAAGTTCACATTAAGCACCCACATCGCTCTCAACTAATGCAGAGCACATCTATAATCTCTGTATGGAATTCTTGTTGTAGTGGCTTAGTTGATCCCAGGCTTAAGATGATCATACTTTTATGGAGTGTCATATGCACCTCATTCATCAAAAGTTAATTATTTCAATCATATGGTCAATAATTGTTCAAACTATAATTTCTTATGATATCCAAAGTTTGTAGGGACTAAACAGGATATAAAGACTTAAGGACTGACAGAGTGATTATGAAACGAGAAGAATAAAATGTGAGAATACAATAAATATGAATGCATTATTTGGTATATCATGTTCTTATGAATATAGATGGACATAATGGAAAGCTGGCATTCTATGCAAGTTTGAATCAAAATTTGTGCCGAGTCTAGGGTTTAACATGGAGTTAATTATGAGAAATGACCCTACGGATTTAAAAAAACCCCATAGCTTTAATAGTGTCCTCATGCCCTCTTATTTAAAGTATGGAACTACTTGATTTTGACATCAACTGTACATGTACCATACAATGCACTAGATGCGAGCTGGCTCGGCACATCATGACTGAAAACTTCAACAAATGTACTTGGGCTTAGTCACGTCATATCTGAATGAGACTTACCAAGCTTTACAAGTTTTGAAGTTGATCAGATTAATGTGGTCTCAAATGATTCGAATTGGGTAATGGTACATGTAGGTTCAGCAAGAGTTATGCTCTCAACACCAATGTCAACACCAACACTAACACCATACTTTGAATCATACAGTGTGTTTTAGACAATGGGTTTGATGTCTTCCATAGGGTGTGGCCTGGTGTCGGGGTGCATCGCACTCAAAGAGTTGAGAGGGGTAAAGTGCGGCAGGTGCATGGGGGCGTGGTCATTGTTACCCTCACTCACCTGGCTGTGGTTAATAGGGGTGAAATGATTGATGGTGTTCAACGGATTGATGGGATTAATAGGGTGGAGGGGATTAATAGGGTTAGGAGTGGGATTGGGGTTGGGATTAGGCGGAGGGGCAGGTGGTTCCCACTTTGGGCCGTTCCCACCACCAGTATTGCCAAAATAGTCCAGGCATGCGTTCATGATGGCCATTTTCTCCATCTTCTCGTCCGGCTCCTCCTTCTTGCCGTTCTCCTTCCACCAATCAATGCCATGAGTGTTCTTCTTGTGAGTCTTGAGACTGACATTGTGGGTGAAGGACGCGCTACAAAGGTCACATCGGAACGGCTTGTCGCCGGAATGCTGTCTCATGTGAGCTTTCATGTTGGACTTCTGCCCAAACCGACGCTTGCACACCGGGCAGGAGTGCGGCTTCGTGTGGACCAGTTTATGCTTCTCAAGATCCTTGGTGGTCTTGAACGCCTTCCCACAAACCTCGCAGACACACGCCCTCTCTGAGAGATGGCGCTTTGAGTGTTGATTCAGTCCCGTCTGGAAAAAAAAGTCGGCTCCACAATCTTTGCAGACGAACTCCTTCTTCCCCGCAGCGACGACCTTGTGACGTTTCTCATGCGCTACCAGACTCTCTTTGTTGCGGAGCACGTGTCCACATATGCTGCAAAGGTGCTCCTCGGCTTCGGAATGAACTCTACGGATGTGAGCTTTCAGGTCCATGAAAAGCTGCTTGCAGAATTGACATTGGTCGAAGCGCACCATCCGCTTTTCCCGATCTGGCGACAGAGCCAGCTGCATCTGGATGGTTCCTTGGTCGTTTTGCTCCAAGACTTCCTTGGGGATGTGCGTCTGCATGTGCTTGTTAAGCCGGAAGCCACACTTGAACTCCTTGCCACAGAATGGGCATCCAAAGTCTTTTCCTCCATGCCCAACGTTGCTTGATTTCTTCTCCTCAGAATCCTTCTCGCTTGTGATGTTCTCAGGGGCAGGAATGCTATATTGACACAAGAGACATGAAAACAGCTCTTGAAAATATAAATTTGGTACAAAATGCGGTTACAGTGAGTACTTAAGGCCACCGAACACCACTGGTCCATGATCTGATTTTGAAACAAATTGCATTTTGCTAATTTGCTAAGTATTCAAATAAAAGAAGATCAATATAATAGTTTTTGATGACTGCAAGCTTTTACTTTGAAGTAAAGGCCAAATTAGTTTCAAATCGGAGCCAATCATACAATTGCCAAGACGTCATTACGACTAATATCAAATTCACTTTCCTTCTAATATTTAAGGTAGCATAGTCACAGATTTTAACGTAGGAATTTGTCACAGCAAGATATTGTATGTCTCAATATTAGCATCAAATTCTACTAGGTTTTATTCCAAAATCTGGTCTCAGACCAATCGTAAGGTGTGCGGTGGCCGGACCTTAATGCCTGTCTAAAGCTTTGACAATAATGTGAATTATACCCAAGTATCATCAAATATTCCAAACTTACATGTACCAGTGTGTAGAATCCATTCAGTATTTTTGCAGTCATTCTTTGTTTTTTTGTGAAAATTTGAAATTTTATTTTGCAGGTATCAGTACCCTGTTTGTAATAATTTTATTCTCTTAATGTCCCTTGAGGAAGCATCTTACAAATTCATTGATTGGATAGCTGATAGCTACAGACAAACATATCCTGAATTAATAGAGAGTCCCATCGTTGTAAAAGAACATTTTTAATTTGATCGGGTTTCTGATCAAAATGAATTTTCGTGTAAAATCACAAAATGACAAGATACAAGGTTTCAAAACACAATCTCCAAATAGATGATTAATTCTTTCATAGATTTGCTATAGACGAACTGCAAAATCACATAAATTCAAGGAAAAGTCAGTCAGAATTCTGATATTGAAAATTGCAGTACAATGATTTTCATCTTAAATTGGATCTTTTGCGAGGTATACAAAATACTTGCCTGATGAGTTTAACATTCCTGGGTAACGTAGACTTGCTTCTAACCCTCTTAACCTATCAAAACAAAAAGACAATTATTTCAGGGAATAGCTTTAACTTCTCACATATTTAATATTACTTTTAATCAGTGAGGAATTACCTGTAACAAAGACATGTACTGTAATATGCAAGAAGAGAAATGAAAAAATGCTATGTAAACAAAACAATTATATAATATTGACTGGCCTTGAGGGGAACATCAAATATGTCGCCCGCTAAAAGAATTATATTGGCCCGAGTCTTTAGACAAGGGCAATATTATTCTTTTAAGAGCGACATATTTGATGTTTCCCGAAAAAAGAGCCAGTCAGTATCATTATTACCTAAGGCTGTACAATGTGTAATTCAATCTACTCATTGGAACAATTTAAATGTCTGTTTGCTTTTCATTAATTCTGATTTCAGGTTATTCACGACCTTAGCGAAGTAGTAACCTTAAAGAAATCATGACGTAACTGTTACCTTGCAGTCACGCATCATGCATAATGCATAACGTGCACATACACTCAACGCATAGAAACCTTGCGCATGGGTTAGGTTTGTGTATGCACTTGCCACATTACCCATTTTCTACAATGCGTTTGTTCATAAACTGGCTCCTTTAAGATTTCTGAAATAATAAAACTGGCGATCGAAATCGGCTCCTACTGCGCAAGGGCACTAGCAGAAATATAGCCAATACTGCCCGCTGTTTCGTACAGGATTTCTATGGGCAAAGCCCGGGGAGGGCAACATGGCAAATGTTCCCCTCGTTGATCTCGGATTGAAAGGGAAGAAAAACCTTTTATTTATCTCCTAAAATGCCTATAGGTAATAATTTTCTTTATCTGTTATCAAAAATACAATGCAAAATTGCAATTCAAATAACAGGAAAATATTCCCTGTACCGGTATTTAAGGTTGCATATACTTGGTGCAGCACTGGGTTGAGATATTTTAGTATAAAACAGCTGGGGAGCGAGTGTATGATATAATAATAATGGTATTTTATTTCGAGACTGTTCGCAGCAATAGTTGAATTGCAAAGAACTTTCACATAAAAAAACAATATAAAACATAACAGTATCAAAATAGAATTATACAAATACACAAAGCATGGAAAAATATATAATCATTAATACTTTGGGGGTTAATATGAATTAACAGAATATTTGAAGTAATTGCAGAAGTTTCAAAATTTGCTTAAGATATACAAGAAAGCGGATTGGAAGGATTTATGATATAAGTGAATTGGATTGGATAAATTTGACTAAAGGATAACTTAAGCCCTGAAAAATTGCACCTAAAAATTATAATCTAGTGCTTTAAAGGAGTGAAAAATAAATTCATTGTCACATTCCTAAGAATGTTATTTATATACTACAATGTGTTACAATTACTCTCTGTAGGAGATAAAAATCAAATGATGATAATACTCAGTCAAACATATCTTGAAAACAGTCTGTAGAATGATTGTTCTTTCTAAAGTGTTTTTCTTTAAATCCACATGAACAATATTAAATACAATGCCTACAAAGTTCCGGATTTTAATTTTTGAATAAGCCCTTTGTAATGCTAGCCTACATGTATGTATGTCTTTAATTTTGGAATATAAAAGTGTTGATAAATATTTTCATTATTAGTTACATTATCCATACAAAACCTAGATGGAACACAATGTAAAAATGTTTTATAAATTATTTTCTTTTCAAATACTTTGAAAACATTTATTCATTTTCACCCATATACAGATATAAATCAACATCATCATCTTATCATTATTTCTCCCCAATATAAATGTAGAGAATACAAATTTTTAATAGATATGATTTTGATTTTTGATCGTACTTTTGCAAGGGAGGGGTGGAGTACCTGTAAGTAACAAAGTAATAACATACCTTTTTAACTGGTTCTTTTTCTGAAGGCTCTTTCCTTGGTCTTCCTCTCTGCGCAGAAAAAATGAATGAAAAAAAATATGAAACGGTTACCTCACAGGGATTATTACTCGTGGTTCATCAAAATTTATGGTCTAACTATGGAAGCCTATTGTGACAGATAACTTGAGTAGGTCTGCACAACAATGGATTTTTTTTTATTACCAACAGCTGAAAAACCATGATTTGCTAACATACAGTAACTTTAGCAAGGTTTACACACATAGTGCTGACTCAACCAAGATGGGTGTTTCATAAAGCTGTTCGTAATTCAAGAGTGACTTTAAGAACGGCTGGTGACCCATTCTTGTGGTAAATGATATAATGATAATAATATACAATCACAAATAGCAAATAGGCATGAGTGCGATGGTGCGAGATTTCGCATGAGGTGAAAGAAAGATGCTCTATTTAACGCCTCGTTGAATGGAGCATCTCTTTCTTTCACCAAATGCAAAATCTCGCCCCATTGCACGAATAAGAATATTCGCTATTTGTGTTGTACAGCGCCTCGGAATTTAGCGAAAATATGAAGAAAAAGTTTTTCCCTGCAGTAATCTATGAAAAGTGGGCAAAAAATTTAAAGCAAAAAGTAAAATCCCACAAGCGCACATGACCTTGGGCAGCATTAAGCATTTATCCAGCAAGTTTATACGCGTATTGCACATTTTACTGAGCACAATGAATTAAATCGTATGGTGACGTCACCTCCTAAAGCCGTGCAACGGTACATTTTGGATGGTACTTCTTGCTTGCGTGCAACGGTACGAATGTGTGACATTCAGCCTACCATTTGTTAGCGTACAACAAGCTAAGTAGGCATTGTACAATAATAATATGGTCCATTTATATAGTGCAGCTACTCTACTGCAGTTGATAATTGGTATCATATAATTACCCGGGCTGTAGCTGAGCTGCCATATAGGCGTTAAAACATTCAAGGTAAAAATACTACCGGGTACCCATTTACTTCACCTAGGTCAAGTGCAGCATATTCACGATTAAATGTTCACTGGCGATTTATTTGGCCAGTCTTTCTAGGAGTAAGCATACCTTCTTTGGTGGACCATTGTCTTCTGATTTCACTCTCTTCTGTCTCCCTCTCGGCTGAAAAAATAAATAAATATGTATATTTTTTATTAAAGCAGAAAATACAGGTTACCATGTCTAAGTCAAATCTGTTGGGACAAAAGAAATCAGTTTGACTTAGGAGAAACTCAATTAGGAAGTACATGTTAGGCATGATCTGGGGTGTGTTTATTAGATTTTTAAGTGTGACTTTATGTATACCCCTTTCAACCTGTCATTTAAAAATAATTTCTATGTTCGAGGGTATTAAGCTATTTCGGTTCAGGGGATTTAGATGAGAAAAAAATTTGACCTATGATGTTATTAAAGAGAGAAGTTCTCCAGTGAGCTTTCATACTGGCCATTTCACAGGGAAAGTTCTCCTGAGTATCTTTCATACCGGACACTTTTCCCTGGTGAACTTTGCCAGCTAAGTTCACCAGGGAAAAAACACAATATGAAAGCGGTATTATAGTCGCACTTCAATTTTAGGTATGTGCAATATATACAGCAGCATCACATTGGGCAGATCATGTGCATGGGATGTAAAAAGTGTATTTGTAATCAGATTAACATCAAATGACATATAGTGTTAAATTGGTTTGGATAACACAGAATTAAATAATGAATAATAAAACAGAATTTGTATTGTGCATGTATCCACCTTGCTAGGTGCTCAAGGCACTCCTATATTACCCCGGCTAAGCTAGTCTACCGATTCTGGTGCACACAGCTTTTTGAGGAATTACTCTCTGCCGGTATCCATTTACCTCACCTGGATTGAGTGCAGCACAATGTAGGTAAAATTCTTGCTAAAGGAAAATACGCCATGGCTTGGAATCGAAGCCACGTCCTTCGGATTGAAAGACAAGAGTCTTAACCACTAGACCATGGCACCCCCCCCCCCCCCCCCCGCATAATCAATAAATAACCTACAATCTAAATAGAGAAAGACTTTACATTATAACGCACGAGTAAAAAAAGTAGTAAAAAAATAACACCTCAATTAAGGAAGAAATATATCATGAACACATAATTATTATGAATGGCCCAAAGGGTTTTTTCTCCAAAGGTCAATTCCAGCCAAATGTTGCATTTTTCCATTTTCAAAAATTTCTTTTCTGAGCAATTTTGTTTATACTGTTTATAAGTATACAGTTTAAGGTTTACAAAAACACACTTATATTTACTATACCCTCATTCATTCATAAAATACACAATGTACACTCTGTTGCATTGTGGTACTAAGATTTCATAGAAAATGTACAACTTTCACCCATCCCTGGCTCCTGGCAAGCAAAGGCTGCTGATGAAAAATTCCACTGTCCATGTGACCTCCAAACAATAATTTAGCATTAGCTGTATTGTTTTACACGCTGCAGTTAAACTGTGAGGCACAAAATACATTTCAAGGTGTGTATGTTTGATGTCCCATAAGTCACAGTTTTGAGCATTAAGTTTCCCTCATATGCTGCCATAGACTCCTGGAGACAAGTATTGGACTTTTTTATCTACCATAGTACATGCTTGCTTCAACAAATCAAGCTGCATCTGTATTGGACTTGAAATAGCTATACTGGGGGGACATACATTTCAGTCCCATAAGTCACATGTCCCATAAGTCACATATACAGTTCGTAAACCATGCCACCTTAAAGCTGTCCATGACAGCAAAGAGAGAGACAAGAATGCTTAAAAGCTGGAGAACAGTATGCTGTCAGAAAAAAACAGTCTGAATATCATACTGTAGGCAGTGCATTGAACAACAACAAAAAAGTTTGCATTGTGTGCCCAGTCCAGAAAGAAGGAGAAAACTGAATATGATCGCTAAAATGCAAATCTGAGTGCAGGTAAATTGGGTTTGTTTCACCCTAGCTTTTATTCATTTTTTAGGTCCAGATCATTCTCATGGTTTTCTTGTCCCCTTGGAGTATGCATCCACTGTTTTACATATGATGTGAACTTGGTATATACATGTAGTTCCATGGAAACTATTAAAACCTATGTCAATGTCCCATCAGTCACAAATTTTGTAGTTGAGCGACCCTCTGGATCCTGTCAAAATAAGAGCACCAGTCCTCAGATGCATTTAAGGCTACTATGAGCAGAGCTATTAAAGCCCCTGTAAATGCCAAAAAATTGTTCAGAAGCTTGCAATCAAGTTTTCTCAGAATCATTCCTGCCGCCTGCCAATAGAAAGGAACATGCGCATTTAAAGAGGACCAAAGGGTGGTGTCACAATGTCATGAACATCGAATCGCCGGTTCTAAACTTAGTCGCAGCTGCATGATCGTCTTACACATTTGTATTTGCAAAAATGGTGATGTGTGTTGTCCCTGGTTGTTACCATCATTCTGATAGTCGTAAAAGGGCACTGGTTCATAAAGCTTTTCGTAACTTAAGAGCGACTTTAAGAACGACCGATGATCCTTGTGGTAAATGTCATCATAAATTGGCAATGTTTTAGCATATAAGAAAGGATCACTAGTCATTCTGAAAAGTTGCTCCTAACTTACAACAGCTTTATGAAATGGCCCCAGGTTATTTTGTTTAGAACCAGGCTGCCATTACACCATGACAACTAACATCACTTTGGTACTCTATAAATGATGATGTCCTTACAGGCATTCAGAATTTCTATGAAAGAGATGACATATCAACCCAAGCAGCTGGCAAAAAAAGAAGTTGTGATAGGGTGCATCCCCATGGTATATTTTTAACATCCAACATTTTTTGTATTGCCTGAAGTGTATAGTTAATGAATCTTGATGTTCCCTTTGTCAAATCGTGTCCCATGGGGTTCCAAATTGGCAATTTTTGGCGGCCATCTTGGATTTTTCATGAAAATCAATTATTTTCATATTTTTTGCACAGACAATGGTAAATCTTCCATGTAAATGAATACACTTTTTACTATACAAGTATACATGTACATGCAGTTTAGATAGTAGAAAGCGATTGCAACCGTTTTCTAGACAGTCCAATTAATGAATTTTTTAAAAGAATTTATGCCAAAATTTTAATATTTTTTGTCAAAAATTTGCCTGTGCACTGATATCCATCTGTTTTATTATAAACATCAACAGCTAATGAAAAATATGAGCATTTGACACAAAAGAGAGTATATTAACAAGAATATTGATATACTTCATGGCAGCATTAATGTCTTAATTTCTTACATGTAATACACTGTAAAGGTCATTTTCTTACCATACTGTATGAGACAGATAGAGAAAAGCAACATTTATTTGTCCCATCTGTAACAAATATGTCCTATCATTATGTCCCATCAGTCACAATTGAAAGTGTGTACATTCTTTCTACTTGTTCATTTTTCATCTGTTTGCTAAATATTTATGATTGTAATTGTTTATTGATTATTTTGTACTTATTTGATTACAGTTCTTAAAACTTGATGACAAGGAAGCTTTTTTTTGTTAATGTTCCCTTTATATAAATGAAGTGCATGAAAAGATGTTTCTGCCCTTTGTTGAATTTATTTCTGACACAATGGCATGAATTATTAAAGGTGTCATCTTATTAGGGAATATTTATTCATGCTGAAATTAAGTTTGACTTAAAAAGTCATCGAGAGGAAATGTAAATTCCATGAAATGAGATAGGGTCCCATCAGTCACATTCACTTGTCCCATAAGTCACACACGATTGCACACAACTACTGAAACAAATGAAATGAATCAAGTCCAATTCAAGTACTGTTAGTGAGCCCTATCACTAGTTAATCTCCAAGACCAAATCTAAAAACATTGTCATAAAACTGAGATAGATATGGCACTTTGAACAAAAGAGCCCAATTGGTGTGGTCCATCGATGTCCCATAAGTCACAATGACATTTCCGAATATCTAGCACCCTATGCAACCAAGCTGAAAGCATACATTTCTGTATAAAGTAAGTTTAAGTATTCTTCTTACAGTTAAATAAAGTAAATCCATGTTTGTGCAGCTACTATTTCAGATATGCACCTCAGTTATGTGGAAAAAAGTATCAAATGTCCCATAAGTCACAATGGTTTTGACCCAAAATAACTTGATACCACATTCATGTGGTATGTCTTCATTCAAGCTTAGATAATCAGTAGATATTCTTTGCAGTGATGTAACATTTAATTTGCGCGAAACTAAGAAATGCCTGCAATTAATGAATCCAAATGTCAAAGATGTCATAATCCTACAAGGGGTTGCATTCAAATCCACTGCAAAACACCTTTTCAATAATTCACATTAGCATTGTTTAAATGAACTCTTTGAAGTAACAATTCTCAAGTTAATTTCATTGAAAAGAGGTTTGCAAACTTGTATGTTTTATACATGTACTTATAACTAATGTAGGATTATGGATATCATTAGCATATCTGCATTCATTCATTGCAGACATGCCTTACTCTGGTGCAAATCAAAATTTACATCACAGTAAAAAATGCCTCCTGATTATCTAAGAATGAAGACATATCAAACAATTAGGAATCAAATGATGGGGGGGGGGATACTTTTTCAGGCCATATATAATGAGTATGTGTTCATTATATATTTTTCCTTTTTATTGGGGATTAGTTAGGTCAGGTGTCAAGTTTTAATTTAATGTAAATGTGCACTTACAATTTTATGCCACTTCATTTTGATAACCTACCTTAGTAACCTTTTTAGGAAGTTCCCCTTCTGTCATGATCTTCCTGGGGCGCCCTCTCTTGTTGACCGTCATGATCTGTCCATCCATAACGACCATGTCCTCCATCACAACTTTCTGGAAGACCTTACCCCTCCTTTTGGAGGTGGGATGAGCACAGGGGACGGCAGTTGGAAAACTTTCTTTGGTGATTGGTACAGCGACTGCTTTTCTCCTCCTGCCACGCTTCTTTGGCGGTTGTTTCCTCTTCACAAGGCGGATAGTCAGGTTACCCTTTTTGGCACTTTGCCGTGTAACACGGGTGCTTTTGCTCTGCTTGGGACCTATCCAACGCCACATCGGCATTCTAACAGACTTGATATCGTGATTATCTGGATGCGAGGATGCATCACTGTCAAGGCTATCATGCTGAGGGGTGCTTGGCAAGTTTTGTTGATGATGTGCAGGCTGTTTGCAGTTTGCTTCATCATCAGCGCTCTCTTCTGCTTCATCCTCACTGTCATGCTTCTCATCAGAGGAAACATCCAAATTCTGGTGGTTTTTGGAATCTACAGAGACTGCTTCTTCCTTGAGGTCTTGGCGCACTGCAGCCATCAGCTTTGCTTTCATGCTTCTGATGGGGGTTGGCAAAGGGTACGCTGGCGATGGGATAGGGGATTCTGCTTCATCTTGGGAGCTTCCGGAAGATGGGTTCTTTTCGTGGTCATGAGCAACAGAAGATTCATCACTCTCACTCCCACTATCCTGGGAGTAGGAATCCTGAGGGAGCTTGACGTGCAGTTCGCTCCGATCAGGATGCAGGACTTTGGAAGTCTCGTCCACTTCACAAGGTGAAACTTGGGTTGGAATACTTTGGTGCTTCTGTTTGTTTCCGTCTGCATCCTCTGCCTCCGAGTCAGAATCTGACTGTTCTGAACTGCTACTTTCTTCTGAACCACTCATCTCTCGCATCTTTTCCCTATCCCTTCTCTCCATTTCCATCACCATCTCTGCCACCGTGTCTCTGACTCCCAGCGATCCCACACTGGGTAATGGAAGATTATTACTCACTGTACCTACAGTTTCTGGATTTCTTGGAACGCTTCTCTCGTTAACAATCGCTTCACTTGTAAACGTGTGATTAGGTTGGATGAAGTTCATGTTTGGAGTACTGTCAGGGCTATGCTCCGCGGTGTGTGGCAAGGTTGGCCTATCTATAAAATGTTCCCTACTTGGTTCTGTCACGTGCGATTCTACCTTCAGGTGACTCGTATCGATGGCATCCAGTGGTACCTCATGCCTAATATCCTCAGATTCACCGGATTCTACATTCTCTGCTGGGCCTCGCCACCCATCATGGCTCATGCCCATCATCATTCCTACCCTAGGATGTCCAAAGTCAACATGATTTCTGGAGTGAATGGTCTCTCGAGGGCTAGGATCAACCATTCCTCCCCGTCCTAGATAGAATTCCTGCATTCTTGAGTCTCCTATTCCCCGGGCAGCCATATCCATCATCATACCGCGTTGCTGCTGGAAGAGTTCTTCAAACCTACCCTTCTCAAGGGCTGGTGGAGCCATACCAAACATCATAGCCTGGTTCTGTCTCATCATCTCTGTTTGATAAGGGAAACGCTCCTCAGTGCTCACCCTCGGAGGGGGAGCACCAAACAACATCCTACCTCCTGTCTGCAAAAAATCTGGATGATATCGACCTTGTCCCATTTGACTGGCCATCATCATCAAGTTACTGCTTCGCTGCTGAAGCATGTTCCCCTGGTGCATCTCAGCCATCATCTGCGCAACCGCTAACTGCTTGTTGCTCTCTTCATACCCTGGCTCCTCTTCCCTACTCCATCTCATAGGCTCCACAGGCTGGTGGACATTCACCACCTCCCGCTGTTCGTACGGCCGGTGGATCACATTGCGAGGGTCTTCCCGCTGCGGCACTTCTTCACTTGGTCTGTACCCCAGCGGAATGCCCTGGGGATGCATGTTGACGCCGAATCCCCCGTAGCTCCTGCGAAGGAGGTTCTCATCCCCATGGTAAGGCTGGGTTTCATGAGCGAGTTGTCTTGGACCTCCATCCCTGTGCTCCATGCTGTCCTGGAGTCCACCCTCTACATGCAGCTCCTGCTCCTGGTCCTGCTGCTGTTGGTCATCAGCATGACCCACTCCTATGAAATGCGGAAACTGTCTGGCATGTACCTGCCCTGAAAGATAAAAATGAAAACAAAATACATAGAGTTAACAATATCTTGATGGTGAGAGTCAAAGAAAAAAGAAGGGTGATGTATGCTTCAGAATCATTAATCACTTGAAGTTGAATTATCAAAAATATTTGTTCCATAAGCAACTATTTTTTAGACAACTCCAGAGATATATATGTATATGGAAAAAGATTGTTTGAATTTCCATTTACTACCACATGCATAAAGATTGGGGGGCTTGTGGGCATTGACCCTCAAAAGTTTCAGGACTAAGAAAAAATAGGATAGGATAAGGGATCCTTTTCTCATT
Source organism: Lytechinus variegatus (assembly GCF_018143015.1). Lineage (NCBI taxonomy): Eukaryota > Metazoa > Echinodermata > Echinoidea > Temnopleuroida > Toxopneustidae > Lytechinus > Lytechinus variegatus. Next base: position 9,434,595 of record NC_054748.1, on the reverse strand, counting down.
ATTGTCAATTTATTTTTGTTTGCTTGATTTGCTCACTCGCAGCTCTATTTAGAAATATGCCTGTTTTTTTTTTTGGTGGGGGGGGTGGGTCATCACACCTTCTTATAGATCTACGATTCTGTTTGGTGCATGACAGCATATTTATAAATAACCTCATCCCTCACAACTCAAACGGGTGAGACACGATTCTTTTTTTCTTTTACCATTTTTCACTTATTTCTTTTTTTGATAATACATCAGTCGGTGGATTGTTTTTCTTCAGAAGAAGAAATATAGTAGACGAAAGAAAGCAATAAGGACTGAAAAGAAGGAGATGAAATTTTGATTTTTCTGATACAATTTTGAATTTTAATTAGTAACAAGTGGAATGCCTCTGGCCGTCTCACCTGCATCACGCGGTTCAATATAGCAGCAGTGCTGACTTTGAACACTACTCTAACTCGCACAAGATGTTCAGTGATACATGGTTACTCTTATGTCCACTTTTTATGAACTAGACCAATAAACTTACAGAGATATGATGGTTATTCAACAAAAAAACCCAACATGGCCAAAGTTCATTGACCTTACATGACCTTTGACCTTGATCATGTGACCTGAAACTCGAACAGGATGTTCAGTGATACTTGATTACTCTTATGTACAAGTTTCATGAATCAGATCCATAAACTTTCAAAGTTATGATGGTAATTCAACAGATACACCCTATTCGGCCAAAGTTCATTGACCTTTGACCTTGGTCATGTGACCTGAAACGCGCACAGGATGTTCAGTGATACTTGATTACTCTAATGTCCAACTTTAATGAACTAGACAAATAAACTTTCAAAGTTATGATGGTAATTCAACAGAAACCCCCGATTCGGCCAAAGTTCATTGACCCTAAATGACCTTTGACCTTAATCATGAGACCTGAAACTTGCACAAAATTTTCAGTGATGCATGATTACTATTATGTCCAAGTTTCATGAATCAGATCCATAAACTTTCAAAGTTATGATGGGAATTCAACAGATATCCCCAATTCGGCCAAAGTTCATTGACCCTAAATGACCTTTGACCTTGGTCATGTGACGTGAAACTCATGCAGGATGTTTAGTGATACTTGATTAAGCTTATGTCCAAGTTTCATGAACTAGGTCCATATATTTTCTAAGTTATGATGACATTTCAAAAACTTAACCTCAGGTTAAGATTTCGATGTTGATTCCTCCAACATGGTCTAAGTTCATTGACCCTAAATGACCTTTGACCTTGGTCATGTGACATGAAACTCTAATAGGATGTTCAGTAATACTTGATTAACCTTATGGCCAAGTTTTATTAACTAGGTCCATATACTTTCTAAGTTATGGCGTCATTTCAAAAACTTAACCTCAGGTTAAGATTTGATGTTGACGCCGCCGCCGCCGCCGCCGCCGCCGTCGCCGCCGCCGCCGTCGCCGCCGCCGTCGCCGTCGCCGTCGGAAAAGCGGCGCCTATAGTCTCACTTTGCTTCGCAGGTGAGACAAAAACGTAATAGACAAAATAAAACAAATTTGAATTGTCGACTAAACATGAAAGAGACAATCCCGATTTATTTACTAATAAAAGTACTAAAAATTTAAAATCATTGGCAATAGAGACTGAAAAAGTAGTTGACGCAATTCTGATTTATGTAGTAAATTAGGATTGGACGAAATAAAGCAATGGAGACTGAAGAGGAATATGTTGTTGTTGAAGAGGGATATGGCCTTTTGATCTATTTAGTAAAAACGTAACAGATGAAATAAAGCAAATTTTCTTATTGTGAGAAACATGAAAAGATGAATATATGGCAAGTTCCCCTAAGTCTGCGCACACGCATATCTGCGCGATTCTAGTAAAAGAAGATACGCAACGAACACAAACTTTACACATGCATCACATAGACAGATATTCATTGAAAAATCAGTCTCAAAATGATGGAAAAATAATAAATTTTGGTCATTTTATGTGACAGCCTCAAAATGCGGCCTTTTTCATTAAAATACCCAAATCGTGTGCAAAGTGAATGAGTGCGCAGACATGGGGTACCATTTTTTTTTCAATCAGAAAATGACTGCCCGAGGTTTTTTAAAGAATATCCTATATTTTTTTCGAATTTTAATGAGATATTTGGTACCCTTACTCGTGATAATATAGGGAACATTATTACAGAACGATTTTGTGAAAAAAAGTTCATGTTAAATCTTAACTCCAATCGTAAGGTGCGTAGACTTGAGGACCACCATCATACTACTAGTTCACAAAATAAAGCAATAGAGATTGAAAAAGAAGTTAGTCCAGGATAGGCCCCATAGAAAATTGACCAAACCTTGTTTTTTTATATATATACAATATTTTTTGATGGTTTCTTGTCAATTCGAGGGTGCTGATTACGAATCTGAACGATGCCACTCATGTAACCTTGAGCATTTTCCGCAAATTGGCAAAATCCAATATGGCCGCCAAAATATGCAAATTTCCCATGAAACTCATAAAATTGTCCTCACATTGGCTGTGAAATGCATGAAATTGTGTGGCAGGAGTGAAGTGCAATCTTAAAAAATAATTTTTGACAAAATATTTATTTTCCCGATATTCAAAATGGCCACCATAGGCCATTGTATACACTATCATGAACAATTTGAATAGGGAAAACTAGTTTTTACAAAAATGAGCACTAAACTGCAAAAATTGCGATGTATGAACGAAGTAATATATTGAAATCATCATTACTAATGAGATATATTATTTATTATGTTAAATATTGGAACATTGCTTTGGCCCAAAGAGTATTATGTACAATGGCAATGGCCGGGGCCAAAAAATGACATGATTGAGCATTAAAATGCAGATTATTAAGATAAACGAGTGGAATACTGACTAAAAACATAATTGTAAATATGCCATTTATGTGGTAAATGCTGTATTTTGAAATTCAAAATGGCCGCCATAACCCATATATTAATTTTGTACAATGCGAATAGAGAAAATAATTTTCACAAGAGTAAGAAACATAAAATGCATGTAATTATGATCTATGAATAAAACATTATCTGACATGTTTTATAGCAAGACATATCATTTCTTTTGTCATGCATGAGATAAATACTGTATTATGAAATTCAAAATGGCCCCTATAGGCCCTAACAGTATTATCTACAATGTGAATTGGGACATATAATTTTGTAAGAATTTGGATTTGCTTGACTATGACATCCATATAATCATGTTGTATGAGTAAAACGTTATTTGAAAACACTTTTTTTTCAATCATCGCATTTCTTCTTCCATGTAGGTGATAAATACTGTAGTTTTACATTCAAAATAACCTCTACAAGCCCTAAATAAATTATGTAACATGCGAACAGGGAAACTATATTCACAAGAGTGAGAATCATAAAATGCATATAACTGTGATGTACGAGTAAGTATATTGTTTTAAACATTATTTCTAACTGAAAACATCACATATGGGTCGTGGACATGGTGGAGGTAATAAATGCTGTACTTTGAAATCCAAAATGGCTGCCATAGGTCCTAAAAGTATTGTGTACATTGTAATATGGGACATATAATTTTGACAGAATTTGGCTTTTCTTGACTCTAAATATTGCATATAATTCGTCGGCGGTCATCCGAACCGTCGTATCCACATATGACGGTTGAAAACCCATTTCAGAGATAATCGACTTCAAAGTTTACTGTTATTTTCAATTGTGATGTAAAGGTGAATTATTGTCTAAAACCATGGTTTCTAACTAGATATATCATAATGTTGTGTAATTAAGGTGATAAAATGCTGCATTTTTAAATTGAAAATGGCCACCATAAGCACTTATCATATATAATTTGGGTGGAGACAAATGATATTCACAAAAAGGGCATATGACAGCCATTTTGAATGTTGAAATACAGTATTTATCACCTAAATTACATAAGATAATTATATATTTTGTTATAAATCATGTTTCCAGACAATATTCCACTCATACATCACCATTAGTGACAATAGTGACCATTAGTGACCAAGCAAATTGACTGATCAAATGATTTGTTCCTATTCATATTGTGTATAATACCGTAAGGGACTGTAGCGGCCATTTTGACTTTAAAATAACCGTATTTATCACCTAACTGGCAGAATAAATGATATATCTTAATAGAAATGATGCTTTCAGACAATATTTTACTCATATATAACTATTACGTGCATTTATGGTGCTCACTCCTGTCAATATTGGTTTCCCACTTTGCATTTACATAATACGGTTAATGTCGATGGCGGCCATTTTGAAAGTCGAAATACAGTATTTAACACAAACTTCAAACCTGAATGATATATTGCGTTAGAAAATACGTTTTTAGACAATATCCAGTTAATTTATCACATATATATATATGCATTTTTAGCACTCAATCTTGTGATTTCTTTTCTCCCATGGCAGCCATTTTGCATATCAGAATACAACATTCACCACATACATAGCATATTGGTAATATATTTCATTAATAACTATGTTTATAGTCAGTATTCCAATTGTTTAATCTTCATAATAAGCATTTTAGTGATCACTCTTGAGAATTTTTTGGCTCCCATTGCAATTGTACGCAATACTGTTTGGGCCAGTGGCGGTTATTTTAGATATCAAAATACAGCCAATTTTCCCATATATGACATTAAAAATTATGTATCTCGTTAGTAATGGTGATTTGCATATAATACTTCGTTCATGCATCGCGATTATTTGCAGTTTAGTGCTCATTTTTGTGAAAATTAGTTCTCCCTATTCAAATAACATTGTACATGATAGTGTATACAATGGCCTATTGCGGCCATTTTGAATTTCAGGAAAATAAATATTTTATTAAGAATTATTGTTTAAGATCGTATTTTACTCCTGCCACACAATTTCATGCATTTCACAGCCAATGTGCGGAAAATTTTATGATTTTCAGGGGTAATTTGCATATTTTGGCGGCCATATTGGATTTTGCAAATTTGCGGAAAATGCTCAAGGTTACACGAGTGGCATCATTCAGATTCGTAATCAGCACCCTCGAATTGACAAGAAACCATCAAAAAGTATTGTATAAAAAACAAGGTTATGCCTCTTCTATCCTGGACTAAGTGGGCCTAGATGCAATTCTGATTGTTTAGTAGACTCTGATGCCAAATAAAGTGGAGACTTAAAAGAGACACATGATGATGTCTTGCGACTGCGAGTTTGGTAGAGACAGGTAGGACATCTTTTTTTTGTTTTATGGTCAGTTCCCCCATGTCTGCATGGTCTCCCAAGTCGGTGCACACTGATAAAAAGATGATGAAAATATGAGAAAAATCATTTCAAAATATCGATGAAGGTGTTATTTGACAAAAAATGGAGTTGATAGAATTTAGAATGCTTGATTTATTGTGACGTCTATAACGAGCAGTTGCTCTATCCTAAATATAAAATGCCCAAATTTCCCATTTTTAATGGTCCGTAACGACCCACTTTTTTTCTTTTTGATAACAAGTATGAAGTTATCTATTGATATACTAAATGTACCATAAAAATCATTATCATGTATTTCTTGACATTTCATTTACTTTTTTACCATAATAATAGCTGCTTGCAAAGGCCTACGCCGTCACAAAAAAAAAATCTTACCTTTTAAAAAAAATTGGTGGGGGATGGATTTTCCTCGAACGCATACCAATTTTTTTATTTTTTTTCTGCTATTTTCATAATAAACTTTAAATGAATTCAACTTTGCACTACTTAATTTTTTCAAAGACAAAATAACAAAATTACATCTCGTCATCATCATCATCACCACTATCATTAGCATCACCATCATCACCACAACCGTCACCACAACCATCATCATCACCAAGATAATTTTCATCATCATCATTGCCATCATCATCTTTCTTTTTTTTTCCTTTATTTTTTCCCCATCCCTTCTTCTTTTTTTTTCTTCCAATATTCCTTCTTTTTTTTAGAGCGGCACACCGTCACGTTCCCTCACTGATTATCCGCCTCTATATGCTTGGTGTTGTATAAATTGGCGGATACCTCATAAAATGAAATAAAAGAGAAAATAAGGAAAGGGAAAAAGTAAGAAAAAGAAGATGAGAAGAAAAAAAGAAAGCCAAACAAATGAGACAAAACAATGTCAAAATTTCGTAATAAAGTCTTCTACGTCAGTTTAATAATGATGTTTTCATTGAAATGAGAACAAAAAAAGAATTGAAACCATAAGAGCGGAAGCGGGGGGACGTCCCCCCCCCTAAAATGTTTGGGTTGAGAGCCCTTTTTTTTTTTTGCTTGTCAAAATTTTTTGGGTTGTCCCCTCCTAAAATTTGGGGCTTCCGCCGCCAATGATTGAAACAATGAGGTAAAAAGGACTACATCATAGTGTAAAGAAATAGAGGGAAGCTCCGAGACAATAAAAAGGTTGAAAAAGAAAAAAATATGAAAACACAAAGCTCTCACAACATGAGCATAATAACAAATTGGGAATAAGCGAGGACAAGTAGCTGAGGGACCCCCCCCCCCAACTCTCTCTCTCTAGTTATCTATCTATCCGACTCGATTATATAAGAGAAGAATTTACTAATCAAAATATTATGAGCAAAAAGCACGAGCTGATATTTTTTATGAATATTCAAAACTGATAGAGAGACGCAATCGAATTATTCGATTGCGACAAAATTGATGATCTGAGAATTTAGTGTTTTTAGGAATTCATTAAAAGCATAAAGTTGATCAACATTAAAATATGGCAGGCGCAACGCATGAGCTAAAGCTTTATAGGCCTACACCGATAAAAATTTTTAAGTATTTTTGGTAATCATGAAAAAGATTGATATTTCATGAAAGAAAGCTCAAATCCCGAGGAGGAATATTTTTATGAATTGACTTTAAAAAAACTGTGGTAAGCCCCATTTAATATTTGATTATAAGTCGAATAAAACAGTAAAAGCTGAAAAACGTTCGCGTGATATTTGGCAACCCCCCCCAAAAAAAAATAAATAAAATAAATAAAAAATAAAAAAAGTTTTTAACTATAATAATGATCGAAGGTAATTTTGTCTCGCGTAGAACTGGACAAATGAAAAAAAGATTGTCACTAAAAAAATGAAGGTAATTTTGACCCACGTAAAATTTGGCGAGCCCCCCCCCAAAAAAAAAAAGGAAAAAAGGTTTTAACAAGCAAAAAAAGGCTAAAAAGAGAAAGAAGAGACAAGAATATGAACGAAATATCCCCATTACAAATAATGCTGTGATCATCATAAGGGAGGGGTCGCATAACTAGTATGAACAACGTATTTAATTCCAAAATATTTACTACAAATCTCAATAGGGGGATGGGGCAGAAATGCTCACCCCCACCCCCCCCCCCCCCCGATCCGCCACTGATTCCAATCAATAATGACATTTATCTGCAATACTGATACTTTGAAATCAAGATACTGAAGATTGATACGCTTTACATAAATTATGAACGTCTGACAAAAAGATAATCTACCGATCACCTGACCGATCAGCTGACCAGTTCGCGTATCACTTCGGAGTTGATCACTCGTCGCAGCTGTGTGGAATGCTCACCGAAAATCAACAAAAAGGGCCTGAAATGTAAGTTTAATCATAATAGTAGGCCCTAATTCATTTTAATTTCAACTCATTTTTTTAAGTATTGAAAGTCTTCCCACCAAATGAAAGTCATAAACTCATATCGCATAACTCCAATTTGTATTAAGGCGTACATTTAGCAAAGTCTTGGGTTTGAAATCAGAACTGAATTGTCTAACCCATAATTTTAGGTAATGTCGCCTAGGCTATGAGGTCCATACATGTTAATGTTTGGACCTCATTGGTACTAGGAGTGTTGGGGCCCACCATCAAAAATTTACGTTATGAAAATTTGTCCATGGATCCGAGTCACCGGGCCAGGGACATGGATCACATTAACTAATTCCAATAAACCTAGATCTACTACTACTGCAACAATACCATTTCATTGAGTAGATTAACATTACGAGCCATTTGGGCACGAGATCGTGACCGTACTGCAAAATCTAACACTCCCTTTAAAGTCTCGTTCACAATTTCACACATGATACACACGGCTACGGGTGGGACTGTGGTATTCAAGGAATGTCCGTTCATGAATCGCACATCAGCTGCGCGTTTTTACCAGTTTCCGAAGGTCATACAACAAAAACATCCACACAAAAGAACCTCAATGAAAATAGAATAGAGTTATTCTCACCTTTCCTCACCATTTGGTTAGCCCATTTGTCGTACAGAATTATATTTTAAGGTTGTAATTGATCTGTTATTAGCATGATTATTTCAGGTTGCGAAAAATGGGCAGGGTACTCGATCCATTTTGTTGACCAAAAACAAAATCGTAATGAACGGAGGTGGCGCACTTCTACTGACTCAATCAACTTTGATTGACACCGTCATTGTCCGTCGTCAGAATGGACAGTGTTTTATTCAGTTTTTCAAGAATTGCATTTAATCTTGTTTAAGCAAAAGTCCTTGACAGGTCAGTTTTGTGACTAGACAAATCGTGATCTCATTTGGTTTGAAGCAGTAGTAAGTCAGAGAGGAGGAGGGGTGTGCCCCTATTTTTTTACAGCCCCAAAGAGCTGAACCTAGTATTGACCAAAAAATAGGACACGCCCAAGGATGAATTAAAATTATAGACGAGATAATTCTCTAAAGCTTTAATCAAATTTGGGGTGTCTTCTTTTTGTTTGTTTATTTTAGAGACAAATCATGCACATAAAGAATCTTTAGAACCCGAAATAAAATGAACACTTGTACCAATCTTTACGGATGTAATCTTGTACCGTAAGTGGAAAAAAGGTGCAAAATTCACCTCTTTTAATAATTATCTGCACCTAGAAATGTTAAGATGTGCAATTTTCAATCTTTTAAGGGAATACTTGACATAAAAAAGATTCAAATCAAACCCTTAATACATGGTGCATTTCTGCACCTTATAGGGTGTATAATATAACTAAATGTGAGGAAATGATCCAGAATTTTTCTGGAAAGGGAGCTAATGATCCAAATCCCCCATAATTGTCACCACAAAAGGAAATGAAGGGCGTTTGATCATGGCACAGCAATTCAGGGCATTCGATCTCCATAAAAACAATTGTCAAGCGAATTACGGGATTAACAGCCCCCCCCCCTGCGCCGAATATGCCTACCCCTAAATCATAAAAGTATTTTTTTTAAAGAAGGATGCATGTTGGCCCACTTTTGCAGGTTATTAAAATGCCAAGTCCACCCAAACTGAAAGTTAATTTATTAGAATGGAAAGATGAAATGAAAATTATAAAGTTAAAATAACAAAGTTTTACATTTTACGATAATTTTTTACTTCACCAAACAATGATCCTGTTCAGTATCCAAATGAGGGTTCGATGTTGAAATCACCCACTCAAAAATATTTCTCATTTTGTGTATTAACATTTGTAATGATCTCCTCTATATGATTTGTTTTACCACTGAATACACTGCCGTTGTTATACATGTATTATAATGTAATTCGTAAAAGGGTTTTCTATTGGCAAATCTGAAAAAAATTATATCGTACAATAAAAGAAATGGTGAGTGAGGATTTATCATCGACGCTCTTAAAGGGATGGCCCAGGCTGGGGATAATATCTCACTAAACGGCGTAAAATTCACGAAGCCGCAAAATGCTGAAAATTTTAACAAACTCGGATAACAAATTACAAAATTATTGAATTTTAAAGATTTGTACTATTCCCGTGAAACAGTTCAAGGCATGTCTATATGAATATTCATTAGGTCGGCTGAGGATGTCATATCCCCACTTTTGTTTTTTTGTATTTTATTACATGAAATTAGGTTTATTCAAAAAAAAAATTCTACCAAGAACTAAAACATTTGGATTGACAAATGAATAAGTGCATTAGTTATTTCATCCTAAAGGAGACACATTCACACATGTGTGAAAAAATAAAACATTTATGATTTCATGTAATAATATAAGAAAATGAAAGTGGGGGTGTGACATCGTTGTGGCCCAGTGGATTAGTCTTCGGACTTTGAAACAGAGGGTCGAGGGTTCGAATCCCAGCCATAGCGTAATTTCCTTCAGCAAGAAACTGATCCACAGTGTGCTGCACTCAACCCAGGTGAGGTAAATGAAGCTGTGTGCGCTGTGAACGCATAGCCGGGTAATATAGGAGCGCTTTGAGCACCTAACACGGTGGATATGTGCGCAATATAAATACCCTATATTATTATTATTATTATAACTGACCTAATATTCATGATGAAGTGGATATAACTGTTTTCACAAAAATATTGATAAACTTTAAAATTCAATAACTTTGTTATTTGCTATCCAATTTTGATGAAATTGTCAGCATTTTGCTCTGTGAATTTTACTCTATTCATTTAATATTTTCGACCCGGCCATCCCTTAAATATATTTACGGTTGCGATGTGAACAAAAATGTTCACTTGCGCATACTGATTTATGAAAAAAGCGAGATATCAAATGTTCTAACTTTCTTATTTAACTTTCAGTTTTGATAACATTTTCTGAGCATGTTTGTTTGATTTTCCTCTTTTGGCTCAAATCAACTTTGTGTGTGTGTGTGCTTAAATTAACCCTTTTCATATCGGAATATTAAATATTTTCATCTCGCGCTACGCGCTCACACTATTGGTTTTCATGATAAAAAAAGAAATATATTCAAATTCTGTCTAACTCTTAAACATGTGCACGCATGTTTATTAAAATAGACAGCTTGATCTTTATTCAAAATGCGCTACAACTATCCAGTTTTAATAATAATAATAATAATATAGGGTGTTTATATTGCGCACATATCCACCTTGTTAGGTGCACAAGGCGTTCTTTTACGCGACTAAGCTAGGCCTTCATAGCGCACACAGCTTTTTAAGGAATTATTTCCTACCGGTACCCATTTTCCTCACCTGGGTTGAATGCAGCACATTGTTGATCAGTTTTCTTGCTGAGTCCCATGGCTGGGATTTGAACCCACGACCCTCTGTTTCAAAGTCCGAAGACTAATCCACTGGGCCACAACGCTCCGGTTTTAGATCAGAATATGAGTAGAAAGTAATTTGACGAAATGATACACTTGTCTCTGAATTTATAAAAGAATATTACACGTGTTTAATGTTCATAAACCGGTTGCAGAACAGTTTTGAAGGTGTTTGTGTATGTGGGGGGGGGGGGGTGAACATGGTTCTGCAATCCCCGGCAACGCTCTTTAATTCATTAAAAATAAGAAAAGAATTCATTAAAAAATAAGAAAAGAATAACATAGTACTGTTTCCTTTTTCCTGTTTCTTTATTTTAATAAACAGAAGAGGGTCAAGAACAGTTCATTGAAGAACTCCAGTATCACCATTCACACAATCAGATACATCAATGGATTTTCATTACATAAGTATACAGTAGTTTGGAAACTAAATTATGAGGACTTGTGAGTCATTGGAGAGCTGGGACATTTCATCAACATTTTTCGTCCGATTATTGGTTGAAAAGCACATCTCCTATGATAACTGTCGGATAAAAACATACTTTATCGAATTAAAGAATTGACAATTCCTTTCATGAAAGGCTCTCCTAAAAAAAGTTCGAGATCTTGGCGCTCTACCAATAACCCTTGTCTTCATGGTCTTAGTTCGTTTTGGTTTTAAAATATAAATCAAAGACCATAGTAATAATTCCTAAATACAATTATGATATAGATTTTTGGCGAATCGAGCTTTTTGGTTGGATGTTGAATAATTTCTTACGTCATTTTTGTATAGGGCTTTGCAATCGGCTTTCGGTCGCTATAGATACCCTTGATGAATTGTTTTAGATATAGATAGATAAATGAATAAACAATTTCTGATGGCATTGTCAATTGAAATGCATAAATAAATAAGTATAAATAGATTAATAAACTAATAAATAAATAAATAAATGAATAAATAAATGAATTAATTAATGAATAAAAAATGAAATAAACCGTTTCTGACGGCAGTGTCTTTTACTCTGGACTTTCTATCGTTTACACCATTGTTTCCATCTCGCGAATAGAGACTTAAATTCTTCTAACCGCCACCAATACACAAGGGTGTTCAATACCATTGTAAGGTGATATGTCAGTTGCCCAACAATCATAAAACAGTCAGATGCTCCATACATGTAAATAAGAAACGCTGCAAGATATATCGATTTGGGAACCAGCGTCGTAAGGTAAACGAGCACGATTGTGTGAAAAACCTTCTTATTTTCGCGCCTTCTCTCCTCCGACATGGTTAGAATTGACTGATCGCTGGATATGGCTAGGTAGATGAGGGCGTAGCAGAGTCCCGTGAGGAGGAGGAAGCCGTAATCGACACCTGCGAGTATCAGGAGCTGGTTGGTGACTGAGGGGTTGATGAATGGGCAGATGATGACGGCTGGAAGGAACCAGGAGAGGATGCAGGCGACAATGATGCGGGGCGTGGTGATGAGATGACGGATCCCGAAAGGATCGAATCTGATGGTGATGAAGGGGATGACGGCAGCCAGAAGGATGGATAGGGTTGCTGTAAAGTCGAGGGGTGTTATTAGCATCACCAGGAGTGTGAAGAACCAGTGGCCACTCTAGAAATACATGAAATAGGAAATAGTAAGATGAAATGTATAGGCCTACGTTGACGACAAACTGGGTTATACGTCTAGCAGAAGGTATTGATGGACCATCAGCATAATCATCACTCTTATCATCACCACCGCCATCATCATTATCATCGTCATCATCATCTTCACCAGCATCATCACCATCATAATCATGATCACCACCACCACCAACAACAACAACAATATCATCATCATCATCCTCACCTTTACCATCATCGCCATCGCTACCACTACCAACAACTTCATCATCTTCATCATCATATCATCATCATCATCCTCACCTTTACCATCATCGACATCGCTACCACTACCACCACCGTCATCATCTTCATCATCATTATCATCATCATCATCACCATCATCATCATTGCTCTCATCATCATCATCACCATCATCATCATTGCTCTCATCATCATCATCATCCTCGCCTTCACCATCATCGCTATCCTTATTCCACTACCACTACCACCACCATCATCATCGTCATTATCGTCGTCGTTACAATTGTCATTATCCTTGTCACAATATAGTGGTGATTTTGCATTTATCGTTATCCTCCTTCTCCTCTTCATCATCATCATCATCATCATCACCATCACCACCACATTACCTGATCACTGGCTGCAAAAACGTATAAGTGGATAGCAACGAGGACTAAATCGCAGAGAATGATATTTATAGGCATGATAGTCTGCTGTTTCCTCAGTTCTTTGTTGAATATGATACTTATGACTGTAAGCACTGGGAGGACACCAGCTATGGAAACTTGAATCAGAATGAGAAGATCAAAAACATCCGAGCTACAAGCCGATTGCGGGTTGTCCGTTCCTGAAAAATTCCTACTCGTTTCCATCACTAGCCACCTATGAAAAATTAATCACGTACCTAATCTCTGGCAAACAATTCAGTTAATAAAATGATATAGACTCTTCATTGGCTTTCAAACAGAGAATGATTGGTTCGAATCCAAGCCATGGCATGTTCTTCTGCAATACATGTATCCTTCTTGTGCTGCACCCAACCCAGGTGAGGTGAACTTGATGGATTCCTTGCTGAATGTCTGTGAGTCGGAATCAATCGGGAGCACGAGCTATTAGATCCGGGGTAACAATGTTTGGTTTTCAAAGTAATATACAGACTGGTCTAAATTCAGCTAACATCATCATCATTATTATTATTAGGACTGTTTTCTTTTTCTATAGCAAAGACCACGGTCCTATCCCCACCGTCATTCATCTTTAACAGCCACCATTGTCACGGCTCTGGTAGTAGTCATTTCAATAAAATGTAGGATTAGAGGAGCTTCTGTCTGTATTGAAATGCTTCCGAAATGGTCCTACGCTAAATAAAAAGATTCACACTTGAAGGTCTTATCCGAGGGAAATGGTATCATGATGTATGTGTTCGGTTTTGTGTATGAATTCTCTGCTTCGCCAAGGTCTTATTGCCTATTATACAAACTGACCAGAGTAAATCAACGCAATAACGCATACACAACAAGGGCGCCGGAAGCGGGGGGGGGGGGCAGGGGGGGCACTTGCCCCCCCAAATAAAATTTTGGGGGGGGGCAAAACGAGATTTTGCCCCCCCCCCCTAAAAGTACAAAATTATAAATTATTTAAAGACAAAAGTAAACGATGAAGGCACTTTTCTGCCTAAAAATTGTCATTTCCATTGTCAATAATGAAAAAAATTTGCCCCTGACGGGGCAATTACCTATCACAGTAAGCCTCGCGTCTTTTGACGAACATGTCCCTCTGTGAAACATACCTTTGATAAGCCCCTTTTCCATCTTATTACAGTGTGATAATGTTTAACCTTTTAATGAATACATTTCAGACTAAAACCGAATGGAAAATTGAAAGTGGTTCACAAAATGCTGGCTTTGTCGGCTAACAAACGCGCGGTCGCCCAAAAACGCTCAGACCGGACCCGATATCACTAACGCAAGTGAACGCTTGTTACTCGAGCAACATATGGAATCTAAGTCATAGCTGTCAAGCCCAGAAATCATAACATCTCGACTTCGTCATATATTATTCTCGGACCTACTCTCAATCTTCCAATTTCTCGCCTATCAATTTTACTTCTATTTCTTGAAAATGTGTGTAGTTCTAAAAAGGCTGTAAAACAGAAAAGGGTTATAGTTAAAGAGGCTTGAATAGTTGGATTATTGGATAAATGAGATGATGCTAGCTTTAGTCGGCGATGAAATTAGTCGGTGATGAAATTTTTGGCGTTTTGCTCAGTGAATTCTACTCTATGTATTAAGATATAAATATTTTCAGCATGGACCATCCCTTTAAACAAAAATTTTACTCGACTATCAACTGCCCACTTCCTCCCCTATCAATTTCACTTCTTCCCTATCCACTTTTTCGAAAACTCCACATGGTGTACCGTCAACCACATCCGCTATTGGAATGTAATTGTTTTCTTCTAAATAATGTTACATAATGTACATTATGAACTTTTGAATTTGAAAAGACATTCATTAGAATTTATTTTTATATTAATGTTTCTATTCAGTGTTACGCCTTTTCTGCTTAATACACTCCTTGTTCTGACAGGAATTACTTAAAAACTTATATTTGTGCTCTCTCGCGTCGTCCGTGTATGTAAATGTATACATTAATAAATATTTCTGAAAGGATATTGCATGAAAAATGTAATTTCTGGTATTTTGAGTTAATAAGCGTAATACGCAATTTAATTTATCAGACACGAAAACCGCATTCCGAAGCGATCGTTTTGCGCGTAGATTTCATTAGGTTCTCATAAATTATGAGTATAGTCTTTCGTAATGAATTCTATGTTTAATTCTCAAGAAATGTATTTTTGAATGCTCTTAGAAACGCAACTTTTATACTCCATTTTTACACAAAGCCCTTACCGGGGGGGGGGGGTCCCACACCCTCTCCCGCTTGATCACTTCGGTATCTCACGCTGTCAAAAATATTGTGCCCCCTTCGGGATTTTGCCCCCAAAAAACTGAAAGTGTTCCGGCGCGCCTGATACACAATCCCCCCCACACACACACACCCACACAAACACCTTCCCTACAACCCATTAAAACACCAAATGCTTACTCAAACACGATTATTTAATTACTCAAACAAGCTTAGACCTGGAGACCTGTAAACTAATCGTATTCCCATTAAATCGGTCTCAAGCATTTTGTCTCATCAACTTGTCAATATCTGACAATGGGCGAGCCCTCCATTAGAGATCTCAAATGTTTACTTTAATTAAAGGCCAGAATCACATTAGATACTAAAATGTAACATCTTGATTACTGCCATACCTGGGACCACACAGAGGATGGGTGGGGGTGCAGGGGACAGTGTACCCCCTTGAACCATTTTTTTTTGCTTGTCAATATAGATGGTTGGTTTCATTACTTTAGCAGGAAATTGCTTCTGGAAATGACGTTGACCTTTGACATTTTAATGGTCAATGTTTTCCTCTCCTTCCAAGATTGCCAGGTACGCCACTCATTTTGATCTTGTAGTATTATGACAATGATATAACCAATATAATTATAACATAGTTGTTTATGTGGTATAATATTTCGCCTTACTTTGTTATTTCATTCTTGGAAATTTGAAATGCAATAAATTCTTCAATCAATCAATCATTCATATATTCATACAACCAGTCAATCAATCATTCATGTATTCATACAGTCAGTCATCTATCAATGAATCGAGTGATAATTCAATCAATATGACAATATATATATTTATATAAATATATATATATATATATGTATATAATATATATAATATATATATATACAGTGCGTCCCAGAAAAAACGAAGAGCTAGGACCGAGATTTAGCGATGATTTATCATAACTTAATCATAAATAAAATAGACAAATTACCTATCAATGTAAAGCTTAGAATCTCCTCTTTCATCTGGTATTACTTAGATTATTCCTCATTCACGCATGAGTGAGCAAAAACAATTCGAAGAGAGGATGCCAAAACTTCACTTGGCGGGGGGTATCTGAATTTCAAAAAGAAAATCACATGACTAAAAAGTTCAATATCTGCTCTTTTCTTTGATACCTCAATCACAGAAAATGGTCAAGAATTAAAAAAGTTATGATCCCTCGAAATAGTGCTTGTATTTCCCTAATTTCATTAAATAAACTTGTTTTCACCGGTTTCCCACAGAAGCTATCGCACGGTAACAAAAGACTTCATGCATGGCTGATCGTCAACAAAACGGAGTGTCGAGTTAGTTTGAACGCTAGCCTGTAAAACCTCTTCATTTTCTGAATTATTGAAATTCAAGCCTTATTTCAAATAACCAGAACCTTGTCATTTCTTGACCATTTTCTGTAATTGAGGTATCAAATTAAAGAGCAGATATTGAACTTTTTCAAAATGAGGTTTTCTTTTTAAAACACAGATACGGCCCGCCAAGTGACTTTTTGGTACCCCCTTTTCAAATTGTTTTTGCTCACTCATGCGTGAATGAGAAATAATCTAAGTAATATCAGATGAAAGAGGAGATTCTCAGCTTTACATTGATAGGTAATTTGTCTATTTTATTTATGATTAAGTCATGATAAATCGTCGCTAAATCTCGGTTTCGTTTTTTCTGGGACGCACTGTATACTTATATATATACAATATATCTAATATAAACATATATAAATATGTGTGTGTGTGTGTGTGATGTTATACACGTACTACAGTGGTAACTCTGTTCATAAAGTGTGACAGAAATGGATGAAGAGAACAAAGGGTAGATAGCTATGGGGAACCCTGATTTTAGCCACTCCTACCATTGTTCTCTTTATCCATTTCTGTCACACAATATATATATATATATATATACATATATATATATATATATATATATATATATATATATATATATATATATATATATATATATATATACATATACATATATATATATATATATACATACATATATATATGCATATATATATATATATATATATATATATATATATATATATATATATATAAGCACATAGGCCTACGAATATATACGGGATGCGATGTAAATATCGCCATTCTCATCCTGTTTATTTTACTTGGCATGCTTGGTGTGAGTACCACTCGCATATCTCACTCAATCGAGGAACGCACCACTATTATGATTATGGAATATTTTTGTTTGCATACAACGCATATCGAACAACTATAAATTTCACAATATGCATGCAGGCTGTACATCGACTGACGGTGCCTTTTGAACGCTCCTTATGTTACTGGTGTACGTGGAGACATGTACATGTTGACGTGTAAAACCATACTCAGACATGTCGCAAAGGAATCCTATTCTAACCCTTACAACTCGTGGAAATTGCAGCTAGTTAAAAAAAAATAATTCGCAGGCCGTTGGGGTGCATCAACAAATATACACTATTATTATTATTTTATTATTATTATTGAACCCTGGAATTTTCTTCGTACTGGAATCAAATCATGATGCGAGTCACTTGGAGTCACAACGTATTGTGCCATGCCATAGTCATCACAATGTGCACATGTAAGTGTTTCATTTTCTCTCGTGTTTTTGGCCTTCATATATCCACAGCGAAATCGAGGGCATAAATATCAATTTAGTACACGCTACCAATACGGGTACTACACGAGGAATTATCGAGCAAACCAATAGCTAGCTTAGCTAGCTGTATATTCTCTTCATACTTAATTGGTACTTGTACACAGCGGTAAATACACCCCCCCCCCCAAAAAAAAAAAAAGTTGGTTTGAATAAAAAGAGAAAAATCCAACTAACATAACACTGAAAATTTCATCAAAATCGGGTGTAAAATAAGAAAGTTTTGACATTTTAAACTTTCGCTTATTTTCACAAAACATCCTAGCCTGTATACAAATGAGGAGACTGATGACGTCAACCACTCACTTTTTCTTTTGTATTTTATTATACGAAATATGAAATACTCTTATTTTCTCCTCATTGTCAAGTGTAACAACTATTAATTCTTCCCTGAACGTGGGGAGTTAACTTGTTTAATACTATATGGTTCTGTCAAGTTGGTCCTTACTGTCAAATCGGTAAAAAGTGAAATATTGTATAATTCAAACAATAAAAAAAGAAAAAGAAATAGTGAGTGATGAACATCATTGACTAACTCATTTGCATGTAACTGAGTTGTGCATATCATTGTTCTGTGAAAAATAAGCCAAACTATATTTGTTGATGTTTTTCAGTGTTATGCTAGCTTTATTTTTTTCTATTCAAATTAAATTGTTGTTGGGGTGGACTTGTCCTTTTTGTTTTATCATCCCTGCATATTTGACCCTAAACACGAATATTTTTCCGAGCGAAATAGATACCCTTTTTTCAATAGTTTTGTGTTGTTGACACCCTTTTCACGTTATGTACGTAACGTGCCCTATCATGAAAAAGACATCCTTTTTACGTGTTTTTGGGGTCGCACATGGTATTCACTCGTCAATGTAAGTGCCCTCCCCCTCCCCCCCCCCCTGGCATCAGGCTCAAGTTTTAATTCAATTATAAACACATAAGATACCTCTGTTTGAAATATCAATCGTTACAACATGATAATCAGGCAATTGGATTTAAGAAAGTATGTAAGTGCCCCCTCTCTGATTCGAACGTTCGAATTACATATGTATCTTCTAACATGCCTATGGTAAATATTTGCATGTAAAGCAAATTGGTTTTATTCTTCCCATTTGGCCAATATGATCGAATGGAATGGCCGTGCTTGGTATTGATTGAATGAGGATGTAACTCATTTGCATTGCAGTAACAGTAGAATGTTCTTTGGTATGGTTCTGTAGACATTTTTTTATGAAGGATGGAGGAGGGAAAACCTTGATTTTTTTTTGCTTCAAAATGTTTATTTCACTAAATAGAAAATAATTGAAACAAGCACAAATCTGAACAGTCTTAAAAAAAAGTTGTGATGTTTTAAAAAAATTTCACTTGCTTTTCACAAAACAATTGTGCGCACACTATATGCAATTGAGACAGTCAACGATTTTCCTCATTATTTTTATTTATTAATTTTTAATTTTTATTTTTATTTCTTTATTTCTTTCTTTCTTTTTATTATTATCATTATTATTATCTTTTTTTTTTTTGGGGGGGGGGTTGGGTTAATAATGCAATAATTCAATTTTTACCGATTTGACAGTACCCTGACTGAACCATAACATGTTAAAGCATGTAATTCCACATGTTCAGGGAGGAACAAAACTTTGTTTCACAGGACAATGGGAAGATGGGAATATTTCATATTTTATATAGTAAATATAAAGGAGTAATAGTGAGTGGATAACGTCATCAGTACCATCATTTGCATCCATATCAGTATATCAGTATGTACACATAGTAGTTTTGTGAAATTAAGCAAAAGCTTAATATATCATGACTTTCTTGATTTAAATCCGATTTTAATGACATTTTCATTGCTATGCTTTTTGGATTTCCTCTTTTTTGGGGAAGCAAGTTTATGTTGGGGTGGAGATGTCCTTTAAATATTCATGCTTGTTCACTTATACTCTATTTCTCATCTCTTTTTATTTGGAGGACTTTGCCTCTTAAAAATGAGAATTAGAATCTCCAATCGAGAAATCTTTTTTTTAATAACTTTTTCATGTTTTTTAATTCATGTTTTATTGTCACAGTTTCATGATATCGCAAATTTTTGGTAGATTTACATAATACCAAACACGTTTGCACAACTTGTACATACATACATACATACACGGTAAATATGAAACATGAATAACGACCATTCTCTTTTAATTCGGTATATGGGGCGATTCGAGAAGGGGAACAAGAACCAACATGAGACTTAATTTTCTTTGCTCAATTACATATATGCCCTACTTCAGTGAAGTAGGATACCATCTCGCACTGGACACACATACCCACACACTGACCAAATAAAAACTAGATAAACAAAGAGAAAAAACAAAACAAACAAAAACATGGAAACACCCCATGAATGCAGTACATAAAGTGAACGGGAAAAATGTCAGCAATATGCCAAAGGTTCCCCTTCTAATATCATTTTTAATACATATGGCAACATAATCAAACTGAATGAATTGCACTAAAAACAAAACAGAGAACACCACAGAAGAGTCAGAACACTTGTGATAACCGATTACACTTCGTAATTCCGAAGGTTCGTAATTCTGAAACACGTAAATTGCCTATACCTCGATGTTCGTTAATCCGAAAACGTAAAAGGGTTCGTTAATCCGAACATTTGTGGCATTATTCCGAAGGTTCGATAATCCGAAAACGAAATAAGGCTCGTTGTTCCGAAGGTTCGTTCATCCGAAAACGAAATAAGGTTCGTTGTTCCGAAGGCTCGTTAGTTAAAAAACGAAATAAGGTTCGTTGTTTCGAAGGCTCGTGAGTCCGAAAACGAAATAAGGTTCGTCAATCATAATAATTTCGGACTAACGAACCTTTGGAATTACGAACCTCATTTCGTTTTCGGATTAACAAACCTTCGGAATTACGAGCCACACTTTGGTTTCGGACTAACGAACCTTCGGAACTACGAACCTCATTTCGTTTTCGCACTGTGCGAACCTTCGGAATAACGAATCTTCGGAATATCCAAACCTTGAATTTAAAGAAGCTACGGAATTACGAATGTATGCGGTGATAACCATACTATCAATTTACTTTACTGATTTCTTGACAGTTGTCTCTAGCAGCTCGGTTCGCCTGTATGGCGGATCTTCAGAAAAGGAGGGCGTGGTTCATGTAAAGGTGGCTGATATTTGGAAAGGCATATGCAATGATGGATGGGATGCTCTGGATGCCATGGTCACGTGTAGGCAGCTGGGATTCACGCAAGGATACGCCATGCTATTCAACGATGATTACGTTCAACCCCCTCGTAAAACTACAGATGTCCCTTTGGTTGATATCACTATGAAGGATAACTGGGGTGCTGCGGATTATGTAAATGATGATGATTATGGAGAACAGGGGTCAACCTAGACAGCTGGCAGCCGTCTGTTTCGAGGAGTTTTTTAACATTTTTTAATTTTTTAATTTCTCCTCGTCAACATGTATTTGGTGAGTGAAGCCAACGAAGTTCAGCTGAACAACCAACATAACAGAGACCGAAGCTTTTGGTCTAGGGTCAACCGAGTTTTTCATGATCATTGGAAATGAATTCGCTTGCAACGGAAGTGAGGAAACTCTCTTGTCCTGCCTATACAAGCCATTCAACGGGTACTGTAGAAAACGGGCCGGAGTAGTTTGCGGTAGGTAACTTATTCTTTGTGTCAATCCCCGAGGTCCCCTCTTTTAGAACAATTCAATTCAATTTTATTTATTTCACTTCCATCAAACAAAAACAAATTGTATAACCAATATATAAAAATATATTTGTATCCATTGCAAAGAAACAAAAATAATAATACATATGTTGTGAAAAAAAACTTACACGATTTGGGCAACACATTGGAGGTTTTAAATAAGTATACTATTTTTCAGTAGAAATTAAATTAAGATGGAAATGGAGGGACCCACTAAAAAGCAATGCTTGTACAATGTGGGCCCCTCAAAAATAGATAACAAAACCAATAACAGAGTACAAATACAGACATATGTAATCAAATGAGAAAAAAAAATAAATGAGAGAGAAATAATACTCACAAAATATAAAATACGAAGATATCAAAAAATATAGTTTGTATAGGACAAAACAACCCGTCCTAAAATATATCCACCCTTCCACCCCCCCCCCAAAAAAAAAGAAAAGAGAAAGGGGAGAATGCCCTGAGAAGATGGATGGGTGCTGCTAAACGTAGGTAGAACACATGCCATCGTGGACTCAAGCAAACTGGATTCAGTGAAAGGAGAAAAATATATATGAAATGCAGCCTCCTCGACTCCCACCTATTTAAGTAATTACACGGCAATACAACTCACATTTGGCAAATGAGAGCCCAATGAAAAATTAAAACAAAACAAAACATGTTTCTGACATTTTATTGAAATATAATGTGAAATAAGAGCTTTAAATACTTCTTAAGTCTCATTTATTTTTTCACAAGACAGTTTGCACAGCACTGTAATATATAAATGACAGCAGATTACGTCACCTTTTTCTACTTCTTGTTTATTAATTTTTTGCTGGTTTGATAAGGATACATCCTTAGGAGTAAAAATATATTGCAGCAATTTAAACCCAAAATTTTGAGGGGAAAATCGAACCTTATTTCAAATTTATATTGATAGATTTAATTCATATATATATATACATGTATGTATATATATATATATATTGTAAAGAAATGGATGAAGAGAACACTGATCTCTCCCCTAACTGGATATGCGGGGAGGGTCCTTTGTTTGAAGCCCGCGAGTTCTTTTGTCCGCCATACCATTTCCCCCAAAAGGAACGCGATCGCTCCATTAGCATGTGCATTGTGAGCGATATGCTAGCTGTCTGCACACTGAAGCACTCATTGCTTTTTATACAAAACTTCATATATTTAAGGTGCCAGAATTCGCAATTTTCTTGAAACCATGGTACTTTCCCAGTATACAATTCGGAAACATAATTTTGAAGGGGTTGGTGTTTTTCTCACCTACGGAAGAATGGATGAAATCCTTGACTTGTCTAGGGGTATTTTGGAGGTTTTCCAAATAACCATCTTAGGATCGATATGGCGAGGACTTTCTATAACACTGGGCTTGAACCCCCCCCCCCCCTTTAATTTAAGTCTACCCCACCCCCCCAAAAAAAAAAAAAAAATCAAACAAGTGTAACACCGAAAAATTCATCGCTTAAGTGAAACTTTAAAAATATAACTTTCATATTTTATTTCTGATTTTGATTAAATTTTGAGCATTATTGTGTGTTTTTCTCTCTATTCAAATAATCATTTTCATGAGGTGGACTCGCCCTTTAAAGAACAAGTCCACCCAACAAAAACTTGATTTGAATAAAAAGAAAAAAAATCAACAAGCATAACCCTGAAAATTTCATCAAAATCGGATGTAATATGAAAGTTATGGCATTTTAAAGTTTCGCTTCATTTCACAAAACAGTTATATGCACATCTCGGTTGCTATTCCATTATTTTAACATTTTGTGCTTCCGGCAAGGAGGCCCTAAACGTCAAATTCGTAAAAATTGAAATATTGTATAATTCAAACTATAAAACACAAAAGAAATAGTGAGTAAAATCATTGACTCTCTCATTTGGATGTAACTGGCTCGTTCATATCACTATTTTTTTTAAATAAGCGAAACTTTGAAATGTCATAACTTTTTTTTACATCCGATTTTAATGAAATTTTCAGCATTGTGCTTGTCTGATTTTTCTCTATTGATTCAAATCAACATTTTTCTGAGGTGGACTTGACCTTCTCTCTCTCTTTCCTTCTGTCACATCGATCGACCCTCTTCAATTATCCTCTACCCAGTTTGTTCATATACACTGTAGGCAGCGGAAGCGGGGGGGGGGGGAGGGTCCTGTACCCCTAAATTTTAGGTGGGGGACAGACCCCCCAAATTTATGTTGACAACTTTTTTTTGTTCTTTTTGCTTGTCAATTTTTTTCCTGCATCCCCCCTAAATTCAGGTGGACCCCCCTAAAATCGTTGTGGTCCGCCCTGAAATTCTGGTTGATAACCCTTTTCATGCTTGTCAGATTATTTCTTTTGTTTTGCATCCCTTCCTAAATTTTGGGTTGATAACCTTTTTTTGCTTGTCAGATTATTTTTATTGCGTCACCCCCTAAATTTCTGGTTGATAACCCCCCCCCTTTTTTTTTGCTCCACCGAGACATTTTTTCTTTGAAGACATTCGGCATCTCAAAATAAGTTCTGTGAAATTTCTGAAGTCTGTAAATCCGTCTCTGTAGCTTAATGTCTTTTTTACGTACTTAAAAAAAAGAGTTCTTGGAAAAAATAATTCGATCTATTGTTGACAGAGAAATATCACAAATTCACATGCCACAAGTTATAAGCCCCCTAAAGTCCTAGTCCTATACCGTACATGTACCTATAGCTTGTAAATTTTATTGTGCTTTCACAAATAAAAGATAAATAATTTTCAGAATACCTTGTAGATCCAGTCCTTGTCCCAAAAATCAGTCTATTTCGGTCAGGATCTATGCTTTGCAAAATTTTTTTTTTTTTTAACTCCTCCGAAACGCCGATTTTCAGTCTTAACTTAAGTTTCACAATACATGCTATACACGGTCAGTATTTTCGTGTCTCAGTTGTGATATTCTTCTGTCCAAACATGATTGATAAACTCATAAAACTTGGTGACATTTGTGAATATTAATAAACTGAATATTTATTTGAATCATGGTTTGAATTCATCACGCTTCCAGAGAAATCACAACAATCGATAACCCCCCCCCCCCCGCCGGAGTTTTAAAGTTTTGGAAACTTGCTCTGGTAATTTAGAATTACCACACATGTATTTGAGCATATGGGACTGCATAAAGTCTACAACTATGCAGTTCACCAGCTTGTCTTATCTGTGAAAAGTAATCCCATTTTCTCTGTTTCCACGGTCGTCACAATAAGTGCAATTATACGTGGCACAGGATGACATCTTAAACTTTGTATCAGGTATAACTTCACATTGAAAAGTGCTGTTATAAGAGTTCATTTGGTAAGTATAATTAAGAATTGACACTATTGCCGTGTACCAGACTCTAATCCGATTTTGGCTTTTTTGGGGAACTCGGCGTGCGGAGGTACCAACTTCAGGTGCTTCAACACGGATTAGGCCAATCAGCGTTATTGTTCCCATCCAGGTAGGGGAGAGATCAGTGGAAGAGAACAATGGTAGGTTAAATCAAGGTTCCCCAGAGCTATCTACCCTTTGGAAAAATTGGTGATGCCGAAAAAATGTCTCCGCCGGGAATCGAACCCGGGCCCCCAGCTTTGAACGCCGGTGCCTTAACCACTAGACCACAGAGACGGGTTAATTGTTAGGGCGAACCCAATCCGATTGACCGTCAGATAGACAGATTTTCGACACTATACCAATTATAATTTCCTTTGTCGGGTGAAGGTGGGTTTAGAACAATGACAAGCCGCCATGCCTCAGCTGGATCAAAGCTATTGCTTCGATACAGTACATGTATGGGAGAAGAAATACAAATGTGTAAAGTTATAAATGTACAACAGCTTTTGGCAACTCTTTTTATTTAAATATTGTAAAGAAATGGATGAAGAGAACAATGGTAGTCGTAGCTTAAATCAAGGTTCCCCAGAGCTATCTACCAGTGTTGTAGTGCCTTGATGCTCGGCCTTGGCCGTAAGGCGCCTTAAGGCCTATTTTTTCAAAGCCTTGGCCTTGAGAGGGCCTTGGCCTTGAGGATTTTGAGCCTTGAAATTTCAAGGCATTTTCAAGGCTTTTTCAAGGCATTTTGTATTTTGTACTGTCATTTGTTTTATATAAGTAATTATAAATGTTTCAATTGTTCTGTATATCTAGTGACACTAAATACTACCAGTCAGCAGTAGCAGCAGCAGCAGCAAGTGTACTTTGCAGTGCCATCAATTGCAATTATCATCACATAATTATGTAACAAAGAGAAGTGATGAATAATATTATTTATTGGTTATATGTTGTAATCATGACTAATAAGGATGACAATATCAATAATAATGATAATAATTATGATTAGGATTATAGTCAGTGGCGTAACTACAGGGGGGGCACGTGCCCCCCCCCCCCACCCCAATCGGCTGACTCAAAAAAAGGGGGAAAGGAGAAAAAGAGGGAAAAGGGAAGAGAAACGTAGTGGGAAAGAAGACATTATTGTTCATTATAATGTTATAATTATGTTATGTTACATTAAATAAGAAACATATTTTTCATAACTTTATGAAACATAATTTGCTCAGGGCATATATCTTCATTGTTCCTGGTGCTCGCATTGTCTGTTTACCGAGATAATCCTGTTATACTAAAACCTCCCGTTTTCAAGTCAATATACACCAAACTACCAAATATATTTCCTCGCACTTCGAGTTATTGTTTTACATGTACAATAGTATGCTTCTTTTTCATGAATACTTTAAGTGATTGTCCCATTTTAAGGTCTTAATATAAAACATTTCCTGTCCGTGCTTACGTTCGCAGTAGTGGATTGGTGAAATATGTCTGCTCTCCATCAATTCCTAGAATGAATCCGTAAAATGTCCTTTTCTGTTTTCTGATCTGAATATAAAAAAATTTCAGCTCGCGCTTCGCGCTCGCATCATTTGGTTAGTGAACTACGTAAGGTCTTCGTGAATTCCTACGAACAAGCCTTAAAATGATGCCCCTCTTCAGGTCTGAATTTCCTAAATTTTCAGCTCGCGCTTCGCACTAGCAAGATTGAATTAGTGACATGGGTATGTTAATCATGATTACAAGTGCTTTATGTGCATGTTTATATGTAATTCGAACAAAATCAGCAAGCGCTTATTGGCACTCCCATTAGATGACTATGGTGATATGTGTATAATCTTAATAGATTCCTAAAATATAGTCCTTAAAATCTTCCTGTTTGGGGTCAATATTTACAAAAATTCCAGCTCGCGCTTCGCGCTCGAATTATTTAGCGAGACAGGTACGTATCATGATTAGAAAAGATTGATTGTAATGTCCCTTTTTAGGGCTGAATATCAAAAATTTTAAGCTCACGCTTCGCGCTCGCATTATTTGACTAGTGAGATACATATCCGTTTATTGGCACTGTCCTTAAAATATCTCTATTAGGTCAGTATACCTGGCAACTGGGCGCGCTTCGCACGCTCACCAGGTCACTTTTTGCTGGTGCCCCCCCCCCCTCCATGCCGTGACCCACGGTACGCCACTGATAAGAGTGATTTTATGACAGGAATAATTCTGGCAGATCTGACTGCAATTTTTACAACAATTTTTATACTTTGAAAATAGCTCACTCTAAAGAATGATAACAAGGTTGATTTCTATTCCATTAGGGTTTTTCTTGTATTATTTTCTTTGACAAACAAGAATGTTTTAAGTCTTAAGATATTCTGAAAAGATTCAGTAAACTTGAACACAAACTTCAATTTTGTCATTTCCAAATGGGCTATGGCATCAATGGCATGATGAGCCAAAAATTTTGAGGGGCCAAGCATGGCATACAGAGCAAAATTTTAGGTTCCAAAATCAACAAATTTTGGATTGTGCTCGCATAAAAACGCATTCCATTTACACAAAAAATGTCCAGTTTTCAGGTCGGAATATCACAAATTTTTGAGCTCGCGCTTTGCGCTCGCATTATTTGATTGGTGACTTATGTATCCTAATATCCTATTTATGAGTCACTAAATGCAGTCCAGAACAGCTTCCTTTTCTGGTCAGTAAAAATTTCAGCTCGTGTTTTGCGCTCGCGTTAATTTGTTTAGTAAGATGCACACCTTTTTCGTGATTACAAAAACAGCTCGGAATATTTAAATTTCATTTCTTATTACGTCTATCTAGCAAGGATGCCCTTTTAACAGTGATTCGCACCATAATTGACAAAAAATCGAGTTTTACAACTTCAAAATTGATTTCCTTTTTCCATGGTCGCTATGCTTTCTATAGCGGAAAATTAAAGCCTAAATCAAAATATATGTCTTATCAATTAAAAATTACTTTAAAAGCTTTGCTGAACTTAATTTCCACAAAACACACAATTTATTAACACAGTCGAAAATCTCATTTTGAAAATATCTGTTTGCACCAAAATTCTCATTTTGACATATACTGTAAGTGCATTTTTGGCTTTGACCCCCCCCCAAAAAAAAAAAAAAACATTCTGCCTCGATCCCCTGTCCCAGGGAGAGGAAAAAAGACATATGTTGAGAATGGGCATGCCAAGATCAGATCACCTTGGTATAATTATTGCAATGTGAATAGCCTAGAAAAATAATTAAATGTACAAGGGTACACTGTTAGAAAATTTATCCTTAAAATAAAAGAAGTTCCTGCAGCAGAGTCTCGAGATCATCTGTAATCTTATTGAATTGCGTAATCTTACAGGAATTTGGTATTTGGTGTATGGAATCTTACAAATTTCCTTGAATAAAACACCCTTTTCCCCTTTTTTTAACAGACCTGTTATGTTAAATTGCAGAAAAATTCCTGTTTTATGAATTTACAGAATGATTCTGTTATTGCTTTCTGCAAAATCTTCTGTTTATTTTCTGTAAAATCACGGGTTCTTTAACAGTGTAACTATATATTTATTTTAATTTTATGTCTACATCTACATGATCTATCATGTAATCATTTTCGTTTTAAATGTACTCGGGTCAAAAATTTTACTCGCTCAATTCGCTCGCTCACACCTTTTATACATTTGGTCCTGTGTGTCATGTCTGCCGCCTAAGCATTGTTGTCTTATTGTTCCATATATTGAACAATTGAAATGCCTTGGCCTTGGCCTTGAGGTTTTCAGGCCTAGGCTTGGCCTTGGGTATCCATGCCTTGGCCTCAGCCTTGTGTATTGAAGCCTTGGCCTTGGGTATTAAAGCCTTGGCCTTAGCCTTGGAGGTTTGAGCCTTGACTACAACACTGCTATCTACCCTTCGGAAAAAATTGGTGATGCCGAAAAAATGTCTCCGCCGGGAATCGAACCCGTGCCCGTGCCCGGGTTCGATTCCCATTTTGTTACGATTCATAACAAAAATGGCCTATCGAGACGGGGGTAGAAGGAGAGAACTTTTCGTTTTTTTGAGGTTCCACTTTGTGTCCAGATGTCAGGAAACTGCCACTCGTTAGACATTCATCCATATAATCGTGGTAAGTGCTTGATTTCTGTTTAAACTATTTATTCGGAGAATTATTTTGACCATACTTCACGCTTGTCGGGTGAGTATGCCAAATTACACGTAAGGTCTTGAGCTCCCTACACTAGAGGGTGACATACACGTAGAAAAAATATATTCATGGACGAGCTAGTCAATACATTCATGGAATGTGAAATAAACAGATTTCGATCATATCACGTGACGCGCTACGGACCAATCGCGCTTAGCTATATGTCAAGGTTATACAATACAAAATGGTACTGGTGAGCTGGTGAAATTATCGGTTCTTTTCATGTGGAAAGCACAGCAACAACGACGTGCATCTGATATAAATATGGGAAATTAAGCAGAATCTTAGATTTCCACGACTCTCTTATTTTACATCCGATTTTGGTCATATTTCCAGCGTTATGTCCGATTTTTTTTCTTTTAAGTCAACTTATCTGTTTGGGTGGACTCGCCCTTTAAGACGTTACAGCAAATGCAATATGATTTCTCGACGGCTTCTGCTATTGATGCTTCTTTGTCCTCCAAATCGACCCCCCCCCCTTTCACAGATCACCACAATGATAGTGCCGCTGTTGCAGTTAAAATGAAAAAAGAGAGAGAGAAAAAAAAATGGTTGACTTTACAAATTGAAATATTATGAGCCCAAACATCCCAGAATAGCAATGCTCGTTTATAAGCAGGTGTTGTAGCCCTATGCATGATTCATTTACTAGATATTATGCTGGAGTATGATATTATTTTTGTATACATATATTTTTGTAATCTTTTTATAGACTTGGTGTAAGACTCACACGTTGATGATATACAGTTCAGAAATGTCTTTGCCTGCCTACGAAATGCCAACCCCCATTTTTTTTTACAGCCCATGCCACGCAGATGAATTGTACAATCTATCCCCGAATATAGTAACTTTTTCCTTGTTTTGTATTATTTTCATACTCTAGACATCACTCCTCAACAATTTAACCTACTCCTCGCCAACGTCCAGGGTGATTATCAAGCTCTTTCTTACACCATCGCCCCGAATGGCCATCCGAAAGGCCGAGTGCTAGCCGTTCAGAAACGAGACTATACTCGTGTGATTGTCACCGGCGGTGTTTGTGATCTTGGTGAAAAGGTTGCTCCCATAATGTGCGACGATACACAGGGATACACCAATGGCGGAAGGGTAAAACAAATTAATTTCTCTCCCCCCCCCAAAAAAAAAAAAGAAATAAAAAATAATAATAATAATAATAATAATGATAAAATACAGCTCCAGTCCCTGACCTAACTTCCTGAATCATTGACCAAGGGTGTAATATTTTTTTTTATAATCTATCATATGCATGAACAGTAGTATTTCTCTGCATACCTTTGTTAAGAATTTATTCAATTTATCCCTATCTTCAATTCATTGATGGTGTTAATGATATTTTTCAGGTAACACAGCCACCTAACTTCGAAAACCTACCAATGCTTGTCAATAGGCTATCGTGCAATAGTGCATACTGGATAGGGGTCTGTGACGCTGAGTTCTCCGTTGATGGCGCTTGTCCTGCTGGGGTCCATGGAAAGGGCGTCGAGTGCTGTAAGTTCATCAAGGAGCTTATCATCTTCTGGCATTTTAAGATAGGAAGAGCCATGAGAGTTCCTTTTGGAAGGATTTATATAAGAACATTACGAAAACTTCGTTTGGCAGGGGTAGTTTGCACAAAAAACGATAAGTAATAATTGTATTAACGGCCATGTCTGGTAAAATGCATTTCTCAAACAGGATTGAATGCAGAGGGGAAAGAAAGACAAGAGGGACGTTTGCCTGCCCTCTATTCTTTAAAACGGTCTAACCAAAATCATCATCGCTTTTCTTGAAAGTTCAAATCATTAAGAAAAACAGAGCAAATCAAAAGTATTTCACAATGATATCTGACATTTTTGAAAGGGTATACACATAATTTCATGACTGTAACAGGCCTACACATGACACTGGATAGAGCTTGAGAGCTCCACGACAATGGCCCAAAGATGGCTCTTGCCGCCACCACCACCCCTCCCCCCCAAAGAAAAAGGTCACCACCAAGAAAAAGAAAACAAGAGTGAAAGAGAGAGGGCGAGACAGAGGGTGAATATATAATATTCTGTATGTCATGTCAAATCTAGTATAAGATTGGATTTTTGTAACAAAGAAGTTGAAGTTGAATGTTTTCGACATTCCTGTTACATTTTTTTTATTTTTCGCTCCGCTTGCTCGCAACTTTTAATTGATTTGACGCGATACGCCATATCTACACAGCAAAAACTGTGGTATTAACCAGTGTACATAGAGGACCACACCAGTTATTTTAAACGGGTGTTAAATCGGTGGTGTTAGTTTTACACCTATAGGTGTTATTACAACACCTTTTGCTGTTACATTTACACTCTTTTGTGTTATTTTTAATCTCTAGGGTGTAATTTTAACACCTCAGGGTGTGGTCCTCTATTAACACCAATTGGTGTCAGTTTTAACTCCGCAGTTTTTACAGTGTACTCATTTTTTTTTTCACTCGGCTACGCCACTGCTCCATGGAATTCAGTTTTCATATAGGCCTACTTACAATGACCCTCCATTTAAACTCATTTTATCATACTCACCTAGTATTTTTTATTTTTTCACTTTGATACAAAATTATAATGATTTCATACAACTTTTACCCACCTCGTGCAGACACAACAATGAGGCTGTCCGTCATGGGAACATTGGTCTTCGCTGGCGTCGCAACCATAACCATCCTCATCGTCGGTATATGTTCTATTCATTGGATCAGGAAAGATAGGAAGTCAGGTTTTAACCATTCCATTCTCAGAATGAGTGATGATGGCGGACCTGTGTCGAACTAACCATGGCATCACACGTGACAACTTTTACTTGTCCTGTCACGAGGTTCGTCTCAAGAACAAAAAACTTTGATTTTAGGCCTGATCTCACTGGCTGACAGACACAAAACGTATTCATAACGGATACATCGGACAGGCAAAATTTCGGGGTGGCTCCATCCGTTTTCATCAGTTCCAGACAATGGACACAATGAGCAAACAATGAAATCACAGTGGACGGATGCTCGATGGATATAGAGTGTATGAAACACGTATGCAAAGAGTACATACATGTAACGGATACATAACGTTTTCCATCGGATGGCAAGAGCCTTCCGCTTCCTCTCTGCATCCGTAAGTGCAGTGGGACCAAGCCTTTAGAATCGTCTCACGAAAAGTATAAACGGAAGTTGTACATTTCGATCTGCACTTGAAGTGTTGACACTCCATTAAAAATTATTTTCATTGGAAAACGGAATGCAATATTTGTTTGGTAATAGTTGTCATTATACTCTGAAATATTAAAGTGATGATTGGACTTCTGACATTTTATACTAAGATTGTTATTTCAGTGCATTATATTACTTAAAGATAAATGCCAATTGTAAACACTCAAAATGAGTTCATGCATGATCGAATGAAAGAAAAAGTCAAGTGTCTTAAGCATGCATATGGAAATAATGTGCCTAATTATTCTAATAGACATGTTGTCGTTGCTGAGAAAATAGTAAAATTAACATTGCATTTCAGAAAAAAATATACGTATCGTGTTTTCAATGTAGATTTCTGGATTTCGCAAGGTTCAGTTTTTGTAAGAGTACCTGGACCAGATCTACTGGGTCAATGGGAATAATCTATGTTGACAATAATCATTGGTTTTTATCGTGCAATTACTCTCATTTTCATTCTTTCATTTAAACCTCATGCTATACAAATGTTAGACCTACAGAGGATAACTGTTGAAGAGTTTACGTTATAATAAGAAACAACGTCTCTAGAACATTTGTAGAAAGAAAAGTTTTCAAATGTTGGTTTTACTAAAGTAATTTCTGATATCGTTTCGGAAAGTCAAGCTTTGTGAAACACTCAAATGGAAAACATATCAAAGCTGAAAACGTCTCTTAAATTGCCAACCATCATGACAAATTTGTCAACACTCACATGCCTTTGGGAACGTACTTCCTCAGCTAGCATGGTGTCACCTTATGGAAATCTAAAATAAATTTAACTTAAACCAAAAAGAAGACTGGGGATCGAAGCCCGGAACCGATGACTCCGGAACATGAAAGAACCCGGTCTCAACGATTTATTTTCTTCTCCAGATCTCACGCAAATCTATCAAAGACTACATTTGCGTCTGCGGTTCTGAAATCACGCAACACCGTGTAAGTACATATTATGTTCAAATTTGCTCAAAAAAGCGATGGGGGTAGAGGATAAAATCCGATGGAAATTCATGCCTAGCCGAAATTCATGTTGCTGCCATTTGTGATTAGAACTTTATCGTTCGTCGCCCAGGCATCTATTATCATTGTAGTTGCCGGTATCTGTGGAATATGCCGGGTACAGCGATACAGCAAGAATGCTCCTGCTGACACGAGACAAATCTATCTTGCAGTCAGTGGAAACGAGTACTATTCACCTGGCCAGGCAACCTAACAACCATCTCGCTGATTCTAACTGAATCTGATGAGAAGACAGTGAACCTAGTTTGATAGACTACTAACTTCATTTGTGGCATGGATACATGAAGAGTTTAGTTGCAAAAGGGGTTAGGTCCACTGTGGACCATTCTGAGAAAAAACATTTTTTATTCTCGCTTATTGCAATATTCTTGTGAGAAACTAAATTGCCATCATGTACTACCCTATCATATGAACATAAAATTGGATATAAAGAAATCTACCTGTTTTCAATTTTTTCTATATATTTTTGAAAAAAATTATCATTGTGGACCTAACCCCTTTTTGCAAGCAAACTGAAATAAATCCAATCTCTTTTGATTAAAAAAGTGATTTTTCTTTGCCACTTTCATTCACATTTTCATTTCAATTTCAAATTTTCTTTGGTATCATCACTGACTCAAACTTTAGAGGTTTAGAGACAGAAAACAATAAAATTTACGAAATATGGACCTAACCCCTTTTGACAATTTTTTTGCCTCTGTTAGAGGATTTATTCACATCAAAATCAGGGGCTACACAGTAAATCACATTTAAATCAAAGGTTACACAATAAATCATGAAACATATAAGTATTATTACAATAATTACAAAGTCATTTCTACGTTATAGGTTGTTCTTAAACGAATCGTAACAAGCTCTTGGGCAGTTCATCTCTTTATTTGGTCTTTTTATTCGCAATGTTGTACATTTCTATCCGTTTTTTAATTTCTTTTATAAATACATGTTTCAAAACAAACCTTTTTTTCAATTCCTGACTTGTTCCTATCCAAAATAACTTTAGATATTGAACAAAATGCAATAGTTACAAAGGTATTTGTTTTACTATCACTTTCAACTTTAAGTACATGTAATTGTTTGGTGTTTACTTCCACTTTTACATTGTAAACTTCTCGCAAAATAATTTTGACAAATGAGTTCTTGAGAAGAGTTGAGTTGCATAAGGGCTTAGGTCCACCCCAAAAAAAATTCATTATTTTTTAATTCTCACTTATTCCAATATTTTTATGCAAAACTTAATTTTCATGATACTCTACCATGAGAACATAAAATGGAGTATTAAATAAATCTACCTGTCTTCATATTTTTAAGATATTCTTTTCCAAAAATATTCTGTGTGGACCTAACCCCTTTTGTTACTAAACTGAAATGGACCTAACCCGTTTTGAAAAAAAAAAAAATTCCTTTGCCATTTTAGTTCACTTTTTAATAGGAATTTCAACTTTTCTTTGGTATCATCTTATAGAGCTACTAAAAATCTATACATTGAGACATAAAAATCAAATTTGATGCAAGTGAGCTCTTGAAAACATGCAAGGACTGTTATACAGAAGTATATGAGCTAGATTTGTTTGAAAACCCTTTAATGTCGATCAAGGTTTCATTCAGAGTCTGAGCCAGATCTGTAAACTAATAATCACCGTCAGGTGATGCAACTTCAGTTACTGTCGCGCCATCAACTCATCTCACAACAGTCTCCAATAAGTTTCATCGTCCTCTCAAATCTCCGCCCATGATAATTTTGTTTTTTTTCTCGTGACGCATGAAAACTATAAAAAAGATAACCTGTTGAAAAAAGTATACTCAATGATGTATATTTTACGAGTTTTGAAATAATTTTGTAAGGGAAAGTTACTTATTATACAGATATCAACTGATGTGGTATATAGCTCAACACCCCATCAGTCAATATAAATGTTATATTAGATTGACTTCAATAATGAAGATACATCTAGATCTACGATGCATTCAGTAGATCTAAAGTTAGACTTGTTTATAACTACAGTGACTGATGAAACTGGTATACATCTTACGTTCAAAACGCCGTGGTGTAGTGGTTCTGACTCGCGCCTTGTAATCAGAGGGTCATGTGTTCGAATCCCACCATGGCCTAGCGCCTTTTGGCAAGGCGTCAATCCACACATTGACACTCTCACCCAGGTGTTAATTGGGTACCGGTACTAAACAACCGTCATTGTGGTTGGTTTAGCAAGTGTGTGCCTAACAGGCTGCATGAACTGCTAAGAATCCAGTGACCGGGTAATAATAATTGTGAAGCGCTTTGAACAGTCCTAGATTGATAAAGCGCTATTTAATGCCAATTATTATTATTATTATTACTATAATAATAATATAGGGCATTTATATTGCGCACATATCCACCTTGTTAGGTGCGGGCGCTTTTACCGGCTAAGCTAGGCGTTCATAGCGCACACAGCTTTTAAAGGAATTACTTCCTACCGGTACCCATTTACCTCACCTGGGTTGAGTGCAGCACATTGTGGATCAGATTCTTGCTGAAGGAAATTACGCCATGGCTGGGATTCGAACCCACGACCCTCTGTTTCAAAGTCCGAAGACTAATCCACTGGGCCACAACGCTCCACGTTAGTCTTACGTTCAGCACAATGACCCTTTCTTAATCAAAATTAAATTTAGATCTAGAGTCCTTCCGGGTCAAGAGTCCATGAATCGATCAGAACTTAAGGCTGAAGATAGACCGACAATGCATAAGGAGCCATGATCAGGTGCACGTTTTCATTTAAGTTGGGGATGAGATAAAATCATGACTAGATTTAGATCTATATATGATCAGACTAGGTCGCAGCTGTTCTGTTGGTTGCGGGCCTGCTATTTCTGTTGTCGAACAAGGTCCAGCTCAGGATCAAATATAATGTTTTGTTCGCACTAGATGCAAGATGGAAGTTGTATTTTGATTTTTGTTTTCGATCAGTTGGGGGGGGAGATTTCTGTTTCTATGTGACTTTGACACGTCAAAATTAAATATGAAAATGTCCCCATTTTATTCAGATATGGTGAAGGCTTGGCAAGACTTAAGGAAATTTCGTTATTCTGAAGAGGAGGTCAACCCTATTATATTCAATAATCAACATATTTGTATAAAAGGTAAAACAATTTTTGACAATAATCTTTCCAATAAAGGAAGATTTAGCGTTGATCAAATCTTTGATAATAAAGCCTGTGACTTTTTTCAAAAGCTCGGTATTACCGCAAATCAACTTCTCCAAAAGATAGATATTGTGCACGTTATACCAGCAAGCTGGAAAATTTTTAATAGTTCGATAAAGTTTAAAAAAATTGATTTCGTAGACTTTGGGATAAGTATGAATATAGGAAAACAGGAAACAGCTTTTGAAGTAATTAAATAAAAACAATTTATAACTTGTTTATTACTAAGCTACAAGAGCTATACAAATTAACACTCAAGGATGGTCACAGTGATTTTGATTTTACTGATGTAGAGATTTGTAAATTATTTGAATATATCAGGAGTACAACTCTTATAAGAAAACAAAGGGAATTTCAGTTTATGCTTCTACATGGAGCAATATATACAAAAGAACATTTGATGATATTTGGTCTCGTGGGAGATAATTATTGTTCGTTTTGTTGTACAAAAACTGAATCATACTTTCATATACTCATGGATTGCATATAAGTTTGCTTTTATGCATAAAAGTTTGCTCTTTGGCAATTTTGTATTGATCATTTTTGTTTAGCTGAATAAAGAACTTTAAATTGGAGGGAAATATTCTTATAATTACCTGGAAATTCTTGTAGAATTAAATGTGTCGATTTTGTTATTCTTTTCATCAAATATGCAATTTTTAATTCCAGTGTTGAAGGCCGGGTACCGTCATTTATTAAACAGTTAAA
Organism: Lytechinus variegatus; assembly: GCF_018143015.1. Taxonomy (NCBI): domain Eukaryota; kingdom Metazoa; phylum Echinodermata; class Echinoidea; order Temnopleuroida; family Toxopneustidae; genus Lytechinus; species Lytechinus variegatus. The sequence continues at coordinate 9,396,893 of NC_054748.1, read as the reverse complement.
ATAGACAAATATATTACGGGTTGTATCGAAGAAGACGCCTGGCAACGAAGTCAGGCAAGTTAAGTTTACATTTACAGAAATGGGATGAACTGAAGGTGAAAAGGGATTTGAATGTGAACAGGTGGGATGTGTCTAGTGTGGTGCGAGTGTGAATCCTGGTGTGAATGTTGATGATTTTCTTTTTTGTTACTAGTTCTTTTCAATTTCCCCTTCTCTTGTATTAATATGATTTGCAGGTTTTTTTTTCTTTCTGTATTGTGCCAAACTGTTAAAGTTCATTATGCAGATTTGTATATATTATTTTGTTTACGTATGCATGGTATGTGCATGGTTGTATGGGTGTTAAGGTGGGTGTGTGTATGTGTGTATAATTATGTAAAGTTATGTTGAAGATTGATTTAAAATGGGATACAATAATAATATATTTAGGTTGATTTTTGTTTTCCTGCTAATCATTTTAATGATTTAGCCATTTAATATTAATTATTATCAAAATACATAGAGGGTCAGGGACTTTTTTTTCAGATATAGAAGTATAATTTTATGGAGTTTCATTCCGACCTTATTTGCTTCAGCTCTTGGTAAATATATGTACTTCATTTGAATGAAATCCTAATAAAAACATGTTGAAAAAAATGTGTGTGGGTGTGTGTGTGTATATATATATTATATCACCTATACAATGCATATAAAAAAACGGGAAAGTTTTTAAAAGTCTATAAAAAATTGTTTCAAAGTATTATATATATAGTTTGATATAAATAGATGGTCTGATATCGTATCTTTGAAATGCAATTTTGAATAAATATATTTTGTTAATGCTTGAGCGAACATGGGACGTTTCTGTCGGGGGTTCAAGAAGAGGCTTGAGACAAAATGGCAGAAATGAAAAATTTGATGATTAGACTTTTGGCCAATCAGCATACTTCCTCTTAATCTTTTCATTATCTTTGCCATAATTTTCAAATTATGCTGCCAAATTTGATTTACAAATACATATATTTATTTACCTGAATTATTTTGTTTTTCATTTAAACTTTTACATTTGAATTTTCCTTCATAAGTAAGAAAAGAAGACTTTTTGTCAACCCAAGTAAGAAGATTTGCATTATTAAGTGGGAGAATCTGTAATTATTCAAGTCCTTTTATTATGTAAAAGAAATTATGTTATGGTACCTATAAAAGACAAGAATCCTATTTTCAAGGGGTCATTAAATCCTTCATGTTTAATTATGTACTTAGCAGGACAAACGGGAAAGGATTCATGTCTTTCAATGGCAATGGTGTAGCCTATTGAGTCGATTTTGAAGGAGCAAGATAAGGCAGATCGAGCAAAATGTATTAAAAAGTTGTGAAGCGAGCAAGCAAAACATTTCCACTTTTTCTATTAAAATGTCAAAGTTTGTTATTTTGACATAATATTCAGAAAATGATATCATATTTCACTTTCTTTGTTTTCTGTGATTTTCCTTTTCACTAATTTTTTTTTAAATTTTATTTCATTTATTTATTTAATTATTCATTTTTATGGGGTTGGGCACCCGAGCCCCAATCCATCAGTATTCCACTGTTCAAAGCATGGGCGGAAATCTGTCCCGAAAGGTAGGGGAACCACAAGGGCGGATCCAGCCTTCGCCAATGGGGGGGGCGATGTTTTCAGCCATATTTTAATCCCCGATCATCTGCTCGAAGATGATTTTTGTTTGTTTCATTCAAGGGGTAGTCCCCATGGTCACTTTTAAGCTTTATTCTTATATATCAACATAAATATATAATATCATAATCCGTATTTATACATTGCAAGCGCGAAGCGCGAGTAAATATTTTTGGGGGAAATTTTATGTATTTTTTCCAAAAATTTGAACATTCTGGGCAATTCATTTTAACCTGAAAAAGATGTGTTTGCAACTAAATGATTACTATGAACGCGAAGTGCGAGCAGAAATGGACTGATATAAAGGTACCTGTTAAAAACTGCTTGCAATTAGCCATAAAGGCGTTACATGTTTCAACAATCAAATAATGCAAGTGCGAAGCGCGAGCTGAAAATTTTTGAAATTTTACTCAAAGAATGGAAAGTCTAAGCACTTTTTGTAACTTAAACATAATATTTATATAACTGGACAATTGATGTGGAGCGCGAGCGGAAAATTTTGAGATTTAGACCTAAGAACGAGACACTCTATTCATGTTCTGTAAATCATGAAAAGGATGAGTAATCGGAGGTCTTGCTTACATTAATAATGCGAGTGCAAAGTGTGGGCAGAGAATGTTCATATACTTTAATTTGAACTGATTAAAAAGGTAATTGTTAAGCAGGGGCGGATCCAGCTTTCGCCAATGGGGGGGGGGCGGATTTTTCAGCCATATTTTCCCCGATCGGCCGCTCGAAGATGATATATGTTTTCTTTGAAGGGGTAGTCCTAATAGTCACTTCTTAGATTTATTCTTATGAATAAAAATAAATATATAATACACTAATACTTATTTGTATAATGCGAGCGCGAAGCGCGAGCAATTTTTGTTTAGAAATATAATGTATTTTTTCCTAAAATTTTTAACATTCTGGGCAATGTTTGCTATCCTTAAAAGGATGTATATGTAAATGAATTATACTACGAACGTGAAGCGCGAGCAGAAGTGAACTGATGGAAAAGGTACAAAAACTGCTTGTAGTTAGCCATGAAGAAGTTACATATTAAAAAAATCTAATAATGCGAGCGCAAAGCGAGACCAATTTTTTTTTCATATTTTAGCTTAAGGAATGAAAATTCTAAGCATTTTTGTACTTTAAACAAACATTTATATAACTAAACAATTGATGCGAGCGCGAAGCGCGAGCGAAAAAAAATCGGGATTTATACCTAAAAACAGGACACTCTATCATGTTTTGTAAACCATGAAAAAGAATTAGTAATAGGGGATCTTCCTACATTAATAATACGAGCAAAACGCGTGAGCAGAACATTTTTTATATTGTGATCTGAAACTGGATGATTTAAATAGAGAACAAGTTGACTATCTGAATAAACATGTGCGCTTGTTTCATACTTAGACCTATAATCTAGGCATTCTAAATACATCTTTTATCATCAAAATCAACTTGAGCGAGCGCGAAGCCCAGCTTAATTTCAGCTCTATATTTCAAGCACTCTGTAGGAAAATTGTGAGATGGATATGGATAGCACTTAATAAAGAGCTGATATTCTTCATTATTACTTGAGTTTTGACAAAGGACCGGGACATCCTTAGGACTTGTCATATAAAATGATGACTATCTTTCTATTTCTCTGGCTAAGCGCGAGATTAAACAAAATGGACAATTTAATCATTAAATTAATATCTTGTTTATTAATGCCCAATGAGGGTGGAAAATAAGCATTTTTGTAATTATAAGTATAAATGCATCAGATAATATATTTTTTAACCATTAATGCGAGCACAAATCGCAAACCAAAATCTTTGATAAACTGTCATGAAAACTAATATTGAGACATACCTAACTCGCCAATCAAATGCGAACGAGTAGATCTATCTGCACGTTTTGACAATCATGGCAGACTTGAAAAGGGATATTTTTAAAAGAGTACATTTTAAAAATCAGTTTGTAAATCACACAAAATAATGAAGGTTCGATTTCCGAGGTGAATGTGTAATGTATATTGACTTCCAAACTTGATATTTAAGCTCCATATTGAACAATCACCTAACAGGCAATGCGAGCGCGTAGCGCGAGCGAAAATTTTGTATTGTGACACAACAGATTCTTTTTCTTTTTCAAGCCTTCCCCTCGTCTTATTTTATTCACTCTGGAAAATTTGGCATGCAAAAAAAGGTTTTCACCCAAATGAAGGGTCATTTAGTCCAAAATACATGTCTTATTTCGAATGCGAATGATGCATTTTTTCCATCATAAAAGGCAAAAAATAGTAGGGGGGACATTTCATATTGTGTCCACCTACTATTTATGGTTGGGGGGACACGTCCCCCTGGGATTTCCGCCCATGGTTCAAAGGCACCATAACCTTTGTAGCACACAATGAAACGATCTAAAAAGAAATATGACGCTCTCCCATACTTCGGTTGAAAAAAAAATATATTTTTGCTTAGAGAATGGCGCAAGCCTCCTTTTTAACCCCAGACAAAAACATTCCGTGTTTGCTCAAGCATGAACGAAACTAATTTATTTTGATGGCATTTGAAGGATAAGACCTCATCAGAGCACCGGACTATTGACACCAAAATATAGAGATCATAATTTGAAACAAAAATTTATAGACTTTTCAAATATGTCCCCTTTTTTTGATACGCGCTGTAGGCGTATAATAATTGTGTGGAAGAGCCGTGGTGTAGTGGTTCTGACTCTAGCCTTGAAATCAGAGGGTCGTGTGTTCAAATCCCATCGCAGTCTAGCGTCCTTTGGCAAGGCGTTAATCCACACTTTGCCACTCTCGACCCAGGTACTAAATGGGTACCCGGTAGGATGCAAAAGCTATTGTATGTTTGATTTTGCCAGCGCCGTAATGAGGCAGCGATGAACAGGCGCGCCGGAACACTTTCAGTTTTTTTTTTTTTTTTTGGGGGGGGGCAAAATCCCGAAGGGGGCACAATATTTCTGACAGCGTGAGATACCGAAGCGATCGAACGGGAGAGGCTATGGGACCCCCCCCCCCACGGTAAGGATTTTGTGTAAAAATGGAGTATAAAAGTTGCGTTTCTAAGTGCATTCAAAAATAAATTTCTTGAGAATTAAACAGTCTTGGAGTTCTTTTTGCTCCTTCTGTTGCCTCCCTTCTGACCCAGTCTGGTGTTTCTTCATGACCAGGGTCGCAGTTCCAGCAAATTACGAGTCTTATTGCAAACGAAATTGTTTCAAACCAATGTAATATAGGCCTTTTAAAGACTTTAAGATGACAAACATGACCGTACGTAGTCGGGGGCCGCCGATCGAGAGGGCAAAATTCACCAAAAGTGTGCACGAAATCCTTCAATTTTATTCTAGAAAATGCAAAAGCTCCCCCATCACAAATCCCCTCGCTCTTACGTTAAGTGCTATATATGAGCTGAAATAGTATCAGACAAAACGCCTTCCAATCATGCCAATGAAAAGGAATAGAGGAAAATACGGGGCTGTGAAAATATCTTAAGATTTTCTTTATAGTAGAGCAGTACTGTAACGCTTATTTTTCTCTTTTATATTCTTTACATTTTTATTCATATCTCGGATAGTATGAGTCCGGTCAAGAAGACACTTTCACAGATGATTTTATTTTTTTCATGTCTAAACATTATCTCTCAGTTGCTTTCGACATGTTCGAGTGGGATTCACCATTTTTACAAATTATAAATTATAATCGTCTACACATGATTTTCTGATAACATGTCTATATTGAGTTGAAATGACCTTGGTATTTTCTTTAGGGCACTGAATTGTTATTATTTGTTTGGCGTCACCTGTGCCTGGGGGGTGAAAAGCGAACTGAATCACTATGATCCACAGGTCTCTCCTCCCGATATAACTGATTGGGTGGGGGGGGGTGCAGGTGGACCTCGACACCGGGGTTTCCCCCTACTCTTATACGAATAGTGCAGTGGGTTCTTAACGTGCAAAGGTGGTGACTCTCCTCTACACGGGGCCTCCATTTAACGTCCTATCCGAGGGACGGAGTGTTTTCCATTGTAACATAGCCTGCATCTATGAAACATGGGAGAGACGTTTACACACAACGCACTGACTTCAGTCATCCGCCCAGGGTGGACTCGAACCTACGATCTTTGGTTCGACTTCGACGGGCAGACGCGTTACCGACTGAGCCAACACCGCTCTCTTGTTATCACTGTATTAACTCAATTTATATTTAGTTGAAAATGAAATAATTGAAACAAGTTTCTCGAGATATTATGGTTTCTGGGCTTGACAGCTGTGACATAGATTCAATATCTTGCTCGAGTAACTAGTGTTCACGCGCGTTAGTGATATCGGGTCCGGTCGTTTGAATTTGTGACTATTCAGATTTAAAAGTTAATCCTTAAGATTGAGAATTTAAAAAAGGCTGAGCACTATTTACATCTCATCTGCATTTAGTTAAATCCTTAAAATTTAGGGTGTATCCACAAAACATTGTCACATTCGGAAGTCTAATTCAAAGTCAAATGAAGAACATAATTTATCAAAATTTGTATCAATTGATAGCTTTTTAAATCTGAATAATCATGTAACTAGAATATACCCCAACGCAATAATATTGCAACAGATGAAATCCGGTGACAAAGGACAAGGATATCAAAGGACGTGTAAAAGAATATATGTTACATGAGTTTACGAACGTTCAGTGATAAGTCCTATACGTTTTGACAAGTCTTGTAGTGGGTTAATTTTCTTGTACAGTGTAACAAGCGTTACCGAATTTCTTACAACTCTGATAATTATAATGTTGATGAATTTTGCAAACATTAACTTATCAATAACAAGAAATCTTATTATAAAGATGACATTTCAACTTTTAATTAGTTAAAAGAAGGTGAATTTATTGAGACTCGATCTGTTTCAGGGGGGTGTCCAATTGTGGAATAGTTTACAAACACACCTTCAGCGCGGTCAGTGGAATCGTTGTTGAGAAGTAGTGCAGTAATATTGGAGAGCTGTAGGAATGCGCTGAGAAAAGCTTTAATTTATCAGTATCAGTTTATTACTATTTTTTATTTTTCTTGTTCTTAATCTTCTTTCTTTGTTTCTTTCTTTCTGTTTTTTCTTTCTTTCTCTCCTTCTTTCTTTCTTTCTTTCTTTTCTTTCTTTCTTTCTTTTTCTTCTTTTTCTACTTCTACTTCTTCTTCTCCTTCCTCTTCTTCTTCTTCTTCTTATTATTATTAGTAGTAGTAGTAGTAGTACCATTATTAGTAGAAATATTATCATTATTATTATTATCATTATCACTATCGTTATCATTGTTATTATTGATATTATTATTATTATCATTATAATTATTATTATCATTATTACTGTTGTTGCTGTTTTGATCATCTTGTTATGTACTGGAGATCACGTTATTGTCGCTGGTAATATCGTGCGTATAGACACGAACCTCGTGATGCAATATCACTTTTTAGACAACGAATTCGATTCTTGCACAGACATAACCGTATTAATTGGGCAAATACAGCTAAGTAAAACCGCTGGGTAAAAAGTCTTTTCATGTTAAGTGCCTCTTTAAAAATGACTTAGATCCGTCCAGCGGTTTTCAATATTTACCGAGAGGAAAGCAAACATATTTACCTCTAACTGAAAATGAAAGAAGGTCTCAGAACACATTTAAAAAAACATTTCAAGGATTTCATGATATGCAAATAAAAAATCGTTTGCTTTGGTGATGTTTAAATAGCAATTTAAAGGTACTGGGCAGAGTGCACTTTGTTGGAAGATGCAAAGGCCAAAGAACTATCACAAGACAAAATGACTAGAAGCCGACAAACCTAGTTCAATATAGTCAGATGGAGTATGCGAATCTATGAAAAATCTAACACATCTCCAATCGAGATCTGTGACTGTATAAGGTCATTTTATTTAGTATGGTAGCTTAAAAGTGCAACTCAGATTTTTCAAATAATCATCTAGTCATGTCTTCCTCTCTTAGGAAAAGGATGTTATGACGAGATCTCGGATCTCGTCATGTATACATCCCGTGGGAGAGATGATCAGATGAAAAGATCTTAGACCTCGTCATGTCTACATCCTGTGGGGGAGATAATCAGATGACAAAATTTGTGATCTCGTCATGTCTACATCTTATGGGAGAGATGATGGGATGACAAGATCTTGGATCTCGTCATGTCTACATCTGTTAGAAGAGATGATAAGATGGCCAGATCTTGGATCTCGTCGTGTGTACATCCCGTGGGAGGAATGATCAGATGGCAATATCTTGGATCTCGTCGTGTGTATATTCCGTGGGAGAAATGACGAAACGACAAGATCTCGGATCTCGTCATGTCTCCATCTTTTAGAAGAGATGGCCAGATCTTGGATCTCGTCTTGTGTACATACCGTGGGAGAGACGACGAGATGACAAGATCTCGGATCTAGTCATATCTACATCTTTTAGAAGAGATGATAAAAATGACGAGATCTCGGATCTTGTCATGTCTACATTTCGTGGGAGAGATGGTCAGATGACAAGATCTCAGATCTCGTCATGTCTACATCTCCAGATACATTAATATAGAGATCATCCACATGAAATTAATATTTTGCACGAATGACTAATGGTAGTTTTATCATTATTGTTATTATTATCATTCCTCTAAACAGGATCAAGTCCGCATTTTATATTGAATAACTTTGCTTTATAAAAAGCACCAAGTAATTTCAAGTGCAACTAAGAACTTTCTTATCAATCTGGTTGTACCCAAGATTGCTGCCTTCTGAATGTCGTACATCCGAAGATGAGGAGAGATCTTGATCTTATTATTATTATCATCATCATCATCATCATTATTATTTTCATTATTAATATCATTATTATTACCATCATCATCAGTGTTATAATTAGTATTATCATTCTTATCACAATTACCCTCTAAATAAATCATTGGCCAACACATATAATTAGCATGGATGATGTAACTAGCTCTGACTTAATTTATCTCAGCCAGAAATGGTTCCTGGAAAGTATATTTATTGCATGCTGTGAATAAACCTCAATTATGGAGTGGTTAACTAACGAAATAGCGAGATTATTCTAGTTCAAGTGCGCGTTTTATGTAACTTGCCGGTTCTAAAAATTGAAGCGAAATCCTCGTTCTTTTAAGTTTATTGAACAAAGGGGTGGGGGATTAAAGGAATGAGAACTTGTCAGTATTGACACGCTTCGTGAAAACGTACCCGAGTACTACATGTAATAATTTGTTATACCTGGTTTGCACTGTCATAATTCGCGCCGCGAATTAAAGCGTCTAACTCGGGGTGTCTGGAAAACGAAGACAGAAGACCGAAGACCGGGGACACGTATCACACTCGTGTGAAAGCGTTTGTAGTTCACGCACGAAGTGTGTACAAAGCAGTGCAAAGTGTGTACAAAACACGTGCGCGGGTTAGAATGGACTTTGGACCTTGCCCCCTACACATGTTCTCCCATTGACAATACGTGGTCCCCGGTCTTCGATCTTCGTTTTCCAAACCCGTTGTTGGGTGTCTGGAAAACGAAGACAGAAGACCGGGGATCGCATCCGTCTAGCTAAAATAAACCATTATTATGTTCAGATCAAGTTCAAGAATATTCTGATATTGGATATGTAATCAGTTATGATTGGTTGATAAGTTAATGATTAATATGGATATCGTGATGTGAATGCTAATGATTGAGCAATATGTCGCGCTCAGCTGGCATTAAAATTTTAGTACCATTGACATAACACATGTCCCCGGTCTTCCATCTTCGTTTTCCAGACCTGTTGTTGGGTGTCTGGAAAACGAAGACAGAAGACCGGGGATCGCATCCTTCTAGCTAAAATGAACCATAATTATATTCAGATCAAATTCAGGAATATTCTGATATTGGATATGTAATCAATTATGATTGGTTGATAAGTTAATGATTAATTGTATGGATATCGTGATGTGAATGCTAATTGATTGAGCAATATATCGCGCTCAGCTGGCATTAAAATTTTCGTACCATTGACATAACACATGTCCCCGGTCTTCGATCTTCGTTTTCCAGACCTGTTGTTGGGTGTCTGGAAAACGAAGACAGAAGACCGGGGATCGCGTATAATTTTGTCTAGCTAAGATAGGCCTATAATATTCAGCACCAGTTCAAGAATATTTTGATCTTGGATACGTCATCTGCTATATATGATTGGCTGCGGATAAGTTATGGTTATTTGTGTGAATGTTTCTAGGACAATTACCCCCGGACAATTATCCCCCGGACAATTTAACTACCCCCGGACAATTATCCCCCCGGACAACTACCCCTGGACAATCACTCCCGGACAACTACACCCGGACAATAAGCCCCCGAGGACAATTACCCCCTGGACAATAACCCCCGAGGACAATTATCCCCCGGACAATTACCCCTGCCTGAGGACAATAACGTACAAGCAGTCTCAACTTAACTGCCGTTTGCAACTATTTTACTACCATTGACATAACGCATGTCCCCGGTCTTCGATCTTCGTTTTCCAGACCTGTTGTTGGGTGTCTGGAAAACGAAGACAGAAGACCGGGGCCATCGCATCGATCCGTCTAGCTAAAATAAACCATTATTTTATTCAGATCAAATTCAGGAATATTCTGATATTGGATATGTAATATGTTATGATTGGTTGATAAGTTAATGATTAATTGTATGGATATCGTGATGTGAATGCTAATTGATTGAGCAATATATCGCGCTCAGCTGGCATTAAAATTTTAGTACCATTGACATAACACATGTCCCCGGTCTTCCATCTTCGTTTTCCAGACCTGTTGTTGGGTGTCTGGAAAACGAAGACAGAAGACCGGGGATCGCATCCTTCTAGCTAAAATGCACCATAATTATATTCAGATCAAATTCAGGAATATTCTGATATTGGATATGTAATCATTTATGATTGGTTGATAAGTTAATTGTATGGATATCGTGATGTGAATGATAATTGCATCGAGCAATATATCGCGCTCAGCTCAGCTGGCATTAAAATTTTAGTACCATTGACATAACACGTGTCCCCGGTCTTCCATCTTCGTTTTCCAGACCTGTTGTTGGGTGTCTGGAAAACGAAGACAGAAGACCGGGGATCGCATCGATCCGTCTAGCTAAAATAAACCATTATTATATTCAGATCAAATTCAGGAATATTCTGATATTGGATATGTTATCAGTTACAATTGGCTGATAAGTTAATGATTAATTGTATGGATATCGTGATGTGAATGATAATATTGATTGAGCAATATATCGCGCTCAGCTGGCATTTGCAATTTTACTACCATTGACATAACACATGTCCCCGGTCTTCGATCTTCGTTTTCCAGACCTGTTGTTGGGTGTCTGGAAAACGAAGACAGAAGACCGGGGATCGCGTACAATTTTGTCTAGCTAAGATAGGCCTATCATTCAACACCATTCAAGAATATTTTGATCTTGGATACGTCATCTGCCATGATTGGCTGCATATAAGTTATGGTTATTTGTGTGAATGGTTCTAGGACAATTACCCCCCGGACAATTTAACTACCCCCCGGACAACTACCCCGTGGACAATCACCCCGGACAATTCCCCGGACAACTACCCCCGAACAACTACCCCCGGACAATAAGCCCCCCGAGGACACTTACCCCCCGGACAATTATCCTCGAGGACAATTACCCCCTGGACAATAACCCCCGAGGACAATTATCCCCCGGACAATTTCCCCTGCCTGAGGACAATTACCCCCATAAAATCATCCCTTCTCTCAAGCATCAATGTTAGAAGCGGGACCCTTTTTAAGTTTTGGTCGGTGGCACAGGTTTTTCAAAATATTTTCTATTTTATCTTACCTTGATAATTTTTTCTTTCTCTTTGATATTGCTCTTTTTCCTATTGTCTCACTTTCTTCTTCTTTCCGTTTTTTTTTTGTTTAGCGGCGCCTTCTGCATCATGAAAAATGGGGGGGGGGGGTCTTGCACCCGAAATCTCCCAATTGGCTATGCATATATTCATCAGAAAATGTGTAAACTGGCCCTCATACTAAGTTTTCATAGATCAATTGAACACGATTAGTCATAATAATCACAAATGCTGAATATCTCCGATTCCAACTGATCTGATTTTTTGAATATTTATTTTGGGTTCAATTTCAGGAAAGAAATCAGGCAAATAGATAAAACGTAAAAAGACACCTTTATAGGTAAAAATATATTGAAAGTCGATAACGCATCTATCAACACTAACACTGTCAAGTAGGACTTATTAATCATGTTATTTTAAAACAATTCAACTAATAAGAAGCTAAAAATTATGAAACGATTGGTGCACATTCCAGCAAGCTCAAAAACTTTATGCAAAGATAATACAAACAAGAACACCTTGTAATTTTACCATTTAGGCCCTAAATGGTAAAATTACAAGGTGTTTTTTTTTGTGTTTTACTCTTGGGTGAAAGCAACATTAAAGAAGGAAATTAAGTACCAAAATTACTAAATTGTAAACAATTGTAAAGAATATGACATAATCAAAAACAGTGTTTTTTCTAAACAAATTGGCAATCATGATAGTAAACAATTCGTGTAAGATGCATTTTAAGGACGGTACGTAAGAATTTATAAGGAAGTAGACCTATGCAAATCAAATAATGCGACTGAGTAGCGTGAGCTGAAAACAGGCGCGTACGCAAGGGGGGGGGGGGTTCGGGGGTTCAACCCCCCCCCTTTTCGTTTCCTTTTTTTTTTTTTTTTTTTTTTGCTTGTCTCCCCAGAGGTCGGTCTGGTCAAGGAGTTATCTGGCAAGAGCCTGATAACTCCTTGGTCTGGTTACGGACATTTCCCCTACCCAATAATGTATATGACAGCAATAATGAACAGAATCTCATGTTTCCGACGAAAAACACAGAAAAAATTTCCGCTCGCTTCGCTCGCTCCATTTTATTATATCTTTTATTTCCGCATGTCGCCGACATGATCACGGTATCGCCATTAACAAGGCCATACATGATTATCATGATGTATACTTATGAATACAAGTGAACCAAGACAAAGACATACGTTTTCTTACAAAATATGTTTTACCAATATGAAAACCAAAATGACGGAAAACGTTAAAATGTCGGTTAGCTCGCTCCGCTCGCTCGTAATAATTTATGAAATTCCATAAGTATCTAGTCTCCTGTTCAAGGCCGTAATATGAGTGTTACGATAGAAGGACATGTAGCATCGACTAATACTTGATTTACTAATAAACTATTGACAAGAAATGTATGTTTTGACGGGAAAACGCGAAAATTTCGGCTCGCTCACTCCGCTCGCTCGTAATTATTCATGACATTTCTCAAGTTTCTAGTGTTCTGATCAAGGCCATATCCGGTCGCCCCCCCCAAAAAAAAAAAAAAAACGTCCCCAAAAAGAAAAAAAAGAAGGGAAAAAAGGAGAGGAGAAAAGGAAAAGGGAAGGAAGGAAAGGGAAGAAAGGTAGCTTTGTGTTTTTTTCTATTTATTTTTTATTTTTTTCTCAAAAGAGAAACTCCTTCACTCTTCTTGCTTTAAATTCATATATGAATTTTGCTTCCGCGCTGCGCGCGGTTAAATGACAATATTGAAGTTCTCCATTGTTCCCCCACCTTTTCTCTAACCCTGTTTTTCCACCTCAGCTATGTGCTTCTTGCCAGTTTAAGTTAAAATTGTATACATTAGGGCATGAATTTGAGTAAGGTTAGGCCGAAGTAAATGTATGAAGTTATCTTTTTTTTTCAATTGATCGCGCAACTTCTGGTCTGGTCGGCTCCGAGCTGGTAAAATCTTTATATCAGTTTCTGCCGTCACCTCCATAAAGTCAGCTTCTCCCGCTTTTCAGCTCATTACTATAAACAACCATAATTTGGGGGCAAACAGGTTCCTAATTTAAAAAGAGGAAGGTATGGAATTCGTGTCGTATTAAATAAAAAAGTACAATATTTTTTTATCAAGTTGTATTAAACTTCATGTCATTTCCCTGTATACATTCATCTCCTGTCCTGTTTTGCGCCCTCAGTTTGAAATTTTGAATGACACTTAAGTTTCTTTATATTCAAAATGAAGCGCTTCATGATAAGTCGAAAAAATTAATCATCCTTTATTATATAGATAGATAATTTCAATAAATCACAGAAGTTTCAACTTTATGCGCACTATTTTCCTTGTAATGAAGTTCAATAATCTTAGAAAATCAATTGAATTAGAGACGATTGGGTATTAGAGATATCTACATTTGATGAAACGCCCGCCCTTTGAAATTTCAGAGTTTCATTGCTCATCGCTGGGAGGAATATCTTTCTCTACCAATATTCTCCTCTGTTTTGCGAGTTAAAAATATGCACTGATGCTAAATTGTTTGTAATCAAATCTGATCTTTCCAAAGAAAGTTTCAATATATCTTTGAGAATACCCTTTTCTCGGGACCCTTTTTGTGGCAAGAAAAATTGATAAATCACTTTAGCTTCCGCGCTTCGCGCGGAGTTATTATCATTTTAATTTCCTCCATTGTATACCTCTTTTGTGCGTTTACAATCACTTTTGAAAACAAGGTTCAAAATCGCAATATAGTCAACCGAATTGGAGGTACTAGAGACAAGAGAAACGGCTCCTTTTCATTTAAATTTATGAAACACTAAAAGCTTCGCGCTTCGCGCGGGAAACTCCCCTCCCTGCACCCACCCCCTAGGGAGCGCGCTTCGCGCGCTCTGTAAGTGTTGGCACGCTTCGCGTGCATTTACCGCCCCCTCCAAAATGAAATCCTGGCTACGCGGTTGGCCATATCATGAGTGCTACGATCCGAAGGACATGTGGCATCGACTATGATACCAACAAACTATTGACAAAAAGGTTATGTTTTCAACGCAAAAACGAGAACATTTCTGCTCGCTCGCGGGTCATGACCGCACTGTTACATACCCATCCCCTCTTAAATGTTATTGTCTTATTTGCAGCGCTGAAAAAAAAAAAAAAAAATCATCACCTCCCCCCGCTCATCACTTTTTAGAGACTGGGCGGGAGATTTAAAAAAAAAAATCAGCTCGAACCCCCCCCCTTTCAAAAATCGTGCGTACGCGCCTGGCTGAAAATATTAATATTTAGACCTAAAAAGGACATTTTACAGAGCACTTTCAAGAAAAAATCAATTTGTAAATTGAAAAAAATAATGAAAGCTCGATATCCGAGATAAAATATGTTTTGTATATTAACGTCAAATCTTGATATTTTAAGCTCCATATATGTGAGCGCGAAGCGCGAGCTGAAAATTTTTGGAATTGCATGTATATATTTTAACCTGAGAATTGACTATTCTGGGCAATGTTTGTGAACCTGAACAAGATGCGTATGTAACTAGATAATTACTGCAAGCGCAAAGCGCGAGCAGAAATTGTTATTAACTGTCCTAGCATTATCGAAAAGGGACCTGTTAAGGACTGTTTGTAGGTACCCACGAAGACGGTATATATTTCAATAAAGCATTTTTTTAACATTCCGACCTAAAAGAATGGTAATTACTTTTTGTATCAATAAAAGGGATAGGTATGTAACGAAACAATGGATGCGAGCGCGAAGCGCGAGAGGAAAAATGAAGAGATTTCAGACCTAAAAGCGGGACACTATTCATATTTTGTAAATCATAAATAAGATATAGTTAATTGGGTATCATTACTAATGCGATTGTGAAGCGCGAGCAGACAATTATTGATATTATGATGTGAAACTGGATAATTCAAATAGATATTAAATAAAGAACATGCAGGCTATCGCGCATGTTTTAGATTTAGACCTAGTATCTGGGCTTTGATTCTTTAATGGAACATTATAGACAATAGGAACTTGGCAAATCAAACAATGTGACCACGCAGCGTGAGCTTTAAAAAAAATGCTGATATGTAGACAATAAAACGGACATTTTACAGAGCACTTAAATTTGTGAATGAAAAACAATATTGAAAGCTCGATGTCCGAGCTAATTATGTTTCGTATAATAAATTCAAAACTTGCTCCATATCAGCCTACATGTATTGAGCAAGATACGAATCTCATCGAACAGGCAATTCTGGCGCGAAGCAAAAGCAAAGGTTTTTTTTATAGTAACATGAAATATTTTTTTTTGGCAAGTCTTCCCCTCACATTATTTCATTCACTCGTCTTCCTCCTCTTATTTTCCACTTATCTTTTCTTCTTCTTTTCCTTTTATCTTTTCTTCTTTCTCTCTTTTTTTGCTCTGCCAATTTTTTTTTCAGGGGAGGTGGGCACAGCAAATCTCAGGGGGGGGGGGAGCCCCCCGCCCTGAGACAGCCACTAGCTGCTGTGTTCTTAATTTCTTTCTTTTCCCCCTTGTTTTTCTGTTTTCTATTCAGATTTCATGTTAGCATTTTCACATCCCGTTTATTTTAACCTCTTTTCCATCCCTTTCCCGCCTAAAATTTCCATTTCACTTTGCCATCTCTTTATTTCTAACCCCTTTCTCACTTGTTTAATAGTAGGCCCTATTTCAGGATGATTAGATTTGTTCACTTCACGTCCTTTTCCTTTCTCCTCTTGTTTCTTTATTCTCTTTCCCTCTCTCATTGTTTGTCTCGCCCACAAGAGGTGAAGGCGAGACTAATACCCCTTTCATAGTGAGAGCCGGCCGAAGTGGAGTTAGTCCGGAGTCCAGGAGGAGTTACTCCACTTTGGAGGGCAATATGAAAATTCTGAGATTAGTTGATCCGGATTCAAAGCGGTGTACTCAACCCACTTCGAGAAGAGGGTTACAAACGGAGTTACTCCGCACCGGAAATGCGGTATGCACTTATCGCTGTGATCTCGCAACACGTATGGCGCGAACTTGCTTGGAAACCATGGCAACAACTGCGGATACACCGCTGCGGTATTTGCCAATATGAAAGGGGGTTTAAAGTCGGTCCGCAGTACAAGCGTATAAACTCAATCCGGAGTTATTCCGGAGTAACTCAACTTCGCCTTCAGTATGAAAACGGTATAAATGTCGTCCGCCCGTCGATTCCCAGAGAGTGTTAGCCGATTCTGCGGTGCAAGATAGACCATAAAAGCCAATTCTGCATCGGCTTATGGTTCTGAGCCAAAAGCCGATGCACGTGTAAACAGGGCTTCCAAACGCGTGCTGAATGTTGCTGTCTCGAAATGTACGCGTGGGAACGTCTCGGCCGGTTTAACCGCAAAGTAGTAAGCAAGCGACGCACTATTGTTTCATGTTCGCCGACCGTATGGAAAATACATTCACAAGGGCGCGCTTGCCACCTGTCTTAGGTCGATGACATTGCTTTCTATACAATTAGGTTTATTTTATAAGGAGTTTTTAATGGGATGGTCCGGGCTGAAAGTATGTATAGCTTAATGAATAGAGTAGAATTCACGAGTATAATAAAGAAAATTTCATCAAAATCGGATAACAAAGTTATTGAATTTTAAAATTTAGCAATATTTTGTTCGATCAATTATCATTCACATCACGACATCCATACAATTAATCATTAACCAATCATAATTCATTACATATCCAATATCAGAATATTCCTGAATTTGATCTGAATATAATAATGGTTTATTTTAGCTAGACGGATGCGATGGCCCCGGTCTTCTGTCTTCGTTTTCCAGACACCCAACAACAGGTCTGGAAAACGAAGATCGAAGACCGGGGACATGCGTTATGTCAATGGTGTGAAATTTTAATGCCAGCTGAGCTGAGCGCGATATATTGCTCAATCAATTATCATTCACATTACGATATCCATACAATTTATCATTAACTTATCAACCAATCATAATTCATTACATATCCAATATCAGAATATTCCTGAATTTGATCTGAATATAATAATGGTTTATTTTAGCTAGACGGATGCGATGGCCCCGGTCTTCTGTCTTCGTTTTCCAGACACCCAACAACAGGTCTGGAAAACGAAGATCGAAGACCGGGGACATGCGTTATGTCAATGGTGTGAAATTTTAATGCCAGCTGAGCTGAGCGCGATATATTGCTCACTCAATTATCATTCACATTACGATATCCATACAATTAATCATTAACTTATCAACCAATCATAATTCATTACATATCCAATATCAGAATATTCCTGAATTTGATCTGAATATAATAATGGTTTATTTTAGCTAGACGGATGCGATGGCCCCGGTCTTCTGTCTTCGTTTTCCAGACACCCAACAACAGGTCTGGAAAACGAAGATCGAAGACCGGGGACATGCGTTATGTCAATGGTGTGAAATTTTAATGCCAGCTGAGCTGAGCGCGATATATTGCTCAATCAATTATCATTCACATTACGATATCCATACAATTTATCATTAACTTATCAACCAATCATAATTCATTACATATCCAATATCAGAATATTCCTGGATCTGAATATAATAATGGTTTATTTTAGCTAGACGGATGCGATGGCCCCGGTCTTCTGTCTTCGTTTTCCAGACACCCAACAACAGGTCTGGAAAACGAAGATCGAAGACCGGGGACATGCGTTATGTCAATGGTGTGAAATTTTAATGCCAGCTGAGCTGAGCGCGATATATTGCTCACTCAATTATCATTCACATTACGATATCCATACAATTAATCATTAACTTATCAACCAATCATAATTCATTACATATCCAATATCAGAATATTCCTGGATCTGAATATAATAATGGTTTATTTTAGCTAGACGGATGCGATGGCCCCGGTCTTCTGTCTTCGTTTTCCAGACACCCAACAACAGGTCTGGAAAACGAAGATCGAAGACCGGGGACATGCGTTATGTCAATGGTGTGAAATTTTAATGCCAGCTGAGCTGAGCGCGATATATTGCTCAATCAATTATCATTCACATTACGATATCCATACAATTAATCATTAACTTATCAACCAATCATAATTCATTACATATCCAATATCAGAATATTCCTGAATTTGATCTGAATATAATAATGGTTTATTTTAGCTAGACGGATGCGATGGCCCCGGTCTTCTGTCTTCGTTTTCCAGACACCCAACAACAGGTCTGGAAAACGAAGATCGAAGACCGGGGACATGCGTTATGTCAATGGTGTGAAATTTTAATGCCAGCTGAGCTGAGCGCGATATATTGCTCAATCAATTATCATTCACATCACGATATCCATATTAATCATTAACTTATCAACCAATCATAACTGATTACATATCCAATATCAGAATATTCTTGAACTTGATCTGAACATAATAATGGTTTATTTTAGCTAGACGGATGCGATCCCCGGTCTTCTGTCTTCGTTTTCCAGACACCCAACAACGGGTTTGGAAAACGAAGATCGAAGACCGGGGACCCACGTATTGTCAATGGGAGAACATGTGTAGGGGGCAAGGTCCAAAGTCCATTCTAACCCGCGCACGTGTTTTGTACACACTTTGCACTGCTTTGTACACACTTCGTGCGTGAACTACAAACGCTTTCACACGAGTGTGATACGTGTCCCCGGTCTTCGGTCTTCTGTCTTCGTTTTCCAGACACCCGTCTAACTCGTGGAGTAGTCGTGATGATTGTGTTGGATCTTATCAGATCTTGAGGTCAGTCGTGGCAATCCTTTTGAATATTTTTTTGAAAGCTCGATTTTGTTTGCTATAAGCTAGGAAAGGCTAAATCGCATGTCAGTGGGAACGAAGTATTACGCATTTTGTAGAGATAGTAGGCTATTTTGATTCTAGTTTGTCTATAATACAAACTGATTATATTTGTTTATCTTGTTGCCGCTGTTTTCTGTTTTCCTTTCCTTTATAACTGCAATGCGCAGTTGAGTATATCCAAATCAGAATTGCGCAATTCACAATTATCACTATTATAGTTGTTGCTATTTGAACATGACAACGTCCTTGCATGCGAACTTTGCTTGTATTCGTGGGGGGCCTGTTATTGTCAAAATTCCATTTATCACATCAATAATTCGCCTTTTATCACTTTAAAACCTACTTACCAACGCGTCAGATCCGCCATTAAACATCATGCTTTCATGTTGCGAAGATGACTAGACTAAACACGTGGACAATAGAACTGAAACTACCGAACGGCACGTTCTACCTGTCGTCTAAGGATGAGTTCTCCGGGGGGGGGGGGGGGCACTTCCATTAACGAGTTGATACCATGCGCGACCATGGGGTCTCAAAAAGCACCCTAAACACGTATTTTCCATATTCTGAAAATGCACCCCTTCACAAGTATTGGCGTGTGAAACCCTACCCTTAACAAGTATTGGAAAGAAAACGATACTCTTAGCAAGTATTCCTTGAATTGAACCCCTAAACAAGTATAGCGATATTTCAATTATATGCCACGGACCTTTACCTATACACAGTAAACAAAAATTATACATCGCTGTTTACTATATGAACCTTACAGTAATTGCTTAAAGAATTTAAACAAGTGTTTAAATCTTAAGCAACAAAGTTTAATTTTCAATATCTAATCTTTAATAAATCAAACATGATTGTTTAAACGGTTAAAAAATATTGTAAGGTTCATATAGTAAACAGAGTTGTATAAAATCTTAAACAGCGTTTTTACTGTGTATATTACCGGGTTTAGTACAGCCCGGCCACCTCCCCACACCTCGTGCAAATCGTACTCTAAACACGTAATGATGACGCTTGGGGGCAAACAGTACATCCTTTATAAAACATTTTAGTCTGAATTTTTCGTACCCTCGCAAATTTGACCCTAAGCAGTTAGCTTTACTATCGAAAATAGAAATATTCCCTGAAATGAACCCCTAAAGAAGTACAGGAATATTTTATTGTTACGGGTCCTTCGGTCGTCGGTTTTACCTTATTTGGTTTAGTACGACCCCATCTTCTATACCTCGCGCAAATCGGACTCTGAACACGAAGTGTTGGGGTAAAAAGGACATCCTCTATAAAACATTTTAATTTTGTTTTATCATTCCCGCAAATTCGACCCTAAACACGTAATTTTCCTAGCGAAATAGATACCCTTTTTTCATTATTTTAGTGTTTTTGACACCCTTATTACGTTACGTACGTAACGTGCCCTATCTTGAAAAAGACATCCTTTTTACATGTTTTTTGGTCGCGCATGGTTTCCACTCGTCAATGTAAGTGCCCCCCCCCCCCCGGGATGAGTTCGAAAAGAAAATAGAAAGCCAACAGGCATCAATATCCTTAGCGCCTTAGGGAGTATCATGAAAAAATTGGATTGACAACTGATTTAATGTAAAATTTGTTGCAACTCATTTCTAATCAAGGGAGACTTATCATATACACGTACATGTACAAGCATGAAAATATGTAACAATCATGATTTCATGTAAGAATATAACAAGAAGAAAATTGAAGACATGACATCATCAACCAACGTAATGAATATTCATGACGGTGTGCAAATAACTGTTTTCACAAAATATTGCTAAATTGTATAATCCAATAAGATTATTATGTGTTATTAGATTATGATGAAATTTTCGGCATTCTGCATTCCCCTCGTAAAAAAATTGTTTCTCTAGTGGGTAAAAATCTTGTGAAATCATTATCTTGCAGAGTACTCCAAGGATCACTCCTTGGCCCTTTATTTTTTATTCTTTGCATTAATGGCTTTAGAAACTCTCCCAATATTTTGAATTTTTTTTGATATTTTTTTGTTCACCGTGATCCACATGCACTACTTAATCATTTGAACAGAGAACTTCAATCAGTTCAGTCATGGATAAGAGCTTACAAGTTATCATTTTATGTTAAGAAAAACCATTTTATTATTTTTAGCAATTATATCAAAAGTTTACCTTGTAAAATATAGATAATGTCAATTTATTACCGATTGAATCTACCAAATATCTTGGAATCTGTATCGATCATGATGTGTCTTAGAAGTGTCATATCAATTATTAATGTAAGTCAGAGGCGTCGATCCTGGATGGGGGGGGGGGGGCAGGGGGCGATCGCCCCACCAATGAAGATGTGTGTGTGTGTGTGATGGTGTGTGGTTTTTTTTTTCTTTCCTTTTTTTTAGACATAATTTTTTTTTCAAGGGACTTTATTCCGTCCTTATTTGCTTCAGTTTTTGGTAAATATGTATGAATTTTTTTTGCATATCCTTGTTGATATAAAATGAAGATTTGTATTTTTTTGTATTTATCTGGAGTTTGTGTAATCAATTTGAATGAAATCCTTAATTAAAACATGTTGGAAAAAAAGTGTGTGTCCCATTTCCTTGATCGCTGATGTCATAATAATTTAAAGGAACTTGCGGAGTCTGCGGACCTCACAAGCTCTGCTACAGGTTTCTTCATATTTCACATCCATTTATTGTCGTTGTTATAATCCACGGCCATTCTTTACCATAGTGAATTCATTTAATTGACCATATTCTGTATTATTAGCATCAAAGGTATTGTCTTGATATTTTGTCTTTCATTTAGTGAAATATGAGAATATATTTTTAAAAATCAAATCAATCAAAATAAGAAAAAATATAAGGGTTTGGATAGCAGTAAGGTAGGATAGCAATGTTTCTTGCATTTTGACGATTTATTTTCAATTCATATGTTATTAAAACAACAACGGAAACTTTGTTTTAGAATGATGAATGTTGCATCATCTCTTATCATAATTTTGAAGAATATTCATAACATTTTCTTCTTTCAATATTTTCATTTTAATCTGCACCAGTGTGCACGTTCCAAGATTTGGGAGGTTCATATATATAGACGTCTGTGATGCCATATACGTGTAATTCATTTCATAAGGCACCTTCATTCTTTAGTGTCCCATCTTCTTCCATTCTCATCTCAAGTCTAGCCAATGAGTAAATTAGTTTTAATTGAACAAGACAAAGCACGCATGTTTAATCCTCTTTTCCTCGTTTTGATGTATAAACTTTCGTTTTCAATTTTCCTTTCTTCCGAAGTTTCGTTTTGTTATTGATAAGTGGCCCTCTTCTTTTCCTCTATTTATTGTTTGCACATTTGAATCGAGGCTCTCTCGGAGTATGACATTAATATGTGAAGGATTTATGTAAATAAAACAAAATAATGAAAGCTCCATGTTCGACCCGAAATTTATTTTGTAAATTGACTTTAAAACCGGATATTTTAAACTCCCTTTCAAACTTTTGAGCAAGATCTGTATCTCATCGAACAGGCAAAGCGCGAGCGAAAATTTGATATAGCGACATGATTTTTTATATATATACAGTTTTTCAGGTCTAGCCTTTACCTTTTATTCATTCGTTTTCCTCCTATTTCTTCTTCTCCTCTTTTCTTCTTTGATTGATTGATTTTATTTGGCTAGTCACCATAACATATATACAGTAGCATTAAAACAATAGGCTTGCACAGGATGACCCACGAAAGCTCGACAGCTTATTTCCAGTGGGGTCCTCAATATACAGAATTAAGATAATAAAATGGTAAAATTATACTATTTACATATTAAAAATGAAGAAAAAAATCAGAATTTACTATTACCAATAAATAAGATATATAGACAATAAATAAGATATATACACGAATATAACGGAGAAGAAGAAGGAAAGAAGGAGAAGGAAGAGGAGGAACAGAAGAAGAGAGGGGACGAGGAGTAAAAGGAGACGGAAGAAACTGATAAGGAAGGAAAATAAATGAGAAGAACAACAGCAAAAACGGTGACGACAATAACAACAAGAAGAGGAGAATATGAAGAGATAAAAGAAATAGAAAGAATAGAAGAAAGGACATATCGAAGCTTCAATCAAACTTTGTAAAATACATAATAATACCTGGTAGAGAAGAAAAAAGAACTAGGTCAGTATTCAGGCTAAATCAACCGTACAACATATCATTTGCATCTTCTTTTTTACTCTCAAGTGAAAGATATTCTTTCAATTTCCTCTTAAATGCAAAAAGTTTCCTATTTCCTTTATATCATTGGGAAGGGAATTCCAATGTTTTATAGCATTGTAATAAAAGGAGTTACCAATACTACCTATCCTTTCTGGTAAGCAAAAGTCGAAATGGCTGTTTCTTGTATTACAGTTATGAATTTCTCTCCTCTCCTTTCCCCTCGTTTTCTTTGTTTCTTTCTTTTCCCCTTTTGTGCGCCTCCAATAGGCGGGAGGTGGAGGGGGCAGCCCCCTGCGCCCACCTGGACTCGCCTATGCTCCGCAATATTCGTTGGAGACAGTTTTATCACCCATGCCATGAGCAAACAATAGATGGGCTGATGATGTCATGCCCCAACTTTCATTTTTGTTTAAATGTTATTAGGTGAAATAACCTAATATTTTCATACAAGTGTGTATGATGTTGTTTTACTTGCTATTATCTCACACATCAGGAACCAATCATTTCTCCCTTTTTCATCCTTGGAAGACGTCTTGATTAAAAAAAAACGTCATTACAAATGTTTACCAAACTTCCTTAATTTGCTGTGAAAATAAGGTTGTTGTTAACTTTTATCCTGGTGGGTGTTTCATAAAGCTGTTCGCAAAGTTACGCACAACTTTACGCACGACTGGAACATGTTCTCAGGTCATAAATCAATTATACAGGGATATCATTTAGCACAAGAAAGGATCACCAGTCGTGCGTAAAGTCATTCGTATCTTACGAACAGCTTTATGAAACAACCACCTGTAATTAAATGACAACGGACTTCAAAGCAGTGGAAACACACTACTGGAAACAACAGAGTGTGTACCACAGTGTGTTCACAGTGTGGAACACAATCACCTCCACGATGTTACATTTAAGCATTTCAACAGTGTGAATAATATTTTCATATAGTCTTCTATGCCAACACACTGTGAAAATCCACACCAAAGAGGTAGCCAATGTGAAATTCCTTTAACACTGATAATTTGAGCATTTAACAGTGTGAATAATATGTTCACATAGCCCACTATGAGAACACACTGTGATCTCACTGTGCGACTCTGTGTTCTTTCCAACCGTTGTATTTCTTTTGAATTATATAGAAACCCGCCGACCCTGAACCGTGAATTGCACTGACAAAACCCGATTTAAAAATTCAAAAAGTTTTGTAGCACGACACTTTTGTGTCATCAAAGTTAAATGGATTATCCAAGGCAACTATCACAATAGAGATGACCCCCTGCGATGAAATATACTACAAACTGAATATACAACAAACTTGCCCTAATTTGTTCGGAATGACTTGGCAAGATGTACTTTTCGGCCCCCATCTTTTCATATGCCTTGACTATTTTGATATTTCGAACCTATTTTTAATTATTCAAATTTTATAAATATGCAATTGTGCTGATTCATTTCAGCGAAACATACAAAAAAGCTAGGATTGATCCGTTTTACCTTAACTATATTTGGGATCCATCAATGTCATGATTTTTTTTTCTTTAAGAATTTTGTACGATTTACTATGTAAACAAATAAAAGCACACTGACCAACTCTTGCGGGATAAACCAACCATTCTATTCTCAAGAACTACTCATTTTAAAAATAATTCTTTGCAATGTCTGATATAGCACGGTGTTGTTAACTCATTTTCATTAATTATTTAATATTGTTTATGTATTGATGCATTTTGTTTTAATATGTATGACATATTTTAGGTTTAAAGTTTATGTTTTAATGAATAATGTAAAATACGTTTAATGTATAATTCAGTAATTTCATATTTGTACAGCGCATAGAAAGTCTTTGAATATTATGCGCTATATTAATTTTCAAATTTTATAGTTACTAATTATTAAAAATAATTATCCCCATGAGGTGACGTTGCTAGCCGTCGATTGAGATCATAGTTGATAACAAATATCAGGACATCTATAAAACATTTTACTAAATCTATAGGAAATGTAATCCCATTATGACCCCCCGAATGAAGAATGTGTAAGGAGGACGAAACAATAATTGTTGAGGAATAGGAGAAACGAAATAAAGAAAGTAACTTATTGAATAATTTTCATTTAACTCTTATTCATTAATAGTATTGATTATCAAGACAGTCATACAAACATTCGCAATAAATGAAAGTAAAACTCACTTACAATTGATAAAAAAAAATGCAATTTGAGATTGATTTGAATCACTCACTATCCATTGTAAGAAGGTGTCCCACGACCTGACGAAATAATGAAACGTCATTATCTCGCCTTTATAGAAGAATAGAAAAAAAAATTATTAATGATATTACCATTTCATCTTTTTTCTTATTTAATTCATTTCATTTTCAACAAAATATAAACCGAGTAAATACAATCACAACAATGTCATAAACAATATACCAAGTCATCAAATTGGCTAAAAACAGAGGTGTCATCAGAAAATTATGGACGAAATATGTGTAGAGGACTATATCATCTATACCCTTGTGGTAATGGAGGATCCTGCTAGAAAGCATAGCTTGTTAATTGTGGGTTCCGCGAAGTATGACAGATTAGAAAGAAAAAAATGATGTAAACATTTTCATGCTATTCCTTTTTTAATAAATGTATATATTTCATACATAAAAGAAGAGGGAATATTACATTATCAGCTTCCTCATTGCATATTCATGAACATATGTATTGAACTGTAATAACAAAATAATGCAATATCATAACTTTTGTATTCTTATTAAGTTGCCCGATTTTAAAGAAATTAACAGTTTTGTGTTTGTCTTATTTTACTATATATATTCAAATCATATTATCTTCAACCTGAAGTACCCCTTTAAGAAACGAATATGTGAAGATACAATAACAAATAAACTATGAACACACATGGAGCCATATCCTTTTCAATGAATTCTGTTCATCCAAGTACTGGTTCAGTAGTGATCAAATTGTTACCATGATACAAAGAAACGCAAGGCGGTTTATACAACAAACGACCCCCTGCTCAGCCGTACGATAAAACGTCATTGGTTCCATTCGCTTGGTGTTGCTTTGGTAACAATATTTTACATTAACCCAAATTCAAAACGCGAGTATTGTTAGCAAGAGGCCAGGTGAGACCAGTTGTATGAATATGGTTAAGAGCGCTCCTTTAGCTTGAAGGTTCAATAGTTGCGGATCCGATAGATCGGCATCCAACAGCTAGACCGATCGACATGCATTAAGGTGTCTTGAGTCACACCAACAAAAACGATACCAGACTGATCGAATATAACTTTTTATATTGAAGAGCGTACAATCAAGCGTTCTTTAATGTGACTCGGTATGAAGGAAGCTTTTTGGTCTCATTTGAATAGCGCAATAATGAGTAACACATATTACTTATTTCCCCATATCAAAGCGAATTAACACATCAATACTGTCATAAAGCATATCAATATTCCCGTTAATATATCCTCTTTCATGTCGAATGCTGACATTGTATATTATTTGCTGTTATCCATGACAAAACAGACAGTTATTAACGCATATCCAAATCTTAGACCAACAGCTTTCAAATCTGGGAACAAATTAGTACTATTTAGAATATCACCTGTACTGTCCGGTTGACGTTTGCAATCACCTCCTATACTATCAGAGGATATTCGTATATCCCCTTTGATTGAGTGTAAAAAATATAAAAATAGTTGTTTTTAAAGAATAATTCCACGAAGGAAGTCAAATTTCCCAAGGGACACGAATTGACAAAGAGAATGTTATAATTTATCAACAAAAATACACGGGAAATACAAAAAGTTTTTTTCTTTAAACATGCACAACAAAACTGTGGTGTTAACCGGTGTACATAGAGGACCACACCGGTTATTTTACACCGGTGCACCGCGGTGTTAAATTGGTGGTGTTAGTTTTACACCTATAGGTGTTATTACAACACCTTTGGTTGTTACATTTACACTCTTTGCTGTTATGTTCAATCTCTAGGGTGTAATTTTAACACCTCAGGGTGTGGTCCTCTATTAACACCAATTGGTGTCAGTTTTAACACCACAGTTTTCGCACCATTTAACATGTTAAATGGTGCACGAAAACTCCAATTTCTAGTGTTTTTTAAGTGTTTATCTACGATCGTTTTGTTGTGATTTTACAACTTTTTTAGAGTTAAACATTTCCTTTCTTTTTAATTTTATCAGAAATGAGATGATCAAGTTAACGACTCGTTCACATTTTACTTAACCTATCAAATTAGCCTCTGTGAGGATATGTTTTAATATGTTTGAGAAATCATGATTGTGAATATTATTATTTTTGACTTGGCAGCTACAGTTATATTTAAGTATACACTCTGACAAGATTGAGTAAAATTTTACTCAATATTTCGTGAAAAGGGGGCATACATAATTGTGGTATAAAAAGATGTTGTCACGCGTAGGCAAAGTGCATGTTTGGAAAATTTTGACGCAAAAATTGGTAAAATTTTCACAATATTCCGTACCATTTGATAGAAGAAACGTGCATAAATGTTTCCTTTACATGTCCATGGGTAAACTGTGTTTTTAAGAATGAAAACATGCAGGTGTAAAATTCAGTTCTTAGCTCAACCACAAACAGAATTGCAATTTTCATTTTCATTTTATTTGTTTAGTGGGGAGAGCCCCAAACTAGGCCCCCTCACCAGTGGTTACCACGGTAACAAAACATAACAACAAAATCTTTTCTTGTTGTATAATCCGTATAATTCCTTGCGGCTATTGATGAAACTAATGAATAGGGAAGAATTTCACTCAAGTATGAAAAACAGTCTGAGTGCAAGGACCACTTTTGTAAATGAATGAATGGATGAATAAATGCCTATAATATTATGATTGAACGTATGTTGCCATGGGTGACGTTCGGTGTTCATGGTTGGGGGTGACTGGCACAAATATTGTTCTCCGTGAGGGATTTTTTTTTTGTTTAAGACCGATGGGGAAGGGGGAGTCGGTGGCTTTACGAGTATAAGTTTTTTAGAAGGCCAGACATGGCGCAAAGGGCAAATTTCATTTTTAATAAAAAAAAAGAAAATGCGATCGAGCGGGGCTAGAGAGTATACTTTTTGATCTTTCCATACAAAATCAAGTTTTGTGATATATTTATACATTTGGAAATATATATAATAATGCCACATTTTTCTTCTCCATTTTTTCTTTTTTTCTTTTCTTGGTCGTGTTACTCTTTTGGGGTCTATGCCACAAAGTCAAATGTTTATATGCCAGTAGAGGGGGGGGGTAGTCCTTAAGACTTAAGTACAATTCTGAATTTAATTTCCGCAAGCCCAGATAGTTCATAAGGACTAAATCAATAATGTGAGCAAAAAACGAGAGCTGACATTTGTGGAAAAATTCACCTGATACTTAGCCATTTTCATGTTTTTTTTTCCTTTTTGAATTTCATTTCTCATTTTCTGTCTATTTGATCCATTTGTTTTTGGACCACGAACCGTAAGAAAGAAATGAACAAAAATTAAGTGATTTTCGTAATAATGTTAAAAACGGGTAACATTCCATGCGCTTGGTTGCAGGGGGGTTCAATGATCAAAGAAGAGATGTCAATACTGCTCTCCTTCAAATAGAGTACACAAAACCACTACTTGTGTTTGGCAGGAAGGGATGACAGGTGCATTTTGGACAGCAAAAAGACCAACCAAAAATTACCTGAAAGTACTAAAAAGTCACTCGAAATCATAGGCAATCTTCTCCCAATGCTTATCAAGTTTTTTTATTTGCATTTGCTGAGTAACTAACTCTTCTGAGGGACTGTTCCACGCATCTATCACTCGATGTCAGGTACATCAGTGTGTGAAGATCTTATTCTCAGGCTTTAAGGAATGACTCGTGCAAAATGGGTTAGACCCACTTTTGACCATTCTGGGATTATACACTAATACATCACAACATATGAATTAAAAACCGAGCCTTAACAAAATCTACCGGTCTTTATCATTCAGAAATAACTTTCCCAGAATGTACCTCTTTAAAACCATATTGATCTAAATTAATCCTTTTTAAAAGAAAAAGACAATGAAAAGAAATATTTCAGTTATGTGCAATTCAAAAACTTGTAAGTGACAATGGATGCAATGACTCCTTCAAATCTGACTTTGTTTGCAAACAGGGCAAGATCCAATGAGTTTTAAAATACTCAGTTTTGCGTTCACGTGGTAGGGTTTCGGATTTTAGTAATGTGCAATTCAAATACTTGTAAGTGACACGCGATGCACAAACTCCTTCAAACCTGACATTGTTTGCAAAAAGGACAAGATCCACAATGCTTTTTAAAGATTCAATTTTGCATTCACGTGCTGGTTAGGGTTTCTTATCAAGGCAAATTGGTTTGCATGACTGTATTGGGAGAAATAAAACGTGATTCTGGCGGAATTGATAAATCTTGATCTAAACTCTTTGCCAGCAAACTCTTCATATTTTCTAAGATGCGTACACAGCAAAAAATGTGGTGTTAACCTGTGTACAAAGAGGACCACACCAGTTATTTTACACCGATGCTAAATTTGTGGTGTTAGTTTTACACCTATAGGTGCTATTACAACACCTTTTGTCGTTACATTTACACTCATTGGGTTAGTTTAATCTCTAGGGTGTAATTTTAACACCTAAGGGTCTGGTCCTCTATAAACACTAATTGGTGTCAGTTTTAACACCGCAGTTTTTACAGTGTATACTTATGAATCTATTGTTAATATGTTCATTTGTATACGTATATTCATTATTGTAAATATGTTCATTTTTTTATACGCATTTTCATTATTGTAAATCTGTTCATTTTTACTCCCAAATCCATTGCATGTGTTCTTGTTGAGACTATGATACTCGACATCGGGGGTCGATAGAGTTTATTAAAATCTTATATTATCTACATGTGCAAAGCCCAAATTTTGAAGATGCCAGATATGTCTTGGGACAATTCTTGTAAAGAAAAAATAAAATTGTTGGCGAGCGAGCCAAACAAAAATGTAAAGAAGAATAATTTAATCCTAAAGCCAGTATAATAATGCTTCATTGTTGATTGATTGATTGATTGATTGATTTGATTGATTGATTTATTGATTGAATAATTGATTGGATTGATTGATTGATTGATTGATGGATGGATTGATTGATTGATTGATTGATGGATGGATGGATTGATTGATTGATTGAATGAATTTGCTTATTTTCAAAATTCAACAAAGTTACAAAGTAAAACGAATCATAATTTAATGTATTGACATGAAATAGAAACCTTCTGAAAAGCAATGCTTGTTTATGAAGGTTTCCTTCAATAACTAAGACATATTGATGCAAGATTCAAAGTACAAAATATATATAATATACAAATAATCATATCTTTCTTGTAAGTGTATAGCGCCTAGAGACTAATGATAAAGTAGGCATAAGTATTCATAGCTATATAAGCAAGCATTGCTATTATAAACAATTTATATATTTTGACGTGATATACGTAATATATTTATTCCTCTTCTCCCTCTTATCTTGGTTGTGAAAATATGGGGGGTCCATGGCTTCCGAGCGCCCCAATCTGTATACCAACGTTCTTTACACTGAAGGCGTCTAATGATGTGCATCAAATTGGCCTTACTGAGCCTGAAATATTACCCCCTTTTCAGCAAAAGTAATGAAAGACCATGTAAAATATATCTAAAAAAAGATAAGAGAATTGATTTAACATTTTTAAGGTAAACCAATACCTCGCAGATTGACCAATGAATTACAGCTTCTTTTTTAAAATTCTCTTTCGTAGAAAATAAACTGGCCAACATACGGTAGACATGATAGAGCCAGATAATCGCCAAGCGCAGATTGTTTACATAATTACGCGTATTCAATTTTCATTGGTGGAATTTAGCTTTTTTCATGAATAATAAGGAAGAATGATATAAAGAATAAGAATAATAGATAATAAACATAATGATAATAATAAAGATAAGGATTACAATGTTAATAACAAAATTAATGTAATGATAACAGCGACAATATCAATATTTTTTCTGTTTTTGTATAGCAAATAATCTCAATAATGTTCGAAGTCTCTATAAGTGACTCTCTATATGCGCTTTCAAAGGACTTTGGATATCATTACCCTAAACTTAACACGCCAGCCTTTTACATCAAACAAAGTCATATATGAGTAATGGACTTCTTTGTCTATATTACTTATATGTAAAATATTTTTTATTGAACATTTTTATGTCATTAAAAATGCTAATCATATAGAAACGACCCCATGGATTGTATAACTACAGCACGATTAAAAATAAACATTGATCCCACCCCCCCAAAAAAGAAGTTGAAATAAACGTTGACAATAAAGAAAGGATAATGTGAAGGAATTCTATATTGCTAATAGATTGTTGAGACACTCCTTTATCTATCATACGCCATAAAATTACAATTTCGCTTTATGCTTGAGCAAATGAAAGAGTTTGATTCAAAAGGGATTAGGTCCACTTTTGACCATTCCAAGAAAGCCATAAAACCATGGTTTTGTTTATTCTCACTTATTGCAGTATTCTTACGAGAAACTAATTTGTCATGATGTACTACCCTATCATGTGAACATAAAATTCTGTACAAAAGAAAATGTACGTGTCTTTAATTTTTTGCTTTATATATGTTTTTTAAATTATCATTTTGGACCTGACCCCTTTGCAAGCAAACTGAAATGAATCCAATTTCTTTTCATTAAAAAGGTATCATCAGAGCTGCTAAAAATGTAGAGGTTTTGAGACAGAAAAGCAATAAAATTTATGAAAAAAATGGACCTAACCCCTTTTCACAAATGAGCTCTTCAGAAGTGTTTGGTTGCAAAAGGGGTTAGGTCCACTCCGAGAAATTCATTTTTTAAATTCTTCCATACTGCAATATTCTTATGCAAAACTAAATTTTCATGATAGCCTACCATGAAAACAAAAAAATTGGTAAAAAAGAAATCTTCCTGTCTTCATATTTTTAAAAATATTATTTTCCAAAAAAAAAATTGTGTGGACCTAACCCCGTTTGTAAACAACTGAAATGGACCTAACCCCTTTTGAAAATGAGTTATTTTTCTTTGCCATTTTAATGGGAATTTCAACTTTCCTTTGGTATCACCTTATAGAGCTACTAACAATTTATACATTGAGACCCCCCCAAAAAAAAAAAATAAATAAAATTTGATGAAAAATTGACCTAACCCCTTTTGCAAGTGAGCTCTTCAAAATAATATAGGCTAATTATGGAGAAAAAAATATCCGCTATAACTAAAGTGCGCATATAAAAATTGATACATTGCACTCTTGAATGGATTGATCAATGCCAGTAGCGTACGCAGGATTTTTTAAAGCTGAATGAAATGTCGACAACCAAATAAAAAAAGTTCTTCACCACCAATCTTAGGTAGTTTCCTACCCCCCCCCCCCCCCATAAAAAAATGACAAGAATAAAAATGAAATTAAAAAAAGGTCTTCACCACAAATTTTACTTCGTTTCGTAACTCAAAAAATTAGAAAGCAAAAAAAGAAAGAAGAAAAAGGTATTCAAAATATTTTTAGAGACCCTGTACCCCTCCCCTTGTGTACGCCACTGGTCGATGCTGTAGTAGGTCCATGGTCAATGCAACCAATATGATGCTGAATAATATCCTACCAGTAAAAGCGGTCAATAACACCCACAATTCTGATAGATTCTACGCAATAAATTGTTTTATTCTGAACTCTTTTTGTGTGACATACATAAAATAATAGTAACTGTGGATTCTTCTTAAGCGCACACATTTATTACACTGATAGAAATGAGAAAAGATTTAGTTATAGACGGAAAAAAAACAAAAAGTAATGTAAATTGTTATAACAGGAAAGATGTTTTAAAACAAATTTTCTACAATTCCACAGAAATGGTATGTTTTTTTTAATGGGAAACAGTTCTGTTACAATAAATGTGTAAAGTTACATACACCAAATACAAATTTGTATACCTCTACACCTGTCAAATACAGGTAAGATTGCACAGTGCAGTAAGATTACAGGTGTTCTCGAGACTCTGCTGCAGGATTTTTTGTGCAGCATGACGCTCATGCGCTATGTACAATCATAAAAATTCATAAGGACATAGCTACCATCGACATTGTGTTACATTTTATAACAATAACAATAATAATAATAATAATAATAATAGTAATAATAATAATATTAATAATAATAATAATGATAATAATAGCCAATCTTTATATAGCACTTTTCCCAGAACCGCTAAAAGCGCTTTACAGCATATTATTACCCCGGTCATTGGATTCATTTCAATCCCGCACGAAAAGTGAATAATTTCCACTCCCTGGGGAGTGAAAAATAGTAATGTACAAACCTTCAAGCTTAATGATACGGATCAAATAACAGGAAGAAATTTTAGACAGATATGGCCAAGTTTGATTTACAGAAAGATTGGTCAAATATTCACCAACATATTGTTTACTTTGAGCAATTTTTTTTAAGAGTGTGTAAAGAAATCTGTTGAAGCTAAAGGGATGGTCCGGGCTGAAAATATGTATAGCTTAATAGAGTAGAGTTCACTGAGCAAAATGCCGAAAATTTCATCAAAATCAGAAAACAAATAACAAAGTTATTGAATTTTGAAATTTAGCAATATTTTGTGAAAACAGTCATCATAAATATTCATTAGGTGGGCTGATGATGTCACATCTCCACTTGTTCTTTTGTATTTTATTATATGAAATTAGGTTTATTCAAATTTTTTCCTCCAAGAGCTAGAAAAATTGGATTGACAGCTGATTTAGTGCATAAGATATTGCTGCAACTTATTTCATTATAAGGGAGACATATTATTCACACAAGTATGAAATAATGAAAAAATACGATTTTATGTAATGACATAAAAAAACGGAAAGTGGAGATGTGACATCATCAGCCCACCTAATGAATATTCATGACAAATTATTTTCACAAAATATTGCTAAACTTTAATCCTCAATAACTTTGTTACTTGTAATCCGATTTTGATGAAATTTTCGGCATTTTGCTCAGTAAATTTTACTCTATGTACTAGGATATCAACATGTTCAGCCCGGACCATCCCTTTAAGTGGCCACTAGAAGGGTAATTTCTTTGTCTACGGTTTCAAACATATTAAAAAGAAAGGGGATAAATCAGGGAGTGAAGTATTAAAAAGACCTCTGTTTTAACAAATAGCACTCAGCATACACGTCGTACAATGACTTTAATGAAAAAAAAAACCATCTTAGATTTTTGCTTTACACATGACTTTATATCATTGTCTAATGACTTCATTTTTTTAATGCCAGAGTAAAAAATAATCAAGTTCCAAGATTTCAAAACTTTTATTCGATATCCGCATCAACAAAATATACAAATAAATGTTGTACATAATCATACAGTAACATAATATAGGCCTATTATGGGGACTGGCAAAGTAGAACGTTAAAACCGCTGTTTAAAATTTTAGGCACGTTGTTTAAATCGAGCACTCTGAAGGCCACCGCACATGCACCTTACGATTGGTCTGCGATCCGATTTTTGAATAAAACGTAGTAGAATTCGATGCTAATATTGAAACATGGAATATCTTTCTGTGTAATGTTTTAAATGATCGTACGAATAGGCAAATCTTTGACTAGGCTATGATCCTTATTAGAATAAAAGCGAAATTTTATTATCTAGTCGTGATGACGTCATAGCTATCGTAACTAATTTGAACTTTACTCCAAAATAAAGGCTTGCAATCATAAAAAATGTTTTCTTAGTATGCTTTCCGTTTATTTGGCCCTCAAATTAAAAAGATCATTTTCATTCACGTTTTCAGTAGATGAGCAAAATGCGATTTGTTTCCAAAATCGTGGACCATCAGTCGATAAGTGTGCAGTGGCCTTTAGTTTTAAAATTTCAAACAATTTAATTAAAAAGTTGAAACAATTTTTTGAAATGTCTAAGCATATTCTTTATAGTTTTTTTTTTTCGTTTTATTTCAGCAGGGTAGCCCTTTCAGTTACAAAACTGCTCTACCAAGGGGCCCTGCACAATAAAAAAGACAAGAACATATAAATAACAATTTACACAAAAAAAACGTATAACTAAATACTTAACTACAAATATTTACTCAAGCAAAATTACATTAAGTTAAAATTTAAAAACTTAAATCACGTACAAGCAGAGTTTTTACATTAAGTTTAAATTAAATAAAAATAACACAACTATAATATTTACTTTAAATCAAAGTTAACATTGCTTTTTTTTTAATTCGGAGTTAAGTGTTGAAATAGTTTAAACAACTTGTTGATGAATGACGAGCTGAACACTTAGAACAGTAATTTACGGTGTACATCAATGTAAATGAATCTCTTTCATATTTTGAAACACATCGTAAAAGATATTTCCCCAAAGATTTAGCGCACTGTTTACTGGTATTATATTGATATAATATGTGTACTCCTGGAGCTGTTCCAACCCATAACGTCAGACACGCATTGCTTGCTCTTCTGTGGAAACCTTTTGTTCAAATAGGACCTTTAGACGTTTCCTATTGGTCCGCTCAACCACAAAGTTCCGCAAGTTTTTGGCTGGGGCTTGAGGAGCGATCCGTGTCAGATCTTTTGAGCCGTTCGCTGGGGTAACGACGCACAGCCTAAATTTCTAAGTTGGAAAACTATATTGGTAATACTTTAACAAATTATTGGTGAGTATATTTTCATCACTACTCAAACATTTCAAATAGGGTTGTTGGAATAGCTTCTGAATGCTTATGTATCAGAAGTGAAAGGTCCTTTGTTTTAATTTTATACTACTGATAAAAGGGCAGCATGGTTAAGTTTGTTAAGTACTTCAGATTCAGTTACATTTATTGGTCCATAAAGACAGTTGTTTACTGGTTGCCATGGTGACCTGAGCCTTGTTAAGTGACAGCTAAACTACCCAAAGTTCTCTTATTCTTGGAGTTACTATAGTAACAGTAAACAGTGCTTCACAGCTAATTGTAAGAAAAAGTGCATTTTAGGAAAATTTGTTATTATTGGGAATATTGTATTTCAAATTTTCTCAAAATGTAACTTTTTTCCCCGGCCACAGGAAATTTATAGGAGGTATATATGAATCTTTGTAGGCCTACGGTCGGGCGGTGGGTCGTTCTGTTTCAAACCTTGTGGGTCGAACTACTTGTCCTAGTTTTTAAACCAATTATCATGAAATTTGAAATACCCATTGGCCTTGGGGTAAGCATGTGCAAGACCCATTTTTTATATGTGTTTGAAATTATGCTGCAGTGATAACAGCATGGCAAAAATAGGTACAGATTTTGCGACACCAACTACTTCGTCAGTTTTTAACCAATTCTCATGAAATTTGGCACACTCATAGATCTTGAAATAAAGATGTGCAACAAACATTTTTGGTGTGCTACAAAGATCGTGTTACCATGGTAACAACATTGCAGATGCCAAAACGTAGGTAAAAAAATTGCGGTTCGAACTACTTCATAAATTTTCAACTAATTCTCATGAAATTTGGTTGACGCCTTGATATAGGTAAAGATGGGCTTGATACATTTTTTCCATGTTAGAAACTGCAATGCTATGGAAACCGCACATGTCTACTCCATTTTATGACCTATGTCCATTACATTCGGCATGTACATATAGGTTTGATTTAAAGATTTGCAAGACACATTTTCGCATTTGTTAGAAATTGTGTTGCCATGATGGCCACACACTATGACCATAAATCCGGGAAAAAAAACATTTAGGTCAATCTACTTCCCCCAGTTTTTCAGCCAGTGCCCATGAAAGTTGGCATAAATGTTCATCTTTTGGGGTAGAGACACGCAGAATTCAATTGGAAACGGCATTACTGATGCCGTTCTCTCGCACATGGCAAGAGTATTTCTCCCTTGTTTGTTAGAAAGTAGGATATCTCTCGAAAGAGTATGGGATCTTGTTTGACGAAAACGTATTGAAAAAAAATGAAAAGCTGGTGCACTAATGTAGGGAATACAAACATCCAATATTAAAAAGGATTTATTGACAAACCATCTCTTAATTTTGATAAAGCACACGATATTTACTTACAGTGAAAAGAGTAACAGGACAGTATCAAACTAGTAAAAGAAAGCGGAATTCGAGAAAGGAAAACAGCTGAACAAAAAGGAACATTATAAGTATTGGGCTGTTTTCTTGGGCAGAAAACGCCGGTGTTAATCTAATATCAGCCTGGTATCGAAATTGGTCCACGCCAGAGAGGTGTTAAAACAACACCAGTTAACAATCAAACCGATATTGGTTTAACACTAATTGGTGTTGCTTTAAGTGCCAATTTGGTGTAAGCCTAACATCAAACCGGTGTTGTTTTAACACTTCTCTTGTGTGGACCGATATAGATACCAGGTTGGTGTTAAGTTAACACCGGCGTTTTTGCAGTGAAGCCGGAAAATCAACGGTCTGATATCTCTGAGCTCTTGGGTAAGGTAAAGTGCCAGGGGAGGGGGCGCTTGAGATGGGAGGAATGAGGTCATCCTCATATTTTTGGTATATTTTTTTCGTTTTGTTTAATTTTCATTTTTATACAATTTTATTTTTTTTCTCTTCACTGAATTGATGTTTTATTCTTCAGGTTCTGTATAGGTGATTTGGTTTTTACATTACGATATACGCTGTAAATTAATACGAAGATATTACGAAATGATACAATTAAAATGGATGTAATGTTGTTTGTTATGTTATTCTCTTATTTGAATGGAAAATACAACCCCCCCCCCCGCCAAAAAAGAAATGAAAGGAGTTTAATTACACTGTAAACGTCTGTATATTGATTTATTTCGAACATTTTTTTCAGGAACATGTGCTTGACAAGACCTATTTCTTTTTTCTTGAAAAAATTCATCACTGGTATAAGGCCACCGCATATATACCTTACGACTGGTCTTTGTCCCGATTTTCAAATAGGACGTAGTAAGATTTGAGGATTTGTACCGATACGGTGGGTGACGTCGCATCGCGTGAGATGGCGTCGCGTTAAGGGGAGACCACACCCTGCGTCCAAAGCCTTCCCCCTGGTTTTAGCCGAAAGGGTGCGTTGGGAGCGACGGATTGCGTCGGGTTGAATGCAACCCCACACAATTCGTGCAAAGCACCTCCACCCCATCCCTCCCCCCCACCGGATTAGCCGTAAAGGTGCGTTGGGACTTTACCCTTAAAATACACCATGTTGGGCACGTAACACAAAGTATAGCAATGATCGTAGATACATTTTCTACGATTGATAGCAATGTTCTCAGAATTTTATTTTATAATGGTTATGACATTTTGCTTATATATATATATTACTATGTTTTGTTTTACTTCTAATTTAGATACCTATAATATACTGTACATACCTGAATTTATTTTGTCTTTATGTAACTATTTTGACCTCTTACTTTGTTCTGTTGAAAATGAAATAAATAAAATTGAAATTGAAATTGAAAAAATGTGCAATCAATCATGAAAATCAAGCGTACGATTAATCGCTATCATTTGTGTTACAGTGCCCTCATCGTCCTTTTTTAGTCACTTTGGTCTACAGTCAGCTGCTCTAATAGACAATTGGTCTAACACCAGTCGGTCTAATATCAGTTGGTCTAATAAGCATGCACTTCATCTTATCAGTACCGCTTTGTCTAAAGTCAATTCGTCGATAGCATTTTGATCTAATACCCAGTGACGTCAATCCGATCCGAGCAGGAGGGGGGGGGGGTGATGATGGCAATATATTGAAATGAAAATGTATTTTATAAAAATGCGGGACATCCACAACACAGGGTATATAGCCGCGTACATATTATTACAAACTTTCCCTTAAACGATTTTATTTCTATGACGTTATGTAATGCTTTTTTGTTGTATAAATTACTAAATTACAAATAACATCACCGTGCGAGCGAGCAAAACAAGCTAAATCTTCAGTAGTTGGAAGGGAGAATGGTGCCCAAGCATACCAAGGCATATGTATACGGGGGTAGAACCATGTGCATAATACTACCATCTATCAATTTTGGGACGACATTATAGGCTCTTTTATATTTCTTTTCGACGGCTATTGTAATGGTTTTGTTGTGATAAAAACAACTAAACTGCAGTTAATATTTTAATGCGAGCGAGCGGAGCGAACTATAAGATTTTCAGTAGTTGTGAGAGAATGGCGCCCAGATACATCCGGCCGTATCATATCGTATATGTATATGAATGCATAACCGTGTATATGATACTACAATCTTTCAGTCTTGGACAATTAATAGCCTATCACAATTTTTTTTTGTTTTGTTTTGATAAAAACTGCCATATCCTAATGTGAGCGAGCGAAGCTAGAGAGCAAATTTTCAGTAGTTGGAAGACTACTGAAAATTGATGTCCAAAAGGGCGTGTAATTATGGGAGAATTGGGGCGAGCGAGCGTAGTTAGCGAGCCTTAATTGGGATAGTTGCTACAATCGTATAAAATAATACTATATATTACAGAACGTGATAAGGGTAAGATAAGAAAAAAATGAATGAATGTATAAAAAAGGGAAATACACTGTAAAAATTGAAGTGCTAATTTAGCACTTACAGTGCAGTCACTATACAGCACCGTAAGTGATAAATTAGCACTTCATTTTTTACAGTGTAGAAATATAAAGATACTTTATCTAGAAGAGCAAAAAAAGGGGGTCAAATAGTCGAGAATTGCAAAAATGAAAACACATTTCACTAGATCGAGGTGAGATGAAAATGAAATATAAACCGAATCATGATCATCGGGAATTTGACTGCCTTGATATATAGGAAAAGATTTAAATCCATCACCGGCCATAGTGTAAACTTCTAAAAACGCCGAAAGGGCAAAATGATGTAGATAAAAAGGAAAAGATCACAGAAATGAAAGATTTTGAATAACCTGTAAGATCATAATTATATTGGGAGAGGATGTAACATTCAAACTTTTGAGAAAAAATCATGTCTATACTAATCAATATTTATTAGTGTTGCATTAATTAATGTAATTTAAAGTCTCCTATAATATTGGTAAAAATTGTAAAGATATGGGGGTTTCCTTAATTGATTCGATCATCATCATCGGTAATTCATATTGCACCTAGCTTGAAGTATACGGCATGCTTATATTTTTGTACCTATTTCTCTCAGCTTTCACAGAGATAACAGAAATACGACCCCCTCCCATATTCACGAAAGTGTACTTAAATATTGTTTTGATTCGTTTAGGATCAAATTTATAATCGTGTCAAAAATTAATTTGAATCATGTGTTCAGTAGTACTCTCATGATGCAGCGGATAAATTCTTTGCGATTAACTATATATATAGGGTTTTGTCACAACCGCGTAGCCAGGATTTAATTTTGGAGGGGGCGGTAAGTGCATGCGAAGCGTGCCAACACTTTCAGAGCGCGCTCTCTATGGGGATGGTGCAGGGAGGGGGGAGTTGTCCCCCTTTCGCGCTGAGCTCGATGTTTTTGATAGCTCATTTAATTCAAATCAAAAGAAGGCGTCTCTTGTGTCTCTAGTACCCTTATCAACTCGAATATTGACTTGCTGTGATTTAAAAAATTGTTTTCCAAAGAAATTTTGAACGCCCAAAAATGGGAAAGACTAAATAATTTGAAATAATTCCTCTTACCGCGCGAAGCGTGGAAGCTTAAGACGTTCTATAAAAATAGAGAACAGAAATGATACAATTATGCCTACCTAGGTCACACTCAGATTTGAATCTAAAAACTTTATCCACATTAAATTTCGTTAACTCGATCAAGTCGCTATACAGAGTAGAAGACGGGTATATACAAAAAGGAAATCGTCCCTATTCCTTCCCATAAGTGGCGTTGAAGCTCTGAATTTTAAAAATTTCTCCGAAACTTTAACCTGTTTTAATTTTGATATTTCTAAGAGTATATATAACTCGATTAAGGAGAAAAACGAGTTTAAAATGTGAAAGGGGTGATGCAAGCTAGAAGAAGGACTTTTCCTTTCCAATGCTCGCGAAGCACGGAAACCTCTGTGATTTATCTTTGAAGAAAAAATAATGTGTAATTTCGCTCATATTTTGTTTGATCAAGGCGGTTTTCCACTAGGGCGCGGACAAGACCATTTCGGCATGCTGTCCGCAACCGAATTCCGCAAAAGATTATGCAAATGATCTTGTCATAGGACACGAACCGACTGCCTGCATATTGTCCTAGGACATTTCTGGGACTGTCCTAGGACAGGATTGTTTGAATAGATTTTTCGGCGTTTGACGCGGACAGCATGCAGATCGTATTAGGACAGAACCGGACACATTTAGGACAACGTCACGAGTGGTAAATTCAACGACTAGGATTAGGATAATTTTCGGGCAACCTCCGAGAAGAAATATCGTTCATATTTTTTTTAAATAAATTT
The DNA here is from genome assembly GCF_018143015.1 of Lytechinus variegatus. Classification (NCBI taxonomy): domain Eukaryota; kingdom Metazoa; phylum Echinodermata; class Echinoidea; order Temnopleuroida; family Toxopneustidae; genus Lytechinus; species Lytechinus variegatus. Next base: position 9,354,895 of record NC_054748.1, on the reverse strand, counting down.
AGGGGTACAATTTTGGGGTTTGGGGTGTTTTTTTTTTTAAGAAACCCTGATTTTGCTATTTAGTCCGAGTCGCGGGGGCAGGGGAGAATAAAATGATCTGTCATGAAAATACGCCATTTTTACATATTTTTCGACTAGAAAGACTATATGATTTTCTTTTCTTTCAAATCAAATAGCATCCATGGTTTGAAATACCAGGGGGGGCAGGAGACACGTCCCCTCACTTTTTTGAAAGGGGGGACACAATAAAATTTTCCCCACACACTTTTTTGGAGGGAGAGAAAAAAAGGAAAAAAGAAAAAGAAGGGAAGAGAGAAGCGAAAAGAGGAAAAATAAGAGGAGAAAGACGAGTGAATAAAATAAGATTAGGGGAAAACATCTTTCATGTCACAACATAAAATTTCGCTCACGCTTCGTGCTCGCATCGCCTAATCTGTGAGATACATAACTACATATATGGAGCTTAAATAATTACCTTTTGAAGTAAATATACAAAATATTTCTTGGACATCGAGCTTTCATTATTTGCTTGATTTACAAATTGATTTTTTTTATAGTTTTCTTTAAAATGACAGTTTTATGGTCTAAATATCAGCAAATAGAACTCGCGCTGCGCGCTGCCTTTATTTGATTTGTGAAGTAACTATTCTCTTCGTGTATTCCATAAAGTTTTGAAAAATATCCCCTTTCAGGCTGGTCTGATTATGAATAGTATCAACTATAGCGCTACGCGCTTGCATTTTGAATGGGGAGATATGTATACCTATGTTCATTCTATAACTAATTATTATAAATCCTCTTTCATGACAGTTTATGATATTTCGGCTCGCAATTTGCGCTCGCATTGTTTTCTGGCCTTTATATCGATTTCGCGCTCGCTTTAAGGTTATTAGATTAATAAGTAATATAGTATTATTTTCATGATTTACTAATAATCATAATCATATTGTCATATTTTTCATAATGGAATATCGACAAGTTTCATCTCGCGCTTAGGAAGACGTATAGGGAGATATTTATCATAGCCATATGATGACAAAATATCCTTAAAATGTTCCGGTCGCACGTCAAAGTACACGTAATAATAACAAAATATCAGCTTACGCTTCACATTCCCATCATTAATCAAGCGCGAACCCTATCTACTTCAGAATTTTCCTATACAGTGCTCGAAATATCCCTTAAACTCACATTTTTTTTAGAACGGAATATCAAAGATTTTCAGCCCGCGCTTCGCACTCGCATTATTAAAATGAAAATGTTATTAGCAAGATAATGACTATCTGTAATTACTCTTTTTGTAAAATAAAAATGATATTAATAAGGTATTTCGCACAATAAAACTGAATCAGAATGTCCAGATTCTAGGTCAAAATCTAAACACTCGCACGCATCTTTATTGAGGTTATTGCGCTCGCATTTTTAATATAGGAAGATATCCAATTACCCATCCTTTTCCTCATTTACAAAACGTGGTCTCGACCAAAATTTGGATGCGGACTAATTTTGATTTCCCGAACACCAGGAAGGGTTTAGGACAGCATGCGGATACTCCCAGGAATGTCCGGGCAGGTTGCGGAGGGGTCGCGGATTACAATTATTACATTCCGCGCCTTGTCCTGACGCTGTCCCTGCCCTAGTGGAAAAGGAGTATTAAGAAACTTCATCATTGATATTCAAAGTTTCAAGTTAATGGCGTGAGACAGGAGATAGATGTACAGCGATATAGAATAACGTTTAATATCGTACATCCTTTTGCATAGAGCACGGAACGAATTTGATGCAAATAAAATAATTTGCTGAAAAGCGGAGGAAAAAGCATTTGGGGACTCGGGGAGTGACTGTAATGTTTACCCGCTCCGAACGGAACAGCCCAAATTTTGTGTCAATGCAATTAGAAACAAAATACTTTTTATATACTCTTTACACCCATATATACTTTATAAATTCTGGCAAGAATGTGCGATTCCAACAGCCGGGAAGGAAAAAACGGAGTAGAAAATAAGGTGTGGGAAACAAAAGAATTTGAATTTTAGTATTTTTCCTGCGCGGAGCGCGGAAGATAAATTTTGTATAAAAAGAGAAACTGTCGTTTTTAGGTTTTTATTCTTTTGACCAAAACAGAAGAAAAAAAAACATACTATACTCTTCGCTTGTTCCTTTTCTCCTCCCCCTTTTTTCTTCTTGGGAGCGTGGGGGGGGGCGACCGCCCCACCGCCCCCTAACTACGCACCTGTTTTGTCACGAGAATTTTTTAAAATAAATTGAGCGCCGGAGTGGAGCGAACGCGAGAAAAATTAGGCCAATTTAATTTAGTTTTGGGTGGGGGAGCAATAGGAAGCTCTTTGAGAAAGTACTATGAACTTGAGTATTTTAAATGCAGAACGAAGAAATGAAATTGAGAATTTGTGGTGGCAATGCATGGATTACTGCCAGCGCCGTCATGATCTGTGACGTAATTAATGGAATAGTACATTTTTCTACAATCATGATAATTGACGTCAAGGAATAGGAAATCTTTGAAAGATATCAAATGAAACATTTTCCCGTAAAACCTTCGTAAGAAAGGGGGTACCTCTAAAAAAAATCTTTATTGCTTCGCGCATCGAAACATTTGTATTATTATTATTACTATTTTTATTATCATCATTAATATTATTATCATTATCAATATTATTATCATTATCAATATTATTATCATTATCAATATTATTATCATCATTAATATCATCATTTATGTACTGTGCTTTTTTCCAAAATGGCCCAAAGCGCTTATAACAAGAATAAAAGAGAATACTGAAATCGCAATCCTAAAACTCTGGACATTAAAAAGGAAATGTCTAAAGTCCCCTTTTCAATAAAGAGAGAGATCGTGATTGTTTGATTAAAATAGGTAACTTATTCCAATATTTTGAAGCAGTTACAGTAAATATCCTATCCCCAGCCAGTTTCCGTGCAATTTTGTACTTGATCCGTAATACCTTGGGTCACAGTTGCTCTACGGCGAGTCGATTAAGTCTTGTTATTCATTTCTACTCCTATGTAGCTGGTACAAAAATGTTAAAACTGCTGTTTTCGACTTGCCGCACGGCCGCCGAAGAGCAAATGTAACCATGGTATTGTTGCATATTAATATTATTATCATTTATCAATACTATCGCTTTTAACTATTTACAGATATTTTTTTATTTTACCCTTTTTTCCACAGAATCGGAGACTGCATCTGGTTGAGAAATTTCAGAAGGGCGCCCTCAGTATGGGGTCCGTGAATCTCTTTGCTGCACTCGCCGTGATTGTGTTTCTTGTTCATCATGCACAAACAGTATCAGGTACATTTGTTATTTTTTATTCATAGCCTTAGTCCCCAAGGATTTTTTTGATTGATAAGATTCCCATGATAAGACAAATTGATCATATTAATTCAGGTCTCCCATAGAAATCAAGAAAATTACAGATTCCAAAGTCTGTGAAAGACAATTTTTTGTTGGGGGGGGGGGGGTGAAGTGCGTTGGAGCGTTGTGGTCCAGTGAATAAGTCTTCTGACTGTAAACAGAGGGTCGTGGGTTCGAATCCCGGCCATGGCGTAATTTTCTTCAGCAAGAAATTTATCCACATTGTGCTGCACTCGACCCAGGTGAGGTGAATGGGTACCCGGCAGGATTAATTCATTGACTGCATGAGCGCTGAAAGGCACCTCGAGCTAAAGCCGAGGTAATAATAATCATAACATCGAGCCTCGGAATAGAATAATTTTAGATAGATGGTGCTGTATAAATGCCTATTATTATTATTATTATTATTATTAAGGGCAAAATGAAATAATTGTCTAAATTCCATTGCAACTACTTAGCTTAACAAATTCCAGAAATGCTGAAAATTGTGTTTAGAGTTTAGCGTGTGTTCGTGAAACGACAGTAATGTCTGCGCATGATAAATCAACTGCACATTGACCATCCTACTCAGAAAACCATTATAATTGAACACAAAACCTTTTTTTCATATCATAACTAAACACAAAAGAGAAGGCTCACTTATATTTCAAGCTATATTTGATCTGATTATCAAAAAGCTTTGTAAATGATCGTCTTCAATGAAGCTGTATGAATATTTCACGGTACGGCACCAAACGAAAATACAAGGTCTGTTCGGCCCTTAGACCTCAAGGCCTTTATAATAATAATAATAAAACGTCAATTATAACATAATTATGGAGGTTTGACCTAATTATTAAATTACCGACATGGACAAAGTGGAGTGACGTGTCATTTGCCATGTACAGCTGGCTAAAAAGTTAATACCGAAAGATGGCGCTATTTGATTATACTCAAACATGTCAAATGTGTTATTCAAGTTTGAACAGACAGATGAACTATTGTTTGTATTATGATGTCAAGCAATTTGCATTGATGATTTCCTGTTACAAGACATATCCAAGTTGAAGAAATGGCAAGGATTTAATACCTGGGTTAACTTATACACCACACTATTTAGGGAGTGTCATCATCATCATTAAAGATTATTTTTAGCCTCGTGCAAAAAGTTTTCAAGAAATCAATCGAGACATGAAAAGGGACCAAAATAAAAAAAATATAATTAATTTTAATGAATTGATTGACATAATTATAAATCACCTGAATATAATGGAGCCTAAAATCACCGGTGTGTTGGTAGAGGGTTCGTCTTACAACCGGGAGGTCGGGGTTCAAACCCCGGTCGCGTCACACCAAAAGACGTTAAAAGACGGGAATTGCTGCAATCCTGTTTGGTGTTCAACGATTGAAGGGATAGAGCCTCGTCGATCTAGCAGGACCCACGATCAATATTGGGCAAAACGAATTTTTCTATTTCTATTTTGAACGATAAATAAACGATTTTTTGTAGTATTTATATTTCTATTTCGAACAATAAATGATGGATTTTAATCATTCCATAGGAGTGTAGTTTTGAATTATAGTTTATATTAAGGTTAAACCTAGGTTTATTGATCAGAATACCCCGAAGTCCAGTTGTATAGATTTTATAACGAACAATAATTGACTCCTTGATAAATTAGACTCTCTGCCATTTTATACCTTGTATATTTATAGCAACGTGTTCTATGGACAGCGATTGCTTGAATGGAGGAACCTGTAACGCCAGTACATCAACCTGCAACTGTACATCAGACTTCACAGGCACAAACTGCGAAAATGGTAATTAATCCTTCTACTTTGATGGCATTTACATATTTGTCGCACATTCAAATAGAAATTATTAAGGTGACTTAATTTCAACTAGATTTTTTTCCCTAATGTGCATTCCAATTGAAATTAAAATCTCTCGAAGAAGATGATGAGTTGTCGCACAGCAGCGCGGAATGAATTCTATTGCGCAGCAAATGCATTGGAAATGCGAGTCAAATCGCAACGAAGCTTTTTCGATGGTTATTGCCCCTGGAGGATGGGGGGGGGGGGCTGAGGTGGGTATGCTAAAATATATAAATTGGACAAAATTATTTTAATTCGGAGCGATTTTTTTTCCAGACCAGCATCCACTTTAAAAAAAAAAAAAAAAGTCAGGCCCCTGTCGAGTGTCGGTTAATAGGAGCAGCAGTATCGATCGACGTGTCGTTTCAGAGCTGACGAAAATCGCAAATGCGTCGTTTGTCCAGATTCGCGGACGAAACTGCTGTTTCGCCGACCCTCGTCAAAGTCTTCTTCGTGATTTGACCGGCAGTTGAATGCATTTACTGTGTTGTAAGTTTCAGTCCGCGTCTCTGAGAGAAAACTCGCTATTAGGTAGATATCAAAATCTCGGTAAACGGCCAATTCGTCCACTGCCAACTCGTCCACTCACCATATGGTCTACCTTCATTTAGTCTAATGTCATTCCATCCATAAACATTTCGTCTAACTACCATTTGGTCCAATAATCACTTCGTCTTTAATATCACCAGTTCGTCTATGACCATTTCGTATAATAACCAGTTGGTCTACTACCGAATTTTCTTTTCATTCATTTCGCCTAAGTAACACTTTCCAATAAGACCAAAATGGTTGATAGACTAAATGGCTATTGGACCAACAAGTTATTAGACGAAATGGTGAGTGGACGAAATGGCAATTAGACCATGTAGATAGTGGACGGGCCGATGGTAGACCAAATGATAGTAGACGTGTGTGTAATTAGAAGATTGGCATTAGACCAATTGGAAATAAATGGAAATCTCTAACTTATAATGTACGAGGTTGCTCTACCTATTGGTTTAAAATATCAATTAGTTTCATAAACGACCGTCCGTGAGATGTGGACATACTAGCTTAATGGCAACACCACGATACCATTGGGATATGGGGCATCATCTTCAACAAAGCTTTAGAAAAAAACCCACAACCAAAGGAAACTTTACATTTTTGCATTCTGAATCCCCCGCCCCTTTTGCAAAGTTTTATAGTTTAAGATCATCGCAAATTCGCAATGTGCAAATCATCATTTTGAAATCCATTGAGATCGAATGAAATAAACAATCTTTTACGTAATGGAAACCGATTCATTGAAATGAATGTTAATTAGAAATAAGGGACATTACGGACAACATTGAAATAAAATAAATGTAGATAAATTCGTTTTGAAACGCACGCATGGCCCTCTGTTTGAAAGACTGAAGTCAGAAACATCAAACCAATTTTGAAATCAGTTACACCGTGGAGTTCTACCATCGTTGAATAAACCCAATACAAAACATTGTAAACCAATGGTAGAAATGAGATGTTCAATGTTAAAGGACAACTCCACCTCAATAAAAAGCTAACTGGAATAAAAAGGAGAAAAGTCCAACAGAAATAAAATCGAAAGTGTCGTCAAGATCGGATGTTAAAAAAAAGAGAGAAAATAACGACATATTAAAGTTTCGTTTAAATACACAATGGCTAGCACATCCTGGTCGGTATGCAAATGAGGGAACCGATCACGTCACCCACTCACTATTTTTTTGTATTTCATTATATCATTATATTAAATTTCATAATTTTCACCTCAATTTAATGTGAAACAAAGTTTTATTCCTCCCTTCAAATGTTTAATTACCTTTGTTTTAGGATTGTGTGGTTCTGTCAACTTTCTCATTTGCAAAACTTATTTTTTGTTTTACTTTTTTCATATTACATTCGATTTTGATGAGAATTTCGGTTTCAAGCTTGTTGGATTTTTCTCTATTGATTCAAATCAACATTTTTTTGGGGTAGCATTCATCCTAGTATATATTACCTTTGTTTTTGTATAGCTTGTTTCAGAATAATGATATAATCTATAGAAAATGTGTGACTTGATGGGGAAAATAATGTTACCAATTTCATTTTGTTATAAAAGAAAAATGTAAACCACTGAATCTTTTTTCATAATTACCGATTCACCGTTTCCAACTTTAATTTCTACGCCTCTTTCTGAAATTGCAATGCACTTGCTTTAGAGTTGGACAATAAAAGTAAGTAATATGTAGATTCCTCCATTTTCAACATTTAGTCATGAAATAACTTTGATACAAAACTTATGTTTGTTTATTTTTCTCATGACATTTTTTGTATGATGAATCTGATGAATATGAATATGATGAATCAAAACGAATAAAAGGCTTGTAAAAGTTCCAAAACCATTTCTCTCAGTATTTTTTTTATTTCTATTCATTGTTAAAATATCATGCTATAATCAATAGAATATAAGTGGATTTATTTGAAATATAGTTACCAAGGTATCTTTCTTTTTCTCCATTGATACAGAAAACTGTGACATACTAGAAATTCCTTTCTCAAATCATACAATGAATGAAACGTTGGAGCATGGTGCAAGTATAGTTGTAGCTTGTGGCACTGGCTACTCAACCGGCAAAGGCACTTTGACAGAGCTCATGTGCGATAATGGCACACTTTCCGAATCTCTCGTCTGCTATGGTAAGATCTTTTTAATCTTAAAAAGGGTGAAAAATAAATAGAACTTATTTCATTTTCAAAGTGCCAATCTCCAAACTGTTTCGTTTTGTTGAATGTGTCCACATTGTCTTTTGGGGGTTTTGATAATATCACCTGACTGGACAACTGCGCAATTATTTATTTTCTAGTATACTTTAAGGCTTAATTCCTGAAAGGTGTTTGCTCCTTTTGTTGGTATTTAATTCTTATGAATATTTCTTGTATTTTGTGACAATGATTTCTTTAAAAAAATTTCCCCAAGCAAGTGGCGTTTTGGCGCTCACTGATTCAATGATAGTTCAGCATGGAATGATTGTTCATAATATTGCTAAACCGATATTCTTTCTTCTCCTTATACAGCAAACTGTGACATACTAGAAATTCCTTTCTCAAATCAAACTATGAATGATACGTTGGAGCATAATGCAAGTATCGCTATAGCGTGTAACATGGGCAACTCTACCGGTACGGGCATTGTAACAGAGCTCATGTGTAATGATGGGACCATTTCTCCAACTCCTCCTGTCTGTTATGGTAAGACCCTTTAAATCTTGAATAAGGTCAAAAATAAACAAAACTTAATTCATTTTCAAAGTGCCAATCTCCAAATTATTTTGTTTTGTTGAATGTGCCACTTTGTCTTTGTGGGGTTCAGATCGTATTAGCTGACAGAATTGAGCAATTGTTTATATCTAGTACTTAAGAATTATTCCTTAAAGGCTTTTGTTCCTTTTCTTGGCGTTTCATTGTCATAAATATTTCTTCATGTTGTATTTTGTGGCAATGTTTTCTTTACAAATATTTCCCAAGCAAGCGGTGTTTTGGCGCTATAACTGATTCAATGCTAATTCAGCTGTCATTGTCGTAATTGCGGGCCTTTTCACACGTGAATCTTGAATCATCATTGTAATGATGATTGCAATTCGTCTTTATATTACTGAGACCTTTCACACGCTCACTCGACTGATTTGAATTCGAATTCCCGCGCGAAGGCGGATATGTATCCTTGGTTTCTTGTCAATATCAAAGCACTGCATCGATCGCAAATACAAACTACGATGAGTGCATGACAGTTGTATTAACTACGGAAGTGCTTAAAAGGTCACGTAAGCTCCGCCCCCAAAGATGTGTTGGAGGTCAAGCCTTTCACACGAAATTTCGTATAGTAATTTGAGAGAAACTTAACTGGAATTCACCTTCGGAGTAGAATTTGAATTCGTGATTGTGATTAGGGTTCGTAATTCTGATCATGTTCTAGTTTGGTTTCACACGTGCTAAAAATTCGTCATTAGCCTGATTTTTCACTAGAATCAGCATTCAAATTACGATTTTTTTAACGTGTGAAAGGTTGGATCGTTACCCAGATATCCTTTTACTCTTCATACAGAAAACTGTGACATAGATGGGATTCCTCTCTCAAATCACACAATGAATGGTGAGTTGGAGCACGATGCAAGTATCGTTATAGCTTGTGAAACTGGTTTCTCCACCGGGATGGGCAAGCTAACAGAGCTCATGTGTGATAACGGGACACTTTCTGCACCTCTTCCAATCTGTTATGGTAAGATCTTTTCAATCTTGAATTAGGTGAAAAATAAAAATAACTTCATTTTCTCAAAGTGACAATCCTCAAAGTATTTTGTTGCGTTGAATGCCCACTTTGTCTTTATGGGGTTTTTATGAAATTAACTGACCTGAGAGCTGAACAATTTGTTTTATTTCTAGTTCTTTGAGGATCAAATCCTAAAAGGTGTTTGCTCCTTTTGTTGGGCATTTAAGTCTCAAAGATGTTTCTTGTATTTTGTTGCAATGTTTTCTCCAAAATTATTCCCCAAGCAAGTGTGTGTTTTTTGGCGCGCCCGAACTGATTCAATGATAATTCTTCTTGGAATCATCGGTCAAAATTTTGCTAAACCGATATCCTTTTTTTCTCTCTCTCTCTTCATACAGAAAACTGTGACATACATGGAGTTGCTTTCTCAAATCTAACAGTGAATGATACGATATTGGAGCATGATGCAAGTATCGTTATAGCTTGTAACACTGGCTACTCCACCGGCATGGACACTTTAACAACGGAGCTAATTTGCAATAACGGGACACTGTCTGCATCTATTCCAGTCTGTTATGGTAAGATCTTTTCGATCTTGAAAATGGTGAAAAATAAAAAGATCCCCAAAATACTTTTGTTGTTGGATGCCAGCTGGTCTTAGGTAGTACATCGGGTTATGCGTCAGCCAACCATTCGGAAATAGGGCCACTCCACAAGGTCAGGTCCAGTTTAACCAGACGCTTTTGTGAGAATATCACCCGGGGGGTACTTCCATTGACGAGTATATACCATGCGCGACCATGGGGTCTCGAAAAGCACCCAAAGTTACACGTATTTTCCATTTTCTGATAATGCACCCCTCAACAAGTACTGGCGTGTGATGAAATCCTACCCGTAACTAGTACTGGAAACAAAACGATACTCGAGTATACCCTGAAGTGAACCCCTAAACAAGTAGATCAGCAATATTAATAATTGTTAAGTCACGGACGTCGATTACCTTTACCTACATCAATGGGTACAGTACAGCCTCACCTCCCAAACCTCGCCCAAATCGTACTCTAAAGTACACGAAGTGTTGACTCTTGGGGAAAAAAGTACATCCTTTATAAAACAATCTAATCTTAAAATTTTTACACAATCGAAAATTTAACCCTAAACACGTAGCCTCCGAGCGAAATAGATACCCTTTTTTGTATTATTTTAGTGTTTTTTACACCTTTATTACGTAACGTACTATCGTGCCCTATCTTTAAAAAGACATCCTTTGTACGTGTTTGGGTCGCACATGGTTTTCACTCGTCAATGTAAGTGCCCCCCCCCGGGGGGTGGGGGAATAACATGCAGTCAAATATACGAATGTCCCCCTCAAATTCACTTCATACCTTGTGAAAATAGAAGCCAAATCCTAGAAATATCCGGTCCAGACCCGATATTAAATGAATGCCGCTATTATTATCATATTTCTAAGATTGATGCCCTGGTATCATTTTTTCCTTTCCATAAAAAAAGCTTCTAGATCGGATTCCTTTCTCAAATCAACCAATCAATAATTCATAGGACCATGACGAAACGATTATTGTAGCTTGTAACTTTGGTCTAGCAAGTGCACCCTGACATAGAGTGCATTGAATTAGAAATAGAACATTCAAACGAGCTGAATATAATACTTATTGTTGATAATCAAAACGAATGAATAAAGAGATGTTTCAATTTTTGCCTAATTCTACAAAACGGTATTCATCAGGTCGGAATGCAAATGGGAAACCGATGACGTCACCAGCTCTTTGGGATTTTTATTAAGAAAGAGGCCTATGGAATGTTGCAATATTTCCAATAAGCAAAAAACGTGCATAGAATACCGAAAAGAGAGGTTGTCAGGTTACTTTATTTCAGCTTTTTCATGATTTCGGCAGGGTGCGATGAAAGAGATCAAAACACTAAATTCAATATCAATATCTTAAAGGAGAACGATACCTTTGGAACAAACAGGCTTGTGTAGAAACAGAAAAATCAAAGAATAAGAACAAAGAATGTTTGTGAAAAATCTGACAAATAGTGAGAAAGTATTGAGCATTTGAATATTGCAATCACTAATGCTATGGAGATCCTCACATTGGCAATGCGACAAGGATGTGTGATGTCACTGATGAACAACTTTCCCTTTGGTGGACTATAAAATACCCTCAAAATGTCTCTTTTTGCTTTTTCTTATGATGATACAAACTCTTTATCCATGATGTATTCTTAAAAAATATGTATTGCATGCCCTCATGTAGACAGAACACATGATTTATGGATAGATGTGATAAAAGAGGCAATTCTAGTGAAATATATACTAAAGTAAAGGGGAGAGTTGTTCACAAGTGACATCACACATCTTTGTCGCATTGCCAATTTGCTATCTCCATAGCATTAGTGATCGCAACATTAAAATGCTCATAACTTTCTCATTATTTGTCCGATTTTTCTAAAACTTTCGTTGATCTGTTTCTTTGATTTTTCTGTTTTCACACAAGCTATCTTGTTCCAATGGTTTCATTCTCCTTAAATATGGTGGTCCAACACTGTGAAAAAATTGGGCAATATTTTACCCAACATTTTGCCCAACGTTGGGCCGATAGTCAACCCTACCAACTACTGGGCAATATTTTACCCAACGTTGTTGGGGCATTAATGTGCCCAACTGTTGGGTAATATTTTGAACTACATTTTGGGGGACATTAATTTGCCCAACTTTTTAATAAAGTTATTAACCCAACATCTGGGCAAGGCCTTTAATAATCACCAAGAAAAATGGCATAATTTTACTAAGTTGTTGAGTTATTATGATCCCTCCCTGCAATCAATAATACTATTTGTTGGGCATTTTTCATTTGCTTTACACAACAAATGGTCATTACTTGACTGGGGTTTTGATGTCGATCCGGAGACCTTATCCGAAAGTGCTTTGCATGCACAATAACGCTGCATACAAGTGCAAGTGCATATCTCAAGTGAGTGAAGCAAAAACAAAACAGCGTCAGATATATGTCATGTATGTAGGCCTATTCTGACAAATTCCTTACAAATTATGCTTAACGTAAAGTCTAAAATAAAAAAAATTAAAAAAACGTTTAAGCAACTCATCTATGAAACTTCAGCGAGGCTCCCCAGCCCCCAGTCATCTAGAAGCTCCTCCATATCTTATCGACCGTGTGTAGCATGCTGCAAGCGCAACTCGTGATCGTAAAGTTTCGCAACATTTACCACTCAGCAGGGCAATTACTAGCCCAACAATTGGACATCTGTATTTTGGCAGCGGCAGAGTAAAAATTTGCCTAAGTATTGGGCACATAATGCCCAACAAAACAATAACCAACGTATATATTACCCAACAAAAAAATGACCAACGTAAATTTACTCTTTTTTTCACAGTGAAGTTATGTCAATGAATACCTAATAAGTCCCACAGAAAGCATTGTCAATTGACCTGGTTCATATAAAGTCATGACTTTGATTTCAAATGCCCAATTAAGTATTTATTTTCATTATAGAAAAATGTCCTCCAACGTTGGACTGTTGATGTTTTTCAACAGATATCTATTTAAAAAAAAACAACGTTGAAATAAAAAAAGCTTTGTTACCTCATCACGCTTCCATCGTGGATATAAATGTACACGACTTGATAGCACTCATTGCTATCTGTTTCTGTTTCTGTTTATGGTAACTCCCGTAGGAACTCGGCAGGACAGCATTTTTGCTGGTAAACGCCAAGCTGGTATATAACCAATTACCTAGGAAACATTTTACATCTAGGTTAATCAGTCATAGTGGCTGACCTTATAGACGACAGATATTATCCTTTGGACCTTTTTATCAAAGTGGAGACAATTGCAGAGTAGGGATTCGAACTCACAACCTTGCGATTATGAGTCCAATGCTCTAACCACTGGACCACACGACCCTATCATGATCTTCCTCCTTTTTTTTATCCATGCAGCAAATTGTGATCTTGAAGGGGTACCGAATTCAAATCAGACAATGAACATTACCGTCGACCACAATGTTACTGTCATCATAGAATGTGAGCCTGGATACACTTCTGGGTCGGGCATTACTACTACAGAACTCACTTGTAATAATGGGAACTTCTCCCCTTCACCTCCTACATGTTCCGGTAAGATCCTGCCATTCTTGAATCAATTAAATGGATGGTCCAGGCTGGAGACATTAATATCTCAATAAATAGGATGGAATTTACAAAGCAAAATGCTGAAAATTTGATCAAAATTGGATAACAAATAACGAAGTTATTGAATTTTAAAGGACAAGTCCACCCCAACAAAAACTTGATTTGAATAAAAAGAGAAAAATTCAACAAGCATAACACTGAAAATTTCATAAAAATCGGATTTAAAATAAGAAAGTTATTGCATTTTAAAGTTTCGCTTATTTTCAACAAAATAGTTATATGAACGAGCCAGTTACATCCAAATGAGAGAGTTGATGACATCACTCACTCACTATTTCTTTTGTATTTTATTATATGAAATATGAAATATTTTTATTTTCTCGTCATTGTCATGTGAAATGAAGTTTCATTCCTCCCTGATCACGTGGAATTCCATTATTTTAACATTTTTTGCTTCAGGGAAGGAGGTCCTAATCGTCAAATTCGTAAAAATTGAAATATGGTATAATTCAAACAATAAAAAGAAAAGAAATAGTGAGTTGACATCATCGACTCTCTCATTTGGATGTAACTGGCTCGTACTATTTTGTTGAAAATAAGTGAAACCTTGAAATGTCATAACTTTCTTATTTTACATCCGATTTTGATGAAATTTTCAGCATTGTGCTTATCTGATTTTTCTCTATTGATTCAAATCAACATTTTTCTGAGGTGGACTTGACCTTTAACATGTTTAAGGATTTGTAGTATTCCGGGGAAGCAGTTCTAGGCGTGTCTTTATGAATATTCATTAGATTGGCCGATGATGTCATATCCCCAGTTGTTCTTATGTATTTTATTATATGAAGTAAGAGTTATTCATTTTTTCTACCAAGAACTAAAACGATCAGATCGGCAACTGATTGATTGCATTAGTTATTTATTGCCGCAACTTGTTTCATCATAATGGAGACACATCATTTACACGGATCGTGTATGAAAAAATCCCAGGGGGGCCACTTACATTGACGAGTGGATACCATGCGCGACCAAAAAAACACGTAAAAAGGATATGTCCTTTTCACGATAGGGCACGTTACGTACGTAACGTGAAAAGGGTGTCAAAAACACAAAAATAATGAAAAAAGGGTATCTATTTCGCTAGGAAAATTACGTGTTTAGGATCGAATTTGCGGGGATGATAAAACAAAATTAAAATGTTTTATAAAGGATGTCCTTTTTGCCCCAACACTACGTGTTTAGAGTCCTATTTGCGCTAGGTGTAGAAGGTGGGGTCGTACTAAGCCAAATAAGGTAAAGCCGACAACCAAAGGACCCGTAACAATAAAACATTCCTGTACTTGTTTAGGGGTTAATTTCAGGGAACATTTGCCAAGAGTATCGATTTGTTTCCAATATTTGTTAAGGGTAGGGTTTGACACGCCAGTACTTGTTAAGGGGTGCATTTTCAGAATATGGAAATTACGTGTTTAGGGTGCTTTTCGAGACCCAATGGTCGCGCATGGTATCCACTCGTGAATGGAAGTGGCCCCCCCCCCCGGGAAGAAATGAAACATAAGAAAAGCGAAAGTGGGTATGTGATATTGTTAACCCTCCTAGTGAATATTCCTGACGATGTGCATATAACTATATTTTCTAAAAATTTTGCTAAACTTTGAAATTCAATGACTAAATTATTTGTTATCCGATTTTGATGAAATTTTCAGCATTTTACTCTGTGAATTTTACTCTGGGGATTTTACCTTATTTATTGAGATATGAATATTTCCAGCCAGGACCATCCCTTTAAGCTACAATCTGGAGGGAATGATGTACATGCATACACATAATACACACACACGAATAATTACACACACCCGATAGGTGTGTCATAAAACTGTACGTACGGCGGGCGACTTCAGGTGCCGCGGAACGGTTTTGAAAGGGCGGGGGGCTGACCTTGCAAAAATCCTTATCAGATGGCAATTTTTATGTTTTTTAACACGGTTTGGGAAAAAGTGCGGGGGCTGAAGCCCCCCCCCCCCTTCCGCGGCCCCTGGACCTTACGACTTAACGAATTGACTACTTTCATGGAGAAACAGAATATATGTCATTGAATATGTTCGGCTCACACTACTAGTATGCCATTCGCTGCGATGCGACTTTCGAAGAAATTTTGACAACATTTGATACGGACATTCTAACTAATAAAATCTTACGGATCAGAGTTCACGATAATAGTAGGGCTACTGAAACCGAAATTCAGTGCAGATCGAGCCTCCCTGAGCTGAATGAATAAAAAAACATTCAATTCCAAATCGTAATGACGTCATCATCGGCTGCGACATGAAGCCGATTTGGACTTCACTCCGACCACAGGGCTTGTCGCAAACTAAAAATATGATTTTAGTATTCCTATAAACATCATGCCAAACTTAATATAATATAATTTTACTTCTTTATTTTTTTTTATATTTAATACAAAGTGCGATTAAAAAAAAATCAAGTCGCATCGGTTCGCATAGTGTGAGCCGGGTTTTAGTAAAGCAGCGTCTATTGGTCTGCTTCACGACATTGATTTTACCATCCAAATCAAGTATTTATTATTTACACAGCTAGATTTTTGATCTAATGAAACAAGTACCTCGGTATAAAAGAACGTTGAACAGGGTC
Organism: Lytechinus variegatus; assembly: GCF_018143015.1. NCBI lineage: Eukaryota > Metazoa > Echinodermata > Echinoidea > Temnopleuroida > Toxopneustidae > Lytechinus > Lytechinus variegatus. Next base: position 9,338,574 of record NC_054748.1, on the reverse strand, counting down.
TCTGTAACGTCATCTTTCCGGGTTAAATAAAGTGAGAGAGAGAGAACAAATGGAATTATCTCCAAGCCCCTCTTCATGTACACAAGACTGCATCGTCCAGCTAAATTTACATGACTTGATGGAATAATTTTTACCCTGATTTTACTCCTTTTCTATCCATGCAGCAAATTGTAATCTTGAAGCGGTACCCAATTCAAATCAGACAACGAATGTTACCGTCGAACACGATGCAACAGTCGTTGTAGCTTGTGACTCGGGCTACACTTCTGACTCGGGCTACACTTCTGACTCGGGCATTACTACTACAGAACTCACTTGTGATAATGGTACCTTCTCCCCTTCACCTCCTACATGTTCCGGTAAGATCCTGCCATTCTTGAATCAATTACATGGATGGTCCAGGCTGGAGACATTAATATCTCAATAAATAGGATGGAATTTACAAAGCAAAATGCTGAAAATGTGATCAAAATTGGATAACCAATAACGAAGTTATTGAATTTTAAAGGACAAGTCCACCCCAACAAAAACTTGATTTGAATAAAAAGAGAAAAATTCAACAAGCATAACACTGAAAATTTCATAAAAATCGGATTTAAAATAAGAAAGTTATTGCATTTTAAAGTTTCGCTTATTTTCAACAAAATAGTTATATGAACGAGCCAGTTACATCCAAATGAGAGAGTTGATGACATCACTCACTCACTATTTCTTTTGTATTTTATTATATGAAATATGAAATATTTTTATTTTCTCGTCATTGTCATGTGAAATGAAGTTTCATTCCTCCCTGATCACATGGAATTCCATTATTTTAACATTTTTTGCTTCAGGGAAGGAGGTCCTAATCGTCAAATTCGTAAAAATTGAAATATGGTATAATTCAAACAATAAAAAGAAAAGAAATAGTGAGTTGACATCATCGACTCTCTCATTTGGATGTAACTGGCTCGTACTATTTTGTTGAAAATAAGTGAAACCTTGAAATGTCATAACTTTCTTATTTTACATCCGATTTTGATGAAATTTTCAGCATTGTGCTTATCTGATTTTTCTCTATTGATTCAAATCAACATTTTTCTGAGGTGGACTTGACCTTTAACATGTTTAAGGATTTGCAGTATTCCGGGGAAGCAGTTCTAGGCGTGTCTTTATGAATATTCATTAGATTGGCCGATGATGTCATATCCCCAGTTGTTCTTATGTATTTTATTATATGAAGTAAGAGTTATTCATTTTTTCTACCAAGAACTAAAACGATCAGATCGGCAACTGATTGATTGCATTAGTTATTTATTGCCGCAACTTGTTTCATCATAATGGAGACACATCATTTACACGGATCGTGTATGAAAAAATCCCAGGGGGGCCACTTACATTGACGAGTGGATACCATGCGCGACCAAAAAAACACGTAAAAAGGATATGTCCTTTTCACGATAGGGCACGTTACGTACGTAACGTGAAAAGGGTGTCAAAAACACAAAAATAATGAAAAAAGGGTATCTATTTCGCTAGGAAAATTACGTGTTTAGGATCGAATTTGCGGGGATGATAAAACAAAATTAAAATGTTTTATAAAGGATGTCCTTTTTGCCCCAACACTACGTGTTTAGAGTCCTATTTGCGCTAGGTGTAGAAGGTGGGGTCGTACTAAGCCAAATAAGGTAAAGCCGACAACCAAAGGACCCGTAACAATAAAACATTCCTGTACTTGTTTAGGGGTTAATTTCAGGGAACATTTGCCAAGAGTATCGATTTGTTTCCAATATTTGTTAAGGGTAGGGTTTGACACGCCAGTACTTGTTAAGGGGTGCATTTTCAGAATATGGAAATTACGTGTTTAGGGTGCTTTTCGAGACCCAATGGTCGCGCATGGTATCCACTCGTGAATGGAAGTGGCCCCCCCCCCCCGGGAAGAAATGAAACATAAGAAAAGCGAAAGTGGGTATGTGATATTGTTAACCCTCCTAGTGAATATTCCTGACGATGTGCATATAACTATATTTTCTAAAAATTTTGCTAAACTTTGAAATTCAATGACTAAATTATTTGTTATCCGATTTTGATGAAATTTTCAGCATTTTACTCTGTGAATTTTACTCTGGGGATTTTACCTTATTTATTGAGATATGAATATTTCCAGCCAGGACCATCCCTTTAAGCTACAATCTGGAGGGAATGATGTACATGCATACACATAATACACACACACGAATAATTACACACACCCGATAGGTGTGTCATAAAACTGTACGTACGGCGGGCGACTTCAGGTGCCGCGGAACGGTTTTGAAAGGGCGGGGGGCTGACCTTGCAAAAATCCTTATCAGATGGCAATTTTTATGTTTTTTAACACGGTTTGGGAAAAAGTGCGGGGGCTGAAGCCCCCCCCCCCCCCTTCCGCGGCCCCTGGACCTTACGACTTAACGAATTGACTACTTTCATGGAGAAACAGAATATATGTCATTGAATATGTTCGGCTCACACTACTAGTATGCCATTCGCTGCGATGCGACTTTCGAAGAAATTTTGACAACATTTGATACGGACATTCTAACTAATAAAATCTTACGGATCAGAGTTCACGATAATAGTAGGGCTACTGAAACCGAAATTCAGTGCAGATCGAGCCTCCCTGAGCTGAATGAATAAAAAAACATTCAATTCCAAATCGTAATGACGTCATCATCGGCTGCGACATGAAGCCGATTTGGACTTCACTCCGACCACAGGGCTTGTCGCAAACTAAAAATATGATTTTAGTATTCCTATAAACATCATGCCAAACTTAATATAATATAATTTTACTTCTTTATTTTTTTTTATATTTAATACAAAGTGCGATTAAAAAAAAATCAAGTCGCATCGGTTCGCATAGTGTGAGCCGGGTTTTAGTAAAGCAGCGTCTATTGGTCTGCTTCACGACATTGATTTTACCATCCAAATCAAGTATTTATTATTTACACAGCTAGATTTTTGATCTAATGAAACAAGTACCTCGGTATAAAAGAACGTTGAACAGGGTCTCTGTAACGTCATCTTTCCGGGTTAAATAAAGTGAGAGAGAGAGAACAAATGGAATTATCTCCAAGCCCCTCTTCATGTACACAAGACTGCATCGTCCAGCTAAATTTACATGACTTGATGGAATAATTTTTACCCTGATTTTACTCCTTTTCTATCCATGCAGCAAATTGTAATCTTGAAGCGGTACCCAATTCAAATCAGACAACGAATGTTACCGTCGAACACGATGCAACAGTCGTTGTAGCTTGTGACTCGGGCTACACTTCTGACTCGGGCTACACTTCTGACTCGGGCATTACTACTACAGAACTCACTTGTAATAATGGGAACTTCTCCCCTTCACCTCCTACATGTTCCGGTAAGATCCTGCCATTCTTGAATCAATTAAATGGATGGTCCAGGCTGGAGACATTAATATCTCAATAAATAGGATGGAATTTACAAAGCAAAATGCTGAAAATTTGATCAAAATTGGATAACAAATAACGAAGTTATTGAATTTTAAAGGACAAGTCCACCCCAACAAAAACTTGATTTGAATAAAAAGAGAAAAATTCAACAAGCATAACACTGAAAATTTCATAAAAATCGGATTTAAAATAAGAAAGTTATTGCATTTTAAAGTTTCGCTTATTTTCAACAAAATAGTTATATGAACGAGCCAGTTACATCCAAATGAGAGAGTTGATGACATCACTCACTCACTATTTCTTTTGTATTTTATTATATGAAATATGAAATATTTTTATTTTCTCGTCATTGTCATGTGAAATGAAGTTTCATTCCTCCCTGATCACATGGAATTCCATTATTTTAACATTTTTTGCTTCAGGGAAGGAGGTCCTAATCGTCAAATTCGTAAAAATTGAAATATGGTATAATTCAAACAATAAAAAGAAAAGAAATAGTGAGTTGACATCATCGACTCTCTCATTTGGATGTAACTGGCTCGTACTATTTTGTTGAAAATAAGTGAAACCTTGAAATGTCATAACTTTCTTATTTTACATCCGATTTTGATGAAATTTTCAGCATTGTGCTTATCTGATTTTTCTCTATTGATTCAAATCAACATTTTTCTGAGGTGGACTTGACCTTTAACATGTTTAAGGATTTGCAGTATTCCGGGGAAGCAGTTCTAGGCGTGTCTTTATGAATATTCATTAGATTGGCCGATGATGTCATATCCCCAGTTGTTCTTATGTATTTTATTATATGAAGTAAGAGTTATTCATTTTTTCTACCAAGAACTAAAACGATCAGATCGGCAACTGATTGATTGCATTAGTTATTTATTGCCGCAACTTGTTTCATCATAATGGAGACACATCATTTACACGGATCGTGTATGAAAAAATCCCAGGGGGGCCACTTACATTGACGAGTGGATACCATGCGCGACCAAAAAAACACGTAAAAAGGATATGTCCTTTTCACGATAGGGCACGTTACGTACGTAACGTGAAAAGGGTGTCAAAAACACAAAAATAATGAAAAAAGGGTATCTATTTCGCTAGGAAAATTACGTGTTTAGGATCGAATTTGCGGGGATGATAAAACAAAATTAAAATGTTTTATAAAGGATGTCCTTTTTGCCCCAACACTACGTGTTTAGAGTCCTATTTGCGCTAGGTGTAGAAGGTGGGGTCGTACTAAGCCAAATAAGGTAAAGCCGACAACCAAAGGACCCGTAACAATAAAACATTCCTGTACTTGTTTAGGGGTTAATTTCAGGGAACATTTGCCAAGAGTATCGATTTGTTTCCAATATTTGTTAAGGGTAGGGTTTGACACGCCAGTACTTGTTAAGGGGTGCATTTTCAGAATATGGAAATTACGTGTTTAGGGTGCTTTTCGAGACCCAATGGTCGCGCATGGTATCCACTCGTGAATGGAAGTGGCCCCCCCCCCCCCGGGAAGAAATGAAACATAAGAAAAGCGAAAGTGGGTATGTGATATTGTTAACCCTCCTAGTGAATATTCCTGACGATGTGCATATAACTATATTTTCTAAAAATTTTGCTAAACTTTGAAATTCAATGACTAAATTATTTGTTATCCGATTTTGATGAAATTTTCAGCATTTTACTCTGTGAATTTTACTCTGGGGATTTTACCTTATTTATTGAGATATGAATATTTCCAGCCAGGACCATCCCTTTAAGCTACAATCTGGAGGGAATGATGTACATGCATACACATAATACACACACACGAATAATTACACACACCCGATAGGTGTGTCATAAAACTGTACGTACGGCGGGCGACTTCAGGTGCCGCGGAACGGTTTTGAAAGGGCGGGGGGCTGACCTTGCAAAAATCCTTATCAGATGGCAATTTTTATGTTTTTTAACACGGTTTGGGAAAAAGTGCGGGGGCTGAAGCCCCCCCCCCCTTCCGCGGCCCCTGGACCTTACGACTTAACGAATTGACTACTTTCATGGAGAAACAGAATATATGTCATTGAATATGTTCGGCTCACACTACTAGTATGCCATTCGCTGCGATGCGACTTTCGAAGAAATTTTGACAACATTTGATACGGACATTCTAACTAATAAAATCTTACGGATCAGAGTTCACGATAATAGTAGGGCTACTGAAACCGAAATTCAGTGCAGATCGAGCCTCCCTGAGCTGAATGAATAAAAAAACATTCAATTCCAAATCGTAATGACGTCATCATCGGCTGCGACATGAAGCCGATTTGGACTTCACTCCGACCACAGGGCTTGTCGCAAACTAAAAATATGATTTTAGTATTCCTATAAACATCATGCCAAACTTAATATAATATAATTTTACTTCTTTATTTTTTTTTATATTTAATACAAAGTGCGATTAAAAAAAAATCAAGTCGCATCGGTTCGCATAGTGTGAGCCGGGTTTTAGTAAAGCAGCGTCTATTGGTCTGCTTCACGACATTGATTTTACCATCCAAATCAAGTATTTATCATTTACACAGCTAGATTTTTGATCTAATGAAACAAGTACCTCGGTATAAAAGAACGTTGAACAGGGTCTCTGTAACGTCATCTTTCCGGGTTAAATAAAGTGAGAGAGAGAGAACAAATGGAATTATCTCCAAGCCCCTCTTCATGTACACAAGACTGCATCGTCCAGCTAAATTTACATGACTTGATGGAATAATTTTTACCCTGATTTTACTCCTTTTCTATCCATGCAGCAAATTGTAATCTTGAAGCGGTACCCAATTCAAATCAGACAACGAATGTTACCGTCGAACACGATGCAACAGTCGTTGTAGCTTGTGACTCGGGCTACACTTCTGACTCGGGCATTACTACTACAGAACTCACTTGTGATAATGGTACCTTCTCTCCTTCACCTCCTACATGTTCCGGTAAGATCCTGCCACTCTTGAATTAAGCTAAAATGCGGAGAGAATGATGTTAAGACATACAGAATAATACACACAATTTAATTATTACACACACCAGATGGATGTTTCATATAGCTGTATGGGCAACTACGACTTAAAGGGATGCTCCGCCGGTGCTGAATATAGTTTTATTTTAATAGATAGAGCAAAATGCTGAAAATATGATCGAAATCAAAATAACGAAGTTATTTAATTTTGAATTTATTAACAAATAAATTCGAAATTCAATAACTTCGTTATTTTGATATCCGATCTATTTATTGAATTTTAAAGATATACATCATATTCTGGTAAAACATGTCTTCATAAACATTCATTAGGCGGGCTGATGATGACATGTCCAATCATTTTCTTTCGTATTTTAATACATGAAGTTAATGAATGTTAATGAATTAATTGAAAAGTTATGATTAACCTGAATATAGGAGAAATATTGGAGCCCAACATTCCTTTTGTTAGAGTTCCAGTTTAGATTAAGATTAAACCTTGGTTTAATTTCAAAATGCCACCCCAAATTTTTGATGTATAGGTGCTATAACGAAACTTAATTTGACAGTAATCTCCCTGGAGGAATCAGAATCTATGCCATTTTATATCTTGTATATTTTATAGCTATCTGTACTGTGGACAGTAATTGCTTGAATGGAGGAACATGTAATGCCATGGAATTGACCTGCAATTGTACATCAGACTTCACAGGCTTAAACTGCGAGACTGGTACGTTATCATCATTCCTTCTGGTTTGATAGCATTTAGTAAATTATTTGTCGCCCATCTAAATACAAATTACTACTCAATCAATTATTTAGATGGAATATTTCCGGTTTCTCCAAACTGAAACATGTAAAGAGTACCGAATAAGACGTCATCAATTTACTTTTTATGCATTTCAGCATTTTCATGATTTCGATAGCTGAGGGCGTCACGAAAGACCTCTACACACCGATTTCAATACTTATTGGATTATGGTAGCCTGGTCAATGAATACTTGAAAGGCAATACAGAACTTAGTGTCTATTGGTCCGGTTTACGATATTGATTTCAAAGACCCAATTCAGTAATTCCACGACCAGATCTTGGGTCTAATGGAACAATCACCTCCAAATCTGGGTTTGTGCATGGCTGATCTTCACAACATACTCCACCAGACATGGTAAAAAAAGACAGTTGAAATAAATTAAAAGGAAGCTTTGTGGCATCATCATTTCGGTATATTTATAGACGTAGATAGGACAATAGGCGTTGCACAAATCACCTCCAAAAACCCAATATATCTTCCTGCATCGTCGAGATAAATTTACATGACTTGATGGCTCACATTTCATCCCTCCTTTTACTCATTTTCTACCCATACAGAAAACTGTGCTCTTGAAGCGGTACCTAATTCAAATCAGACGATAAATGCTACCGTCGAGCACGATGCCACTGCCGTTGTTGCTTGTGACTCGGGCTACACTTCTGGGTCGGGCATTATTACTACAGAACTCACTTGTGATAATGGTACCTTCTCCCCTTCACCTCCTACATGCTCCGGTAAGATCCTGTCATTCTTGAATCAATAAAGCTAAAATGTGGGGGAAATGATGCACATTCACACATTCGAATGATAACACACACCCGGTGCCGTTTCATTAAGCTATTCGTAAGTTAAGAGTGACTTTAAGAACGACTGGCGAACCTTTATTATGCACTTAACCATCGCAAATGAATATACCATTTACCACAAGAAAGGATCACCAGTCGTTCTTAAAGTCGCTTTTAACTTACAAACAGCTTTATGAAACACCCACCTGGTAGGTGTTTCATAAGGCTTTACCCGCTGTACATACGGGTGACTTTACGACTAAATTACGAATTAATTACTTTCATTTAGGAATCAGAATATATTCCATTTCATACCTTCCATAATTATTAATTTCGCCTGTTTAATCCACCAAAATTTGTCTAAATGAAAGGACACGTAGTTTTCTAACAACTACTTCCATAAATTTTTGTTTGATTTGGTTTTATTCACGATCAAACTCATAGACCCTTAAACAATACAGTCCAAACAGAATCGAATTTATGCATTTAATGTTAATAGTTACAATGTCCTTGTAGGATATATCTTTGTTTGCTGATATTCATAATATAGCTACAATATAGCTATACATTTTAATTTGAGCCAATATTTATAATAGTATCGAGTCGGGAAATTATCTGATTTGCAATCGGGTCCGAGTACATAGAATACACCAGCGTCGTCTGCTACGTAAACTAAATGAGCTAATATGACCAATACTAAGCATTATGTTTAAGCAATTTAGACCAATTTCACCTATTCTGATTTTTGCAGACTTTTAGCATGGTCTTCTATGGACCTTAACGAAATTCCGTTGCAATTTGTTCCAAGTGAAAAAGTTAAAATGACTGAGTATATCTTGTATGTTTTAAAGCTATCTGTACTGTGGACAGTAATTGCTTGAATGGAGGAACCTGTAACACCAATGCATCAACCTGCAACTGTACATCTGACTTCACAGGCTTAAACTGCGAATATGGTAAGTTATCATCATTCCTTCTGGTTATGATGGCTTCAACATATTTGTCGCACATTTAAATACAAATTATTTATCAATTAATTATTCAAATGGAATATCTTAGGTTTTCTCCAAACTTCAACAAATATGTATATAGCACCATACTAAGATTTCATTAATTTACCTTTTGTGCGTTTATTTCAGCATTTTTATGATTTCGGTATAGGGTTGGACGAAAGACCCCTACATACCAATTTCAATATTAATTGGTTTATGGTACATGTAGGCCAAGGTCTGGTCAATGAATTCCTAAAAGGCCCTATTAAAATAAGTGTCTATTGGCCTGGTCCATTGATTTCACCATCCCAATTAAGTATTTACACGGCCAGATTTTGGGTCTAATGGAACAAGCGCCTCGGTATTAAAAAGCGTTGAAAAAAAGAGGCTCTGTGACGTCATAATTTTGAGTTAATAATAGAGAGAGACCTAGGCATTGCGGATAATCATCTCCGAATTCCATTCCTCTTCATGTGTAAAAGCCTGCATCGTGGATATAAATTTACACGACTTGATGGCCCACATTTTTACCCTGATTTTCCCCCTTTTTCTATCCATGCAGCAAATTGTGCTCTTGAAGCGGTACCCAATTCAGATCAGACAATGGATGTTACCGTCGAACACGATGCCACTGTCGTTGTTGCTTGTGACCCGGGCTACACTTCTGACTCGGGCATTACTACAGAACTCACTTGTGATAATGGTACCTTCTCCCCTGCACCTCATAACGCTACGTGTTTCGGTAAGATCCTGGTATTCTTGAATCGAGCTGAAGAAGTGAGAGAGAATGATGTTAAGACAAAGACATACATGTATACTAGGAATACACACAATAATACATACACATATATATATATAATACACAAACCCGATGGGTGTTTCATAAAAATGTACGGGCAACTTTATACGAACATGGACCTACTACTCTGTCAGAGTAGTAGGTCCAAGATACGAACGACTGGTGATCCTTGCAAAGGAACTACGTCAACACAGACAACACTAATGAGAATCTATAGTATGTATCAATTGACAGCAAGAAAGGATCACCAGTCCTTAAGGTCCCCATTCCACAGAGGGGAGACCTTTGAGGGACCTTCGAAAGACCAAAAATTGGCAAGGTCTTACAGCAGTCTCCAGGATCACTGAAAATTTTCAGATCTGTGGAATAGCTCAGAAAGACCCCTCAAAGAACTCTGAAAGTTAGATTGACACTTCTTGTCTTACTGGACTTAGGCTACTACCTTTGGACTTGTCCTTGCCTTTAAAACGTTGAGGGGAGATAGAGGGTTCCCTATTAGATAATGTCAAAACCTAAGGGTGACTTTTTTCATCCTGCATTGTTGACATCGAACCTATCAATGCACATTTAATCACAACATCTTTTTTGCATTATCCACAGCTGAAGAGCAACAGAACGCAACTGCCACAACTCCAATGGCAGAGGTAACAACCGCAACTTACATGGAGCAGAATGCAACCACCTCAGACGCCGTGCAAGAGAACATAACTGCAACTTCAACGCCACAGAATGCAACTTCATCAACAATAATGCAAGAGAACACAACTGCAACTTCAACGCCACAGAATACAACTTCAACAACAACAGTGCAAGATAACACAACTGCAACTTCAACGCCACAGAATACAACTTCAACAACAACAACAAAGCAAGAGAACACAACTGCAACTTCAACGCCACAGAATACAATTTCAACAACAACAATGCAAGTGAACACAACTGCAACTTCAACGCCACAGAATACAACTTCAACAACAACAACAAAGCAAGATAACACAACTGCAACTTCAACGCCACAGAATACAACTTCAACAACAACAACAACAACGCAAGATAACGCAACTGCAACTTCAACGCCACAGAATACCACTTCAACAACAACAACAAAGCAAGATAACGCAACTGAAACTTCAACGCCACAGAATACAACAACGAGCACCACAGACCAACAAAGCACAACTCCAGAAAACACAGCTACGACAGATGATACTACAACAGATTCATCCACGACAGATGATACTACAACAGATTCATCCACGACAGACGTTTCGCAGGAGACCACTGCTGAGGGAAGTACAACATCAGAGGCAGCGACCACAGGAGACACCGTTTCAGAAACAACAACTGATACGACCACCACGACACCTGCCGCAAGAACTGCTACGACTACCACGACACCTGCCACAACAACTGAACTGTCAACCACTGGTACGTTGGTCAGGATTTACCATGACCGGGGGTGGGGGTGCGCCTACTGACAGGTGGATACCGTCCAGAAAATTAAAATGTTAGAATTTATAGCGAAAGTGTTTAGCACGGGCCGACAATGAACCCACGTATGATGAAAAGGGTTGCAAATTTTTTAAACATTTTATAATTTTCTGCGACTAATCGTATACTTTCTTAAAACTGTTGGGCAACATACTGTCTACATACTTTTCCAATTATGGGTAGTATAAAAACCAATAATGTGTGCTTTGGGTGAAAACTACGAAGTATTGGTTGAAAACTACCCAGAGTTGGATACATTTTTCAACCAAATGTTGTACGGACAGTATGTTGCCCAACATTTTAAAAGACTTAGTACCAGTCCTATTGGTGTTGTTCGTCAGTGATAGCACTGTATGCTTTCATACTACACTTCTGCTTATTCGCTTCTATGTTTGAAGGAAATGAATGCTAATATAGCTTCTTCAAGATAGACCCAATAACATACGAGTGCAATGAGCAACTATTGGAAATATCACTAACTTGACTAAGGAACTATATACTTTTCTGAGATTAAAAATAATTTGGGGCATCAAACACTAGTGTTTCATGACGCATATTCTTTTTTAATATCCATGCTGGTAAGAACACTTGTTGTATTATATGTCATGTAATCATAATGAAACTTAACAAACTTCTTTTTACATTGACATTATCCTAAATGCCTGCAACTCCAGACCTCGATGAGTGTTCAACCGGGATACATGACTGCGACACCAACGCACTGTGTATAAACACGGCGGGAAGTTACAGATGTGAATGTCGAAGTGGGTTTGAAGGCGACGGATTCACCTGTTACGGTAAGCATCAGCAATAATGGAAGCGTAAAAGTGTCACCCATATGTCGAGATAATATATTTGGAGTTTGGACAATCGACATCTTCAATGAGCGATCTTGGATCTTGTCGTGTCTGCATCCTCGGATCCAAGATCCTGGCATCAGATAATATTGGATGAAAAACACCCAAGAAAAAAAATCTTGAAGAAACTTTCAAGGTGTCTTTGACTGAAAAGGATCATTTATCATTTGATATTCAGGGGATATTAATCTAGCAAATGTCGTGTATGAAATAAATTGGACGGTGATCCAGTCACTTTATTTTTCAGATTTGTAAGAAGCGTTTAATAATTATTTCGGGTGAAATTTTCTTGAGGATTCAATCATACAGCATATCACAGACAAATAGGACCATGCAACTCCGTTTTTCTTTATTTTGTCAAATCTTGACGGAGTCCTTTTTCAACCACTGCGCCATAAGGAGGGTTCAAAAACGCAGTAAAATTATTGAAGATGTCCAGCAAATAACAAAGAATAGCTGGGAGGTCTTTGTCGAAAATTGTTCAACCAGATAATCAGTTTGGTCCTGGTTTTTAGAGCAGATGAAAAATTCAAAATTTATCTTTTATCCAGAATTATAAACTACAAAAAATATTGCTTCGATTCACCCGTTTTCATCAAGGACTTGTTTTGTTGTTCTTTGGCATGGCGAGCGTTGAACACTAGATTTTTTTTCTATTCTTGAGTCCTCCATATACAAATGAGCGAAAAACTCCCTGATAATATCCATTCCCTTCAACTTAACAACTTGAAGGACAAGACAACGAAAAGTTGATTTTAATAAAATACAACGAGCAAAACACTGAAAATTCCATCATAATCGGATGTAAAATAAGTAAGTTTATGACATGTGAAAGTTTGCTTAATTTCACAAAACAGTTATATGCACATCCTGGTTGGTATGCAAATGACGTCATCCACTCACTATTTCTTTTGCAATCTATGATATGAATTGTGAAATAATTCAAACAATAAAAAACAAAAGGAATAGTGAGTGATCGATGGACATCACAAAAAAGTGTTATGCACATCTCAGTGACATGCACATGAGACAGTCACTGTCTCATGTGCATGTCACTGAGATGTGCATAACACTTTTTTGTGAAAAGTAAGCAAAAATTTAAAATGCCTTAGGGTTCTTATATTACATCTGATTTTTAATTTTAGCATTATGCTAGCAAGTTTAATTTTCTATATTTATTCAAATTTACATTTTAATGGGGTGGACTTGACCTTTAACAACTTAACCACCGTTAACACTGGAAAAATGTGTCACCCCTTAGATCTCGATGTCAAATGATAGCTCTACCATTTTAACAGAAAATTATATTTTAACGTGTAATATAATGATCTAGATGTTTTATCCATTGCCCTGTTTAGAACGCATCTACATTGCCTATGGTCCTGGTATCGATGAAACGCGATACTATCGATACGGAATGCTTGGTTACTATACGATCAGACTTGAAACAGGTTTCCCTGTTGGGCGCTCTACGCTGTATACGTACATTACGGTGAGTGTTCCAATACTGCGACAGCGGCCTGGATATATTTATTTTAAAGGGGGTGCTGGTTTTGAAATAAAAAAAGAAAAAAGGGGGCTTTCGCTCCAAAATGTGGCTGATTTAATGTCAGATTTCTAAATCTATTTTAAGCGTACAATTTCGAGGGGTTACTGCCTGTAGGGCCTATATTCCAAGTATATATAAACATACTTATATTTTACAGAAATTATTTATTATATGCAATTCTGATTATTAGACCTTTTCAATGTATCAATTTTCGGCGGTCTTGTGAACAATCGAAATGAAGTGAAAAAATGTAACATGTATACAGAATTTGAAAAAATGGTAATGAAAATCATTGGTATCAGGATTGACTGGTAATCATTCTTTCACTTTGATATTTGGTAATCTCTTTGCCGTTCTAAGTTAATGTTATTAAAAGCTCTAAATTCCAACGTCTAACTTTAAATTCTGAATTCACAAATTTGATTCAAATTATCAAAGTGCCCGTAGATATTATTACTATATTATACATTGTTCGTTGCTTGCCTATTATTTTCAGTATTGATATTATTTGTTGTTTTCTTTGTTAACAAGACCACATAGAAGACCGCCAAATTGGCGATATGTGCGACCCTTTATGAATATCATAAATTAATAAGTGAATGAATGAATATCATAGTACCCCTAGAAAAAAAACCTGGGGGAAGCCTTGGTACCCCCCCCCCCTTCCGAGTGCCATGTATAGGGATGTGTGCGGGGGTGGCATTCAGAGTTTGATACTATGATCGGTTCCACAAGTACGTAATTTTTGTTTGCGGTATACGCGCGTACAGTGAAAATTATGTTTTATTTTTTTAATCAAAATGATAATAAAAAGCTATATACTTGTATTCCCTTTTATGAAAATGATGCAGTCGAAGCATTATGTATGGTAAGAACGTTTGACAAGATGCTTCTTTATGGTCTTCTAATATCGGAGGATAATTTCTCGTTTATTGTCCATGAACGATTATGTTATTACGTGATATCTTTTTTTTTAATCTGGTCTGTTCGAATTTCATTGTTTATTCTCTTCGCTCTCTCATGTTTTGGGAGATAATGATAATTCTTATTTACCAATGGTAGAAGCATATGAACTGCATAACATGATATTACCCTTCTCCTTTCAAACAGATTTGAGTGCCCGACAAGAATGCACAAAGTCGCATTTTCTTAGTGCTTATTTTGTATAACTTGATTGGGGACCGCGAACCCACGACCCCCAGTTCATGAGGCAGACACTCTAACACTGAGCCAACCGATTTGCCATTCTTCTTTTTAATCTTAATTTATTTTGAGTACACAAGTTCATGAAGGTCACATCATTATGACACCAACTCTGGCGCAACTGACACGTACAATGCTTTGTTCTCTTTCATTTTACAGTTTACATCAACAGGAATGATCCACTTTTCAAACTACTATCCTCGTTACTATCATCTAACGAAATACATCCACCCATCTACGTTTACTTTCTGGGACCAGTTCTACAGGGACCCCGCCATTGCGGTCTTCGGTGCATCGGTCGATCTCAACCGCGGTAGCCCAGGCATTTACTATCAGGTGACTTTTTAATTTTATTTCATTTTGGGGTCATCCCATGAAGCAGAGGGCGGGGGGGGGGCATGGGGCCGATGATCACGTGACAAAAGAAACACGGACTTGTGCACCCGAGCAGTCAATCTACTTCTCATATGTTATCTGAGAAATTTCATACCAATATAGACTTTTCGCTGATGGATATGTCCATAATAGAATTGACAAAATCCAGTGAAATGGTAAATAAACGATAAACTTATAAAAGTGACTGCATGAATGCGAGGAATCCATTATGTGGTATTATTTGTTGTTTGTGTCCGATCTGATTGTTTGCTAATTGATAATCATTTCAAGGAAGCTGCAGACTTTACAAGCTCTGCTTTTTATGCAGAGCTTGTCATATTTCACTTTTATTTATTGACATTGTCATCAATCTTTTGTATTCTGTTTTATAATCAAATGTATTTCTTGTATTGTGTTGATATTTTGTTCTATATTTAGTGAATTATGATAATAGAATTAAATCAAGTCAAAAGATGTGATATTTCGAATCATTACAAACTATTTAAACAAGACCAATATGTTACCAAACAATATTGTTTTAACGAAGTTCCTTGAAACGTTTCGGTAAAAAATAATTTGGAAGTAATACTATTGATACACGATTATCATAAGAACACAAACGATTTTACAATATAATAAGAAATACAAGAAATACGAAGAGTTATATATCTTTTTGAATACATAAGGCTTAATAATAATGAAAACCAATTATTGGAAAAACAATTTTTTGCATGATTGTCTTTAGGTATACGACATTAACAGGTCTTATGGAAACTCTGCGTCCCAGCTCTCTGCACTTAAACAAAGAATTTATGAGGCCTTTTCACTCCCATCAGGAATCAATTCTCAACAGTTTATTGAAGGGATCAACTTCTTTTTGAAGATTACTTGGTATAGGGTCCAACCTCCAGGATCTATTCCAGGAGAGGAGGTAAGTTATACAAGAACTATATTGATTATTAAGAGTAGATAGATTACGCACATACCTACCTTGGCCAGATTGGACCTTGGTTTGAGGAAGTTCTCTCTTTCCCAAAGCCAACATAGAGGGCACATGTCTCCCAATCTCTAGTCAGCGCCAATCCACTCATCTTCCCTCCTCACCAAGTATTGTACTGGACCTTGGTGAACATGGTGAAGGGGGATGATGAATGGATTGGCGCTGATTAGAGAGTGAGAGTCATGTCTACCTTGTAGAGTAGGCCTGATGCTCCTTTATCGACTAAGTTTCGGTACCGGTGCTCACAGCTTTTGAAGGATTTGAATCCTACTGGTGCCCATGCATTTACCTCGCCGCGGTATAGTGCAACATATTGTGGATCTTTTTTCTAGCTGAAGGAAATTACGCAGTGATTGGGATTTGAACCCACGGCCCTCGGCTTCAGTTTGGTTTAAACCATCAGACCACAGTGGTCCACATTATGGATTGCATCGTTTAGAGTACCATCATTCTCTTCAATTCCTAAATTTTTGTCCAGGTCGTAATGACTCCCCCAAAACACATATAAGAACAGGCAGATAATTAAGGATACCACGGCAGTTGGTGTCCTTATACGTTGACCCAGACGCAATATATATATATATATATATATATATATAAATATATATATTTATATATATATTGTATTTACTCCTGAAGAAGACGGAGGTCCGTCGAAAATTCGAGGAAATAAAAACTATATTGGCTTTGAAAGCATTACCATTTATCTTCAGCATATTTTGTTACTATAGTATTAGAGAAGCCAATACGTGAAACTTTAAGATGTTTAAATATATATATATATATATATATCTCATGTTTTTGAGGCATTGATGCAAATTTAATTTCATTTCGTTTATTTCCATTTCAACAATTACAGTTTATTTGTACATTTTGAAGTATAAATAAGAAAACATATTTCAAGTATCCCTGTACAAAAATTATATTCAAGATTATTACATATCAAGTTAGAAATGGAAATGGATTTATACGTATTCAATTAAAATTGGCCATCAAATTTGACATTGGTAAACATTTCAGATTATTACCCGAGGGACCGTGGCCAATACCTTACAAAGTATTAGCATCTTTGCTCCTACCGTGCTATATGGCTGGATTCTTACAAATTGTTTTAAAAAGGGGATGGTTTCTATTGAAAGTAAGAGTAAAAATCGGTAGGTAGTCAAAACAAGCGTTAGTGTGATGGAATACTTAATGGGGGGGGGGATTTCGAGATTCTGCAAATGGTAAAACAACAGATGATCTGTTGCAACTCGGGAATTCTTTCAAACGTTCTTTCTTCCCACAGACGAATACCTATCAAGCCGTTCTCTTCACTGACGGCAGGAGAAGTGGTATCTTGAACATGTACCAGGAAGGCAGTTTCCTTTGGGACTCATTCTCCAAGCCGGTACCGGCAAGAATAGGATGGAACATCAAGAGTAATCGATATAATAGATACCAAGGCTACAGCAGATCTGAACGGGACGAAAGCTACCGTCCCGATCTGAGAACTGGCAACACCCGTCTACTGGTAAGGAACAGTGTACCAACAAACGTAGAGGGCATCCTGGAGGTTGATATAGATATCCTCTCCGTCCGGTGCATTATTCGAGACCTTATGGTAAAACCTGTCGCATGACCACCTGCCAATCGTAAAAGTCTGTCTTTGGTAGTTCTAAAGTGGAAGAAATACATGATGTTTCAACCATAAATGTCTATCTTTGAAAGGATTATAATTTCATTTAAATTTCAATAAATGTTAACTTTTTTCTTGGGTGACCTTAGTAGGTCACCCTTAGTTTGACCGACCTTGGACTTTGATAGCGCCTATGGATTTGAATACAAGAACTTCTGATAACTAAATCTAAACCCATGTTCTTTTTCCACTGGGGAGAGACATTTACCATCTTGATGACAGCCCTGACTATATTTAACCCTAAATAGACTGGGCTATTTCGACGCCTAAGAAGACTGGGGGGGGGGCTGATTCAGCCCCCCCCCCCTATGATCTCGGCCGTTGATCGAGCGATCGCGACGAAAATTGGCACACGCGTTACCCATGGCATTATCTACAAAACTATAACATCAAATTCTGCAAAAAATCTCAGTCTCATTAATTATGCTAATTTATGCGTAAAATCATAAGTTTGCTCTAATTAAATAAATAATGCCCCTGAAATGCTAATTTTTGTTTCATATACTCTAGATAGGCATCTGATCAAATTAATTTTTAAAAAATTTCAAAATCACATTTATTTTCTTATGTATTCTATTGTTTTCTAAATTTCTTATGTATTTCTTTGTTTTTTGACTTTTTGTTTTTTATTGTTTTTTCGATGGAAATTGTCGGGGACTTTATTTTGACCATAAACAAGATAAAATTAATTGATTTTAAGCAGTAAAAGGAAAAATAATGATACATTTAGGAATTTTGGCTAAGAACACTATTTGCATTGGATTTGTACACAAATTCATGTTTTTGAGTAATTTTTGGTCTGCATGCACTTACGAAATGTTGCGTAATTTTGGGGTCACAATTTTGGTCTCAAAAGTTGCGCGAGACTTGAAATTAAAAAGTCAGCGAGCGACGCGGTCAAAAAAATTCGCGTGGCAGATTTATCGTGGAAAATGTCGAGGGGGGGGCTGAATCAGCCCCCCCCCCCAGTCTTTTTAGGGTTAAACCCATGTCCTTTTACCACAGAGTAGAGACATTTACCGTCTTGATGACAACCTTGACTATATCTAAACCCATGTCATTTTTACCACAGGTATAGAGCCATTTACCATCTTAATGACAACCTTGACTATTTCTAACCCATGTCCTTTTACCACATGGTGGAGATATTTACCATCTTGATGACAACCTTGACTATATCTAAACCCATGTCCTTTTACCACAGGTAGAGACATTTACCATCTTGATGACAACCTTGACTACATCTAAACCCATGTCCTTTTACCACAAGGTAGAGAGATTTGCCACCTTGATGACAACTTTGACTATATCTAAACCCATGTCCTTTTACCACATAGTAGAGACATTTACCATCTTGATGACAACTTTGACTATATCTAAACCCATGTCATTTTTACCACAGGTATAGAGCCATTTACCATCTTAATGACAACCTTGACTATTTCTAACCCATGTCCTTTTACCACATGGTGGAGATATTTACCATCTTGATGACAACCTTGACTATATCTAAAACCATGTCCTTTTACCACAAGGTATAGACGTTTACCACCTTGATGACAGCCCTGACTATATCTAAACCCATATACTTTTATCACAGGGGAGAGACATTTACTGTCTTGATGACAACCTTGACTATATCTAAACCCATGGTTTTGTTTTTACTACAGGTATAGACATTTACCATATTGATGACAACTTTGACTATATCTAAACCCATGTTCTTTTACCACAGGGTATAGACATTTACCACCTTGATGACAGCCCTGACTATATCTAAACCCATGTCCTTTTACCACATGGTAGAGACATTTACCATCTTGATGACAACTTTGACTATATCTAAACCCCTGTCCTTTTACCACAAGGTAGAGACATTAACCATCTTGATGACAACTTTGACTATATCTAAACCCTTGTCCTTTTACCACATGGTAGAGACATTTACCATCTTGATGACAACTTTGACTATATCTAAACCCATGTCCTTTTACCACAGGTAGAGACATTCACCATCTTGATGACAGCCTTGACAATATCTAAACCCATGTCATTTTTACCACAGGTAGAGACATTTACCATCTTGATGACAACCTTGACTATATCTAAACCCATGTCCTTTTACCACAGGTAGAGACATTTACCATCTTGATGACAACTTTGACTATATCTAAACCCATGTCCTTTTACCACAGGTAGAGACATTTACCATCTTGATGACAACTTTGACTATATCTAAACCCATGTCCTTTTACCACATGGTAGAGACATTTACCATCTTGATGACAACTTTGACTATATCTAAACCCATGTCATTTTTACCACAGGTATAGAGCCATTTACCATCTTGATGACAACTTTGACTATATCTAAACCCATGTCCTTTTACCACATGGTAGAGACATTTACCATCTTGATGACAACTTTGACTATATCTAAACCCATGTCCTTTTACCACAGGTAGAGACATTCACCATCTTGATGACAACTTTGACTATATCTAAACCCATGTCCTTTTACCACATGGTAGAGACATTTACCACATGGTAGAGACATTTACCATCTTGATGACAACTTTGACTATATCTAAACCCATGTCATTTTTACCACAGGTATAGAGCCATTTACCATCTTGATGACAACTTTGACTATATCTAAACCCATGTCCTTTTACCACAGGTAGAGACATTTACCATCTTGATGACAACCTTGACTATATCTAAACCCATGTCCTTTTACCACAAGGTAGAGAGATTTGCCACCTTGATGACAACTTTGACTATATCTAAACCAATGTTTTCTTTTACCACAGGTAGAGACATTTACCATATTGATGACAACTTTGACTATATCTAAACCTGTGTTCTTTTTCCACAGGGGAGAGACATTTACCGTCTTGACGACAACCCTGACTGGTATATAAACGCACGCCGATACTGTCAAGACTGGTATGATAGGGATCGGTCTTATTGGTCGTGGGCGTGGCTTGCAGAGCCATGCCCCTGCACCCTATGGCAGGCCCGGATAGATCGAAGGTTCACCCGCTGCAACTACCCATACTACGGGTATGGCCCCGACTACGATTACAGATTCGGTTACAATACCGGACCTCCCCTCTACTATTATGGTGAGTATAAAAGGCTTCCTCACCTTCTCCATCCTTGCTCTAGTCATTAGAGACTTTTCGCAAAAATATTGTCGAAAATATTGGTGACCCGGAACAGTAGTTTCCTCCGAAGTTTCGAAGCTGACGAAAAACTGCAAGAGTTTTCAGAGTCCAGGACAAAACCGCTTCTTTGATTCATTCTATTTATTACTTATTCGGCACTTCAAACATTTCCAAGGTTACAAAAGCGATATCAATCATTTCATAAAATGACACAAAATATACAGGTACGTGCAATATTTGATAGCAGTTTGCCCGGTGCATCAGTTGGTGGCCAGGGAAGAGGAGAGCAAACTTAATCACTGTGACCTGATGGTCTCTCTGCCCAACCAATGCACTGGGAATACTGGTAAAATATAACATGAAGAAAAATACAATGACAATCGCGGGCATTATGATACATATAAAGGCAACAAAAATATATAACGCCTTTACAAAAAAAGATATATTCAAGATAGAAAATCATAAATTAGAAATATAATGTTATTAAAACAAAATGTGAAATCGTGCGAGGTATGTACTGAACTTAGAAAAGCAGTGTTAAGAGGATTCCTGATATGAGCAGCCGGATTTATACTAATTTTTGTCAAATTCTTCTTGGTTATACATTGACATGAAGAGCATTCATCAAGAGGTTTTCTATGTTCTTGAATCTGCCCTCAGTAAGTCGTTAAAGTGGAAACTCTCTTCTATGACTGCAATCGACAGTTTAATTAGTAACACCTACAAACCTTTGTGCAACAACCCCCTTGCTACAACATGGAAATTCGTGATATTAAAAAAATACCTAGAATCTAGCAAGAGCCAGACATTACTCTTAAAACTTACTCTGTTTACAGGGCGTAGCTAACGCTTTTGCAATTTAAGCAGCGTATCGCTGAATTAGAGCTGGGCAAAGCATACCCCCTCGAAAAACAAATGAATCAATAAATATGTTTTTTCTTTCCTCGTTGTTCTGTTGCGAATCATAGCCCACACAGTTAAAGGGTTAGAGATATGTAAGGGATGTTTATTATGAGGATAACTACGAGCGCTTTTAGCATATTATTGTGATTTTTTCCTTTGATATCAACAGATCGATGGGGGACTTCCTGTTACCAACCTCGATGGCCCCGCTTTGGTGGAGGATATAGGTGTACATATTATTCATTTTTCTGGTGGTCCTCGTCTTTGATCAGGGGTTATAGAAGTCTCTGGAGGTCCAGTCATTACCAAGCCGTCATGCCGTCCAACGCAAGATTCTTCTCGTTTTACTATTATTCACTGAACTACTATTATGCTTGGATCGGTGAGTAGATAGTATACAAATAATGAATGTTTAGGAGTGCAATGGACAGAATACTTCATGAGGTGAAAGATGAAGCGATCCATTCAAAGAGGCGTAGCCGAGTTGAATGGATCATTCATTTCATCTTTCGTCGAAAGAAGAATTCTGTCTATCGCACGAATGAAAAGAACATTCATTATTTGGCTATATGACACCTAAAAAGATATTATTTTTCATCTAACATTTATTACTTTCGATGCAAAATATGCTCCGTCAGTTGATTGTCGCGTACTACAACATGCACGCTGCAAACACCTGACGTGTAGTCACTTGTACTGCCTGCAGCGGTACGCGCGTGCAATGGACAAAATCGTATGGATCAAAAATTGCACGGTTGATGACGTCATTGTAAAATGGACTGAATGATCGCTATCAAACAACCAATCAAATGAAAAGGATTTATCTAGGTGTCACATAAATGATATCTGCTTTATAATCAAACATTAGAAAGCTCTATAGGTTGCATAATCCAGCCTATGATGCAAAAAAATCACTATAGGCTGCGCTCTGATCCTTTATCATGCGCAGTAAGGCTAAAATCAGGTTATTCCGCGTGATGGCTAAGGATTAAAGCTACCTACTATACAACTGCAAGATAACATTGTATTGAAAAGGGGAGAGAGGTTGTCGTGGGGGTAGGAGATATGGGAGAGGAAAGGGGAAAGAGAGAGAGAGAGGGGTTGTTGGCATCAAAGACTATTGTAATTTATGGTTAGTAAAAAGTGAACATTTGAAAATGTGAAATTTATCGCAAAATGTACTACACACTTGTAGCCATATTCCGGCTGAAAATTAGAGTAACGAGGAGGATGTCGTTATAGAAAAACAATGTCAGTGCTAGCATTATTTCAACATTGAAAAATATGCATGAGGCGCAAAAATGGTATGACGTATCATATCGCCATTTTTGACATACAAATATTATATATGCTGTTTTGACGTCACAATGCATTGACATCGTGTATTCTATCTCACACTTCAGTCAGGAATAATTTACCCTATGTCAGAATAGATATTTCCTGATACTGCTTTTTATGATAACACGTCAATCTGTGATGATGACACTAATCTGAAATACCCCATTTATTTACATGTGATATTTATTGAGAGAATGATGTTGCGTTTCTTGAATGAAAGCTGCAATATTAAACTCTTATTCTCATAATTTATCCAAACACACAGCATTTATGTTTATCAAACCTTCTTTCTATATTATGCAGAACGTGACGTCCTTCCCCGCTTTTATTGCTGCGGGCTAGCCGGAGGAAGATACTGCTACCTTTATGAGAGACTTCGTCCCAGGGCTCACTGCTGGGGATACAGACCTCCAAGATTTGGTAAGAACTACTGACTTACAAATGGAAAGCTTGGGGCCATTGAACCCCCCCCCCCCTTGAAAAAATAAAAAAAAATATAAAAAAATCTCACATTCCATGTGTTTTGGTTGATTGGTTGGTTGTTTGGTTGCTTGGTTAGATGATTGGTATTGTTGGGTGGTCCGTAGATTGGTTAGTTGGTCCGTCCGTCCGTTGATTGTTTTTTTTTACTGTACTTGGTGTTTGTTTGATTGGTTGGTTTTCGGGTCATACACCATCACTATATTCTGACCAAAGTCTTATAAATCTTGCTTTTTCTTGGTTTGCATACTTGCAGGATGGTTCTGGGGCGATCCCCACATCAACACCATCGATGGTAAGAAGTACACCTTTAATGGTCTTGGTGAATACAGGTTGATGTCTTACAACCATGGAGATCCGTTCGTTTTACAATCAAGAACTGGCAAGGCTTTTAACGGCACCGAGCCTGTGGAACATGGAACAGTATTCACTGGCTTCGCTGCAACACAAGGTATCACCACGGTAGGTTGCTTTGCAAGTTGTTAAATTTCAGTAATAAGGAATTGACTCTTCAACGAAGCGCGAAAGATTTAAGAACAATATATTGAAAATACCCCTCAAATGGCAATGAACAGCTAGGAAGTCCTTGTGAATTAGCGAACCGAAAAGGCAGTTTCGTCCGAAGATTTTTTTTACCTGATTGACGCGAAATTGCAAATATCCTATTTGATTGTGGAGCGTTGTGGCCAGTGGATTAGTCTACGGACTTTGAAACAGAGGGACGTGGGTTCGAATCCCAGCCATGGCGTTCCTTTGGCAAGAAATTTATCCACATTGTTCTACACCCAACCCAGGTTAGGTAAATTGGTATCCGGTAGGATCATTCATTGAATACTTTAGCGCCTATTCCTAATTATGGCGGCTCAGCTACAGCCGGGGGAATAATGTGATAGGTGTTCGTGTCTCTTAATCAACTTCTGAGCAAAACCTATACTATTCTTTATAATTATTCATCATATTTTCATCGCAAACTTGAAGTGAAATCATTTATTTCAGCTGGTACACCACTTAAAAATGTCCGTTCTTCTTTATTCGTTTAGGTTGAATTTCAGCTGAATGACAACAGGACCGAAATGAACATTCTTGTTAATAGGACCTCCATTAACATGACGGCCTTTTTGGAAGGTGAGTGTGTGTTGATCTTTGTGTGTTTATTGAAGGGAGTGTGTGCGTGTGTATTTGTATGCATGTGTTTATTGGAGGGAGTGTGTGTGTTTGTCTTTGTGTGGTTATTGGATGAAGTGTGTGTGTGTTTATAAGTAAGTGTTTCGGGCGGATGTGTTTATGGGTGGTTGTGTGTTTAGAATTTCGTGATCACTAATGTCTTGGCCACAGCTTTAACGTTGCCATCCAAGAGATATGACTAAAACTGCTTTGTGATGTATGCAAAAGTAATATAAACAGCGGGCGCCGCAATTCCCAGTCAACGAAGGACAATCAAAAGATGTTAAACCTCCGTTATTGTCGATCGAAATGGGTATGAAACACAAGTTTCGATTTTCACTTCATCCTCTGAGTCTTAGGCCATTGATAAAGACGAAGGCATCATCACAGGACCAATTATCAGATAATGTTAATATATTCATGAAGTTCAGTATTATGTATGTATGTATGTCATGAGTATGGAGAGGGCCGGAGCAAGGTCAATACCAGTCTTCATCAAGCTTTCGAGCACATGCCCTTCATCAGGATCGTAAGGTCCGTAAGTGTAGTGTATCGTTCACAGTAAAATTAAGTGATGAAGACTGGTATTGACCTTGCTACTGCCCCTCTCAATACTCCATAATTATGAAGGAGACCCGTACACCTACATCGCCAAGATATACACATGATATATACAAATGTTTTGAGAGGTAAATTATTGTGTTATCACTACAAAGATTGGAGTGAGTGATAACACAATCGTGACAATTCAATTCTCAAAACATTTATACCGCAATTAGTGTTTTACCAAGTAATCATAATCAAGTACTTTTCCTCTTAATACAATGTAGTTTCCCTATATACAATATTGTTGGCGTATCAATTCTCTGCATCATTGATAGTTACATAATTATGTGTGTCAAAAAAGGTCTATTTCAAGAATAAGTATTATGGGAACATGAATGAGAGACCACATACAGTTCAATTATCCTTTCAAGAAAATCACTGAGATCTTAGATGTAATTCCATCTAAGCCATCAGTAACACTGTGAACCTTTCTATTCTCAAATCTAGATGGATTTGATTCCCTGGATCAGACGTTTATCTTATCCTTGGATACCTCAGATAATGAGACCGAACCTGCAAATGAGACCAAAGTCACAGCTCTCTTCCAAGCAGACGGTCATCCGAGTACGTCCTTCACCGTGACCTTCAAGAATGCTATCCTAGATATAGGTGTCATGGTGCCATCTGAGTATTCAGAGAATGGAACCGGAATGGGTCTGCTTGGTAAGGCATTCACCGTTATGCTAGTCTTGCTAACCGAATCTACTACTATTAAACCGGCCATGACCATTCCAAATAACGTGAAAGCTTTGATCAGTGCGGAGTTTGTTAGGTTGGTTTAACTGTAGCATTAACAACGACCTAGTACTTTGCCTCTCTCAAGGTATAATAATATCAATAATAATAATAATAATAATAATGACAATAATAATATTGAAAATGGTGATGATGAAGATGATGATAAAAATAATAATAGGTATTTGCATTGCGCCATCTATGTAGAAACAATCTATTCCGAGGTGCATTGTTTTTATTATCATTACCCCGGCTTTATGCTCGAGTTGCCTCTTAGCAATCGTGCATTCAAGGAATTAATCCTGTCGGGCACTCATTCACCTCAAATGGGTCGAGTGCTGCACAGTATGGATGCATTTCTTACTGAAGAAAAATGCGCCATGACTAGGATTCGAACCCATGGCCCTCTGTTTGAAAGGCGAGGTTAGAACCACTAGACCACGACGCGCCAACATGAAAGGAGTGATCAGTTTTCATTGTCGCGCAGTGCATGCAGTGCGTTCGTAGTAGTATGTTTACTTGGTGGGCTACTATGGGGAAATGCGAATCAGTCAAGTTGATCCTTATCGTCAAATTTGTAAATAATAACATATTGTATGTTTTGAACAATAGAAAACAAAATGAATAGTGAGTGAGAGATATCAACGACCGCCTCATTTGCATGTCCCTGAGTTATGCATATCACTGCTAATGGAAAAATAAGCATAACGAAATGTTATAACTTACCTATTTTACATCCGATTTTGATTGAATATTCAGCTTTTATGCTACAGTTTGATTTTTTCTCTATTTATTGAAATCATCATTTTCTGGAGTGGACTTGACCTTTAAGATTTTTTTATATTCATATATTTTTCTAATTGGCAGAGTTGTTAGAACATATTTCTGTATTTGATTGCCAATCCTAATGTTCTCCATCCATAATTTGTTGATTTTCAAATCCTACTAGCTGTTTGAAGTAGATGTATTGGATACAAACTTGCGACTTATTAGTTTCATATTTTGTGTTACTATCCAGGAAATGTAAATGGGAACAAATCAGACGATTTTCTGCTCAGGAATGGAACGACATTGACGGATCCGCCTGGAAGGAATTTGACAGACCGAGAGATATTCGAGTTTGGGCAGACATGTAAGTTTCTCCACGCATTGCGGTGAACGAAAAGATTGATGCTAAGTCATTCGTCTTCGTTACCTGGATCGATTAGTCTTTTCTTTGTTCTAAATAACCATTCCTAAATATTTTTAGACTAGTCGCTTAGCAAGTCTTCTACTTTTTTTTTACATCAGCCTACATATTAAGAAAATGGAAATGTTTACCTTTTCTCCATATACTTACCACAATCTACCTCCTTTCATTTTATTTTTTTCTATTCCAGGGCAAATTAGTGAACAGGAATCGCTCTTTGAGTATGGCGACAGTGATTGGACTTCCTACAATCCCAGCAACTACACACCAATCTTCCTCGACGAGCTGCTCGATCTCGATCCCAACCGAACCGCCGCGGCCCGGGCAGCTTGCCAGGAGAACGAAGCTTGCCTCTTCGACTACCTTGCTGTAAACCCTGAAATGGGTCAACAGACAATGAGCACGGGAGACCAACTTGACAACGACCTCCAAAGCCTCGGTAAGATTTATCCCTTGGAAAGCATTGTTGTCTTGTCTTGGTTATTTCAGTAGATATTTAAACAGGTACATTTTTAAATTGTTAGATCGTTGCCATGCTCACTGACCTGATTCTGTGGTCGACTCCTGTTGCCCAAGTTCATCAATTCTGATTTGGCACTGGTCTTAAATATCTCAGAAGGCATAGTGTTAAGAGTTAGGATTCTATTCGGGATTAAGAATAATGTAAAGACAATGATGATGGACTTTATTTAGTTTTGGAGGCTATAATTTATGTTTGGCTTAACATGCATTCTTTCCATCGGAGCAATTGTCAATGAACCTCGAAACTTTGCTGCCCCTTGAGGGATGCTTGTTCTGCTGCCCGGTTGTCTACCTGTCATATGATACGATTTCTGAGTTATTAATATCAGGAAGGTGAGGGGCAGATGGCCCTCTCCTATAGTTGTCTATACGAAATTGAAGATGGGGGTGGGGCAACAATCCCGGGACCAGGGCGGCCTTCTTGGCCTAAGGTTTGGCCTTATCATTTATGTCGCTATTGAACCCGATCCTTAAACTGCTTAAAGAAATTAATTTTTTCGTCTGTTCTGATTAGTTGTAATTCTTTTATTTAGGGGTGTAATGGGGGCGTTATGTTTGGTTCTGCACGCTGCAGCCGCTCCTGATCTACCCCCACGACATTTCATTGAAGTATGACATTACAGTGCAGACTAGTCTGTTTGTAGTTGTTTTTTGTAATGTGTAGACCAAGGGTCCGTTGCAGAAAGCGTCAAAAAAATCAATCGCAAGTCCCAAATGCGCACTGTTGATTGGCTGAAAATGAAGTTGCGCATGATTTTTAGAGTTGTGTTTGATTGCAACTCTTTCTGCAACGGGCCCCAAATCACCATTGTGGCAATTTCATTTTCATTCCTACAATTCTTATATATTCACATTTTACTGTTCCTGTTATTTGAAGTTACAGACCGATGTGGTGTCTTAATAATATGAAATGTTTTCGAATAAGCACAGAAAACGTTGACCTGAGTGCCAATAAAACGTTGCATTAGAAACATTTCATAATGAAAACAATGGATGTTTAAGATTGATCATATTCCTTACAATATCTCATTTGCAATTATTCCTTTTCGTGCTTTGGGGGTTGTGACTATCATAGATAACTACCCTCCAAACATTACCGACGTGACAGAGATTACCAACACCAGTGCTTTACAAGACGACGATGTTCTCTTTGTGGAAGTGGGCGTGAATGTTACCTTGAGGATCAGCGCAGAGGACCCTAACGAAGGAGACGAAGTAACTTATAGTTTCAATAGTACAATACTGGATGGCGCCACTATCAGCTCGGGTATGAACACAAGATATTATTTTTTGACGTATTCATGATATTCTATGAAATGAAAATTGCAAATGTTGTATACCCATCTCATTAAGTTTAATCGATATTCTATCTTTGATGCCTTATTTTGTTGTACAATGGTTAAGGAAAATGTAGGCCAACATGCTCTAATTATGACGTAGGCCTGAATATGATTGACGTTCAAACCACTTTTTATATGGGCTAATTCTTCTGTTAGTTTTATTTATCTCATAATACTCATCTTTTCTTTCTGTTTGTCTCTATCTACCTGTTTATATCATTTTCGGTTTCTCCGATACGTTTCTTCTTCATACACACACACGCACGCACCCACACACTCAATATTTGTCTCGTCTCTTTCTCCCCTCCCTCGCTTAATTCTCTCTCCATTTCTTTCTGTCTTTCTCCCTTTCTTTCTGTGTCTCTCCCTTTTTGTCTGTCTCTCTCCCTTTCTTTCTGTCTTTTCCCCTTTCTTTCTGACTTTCTCTCTTTCTGACCGTCTAACTCCCTTTCTTTCTCTTCCCTTTTTTTCCCCCTCCCTCTCGCTCTCTCCCTCTCAATGTCCACAATTTCGATCTTGAAGATGGTATTTTCACATGGATACCCCCTAACCTGAACGCGACCTCCATTGAGATCATCGCGGCGGATGACCGGAACGCACAGACATCTATAGCGTACAAGGTTCTCATCTGTCAATGCCAGAACAATGGTGTATGCGACTTCGCAGACCAAGCCGAGGGCCAGGACCTCAATGCCAATGGTTTCGCGGTGAGTAGGACAATGGTACTTTGAACCAAGGCCTGGAGCCTCTGGATGAGGGGAGAGGAGGGGAGGGGGGCGCTCTGTGAGCGTTTCATGAAAGGTTGGTATTTTTTTTCTTTGTTTGTTTGCTTTTGTTTAATACCTCGTTACTATGTTATGCTTATGTTGTATTATTATTTTTTCTCCTATGTTTGTTTTTGATTGTGATCCTTCAATGTCAGGATTCTATATCAATAAACTTTGGAATTTGAATTGAATTTGAAAGGACTTGGGCGATTCGTACGTCAAGTCTTCTTTTTATCTGACAGTTACTATAGTATTAATTCCTTTCAACCAATCAAAATCAAGGACTGCTGTCAATTTCAACGACCTGTCCGACAAAAATGCTGATGCAATTTTCATTAGGTCAGAACCTAATGCAAAATAACATTACAATACAAATGCGTTGTCGGTGTTAACCATTTCTATGTGAAATAGTGACCCGGTTTCTATGACATTACAGGTGGTCACGTGCAACTGCACTGATGGGTGGTCAGGTGACCATTGTGACGTAGACTTCGATGCATGTGAGGGCAGTGGACCCTGTTATCCGGGGGTTATCTGCGAAGACTTGCCTCCATCAGATGATGAAGAATACAACTGCGGGCCATGCCCTCCCCACCTGTCGGGCAACGGGAGCAACTGCTT
Source organism: Lytechinus variegatus (assembly GCF_018143015.1). Lineage (NCBI taxonomy): Eukaryota > Metazoa > Echinodermata > Echinoidea > Temnopleuroida > Toxopneustidae > Lytechinus > Lytechinus variegatus. Next base: position 9,307,776 of record NC_054748.1, on the reverse strand, counting down.
TGGTGAGAAAACAATGGCTCGTATTCTGAAGTCGGGTTTAACTTAAACTCAGGTTTAAAGTTGTGGTTTAAGTATGGAGAGCCAGTTGTCACATTAATCGCTAACAGTAGAGATATCTTACTTCAGCTCATTTGAATCATAATCATTCCTAATTGTCTCTGAAGTATAAAAAGATTATATTGTCTTCACCATCGATGAATCAGGAAAGAGAATAGTAAACATAAAAAACATGGAACTAAATAATTATGTTTATACTTTTGGCTTCCCATACTTAAACCACAACTTTATACCTGAGTTTACGTTAAACCTGACTTCAGAATACGGACCTTTAAACCCCATAATCAACAATACGGCTCATCCAAGAATAACCAAGCATTATAGATCTCTTTATAGAAAAATCTCAAATGATTTTGTATACAAATGATGCATTAATCAATTTTGGACGTTTAAAAAGGACATGAACTCAGCGTCACAATTTATTATTACTATGTTATGGTAAAACATCAATAACTGTCGGGTTTAGTTTATTTTATGTGAGGCTCAGAGCAGTAGCTCTGCCAATCATTTAGCAGTAGTACCTGCTAAAAAGATTTGGGCAATTCAATAAAGTCAGTGGCGTAACTACAGGTGGGGACACATGTATACATAAATTTCAGCTCGTGCTTCGCGCTTGCATTGATTGTTAAATGAGAAAAAGTGTCAGTATACCTGATCGCGCCCTTTAAGTGATTAAAATTTTTTGCTGGTGCCCATGACTTTTACCACGGTACGCCAGTTATTAATAAACTTGACATTTGTATATCTATTGTTTTATTATAATTTCAAGGTCAAAATGAATTTGCACACAACCATTTAAGTCACATACATTTATATAGTTGTCTTTAATGTAGATATTGTCTATACTTATGTTTATACTTATGTTCATATATGGTATACAATTTGTTTTTTGTTTGATGGAAGTGAAGTAAATAAATTTGAATTTGAATTTAAGTGCCAGCGTTTATTGTAAACGTGTTCACTTTGTACATTTTGTTATGTACAGTATGCTCAAAATACCATGATAAATGCAAATATCCATGTATTTCTTAATTAGAACAATAAACCGTTTGTCGCATATGCAGTAATTATCACTATAATCACATGACCAAAAAAGGGAGGCATTTGGATGTTGATTAAGACATATCATATGTGTTTGTTTTTCCCCCTTTTTTTTCTTCAGACTTTAATGAGTGCGGCAATGAAGATGCAAATGATTGTAATCAAACTTGTGTAAACACTCTGGGATCTTACACCTGTTCTTGCAACCCTGGATATGTATTAAGCCTTGATCAGAAAACGTGTAACGATCAGTTGATTTTATTTATTTAATTTATTTATTTTATTTATTTCATTTATTTATTTAATTCAACCGTCATCAAAGGCCATGATCGCAGATGTCCATTTGATTGGCCTTAGCCGCCCCCCCCCCCTTCTGCTT